>NW_026622863.1:57545044-58187918 GCF_023065955.2 Ursus arctos | reverse complement strand
TACACTTGGCACATGTTGAGCGGTTTGTACTGGTCTCCTGGGGGAAAGGCCTTTTGTGCTGATTCTCAGGCCAACTTCCCCCGGTGCAAATGCACCTCCAGGATGCAGGGGGGGCAGAGGTTGGTGTAGCAGCTCTGGTCTCCGCCTGGTGGCGGTGTTCAGCTCACTGAGGTTGGTCAGTCCCGGTGGGCCGGCTGTAAAAATGGCTTGGTCCACTCTGCTCTCTTGTCTCTGGAGCCAGGAGATGGTGCCTGCCACTCTACAGAAAGCCCTCACAGTTGAGCAATCACCCCTCCTGTGTCCCCAGCTTCTGTCAGATCCCCGCCTTCACACTGTCTGTGTCTATGCTGTCTGCTTGCCAGGCAGTACAGCACTCCTGTGTTTTTGTTTTTGTTTTTTATTGTTATTATATTATGTTAGTCACCATACAGTACATCCCTAGTTTTTGATGTAACGTTCCATGATTCATTACTTGCGTATAACATGCAGTGCACCATGCAATACGTGCCCTCCTTACTACCCATCACCAGCCTATCCCATTCCCCCACCCCCCTCCCCTCTGAAGCCCTCAGTTTGTTTCCCAGAGTCCATAGTCTCTCATGGTTCATTCCCCCTTCTGTTTACTCCCTCCTTTCTTCTTCCCCTTCTTCTCCTACTGATCTTCCTACTTCTTATGTTCCATAAATGAGCACTTCTGTGTTTTATCTCAGGTATGGCTGTGTTTCAAAACTCTAAACTTCAGAGACCCTGGTGGCACAACCCCATGATGATCCTCTGGGGGAGGGTCTGCAGCACCGTGGCCAGTGATGGCTTGTCTCAGAAAACAGTCACGAGATGGCACAATGGTTCAGAGTTTATAGTAAATCATAGCACAAAGCCAGCGCTAATGTTTACTACCCTGTCTTTGTTCCTATGCTGGTCTGTGAGGCTGCTCAATGGTACCCACTGGGTCTTTTGCCCACTGAGAGGCTGTATGACCTCTACCAAATACACTCCAAGCAGGGGAACTGCTTCTCTCCCCATGCAACCCAGAGGATCCTCATACCACACTGCCTGCTCCCGGGACTCTGCCCTCCTTCCTTGCTGGAGCACCACTCAGCTTGCCACGCATGACCCTGGCAATGGCACTGACCTCGGAAACTTCAAACTCTGTGCCTCACTATTTATTTTAAAAAATTGTGATATTTAAACCCTCTCCTTTTCCCCAGTAAATGGTTTTGGGGAAAAGTATTACCTAGGCAATCCCCTGCACATGTTTTCACTCTTTTCGCCCTCTCTCTCTCTCCCCCTCCTCTCTCCGAGGTCAGGCCTCTCTCCCCCTGCAATGCCGGTGGCTCTTTTCTCCCCCAAATCAACTCTCCCCGGTTCCTATCTTCCACAGGGTGGTCATGGTTTCTGCTTGTAGAAATGCAGCTTTGCTCTCTCAGTCCTGTGATCAATTTATTGGGTGTTTAGAATGATTTGATAATTACCTAGCTGTATTCAAAGGAGGAGGCAAGCTTAGGGTCACCCTATTCCTCTACCATCTTAACTCCTATCCCAAACACTTCTATCTTAATGACAGAAGGTGCTAGTTGACAGACGCTTTCTACCACTGTAGTTTCACAAAGTATATGGCACTTCCCAAGTGCTTCCACACATTTATTTGCAAACACTTCTATCTTAATGAAAGAAGAAACTGGTTGAAAGATGCTTTCAACACAGTGTAATTTTACAGAGTTAAGTATATGGCAAATTAAATTCATTTCTTAACTCTTTCCTTATTATCCTTATCTGGAGAATATAAATTATTTGTCTTTCTATTCTGCTTATAATTATTGTGAGGACTGAAAGACTAATTAATTTAAACTCCCACCATTCACTGCCTACACATGGCATGCTTTCTACAAATGCTAGTTGTTTTTTATGACATATTCTCACTAGTATTTTCATGAATTATTGTTAAATATTAAGAATTAATGTCAATTCTTTTTAAGGGTATGTCATAAAGTAATTCATGCTCAAAAACACATTGTATGATACTGATCTTCTACAGTGGAAGGAAATGAAACACAAATTACTTAAACTTCACTTCAACTTTGCTGTTTTTATTTATATTTCTGCAGTGAAAGTTTGCTACTCTCCCTTATTGTTGTATTTGTTCATCTCAATTTTTATTCTAATATACAATTAAACTAAATAAAATATAAGGATGATTAAGTGTATGATGTCATTAAAACATTAGTACCACAGAATTATATGTTCATATTGCTTCTGTTAAGCAATCCATCATGCAACTCGTCTGCCATTAAACTCCTAGGTGTTGGCTCAGACATTCTCAGACTTTTGTAGGTATCCTCTCACTAAAGGAGACATTACCAGACTTCTACAAATCCCTGAGCCACATTTGAAACTCTGTTTGTATTTATTGTATGCCAGACCTTCCAGTAAGTGAAATAAATACAAGAATATTTAGCATTATGTATATGATTCTTGATAAAAAAAGAAATGTAGTATAAGTATACTTGCTGTTATAATATTTTAATGTACCATCTCTTTGAAACTTTTAAGATTGATTAACTTTAGAACCATTTTAAATGTAATTTGTCTCTTGAGTATTCATTATTTTCTATAGCAAAAACTTTCACTGTCCAGTCTGGTACATGAAAATTTAAGCTATCTCTGACCACAGGTACCTTCATTAAAATTACTGAAAATTCCCAGATGTAGAATTATTATCTATATTGATGTCATTCTGTTTAGATAAGTATCTCTTTTGTGTCTCTGTTATAATTTCCTGAGCCTATAAATTTTGAAAGGAGTCTAATGCACATCTTTTTAAAATAATACTCCATTTAATTTTGGTTGCATTTGGTATGCTTTTTAACAGTGGTAGAGCATGTCCTTATTTGTTATCTTGTAACATCTATGAACTTACGCAAACACTTATTGAATGTCGATTATATCTTAACCTCTATGCCACCTACTTGAAATATATCTGTACATAAGGCTGGCATATCCTTCTTCTCCTATAATAGGTAAACTAGAGGAGAAGGACAATATTAGCTTGTGGACTTTACAAAGACTATAAGGTCTTCTGAGTCCACATAATCAGGAGACCTCAATTAGCCCAGAGGCTTTAAAAACTGTTCCACAAAGAAGAGATTTTAAAACCGAGCCGTGGTAAAGAAACATGCCTAAGCAGATGCAGAGCAGAGAGAAGAGAATTCCAAGTCCGTCAGTGAGAAGAAACCTGTGCTCCTGCTTAAGTCCGGTTAGCTGAGAAACCCACTCAGATATTCTTTGCCTCCAGTTACCTTAAAAAGCAAGTGAAAACACAAGACATAGAATAAAGATCATTGTTTTCTAAGAGAGGTTGTTTTTATTTAAAGAAAATGGAAACAAATGTAGACACAACTACCAACCTTTTAAAAGTAATCACTGTGTTTGATAAAGGAGGAAGGGAAAGAAAATCAAGCAGGCATTTCCCCGAGATACCTTGGATAAGGCCTTCCTGACACTTGGGGTCAGATTCTAACATATCCCTCATTATGAGGGTGTAGAGCAGAGAAAAGGTTGGAGAGGGCAAGAGAAGGAACAGGAGAGGAAACTGCAAATGAGGGCGCTATTGGCCACATGCACAAAGGTCACTACACCACACTCATAATCCAGGAACACCTCCACATGGCCCAGAGGCCTTTCCACATACTGAGGCAACAGCGGGGAGGAGGTAAAGAGACTGCATTGATTGTCTTCTTTGATACAAAAAAGGAGAAAAATTCCTTCCAAGTCAAGCACCATATCATTCCTCATTGCCCAAGAATCATCACAAAATCCAAGGACTCAGTTCCAACAGTTCCCCACATCCACCTCCCAGTAAAGTTGACCACAAGCAAATGTCTGGGCTCGCCAGGTGAGAAAATATTTAGATCTTGTTGTATTAGAGACAACATCAGGATGATCAGGACTGAAGAGGAAATGTCTCAGATCTTCACACAGGGAGATATGACAGGTGGTTATTTCATTTTCAAAAGGGGGGGGCACTGCAGGAGGAAGGAAACAATCATGTTAACATACAGTGTTGAGTCCTGATAGACACTATATAATAGTGTCTGGGTTTCTAGCTTATCCCTGGAAATGAGGGCCAGGGCAATGAGATAGCTCTAGAAATCCACTGTAGGCCAAGGTCTACTGGACTGTCTTCCTAATGGGCAAATCTTTAACCATACAAAAATAGAAGAAATTTATGAATTTTCTTTTTTTTTTTTAAAGATTTTATTTATTTATTTGACAGAGATAGAGACAGCCAGCAAGAGAGGGAACACAAGTAGGGGGAGTGGGAGAGGAAGAAGCAGGCTCATAGCAGAAGAGCCTGATGTGGGGCTCGATCCCATAATGCCGGGATCACGCCCTGAGCCGAAGGCAGATGCTTAACCGCTGTGCCACCCAGGCGCCCCATGAATTTTCTTAATATATATGAAGAAGAGGGATATCGCTAAACTCTGTTTTTTTTTTCCTCTGAAACATTTGAAATTGGAGGTCATTAGCAATTCACAGTAAGAGAAGTAGCCAGCTCATCTTCTCAGAAAATAATAATACCTCCTAATAATAATAACTCCTAAAGAGTGATCATTTTGCCTCATATTTAAGTATTTTTTACCAAAATATGCCAAGGTAAAATAAACTGAAAGAAAAATTCACATTTTTTTTTAGAAGTAGAAAGTTTGGAGCACCTGGATGGCTCAGTTGGTTAAGTGACCTACTCTTGATTTCAGCTCAGGTCACATGCTACGTGTGGGAGCCCCAAACCCTAGATTATCCTCCCCCATGCCTCTTCTCTCCCTCCTCCCACTTTATGCTTCGTGGAAATACCTATTTCTGCCACAGAACCCTCTCATGGTTTCAGGCCATATCCTTAATGTGTTCTTACATTTCTAAGAATTAAAATCAAGAATGGCATTTGTCTTCATGCAAGTCATGCACAGAATCCTGGCAACTGAACAGGCCTCCACAGACCCCTGTCCAACCCCACCTGACACAAAAACAACAAACCCTTTTCTATCTTTGGAGACGTAGAAAAATAGATGTTATGAAATACGTTTTATTATCATAACAAATTATGCTCCTATTTCAACATCAACAGTCTGAAACTATTAAACAATTCTCAAACCTTTAGTATAGAGGCAAACTTATCTTTTTAATGTGTCTTAAAATGCTATAAAGAGTAACACAGAGAAAGTTTTAGTATACACCACAAGATTCACAGTAGAAACTTCATTACTTATCCCTAAGGGTGGGTAAACCCCAATTCCAGCAGATTGTATCATGTATATGAAAACAGAAAGGGAAAATTAATTGTATAGATTCCCAAATTTTTCATTTCTACTGGGTCTCCATACAAATCCATACATCTTCAACAAGTTTCCTGGTCGTGGTTGGTCAGTAATTGAATATATATTAGAATTTGAGAAGGAGGTATTCTCTGGAAGTTTTTTTGCTTGCTTTTTCACAGACTTTTACAGATTTTAGCCTGGTCATCAGCATCACTGTGACAGGTGACACCCTTACCACAGTATCAGAAAGCATCATTGCACAGTCCTGAGGGAGGGCAAAGAGAATATGGACACGATCCAGGCAGCACCGTGACTCTCCATTTCTCAGTCTTTACCCAGAGCAGCTCCATGCCTGGTTTACGGCACATTTTCTTGAGGTCCTCATACATTCGTCTAAGGAGTTTTCCCGTGAGGGCCATGCTGTCCTCACTTTCTCTGAGTTGTTGAAAAATCTCTTTGCTCTCCTTTTCTATTCGCTCTAAATAACGTCTCTCTCTTCCTCGTAAAGCAAGTGATACACCTTCTGATAGCCCGGATCATCTCCCTCCACAGGTCACATAACCCTGAAGGGAGAGGATTAGTTAGATCCATACAGCCAGGCTGGTTTTATCCATGTCTTATCATCTATTTGTCTTCCAACATTTAGCAACTTGGTATATTCCTTGAAAACAAATTTAGGGACGTGTTTCTACCCCCACCCTTTTTTCTACTCATCTGGTAATTTTATTACACTAGAAGCCAAAACCTTGGCTCTAACTCCTTCCCCCAAATATTTACATTTGCATAAATAAAAGGTACTTGTGTTTCAATAATTGTCTTGCATGATATGCTAAGAACCTTCATTACTAAATCCATTTAGTCTCTTTTATGCCCAGATACTTTAGCTACAGACTGACTCTGCTTTGAGAAAATAATAACAAATAATAATTCCTAAAATTTTTCCTTCCACATCCACAAACTGCATGCAGACAAGAACCTTGTGTGTATGAGTACAGCTTAACTCTTCCTGCCCAGGTTATATTCCCCCTTTCTTAGCTGACATTCAGAGACATTAGCTGTCCTCAGAGACATTGATCAGCAGACAGCCACCTTCTAGTATTAATTCCCCCTTCTGATCTCTTTTCACTTTATCTTACCCTACTTTCCCCCCAACTGGTAAACATCGTTTATTCACTCACATGGTTTTGAAATTATAACAAAACATACTCGATTGACCCAATGTCTTGATTTTTGTGCTGTCTTTTTTACCTCCAACAAAATATATTTCTGGATCACAGGTAAACATTCACTAGACTCATTTATGGAACTCTCAGTCTTTCATGAAATCAGTGAATTCTCCTTTTCATTCTCCTTTTAACCAAGAACCTTCTTTGCTGAATCCACATGGTTTTTTACATGCATGTCACTAAGTTCTTTATGTCATCCTCCCTTCCTTCTATAAAACCTGCATACCCTGGGCTTCAAACAAATCACTGTCTCTTGGTTTCTCTCTAACAATTTACTTTTTCCAGCTCCTCTTTCCCAGCTGGACTTACCAATATAGGCATTCCTCAAGTTATCTTTCTATGTGAAAACTTTATTCTTTTCTTTCTAAAAACTCCTGTGTGAGATCCCTCGGCTCCAATGCCTAGAATACCCTAACAATTGGAAATGACCCTCTTGAGGCACATCTTTCACATGGGCTCCAACCTCATACATCCAACTGCCTACTGCATAGTTTATTAGGATATTTCACAGGAACTGGAAGGGTCACATTTCTCAAACTAACATTATCTTAGACCAAACCATCCATGTCACCTCCATTTCTAACCTAGGTGATGTTCCAATGTGAATCAAAACCTGTCTCACCCCTTTAACATTCTACACTCAAACAAATCATATTTTCTGACATTTCTCTACCCTAAGGACTATCCCTTGAATCCTTCCACTTCCCATGATGTGTGGTCAGTTATTCCTGATCAGTTATTCCTCATCTCAATTCTCTCCTACTTGCTTCCTTGACTTTCATTTTGAAGTCTTCCAATCAGTATTCTCCCTCAACTGCAATCTGAATGAATTTGCCAAAAAAAGAATTGTGATAATATCTCTTCCTTGCTTAAACTACTTCAGAAGCTTTTAATTTTATTCAATATGGTTCAACTTCTTATCATATCTTAGATAAACCTTCAGTAAAATTGCAGCTACTTATCTGTGTGCTGTGGGCCCCACTTGGATCATTCTCCTCATTACACCAGTCTTACTACATTTCAGTACTTATTTATTTATTTATTTATTTATTTATTTATTTATTTATTTTTACATTAATTAGATTTTCATTTTTTCTTAATGTGGAATATTTAAGTAGTTTCCAACTAATATTTGTTTATGCTGTGAGAATAATGATCTCTGCTTGAAGAGTCAAAACAAATTGACCTCAGATGAGATTGGTCAGTAAGAAAAAACGTTTTATATAGATAAAAATTTCTCACTCTTTTTTTTTTTTGTAATGCAAATATTTTTATTTTTTTTTTATATTTTGAATTTTTTAAAATATTTTTATTATATTATGTTAGTCACCATACAGTACATCTCTGGTTTTTTATGTAAAGTTCGATGATTCATTAGTTGCATATAACACCCAGTGCACCATGCAATACGTGCCCTCCCCACCACCCGTCACCAGCCTATCCCATTCCCCCACCTCCCTCCCCTCTGAAGCCCTCAGTTTGTTTCTCAGGGTCCATAGTCTCTCATGCTTCATTCCCCATTCTGATTACCCCCCCTTTCTTTATCCCTTTCTTCCCCTACCGATCTTCCTAGTTCTTATGTTCCATAGATGAGAGAAACCGTATGATAATTGTCTTTCTCTGCTTGACTTATTTCCCTTAGCATTATCTCCTCCAGTGCCGTCCATGTTGCAGCAAATGTTGAGAAATCGTTCTTTTTTGATAGCTGAGTAATATTGCATTGTATATATGGACCACAACTTCTTAATCCAGTCGTCTAATGAAAGGCATCTCAGCTCCTTCCGAGCTTTTAGTTCATCTTTTATTTTAAATTTTTTATTATGTTGTGTTAGTCACCATACAGTACATCATTAGTTTTTGATGTAGTTTTCCATGATTCCTTGATTGAGTATAACACCCATTGCTCCATGCAATATGTGCCCTCCTTAATACCCATCACTGGCCTACCCCAATCCCTCACCGCCCTCCCCTCTGAAGCCCCCAGTTTGTTTCCCAGTGTCCATAGTTTCTCGTGGTTCATTCCCCCTTCTGTTTACCCACCCTTCATTCTTCCTTTCCTTCTCCTACCGATCTCCCTGCTATTCCTTATGTTCCACAAATGAGTGAAACCATATAATTGACTTTCTCTGCCTTACTTATTTCACTTAGCATAATCTTCTCCAGCCCCGTCCATGTTGCTGCAAATGTTGGGTAATAGTTCTTTCTGATGGTTGAGTAATATTCCATTGTATATACGGACCACATCTTCTTAATCCAGTCATCTGTTGAAAGGCCTCTCACCTCCTTCCACAATTTAGCTATTGTGCACAATGCTGCTGTGAACACTGGGGTGCATATGGCCCTTCTCATCACTATGCCCGTATCTTTGGGGTAAATAACCAATAATGCATTTCCTGGGTCATAAGGTAGCTCTATTTTTAACTTTTTGAGGGACCTCCACACTGTTTTCCAAAGGGGCTGTACCAAATTGAATTCCCACCAACAGTGTAAGAGGGTTCCCCTTTCTCCATATCCTCTCCAACGTTTGTTGTTTCTTGCCTTGCCAATTTTTGCCGTTCTAACTGGCATAAGGTGGTATCTCAAGGCGGTTTTTTTTTTTTTCAAGGCGGTTTTGATTTGAATTTCCCTGATGCCTAATGATTTTGAACATTTTTTCGTGTGTCTGTTAGCCATTTGTATGACTTCATTGGAAAAGTATCTGTTCACATCTGCCCATTTTTTGATTTGATTAATTTTTTCTCATGTATTGAGTTTGTGAAGTTCTTTATAGATCCTGGATACTAGTCTTTTATCTGTAGTGTCATTTGCAAATACCTTCTGCCATTCTGTGGGTTGCCTCTTAGATTTTTTTACTGGTTCCTTGGCTGTGCAGAAGCTTTTTATCTTGATGCAGTGCCACAAGTTCATTTTGTTTCTCCTGCCTTTGAGACATGTCATGAAAGAAGTTCCTGTGGCCAATGTCAAAGAGGTTACAGCCTATGTTCTCCTCTATGATTTTGATGCATTCCTGTCTCACATCGAGGTCTTTCATCCATTTGGAGTTTATCTTTGTGTATGGTGTGAGGGAATGGTCAGGTTTCATTCTTTTGCATATAGCTGTCCAATGTTCCCAGCACCATTTATTGAAGAGACTGTCTTTTTTTTTACACTGGATGTTTTTTCCTGCTTTGTCAAAGATTAGTTGCCCACAGAGCCGAGGGTCCATTTCTGGGGTCTCTGTTCTGTTCCATTGGTCTATGTGTCTGTTTTTGTGCCAGTACCATGCTGTCTTTGTGATCATAGCCTTGTAGTATAGTTTGCAATCAGACAACATGATGCCCCCAGCTTTGTTTTTCCTTTTCAACATTTCCTTGGTGATTCGGGGCCTTTTCTGGTTCCACACAAAGTTAAGGGCTGTTTGTTCCAGGTCTTTGAAAAATTTCACTGGTATTTTGATCAGGATGGCATTGAAAGTAGAGATTGCTCTGGGCAGCATAGACATTTTAACTATCTTTATCTTCCGATCCATGAGCATGGACTGTTTCTCCATCTTTTTGTGCCTTCTTCAATGTCTTTCAAGAGTCGTCTCTAGTTTCTAGAATATGGGTACTTTACCGCTCTGATTAAGTTAGTTCTGAGATATTGTATGATTTTTGGTGCTATTGTAAATGGAATCGATTCCCTAATTTCTCTTTCTTCAGTCTCATTGCTTGTGTATAGAAATGCAACTGATTTCTGAGCATTGATTTTGTATCCCGCCACATTCCTGAATTGTTCTATGAGTTCTAGTAATTGGGGGGGGGGTATTTTGGGTTTTCCATATAGAGTATCATGTCATCTGCGAAGAGAGAGTTTAACTTCTTCTTTGCTGATTTGGATACTTTCTATCCCTTTTTGTTGTCTGATTGCTGTTGCAAGGACTTCTAGTATTATGTCGAAGAATAATGGCGAGAGTGGGCATCCTTATCGTGTTCCTGATCTTAAGGGAAAGGCTTCCAGCTTTTCCCCATTGAGAATGATATTTGCTGTAGGCTTTTCATAGATGGTTTTTATGAAATGGAGGAATGTGCCCTCTATCCCTACACTCTGAAGTGTTTTAATCAGGAAAGGATGCTGTATTTTGTCTAATGCTTTCTCTGCCTCTATCGAGAGGGTCATGTGGTTCTTGACTCTTTTCTTGTTGATATGATGTATCACACTGATAGATTTGCAAATGTTGAACCACACTTGCACCCCAGGGATGAATCCCACTTGGTCGTGATGCATAATCATTTTAATGTACTGTTGGATCCTATTACCTAAGATCTCGTTGAGAATTTTGGCATCCTTATTCACCTGGAATATCAGTCTGTAATTTTCCTTTTTGTTGGGCTCTTTGCCTGGGTTGGGGATCAAGGTAATACTGGCCTCATAGAATGAGTTTGGTAGTTTTCCTTCATTTCTATTTTTTGAAACAGCTTCAGGAGAATAGGTATTTTTTCTTCTTTGAATGTTCTCTAGAATTCCTGGGGGAATCCGTCGGGCCCTGGACTCTTGTTTTTGGGGAGGTTTTTGATCACTGCTTCAATCTTTTCATGATTAATCGATCTGTTTAGATAACCAATTTCTTCAAGTTTCAGACTTTGTAGTTTATAGTTTTCCAGGAAGGCACCCATTTCTTCCAGGTTGTTTAATTTATTGGCATATAGTCGTTGATAATAGTTTTTAATAAAGCATTGTGGTCCAAGAATATGAAGGGAATAATCTCTGTCTTTGGGTATCGGTTGAGACCTGTCTTGTGACCCAGTATATGGTCTATTCTGGAGAAAGTTCCATGTGCATTGGAAAAGAATGAGTATACTGTTGTTCTGGGGTATAGTGTTCTGTATGTATCTATGAGGTCCATCTGGTCCAGGATGTCATTCAAAGCTCTTGTTTCTTTGTTGCTTTTCTGCTTAGGTGATCTGTCTATTGCTGAGAGCAGAGTTTTGAGGTCCCCTACTGTTGACTTATTATTATCTGTATGTCTCTTTATTTTGGTTAACACTTGGCTTATGTAGTTGGCTGCTCCCATATTGGGGGCACAGATATTTATAGTTTGATCCTCTTGTTGGTTAGACCCTTTGAGAATGATATGGTCTTCTGTATCTCTAACTACAGTCTTTAGCCTAAAATCTAATTTGTCTTATAGGAGAATTGCTACCCCAGTTTTCCTTTGAGGTCTGTTGGCATGAAAAATGGTTCTCCATCCCTTCACTTTCAGTCTGGATGTATCTTTAGGTTCAAAATGAGTCTCTTGTAGACAGCATATGGATGGGTCATGTCTTGTTAATCCCACCTGCAACCCTGTGGCATTTTATGGGAGCATTTAGGACATACACATTGAGAGTGATTATTGAGAGATATGATTTTAATGATGTCATGTTGTCTGTGAAGTCTTTGTATAGATTGTAAATTTCTGTTCTGTGTCACTCTTGGGGTCTTTTATAGAACCCCCTTAATATTTCTTGTAGGGTTGGCGTGGTGGTCACATATTCTTTCGGTTTCTGCCTGTCTTGGAAGGTCCTTGTCTCTAACATCCACTCTGAATGGCAGCCTTGCCGGATAAAGGATCCTTGGCTGCATGTTCTTCTCACTTAGTGCTCTGAATATGCCTTGCCAAGTTTTCCTGGCTTGCCAGGTCTGTGTAGACAGGTCTGACGTTATTCTGACGTTCCTCCCTCTGTATGTGAGGATTCTCCTCCCCCTGGTTGCTTTCAAGATTGTATCCTTGGATCTAATATTTGTGAATTTCACTATTATGTGAAGTGGTGTAGGTGTGTTCTCACTGATTTTGGGAGGGGTCCTCTCTGCCTCCTGGACACGAATGCTTGTTTCCCTCGCTAGATTAGGGAAGTTTTCGGCTATAATTTGTTCAAATATCTCATCTAGACCTCTCTCTTTCTCCACCCCCTTGGGGATGCTGATGATTCTGACATTGGAATGTTTCATTGAGGCCGTGATCTTCCATAATCTACATTTTTGAGATTGGATTTTTTGGAGCCAAGTTCCCATTTTTTCCTTCTTTCTATCATCCCATCTTCCAATTCACTAATTCTTCTGCCTCATTTACCCTGGCCATCAGAGCATCCAGTTTAGACTGCATTTGATTCATAGCATTTTTAATTTCTGCCAGATTCGCTCTCATTTTTGCCCTTAGAGATTCTATATTCTCGTTAATATTTTCATTAATATTTTTTTCAAGCCTACACATCATCTTGACCATTGTTACTCTGAACTCCATTTCTGACAATTTGGTTATATCCATATCCCTCAGTTCTGTGGCACAGGCCACAGTCTCTGTCTCCTTTCTTTTCTGGGGATTCCTCCTCCTGGTCATTCTGATGAGGAGAGGTTGCGGGGATGCACAGAGCCCTAATTATTGACCAGGACCCAGGCAGTGTGCACTTGTTTTATAGGGTCCTTAGGTATGTGGGCTTTTTGACTTTTCAGCCTGCCTTCTGGGGAGGAGGGGACTGCCACGCTGATACTCAGGCAACCCTGTTTGGGTAGAGTTGCCCGGTCCCCTGCGAGGGGGCGTGGGGATGGGCACAATGTGAACCGGTATTTCTGGGCTTTTGTCCTCTGGCTGCTTTCCCTGGCGGTTTTCTGTGACTCTTCTGAGAGTCAGAGCAGCAGTGGCTGTATCCTAGCCTCTGTCTCAGAACAGAGGCAGTCAGCTCTCCACTGAGCTCTCCTGGCCACTTTAACTCTGCTTCTGTACGTGCTGCTAAAAACCCTACATTGTCGCGGGTTGTGCGCCCCACAGCCACTCTCCGAGCCCTCGCTCCCAGGGCTGGCACGTCTCTGTCCTTTGTGCTTCCAACACCGGTTCCCACATGCGCTCCCCAGCTCCCTGTTTCAGTGTGGTTCGCACGCACTCGGGAGCTCCGGTTTTCAGTCTGGTCGCGCACACGCATTGCCGGGCTCCCGGTCTCAGTCTGCTTTCTCCCGGGTGCCAGTCCGCAAGTCCAGCCCGCTCCCCAATGCAGGAGGCTACTGCTTCCTGGCGCCAGAGTGCCACAGCTCCCTCCCCTTTCTTTTTATCTTCTGATATCTGTGCACAGATTCACAGCTCCCCACTTTGTACCTCAATACTCAGCCCCGGAGATGTTCGTTTATAGAGAACCTGATGTATCTTCCTACATCTCGAGCTGATTTAGTGGGTGTTCAGGATGATCTGGTAGATATCCATCTCCATTCAGGGTACCAGCTGAAAAAAGGTCCCTACTCCTCCGCCATCTTCTTTCCTCCTCCTTTAGTTCATCTTAAATGCAGTCCAGCCACTTAGCATGCTTACTTCAACTGTACTTCTCATAAACAGGTCATGCTTGATTTTTAGATCTGACTTCAAATGTCTCTACTCTCATTTATTTTCCTTTATTGTCTTCACAATGGAGAAACAAAGGCAGGCGTGGGGGAAAATAATAAGTTCAGTTTGAGATGTGTTTAATTACTCTTCCTAAAAAGGTATTTCCCCAAATAGCCACATGCCTTAATTTCTGACCTCATGCAGATGTCTGCCTAAAATGTAATCCTCAGAGTAAGGCTTTTCTGATCACCATATTGAAATTCAGTTTGTCAAAGCTACTTTCCTTATTTACTTTCCTACTGTATTTTTCTCAAAATCACTTAGCATGGTGATTCATACTCTAAGTTTTATATTTTGACTAGTTAAATACCTTGCCCAACTACCTCCTGAGCTCCTTGAGTGCAAGGAAATCTGTTGCTGTTGTCTATTTCTAGGTTGGCTTAGAACAGTTACTGAGACACTGTAGGTACTGGATATTTCAAGGAAAAAATATTGTAAGTTATGCCCTTAAGGATATCACCTTTAATGAAAATAGTTTTGTTATATCATCTTGTTATTCACACAGCCCAATTTTGATTCCTTTATTAGTGGTGACAAGGTTCTTTAATACTCTGTTTCTATGTTTCTATCAGGAAATCTTTACTTCTTCAAAAATGTAGCTAAACTTTTGTTTCACCTCTCATTAGTGGTGTTCAATCCATATTTTTTAATCCAGAAGTGATAGATCCACATTCCTCAGTCATTCATTTAGGTCACACTTTGAAATAACCAATGCTACATTACTAGCCACATCTCTCAACATTTCATCTCTTATAATACATGTGTTGACCAATATGAATTTTATAGGATTTCAACTAACTTTAGGATTGCTCTAGTTATTAGGTTTGAACTTGAGTGTATTTACCTGCTTGATATCCCCATGAGTTTGTTACTTCATATTGTCCAATCACCAAAATAATCAAAAAATATCCTCTACACATTCAATAATTTCTTTACTTCTAAGAAAACCTACGTTTACCTCATCTACTAATTATTGTCTCCCTTGATGATAGTTATTCTTCAATACCTGTTGGTTTGATATTATCTTACCAGAAATAACATCCATCAGCTGGTTGTTTTGATTTTAGGAAGAAATCATAACAAATTGGCATACTTCCTTATAGATGATTAGATTTGCTATTGGTTGCCCACTCATTGAAGACTATGAACATTTTATCTCAAGTATGATCACTGTATTCAAGGCTGGTGCTGAAGAAAACAGAATCCCTTGCTTACCTCCCATGTTCTGATTTTGCTGGTCTCTCTTTTTTTTATTTCTCTGGTTTTTCTTGCATCTTTTCCCACAGAGATCTTATTTGTTTCAGGAGCTTTTGCTACAAAAGAACCAAGAATGTGAGCATCAGAAAAGCTGTTATTGAAACGGTCATATCCTAACATGAAGAGGGGCAGGGAATGCAAGATAAATGATTACTAAAGAGGGCAAAGTGCCAGCGCATTTTATTGTTAAGCCCAATGTCAAATATGGAGGACTTTTATAACCACGGAGTAAACCTACAGTTGGAAACGTTGTCTCACTATGGAGGAAACTGGCCCTCAAACTTAATGTCACCAAACCATATTCATTAAATGGAAATTGTCTCAGCTTTTAATTGTCCTGTTGCTAGTTATTATCTCCTAGTATCCTATTATGTTAGCAAAGAGATAGTGTTTCTAAGTAGACTCTGTTAGATTAGGCTTCTTGCAATGGTGGTCATAGTGGACAGTAACCATTCCTAAAAATAACAGATTTGTTCACCTTGGTCTTACGCTGAATTGTCACAGTTCCAACTGTGATCAACATCATCACCATCGACTTGAGTTGTAAGATTTTAACTGTGAAAATGTAAGTGCTATAGGATTGAGACTATCTTTTTTGCAATAGCTGACCCAAGTGTCTGGCACATAATGTCAGTTAATATCTGTTCTATATGATGCATGGATGAATAAAAATTACTTTTGCTTCCTGATAATCTCTCAAATCTCTCAAATATCAGATCCTCCAGATTCAAACTTGTCTCTCAGCCATTGCTTACCCGGTATTCCTCAGCAGTCCAATCAATGGAACAATGTCTATGGGCCACATGCTCCTTAGATTTACAGCAGAGCAAACAGAGCAGATCCTTTCTAACCTCACAGAAGTTCTTTGTTTTCCTGTGCATCTCACACATCTTTTCTATAGAGCTCAGTAAGTGGTAAGGTCTTGCCTGCCTGGCAAGGAATACCCGTGTCTCCAAAACAATGTTGGTTGTAAAGTCACCTATAGTGACTGGGTCTATTAAATAATTCACACATATGGAGCAAATGATCTCATTATGGTCAATGTTGGAAGCCATGTCTCTAAGAAAAGAAGTGAAGAAAGAGGAAATGAGTTTGGCATGGGTCTTGAAAGAAGCACATATTCAAAAGCATTATAAATACTGAGAGGTATGAGCATCATTTCCTTCCTGTATGTATGGATATCCTAGCATATACAGCAGGACATGCTATGTTTTTTCATGCAACAGAAAGACAATGTTGAAGAAGAGAGTCCTCATGTTCTTCAGCCAGCATAGTGATTTGTTGAACATGGCCTTCCTGTCAGAGTTCCAGCTCCCTTGTACAATTCCAATTTTGTTCACTTATGTCCTTTCTTCTAAACAGACCTGGGAATGTAGTACAGATCCAATTGCCAGCCATGGAGTGTGCGTCATATTTCCCCAAATGCAATCATCCTTATCACTTTGCCAGTAATTGGTTAGAGGTCACTTGACCCTATTTAGCCAATGAGATTTGAAGGAAATACTATTAGGAGGATTTTGTGAAGTGGCTGCTGGCTCCTGAAAAAAAAAAAAAAACGTAAGGAAGAGTCAAGTTAACTGTTTCATGTTCCTCTGGACAGTGTTTGAATGTGAGGCATGGGACTGTCATTTTGTGACCACAATGTGCATTTACCTAGAGACTAAAACATACACCCTGAGCATGACAGAAAAACAGAACAGCTGGGTGTTTGACAATGTCATCAAGGCATTAAATTAAGCAGCTCTGGGACTGACCACCAACACATGTAAGAGAAATTGAGGAAATACAAAAATCCTCCTACAATCATCATCATGAATCACATTTTCTGGCAAGAATCACCAATGGATACGAAAATCATTGTCTAAAAACAGTATTACTCCAAAGATTGTTTGTTAATAAGTGCCTCACTTTATTACCAACTAATATATTAAATTATTTATTTCAATTTTAAAAACGCATACTTTTAGTTACCATAAATTGTGACTAAATATTTTTTAATTAGTTAGTTGCTGTTATGTTTCCCATCTTTGAGAACTTGAGTGGGAGAAGCTGCACATTGGGAAGGCTTAAAACTTATCTTGGGTCCAAAATAGCCACAAAGTAAAAACTGCTTTACCAAATGGTTATAAAATCAAGCTTTAGGATAACTCTTTGAAAAATGGGTAACAATAAAGTGATGATGCCTACAGATATATTTATGAATAACAGTTTGTGAGAGGATATTTATGGACTTCTGTGTGATGAACACACCATTTTCAGTGACATGGGACGTAAAGCCTTCTACTCAAACCTGTCCATCATGAGGAGATAGTTTGAGGGACAGGGAGAAAGTTTAGATCAGCCCTGTGTAGAATGGGCTAGAACCTATCAAGAATTCAGTAGGAATATAATCATTTCTAGATTGATAACATTAATGAAAATAATACCATGAAAATGATAATAGTAGAAGCTAATACTGTTTTCCAACTCCCCTTATCTGGATTATCTGTTTTAGTCTTCTCAACAATGGTAGTAACTTTTTTCTATCTTTACCAACATTTTATAACAAGGAAGCTTGACACAGTGTGACTAAAATAAGTTACTTATCTCAAAGTCACATATTGAATAAAATGATTGATCCCGTATTCAAATGCAGATCCTACTGACAGAAAATGAAAGGAAAGACAAAAAAAGAAAAAGAAAAACTAAATTTTAGTGTCCAAGATTAACATTAAATTAAACAACATTTAAGGATCTCTGAACTGTATTGAGAATAATCTATTATAAGATTTCATGGTAAAAAAGACCATATATTGGGTACTCAGTAGATCAGAGTTTGAAGGATGATATAAAACAAGTTTTTCTAAAAAAGGAAGTTGTTATAATGAGAAATGTATGATGTGCCAATGTGTAATTTGGAAAGAGAAGAGAGAACCATTTTTTTATAAGTTTGTGTATTTCTTAATGATTTTATTTATTTGAGAGAGAGAGAGAGCAGGAGCAGGGGCAGGGGCAGAGGGAGAGAGAATGGACAGAAGGAGAGGGGGAAGCAGACTCCCTGCTGAGCAAGGAGTCCACCTAGGGGGCTGGATCCTGGGACTCCAGGGTCATGACCTGAGCCTAAGGCAGATGCTTAACCAACTGAGCCACCCAGGCGCTCCAAAAAGAGAACCATATGATAGTTTACCTTTGGTTACACAACCATGCGACATGTATACATGCTCAATGCACACAACCAAATTTACTTATCTCAATGCCTAGCATATTTCTTTAAGAAGATTCCCTTCTCACACTCTACTTTTTTTAAAAACAAAAAGTTGACCTACTTTAAACTAAATACTGCATACTTTTTCAGATCTTATCTACTACCTTCATTTTGAAAATTTCAAAGCAATTCAATTTATCTCTTCTATCAATCCTGATGCATTCAAGTAATTAATGATAAAAAAGAGACTAGTAATATAATCATGATTCAATCAGACTCATTATCTAGAATTCCAGTTCTCTATTGAATGGAAGTCAAAATGTTTGTCAGCAGTAAATGATGATTTTGTTTTAAAATTCATGGGGAAGAAAGGGATAAAGAAAGGGGGGTAATCAGAAGGAGGAATGAAGCATGAGAGACTATGGACTCTGAGAACCAAACTGAGGGCTTCAGAGGGGAGGGGAGTGGGGGAACGGGATAGGCTGGTGATGGGTAGTAAGGAGGGCATGTATTGCATGGTGCACTGGGTGTTATACGCAACTAATGAATCATCGAACTTTACATCAAAAACCAGGGATGTACTGTATGGTGACTAAAATAATATAATAAAAAAAATTAAAAAAATAAAATATATACTTTTTCTTGACTTATGATGAGGCTACATCTGAATAAATCCATTGTAATTTGAAAATATTGTAAGTTGAAAGCACATTTAATACAACTAACCTACTGAACATCATAGCTTAGCCTCGCCTACCTTAAAAGTACTCAGAACGCTTACATCTACAATTGGGCCAAATCAACACGCAAAGTCCATTGTATAATAGAGTATTGAATAGTGGCACCTGGGTGGATCAGTTGGTTAAGTGTCTGCCTTTGGCTCAGGTCATGATCCCAGGGTCCTGGGATTGAGTCCCTCTTCGGGGGGGGGGGGTACCTGCTCAGCAGGGAGTCTGCTTCCCCCTCTACCCCTTCCCCCTGCTCATGATCTCTCTGTCTCTCTCTCTCTCTCACACACACACACACTCTATCTCTCTCAAATAAATAAAATAAAAATAAAGTGTTGAATATCTCATGTAATGTATTGAATACTATAGTGAAGGTAAGAAACAGAAAGGTTGTGTGGGTGCAGGTGGTTGTAAGTGCATTAGTGGTCATGGTCACTGGCTAACTGGCTGACTGGGAGCTGTGGCTGCTTCTGCTGCTGCCCAGCATTGCCACAGAGTCTTAGAGCATATTGCTGGCCCATGAAAAAACCAAAACACAAAATTAAAAATGGTTTCTGCTGGGTATGAATCCCTTTCTCATCATTATAAAGTCAAAATATCATTGAGTCCCACTATTTTAAGTCCGGGACTGTCCATAAATTCATTTGGCTGTACTAACAGTAACGGGTCCTTATTTTCATGTTCCATGGATGCCGAGAGCCTTCCCCTATCTAAACTTTCTCCTATGGAAAAGTATCAGTTTCCCATAGGTCTTTCTAAACCTGACAATCTAACTCTGAAAACTGAAATCCAAGTCTGAAACTGAAAACTGAGGAGGCATTTTAAATACCCAACCTAACAATGAGTGTTTCTGGAATAATTGAGCATATTGAAGAGACTAGCATTCTATACAGACCTGTTATACAAACATGTACTGAAATATGTACATACAGATAGCATAACATGAGTACATTGGTAGGCATGGATAGATGAATTACTGTCATGGACAACTAATACAATTAGCATCTATTTATTGCATTACCTATAAAACTGCAAGCTATCCAATGGCATTTGTTTTCTGTAACTCACAATTACGTATGAACAAATCAATGTACACAAAAATAACAGAAGAAAAATAATCATATTAATTCATAAAATAAATACAAACAAAAGAGATTGCATCTATATAATGGAGTAAATTTAAAGTAATGAAATCGTTTCTACTATTAAATTCTTTGGGAGCAACTTAAACACATATGGATTAAATTTCCTATTTTTAAGAGAAAACAGCAGGAGTTGCTTTCATGAATATGGAATACTCACCTGTGGATACTATTAATGGAGTTTTGCATTCTTTATCAGTAAAGTGATGCTGTTAAAATCGATTCAAGGAGTAAATGGATGCTCACCTTTCAATAGCAGTAGATTTCTAAAGTCTCCCCAGCCCAGCTGACTCCAAACACAAGGAATATGGAGGGGAATGAAGTTGGCTCTTTGCCTGATGTTTTATAGTCCCTGAACACCATGCCCATTCTCCCAAAGTGATTAAGTTGTCAAACCTTGGGAAAGGTGTTGGGTACATGATTAGATTTTTGTGGAGTGGAAGACACACCCTGATGCAGATGACTGATTGGAAACCTTCTTAAACCTACTTAAGCAAACTGCCACATCTAAACTCTACTGGGAAGCCATGGCTTGAGCTAACCTATGTGATCCACGGACCTGTTGTTTCTAAATAAATGACCCTCCTAAATAAATAAATAAATAAATAAACCCCCAAATATAAACTTTTTATCTGCTTTTAATTAACTACATTACAACCCAATATCATGTGATAATTAAATCCACAAAATATCACAAATCTTTCAATTATGTGCATGTATTGAATAATAAAAGGAGAGGGAGGGAGAGAATATATAGGGTAGTGAGAAAAGGAGCAAAGCCTTAGGGAAAGACCAGCAAGCTATTGTGTGTGCGGCTTTAGACCAAAAGAGGAAAGTAGTAGTATGTTTCCAACCCTAATTGCATCAACCCATTACTACATACTATATTTGGTTATCTATCTGGATGTGCATTCATTCATTCATTCCTTTCTTTTTTTTAAGATTTATTTACTTATTTTAGAGAGAGAGAAAGTGTGTGCACACCCATGAGTGAGGGGAAAGGCAGAGGGAGAGAGAGGACCTCAAGCGGACTCCTCACTGACCAAGGAGCCCGATGTGGGGCTCAAGCTCATGATCCTGAGATCATGACCTGAGCTGAAATCAGGAGTCAGCTGCATAACTGACTGAGCCACCCAGGTGCTCCTGCATGCATTTCTTTCTTGATATTTCTTCAGACTGAAAGTTATGCACATTTCATTTATCAGCCCGGTGTAATCAAGCCCCTGCCCAAAAATTCCTGCTACTCCTCTGGCAGAGCTATCCTTCTACTGTTTTATGGATCTTGGCCAAAAAGGTCCATCACTACACTGTCTCATCTAGTGTCCCCCAAGCGTGAGATCCTCCCATGCAGGGGATGCTGAACCCTGGTGCAATGTCAGCCTCCCTCTCCCTTGTCCAGTGCATGAGGAACTTCCAAATCAGACCTGTCAGGCAGGTACTGCCCAGTAACTTCGGATAAGAGTTCTCTGATTCTTTTGAGTGCTGTCCATTCCTAGGGATTCCTGGGTTCTGTCCAAGGTGGGAGCATCCCACACTGCACCCCAAGAGCCTGGGACAAGATCCCTGAGGGAGAATTCATTCTGGAAACAAAGGTGACCTAAGCCTTCAAAACCGTCAAAGCGCCAAACACCTTCTGTCTCCACAGTCACTATCAGCCATGTGGCGCAGTAGGGATCCCGGTTTTGTCCCAGAGTCCTGCACAGCACTTGGCTAAAGCGGGGCAGCCTCGGCTCCAGGAAGGTGTCATCCATGGTCCCACGTGTGTCTAGAAGATGCAGGATTTAGAGCCACTGAGGCCAGAACAGGAGGAAAAATGAACTTTAAAAATACACAATAACAAGGTGTGGCGGGAGCTGCAAGCATTTCTTCCAGTCTCCCCTCTGTAGCTTCCAGAATTGTTGGGAGAGTCACGGTAGAACTTCCAAGAGCCTCTGCGCCTGACCCGCTCAACTGCAGCGCCCCTGATGCCCTCTGTGGTGAGCGTGGCTCCCCGTGGTGCAAGTGCTGGCACAACAGACATCCCTGGTCTCCAGGCTCTGGCACTGCCACCCCCTGGCTTCTTGCTCACCCTTCAGCCTCCAGATGAACTTGGAAGATTGGACCCAGAGCACCCAAACCCGGCTAGAAAACCGCCCCTTACAGCCTCTCATACCATTCCCTCCTCCTCCCCCAAATTTCTCTGCTCAGCCAGGAGAGTTGCTCCGCGTCATCACCAAAACTTAATATATTAATATTTAAATGCTCATCCAATGGCAGTGATTGTCATTTTAATTTTATGTCTCTAACTATGAATGAGGTTGAGAATATCTTCACAATTATTGCTTACTTCTCTTTCTCTGAAGTAATGGTTTCAGACGTTTTTCTTAGGGGGAAAGCCCTGTCTCTATTTCACTTCCAAATTGGAAGCATTCTTTACATGTTTTGGGTGCTCATCCTTTACTAGCATTATCCCTCATAGTATTTTTCTCTCAGTATTTCACTTCCATTAGAATGTCTTTTGAGAACAGAAATCCTTAAAATTTTTGCAGTTAAATTGATCAGCATTTACCCTATTTAAATTGTGCCTTTATTTTCTTCATTAGAAAATCCATCTCGAATGCAGAATCAAAAAGATTTTCTTATATTTGCTTCTTTTAAAATGATGAAGTTGCTTTTTCATCTTGAACGTACCTGGAATTAATTTTTGTGAACTCTCACAGCATATTCACTGGAAAGTTTCTCTTTTTTAATCCATTGACAATGCCTGCCCATTCAGTCAACAATCAGGTATCCATACATTAAGTGAGTCTTAGGCTTTCTGTTTTTTTTCTGTGGGTTTTTTGTCTTTCCCCCTACTGATGTCCCACCTCTTAATTGCTAAGGCCATGAGACTATAACATCTGCCACTGATATCTCAGAATGCCTAATGATGTTTTGACCCATAAAATGATGCTCCTCGAATATTGCTAACATTCATATCTAGGACAAAATTTATATGTATGCAAAATTTATATGGATAAATATCTAGCACATATTTGCATGTAACAAGTTAGAATCTTCTCATCATACTTCCAGAATTTGAACTACACCCCCTCAAAAAAACACCTAAAAATCTGATTGCAATGCCTTTTCTGAATAATCTTCAAGAAAGTAAATTAAGCTTGCTACTTTTTCACCTACCTATATATGGAGTGATTTCTTTCAGTATTGTCTGTTTCCTGTATTTTTCAAAATAAAGAAGGGAAGTTTTCCTTCTGTTTAAGTAGTCCACAATTCAAGAAATATGACTGTATATATTCCATGAAAATAATCTATTATCCATTTTATTTTTGAAATCCTGAACATTCCCTTTAAGATCTTAATCCCTTTTAGACTTTTTTCATTGAAAAATATTTAACCAATGCTACTGAATCAAATCGTGTCTAGTGATACCCTAATTCTCAGGTGTAAGAAATTTACTCAGGCTTCGTATCTGTAAACCGGCCTCATTTAGTGTTTCTCAAACCTGAGCATTCATCTGAATTACCTGGAATGACTGATAAACCATGGATTTCAGCCCCCCCCCATGCAAAATTTCTTTCTTAAGATTTTATTTGAGAGAGAGCGCACAAGCCAGGGGAGGGGCAGAAAAGCAGACTCCCCACTGAGCAGGGAGCCTGACACAGGACTCAGTCCCAGGACTCTCGGACCATGAACTGAGCTGAAGGCAGACGCTTAACCTACTGAGCCACCCAGGCACCCCACATGCAACATTTTTGATTCCGTAGGTCTTGGGTTTGAGCCAAGAATTGGCATTTCAAACAAAACTCAGGTGATTATGATGCTGGGGAAACTGAATGAAACTTTGAAAACCATGGGCCAAGGTCTTTTTCATCCTCTATCATCCTCAACATTTCCTATCCCCATTGGTTCATCTGTGGCATTTTCAGTGGTTGATAGCATTTCTTCTAATGGTTATCCTCAATTTTTAATCACAAATGTGTGGAATCACATGTATTTCAAAACTATCTCCCTTTCAGAAATGGAACATGGCAAACAGAGTATATATTACGTAAACTGTAGCAAAGATTATTGAGTAGCATACTGCAATCAAACCCTACTGCCAATAAGGCAACCATCTCACTCATTTATTAATTGCTTCACCCATGAAATATTTGTTAAAGGCACATTGTCTCCTAGACACTCTGTTACCTGTTGGCGATACATCAGTGAACAATTTCTTTATCTCTTGCAATTTACACTATCGTAAAAGAAATAGGCCAAATATTTGGAGTTCATATAAAGAAAGGCCTATCTTGGCCCTGAGAGTCAGTGGAGATTTCCCTGAAACACAGATATTTTTTTCTTCTGAGGGTGAATTGATGTGTAAGATACACTAGATTAAGAGGTGGGAGAAGAAAAGTTCAGATTGACATGGGCATTGTAGATAACCAAGTCTGTCTATTCTGAGCAAACTCTGTGTTCCTACACTAGACCATTAAGTGGGAATCACACACTCACAAATTTTTGTAACTCCAGCATACTCCCAAGCCAGGTGAGCAACCACAGCATGTATTCTAGAAGTGGGTTATGGAGATTATTTTAATTTAAAGAAGATGGAAAAAAAAGATGGAATCAAAAATGAAAGAATAGACCACTTGGCCCAGAGGTTTCCTTACTGACAAACACTGGGAAAGTGGATCGGGTACTGTAACAATTACCCTCCTTCACACATAGAAGAAGAAACCTATCCTCAGATTCCATCAGTGGGCCATTCTTCCTTATCCAAGGATCCTTACAGACTCCTAGAGCCCATTCCCAAGAGTCGCCCACATCCAGCTCCCAGTACTGTTTTCCAGATGTGAAGTCATCACCAGTAATGTGTCTTGATCTTCTCCACACAGCAAAATAGTTAATCCTTCAGAACCCAAAGATGCATCTAGACTGTCTTGTCTACATCTCAAACTTCTCACACTGTCCAACAATTTGATATCGAGATTGGTTATTTCTTTTTTGATGGAAATCTCCACTGTGGAAAGAAAAGACTATTCCAGTCAAAATCAGTTTTAAAATTCTCAAGCAGGATGCCGGGTCCAAGATGGCAGAGGATCAGGAGACCTAAAGTTTGTCTGGTCCCAGGAATTCAGCTAGAGCTACCAAACCATTCTGAATACCTATGAACGCAACTGGAGAACAAAGAAAAGAGTAGCAGAAACTCTATGAACAGAAAAGCGACCACTTTCTGCAAGGAGAAGAAAAGATGGCAGAGGAGTAGGGGATCACTTTGTCAGCTGGTCCCCTGAGTCAGGCTGGATATCTACCAGACCATCCTGAAAACCCACGAAATAAGGCTGAGATGAGAAAGATACATCTGGATCTCTACAAACAACTCCAGTGCTGAATATTGAGGTACGAAGCGGGGAGCTGTGAATCCCCACACAGATTTCGTAAGACAAACGGAAGGGGAAGGGAACCCATGAGCTCGGGCACTGGGAAGCAATAGCCACTTGCACTGCAGAGCGGGCTGGACTCGTGGACCAGCACCCGCAAGAGAGCAAACTGAAACCATGAGCCTGGGAATGCGCGTGTGACCAGACTGAAAACCGGAGCTCCGGAGCACTCACTGGAACCAGACTAAAACCAGGAGCTGTGGCCAGACTGAAAACCAGAGCTCCGGAGCACTCACTGGAATCGCACTGATACCAGGAGCTTGGGAGCGCCCGCGCGACCAAACTGAAAACCAGTGCTCCGGACCACATGCGAACCACACTAAAACAGGGAGCTCAGGGAGCTCAGTTACCACTTACCACACGGTAACCGGAGGGGGGGGGCTGGCTGTGTTAGAAGCACAAAGGACAGAGATGTGCCGGCCCCAGAAGTGAGGGCTGGCAGAGTGACTTTGGGGCGACAATCTGGGAGACTGCAGGGTTTTTAGCAGCACTGACAGAAATAGAGTTAACGTGGCCAAGAGAGCTCAGTGGAGAGTGGACTGCAATCTCTCTGTTCTGAGACAGAGGCTAGGATATGGCCACTGATGCTCTGACACTCAGAAGAGTCACAGAAAACCTCCGGGGAAAGATGCCAGGGAATAAAAGCCCGGAAATATCAGCTCACATTGTGCCCAACCCATCCCCCCTTGCAGGGGACACAGAGACTCTACCCAAACAGGGTTGCCTGAGTAACAGTGCAGCAGGCCCCTCCCCCAGAAGGCAGGCTGAAAAATCAAGAAGCCCACATCCCTAAGGTCCCTATAAAACTAGTGCACAATGCCTGGTCCTGGTCAATGATTTGGGCTCTGAACAATGCCCCAACCTCTCCTCATCAGAATAACAAGGAGGAGAAATCCCCCCCAGCAAAGAAAAGACAATGAGTCTGTGGCCTCTGCCACAGAACTGATGCATATGGATATGACCAAATTGTCAGAAATGGAGTTCAGAGTAACAATGGTCAAGATGATGTGTAGGCTTGAAAAAGGTATTAATGAAAATATTAATGAGAATATAGAATCTCTAAGAGCAGAAAGGAGAGCGAATCTGGCAGAAATTAAAAATTCTATGAGCCAAATGCAGTCAAAACTAGAAGCTCTGACGGCCAGGGTGAATGAGGCAGAAGACGTATCGGCTAATTGGAGGATGGGTTAGTAGAAGAGAAAGCTAAAATGGAATATTGGCTCAAAAAAATCCAAACTCAAGAATGTAGGTTACGGGACGTTACTGCCTCAATGAAACATTCCAATGTCAGAATCATCGGCATCCCCATGGGGTAGAGAAAAACAGATGTCTAGAAGACTTATTTGAAAAAACTGTAGCAGAAAACTTCCCTAATATGGCAAGGGAAACAAACATTCGTGTCCAAGAGGCAGAGAGGACCCCTCCCAAGCTCAACCATGACAAACCTACGCCATGTCATGTCATAGTGCAATTCGCAAATATTAGATCCAAGGATAGAGTTTTGAAAGCGGCCAGGGGAAAGAAATTTCTCACATACCAAGGCAAAGGTATCGCAATTAAGTCAGACCTGTCTACACAGACCTGGAATGAGAGAAAGGGTTGAGGGGCATTTTAATAGCTCTTTCAGAGGAAAACATGCAGCCAAGGATCCTTTATCCAGCAAGGCTGTCATTCAGAATTGATGGAAAAATAAAGACTTCCAGAATCGCCATTGACCAACTTCGTAACCATGAAACCAGACCTACAGGAGTTATTAAAGGGGGTTCTATAAAGGTAAAAAGGTCCCAAGAGTGATACAGAACAGAAAGTCACAATCGATAGAAACAAAGACTTTACTGGCAACATGGCATCATTAAAATCATATCTCTCAATAATCACTCTCAATGTAAATGGCCTAAATGCTCCCATAAAGTGCCACAGGGTTGCAGGTGGGATAAAAAGACATGACCCATCCATTTGCTGTCTACAATAGACTCATTTTGAACCTAAAGATACATTCAGACTGAAAGTAAAGGGATGGAATACCATCTTTCATGCCAATGGACCTCAAAAGAAAACTGGGGTAGCAATTCTCATATCAGACAGATTGGATTTTAAACTAAAGACTATAGTTAGAGACACAGAAGGGTACTATGTTATTCTTAAAAGATGTATCCAACAAGTGGATATGACAATCATAAATATCTATGCCCCCAACAGGGGACCAGCAAGATACACAAGGCAACTCTTAACCAGAATAAAGAGACATATAGATAAAAATACGTTAAGAGTAGGGGACCTCAACACTGCACTATCAACAATAGACAGAGCACCAGAGCAGAAAACCAGCAAAGAAACAAGGGCTTTGAATGCCATACTAAACCAGATGGACCTCATAGATATATATAGAACACTACAGCCCAGAACCAAAGAATACTCATTGTATTCTAATGCACATGGAACATTCTCCAGAATAGATCATGTTCTGGGTCACAAAACAGGTCTCAACCGATACCAAAAGACGGAAATTATTCCCTGCATATTCTGAGACCACAGTGCTTTGAAATTGGGACTCAACCACAAGGAAAAATTTAGAAGAAACTCAAACACTTGGGGACTAAGAACCATCCTGCTCAAGAATGATTTGATAAACCAAAAATCAAAAATCAATTTAAACAATTATGGAGACCAATGAGATTAAAAACATAACAGTCCAAAACCTATGGGATACTGCAAAGGCAGTCCTAAGGGGAAAATACATAGCCATCCAAGCCTCACTCAAAAGAATGGAAATATCAAAAATGCAGTTTATATTCTCACCTCAAAAGCTGGAACAGCAACAGAGGAACAAGCCTAATCCACACATGAGAAAGCAGATCAAGATTAGAGCAGAAAACAATGAAGTAGAAACCAGGAGCACAGTAGAGCCAATCAACAGAACTAGAAGCTAGTTCTTTGAAAAGTAAATAAAATTGAGAAACCGCTGTCAATACTTATCCAAAAGAATAGAGAAAGGACCCAAATTAATAAAATTGTTAATGAAAAGGGAGAGGTCACAACAAACGCCAATGAAAGTGGAAGGATTATTAGAAACGTTTATCAACAGCTTTATGCCAATAAATTAAGCAATCTGGACGAGATGGAGGCCTTCCTAGAATCCTATAAACTACCAAGACTGAAAGAGGAAGAAATTGATTTTTTTAAACAGGACAATTAATTAGGAAGAGATTGAGTCAGTGATTAAAAAAAAAAAAAGAAGCCTTCCAAAAAACAAAACACCAAGACTGGACGTTTTTCCCAGGGAATTCTACCAAACAATCAAAGAAGAAAGAATACTTACTCTTCTAAAGTTATTTCAAAAAAATAGAAACAGAAGGAAAGCTACCAAACTGATGCTATGAGGCCAATATTACTTTGATCCCCAAACCAGGCAAAGACCCCATCAAAAGGGAGAATTACAGACCGATTTCCAAAATGAATATGGATGCCAAAATCCTCAACAAGATCCTGGCTAATAGAATCCAACTTTACATTAAAAGGATTATCCATCATGTCCAAGTGGGATTCATCCCTGGGATGCAAGCTTGGTTCAACATTCGCAAATCTATCAGTGTCATAGATTTTATCCAGAAGGAACAAGCCAAAAATCATATGATTCTCTCAATAGATGCAGAAAAAGCATTTGACAAAATACAGCATCATTTCCTAATTAAAACCCTTCAGAGTGTAGGGATGGAGGGTACATTCCTCAATCTCATAAAAACCATCTATGAAAAGCCTACCGCAAATATCATTCTCAGTAGGGAAAAGCTGGAAGCCTTTCCCTTAAGATCAGGAACACGACAAAGATGCCCACTCTCACCACTATTATTCAACATAGTACTAGAAGTCCTTGCAATAGCAATCAGGCAACGAAAAGGGATAAAATATATCCAAATCACAAAGAAGAAGTCAAAATGTCTCTCTTCGGAGATGACATGATTCTTTATATGGAAAACCCAAAAGAAGCCACTCCCAAATTACTAGAAGTTATAGAGCAATTCAGTAATGTGGCGGGATACAAAATCAATGCTCGGAAATCAGTTGCATTTCTATACATCAACAATGAGACTGAAGTAAGAGAAATTAGGGAATCCATCCCACTTACAATAACACCAAAAATCAT
Organism: Ursus arctos; assembly: GCF_023065955.2. Taxonomy (NCBI): domain Eukaryota; kingdom Metazoa; phylum Chordata; class Mammalia; order Carnivora; family Ursidae; genus Ursus; species Ursus arctos. Next base: position 58,158,148 of record NW_026622863.1, on the reverse strand, counting down.
ACGTTATCTTAGAATTAACTTAACCGGAGACGTAAAGGATCTATATTCTAGAAACTATAAATCACTCTTGAAAGACATTGAGTAAGATACAAAAAGATGGAAAAATATTCCATGTTCATGGATCGGAAGAATTGAGATAGTTAAAATGTCCATGCTACCCAGAGCAATCTGCACGTTCAATGCTATGCCGATCAAAATAACGATGACGTTTTCCGAGGAACTGGAACAAACAGCCCTTACATTTCTGTGGAAGCAGAAAAGGCCTCTAATCACCAAGGAATTGTTGAAAAGGAAAAACAAAGCTGGGGGCATCACGTTGCCAGATTTCAAGCTGTACTACAAAGCTGTTATCACAAAGACAGCGTGGTACTGGTAGAAAAACAGATACATAGAACAATAGAACAGAATAGAGAACCCAGAAATGGACCCTTGGCTCTTTGGGCAGCTAATCTTTGATAAAGCAGGAAAAAACATCCAGTGGATAAAAGACAGTCCCTTCAATAAATGGTGCTGGGAACATTGGACAGCTACATGCAAAAGAATGAAGCTTGACCACTCTCTCACACCATACACAAAGATAAACTCCAAATGGATGAAAGACCTCGATGTGAGACAGGAATCCATCAAAATCCTAGAAGAGAACATAGGCAGCAACCTCTACGACATCGGCCACAGCAACCTTTTTCATGACACATCTCCAAAAGCAAGAGAAACAAAAGATAAAATGAACTTGTGGGACTTCATCAAGATAAAACTTCATCAAGATAAAAGTTGGTACCAGACCAACCTGAACATCCATGGAGTCAGCCTCAAACACAGGAAGATACATCTGGATCTCTACAAATACACAGCCAAGGAAACAGTCAAAGAAACTAAGAGGCAGCCCACGGAATGGGAGAAGATATTTGCAAATGACACTACAGATAAAAACTGGTATCCAAGATCTACAAAGAACTTCTCAAAGTCAATACGCGAGAAACAAATAAACAAATCATAAAATGGGCAGAAGATATGAACAGACACTTTTCCAATGAAGACATACAAATGGCTAACAGACACATGAAAAAATGTTCAAAATCATTAGCAATCAGGGAAATTTAAATCAAAACCACACTAAGATACTACCTTACGCCAGTTAGAATGGTAAAAATTCACAAGGCAAGAAACAGCAATTGTTGGAGAGGATGTGGAGAAAGGGGATCCCTCCTACATTTTTGGAGCGAATGCAATTTGGTACAGCCACTCTGGAAAACAGTGTGGAGGTCCCTTAAAATTTAAAAACTGTGCTACCCTATGATCCAGCCATTGCAGTACTGGGTATTTACCCCAAAGATACAGACGTAGTGAAGAGAAGGTCCATATGCACCCCAATGTTCATAGCAGCATTGTCCACAATAGCTAAATCGTGGAAGGAGCCAAGATGCCCTTCAATAGATGACTTGATTAAGAAGATGCGGTCCATATCTACAATGGAATATTAGCCTTCAGAAAGAATGATTACCCAGCGTTTGCTGAAACATGGATGGGACTGGAGGAGGTTATGCTAAGTGAAATAAGTCAGGCAGAGAATGTCAATTATCATATGGTTTCACTCATTTATGCAACATAAGATATAAGGTTGGTAGGAGAAGGAAGGGAAGAATGAAAGGGGATAAACAGAAGGGTGAATGAACCGTGAGAGACTATGGACTCTGGGAAAAAAATTGAGGGCTTCAGAGGGGAGGTGGGTGGGGTTTGTGAAAGGCTGGTGATGGGTATTAAGGAGGGCACATATTGCATGGTCCCCTGGGTGTTATACACAAATAATGAATCATGGAACATTGCATCAAAAACTGGGGATGTACTGTATGGTGACTAATATAACAAAATAAAAAGTATTAAAAAATAAAATAAAAAATAAGAAATAAAAATAAAATTCTCATCCAATTTCTTTTTTTTAATAATTTTTTATTACATTATGTTAGTCACCATACAGTACATCCTTAGTTTTTGACGTAGTCTTCCATGATTCATTTTTTTGTGTATAACACCCAGTGCTCCATGTAATATGAGCCCTCCTTAATACCCATCACTGGCCTATCCCAATCCCCCAGCCCCCTCCCCTTGAAGCCTCAGTTTGTTTCCCAGATTCCATAGTCTCTCATGGTTCATCCACCTTCTGTTATCCCCCCTTCATTCTTCCCTTCCTTCTCCTACCGATCTTCTTGCTTTTTCTTATGTTTCATAAATGAGTGAAGCCATATGATAATTGTCTTTCTCTGCTTGACATATTTCACTTAGCATAGTCTCAACCAGTTTCTGAGTTGACTTAATATCTGAAGTGATACAAACTATCAGTGACTTCAAAATTTTAGAAAGGAAACATTCAAGCTTTTTGTTCTTATGAAATATTTCTTCTCTTGAAAGAGGAGTTAAGATGGTTGAGGAGTAGGGGACCCCTTTTTCAGCCAGTCAACTGGCTCAAGTAGGATAGGTACCAGACCAACCTGAACATCCATGGAGTCAGCCTCAAACACAGGAAGATACATCTGGATCTCTACAAATGAACATCTCCAGCGATGAGTATTGAGATACGAAGCAGGGAACCGTGAAACCGCGCACAGATATCGGAAGATAAACGGAAGGGGGGGGGGAGCCACCGCATTCTGGTGCCAGGGAGCGGTAGCAACCTGCACGGGGGAGCCGGCAGACTCACGGATGGACCCGTGAGACAGCAGACTGAGACCGTGAGCCGGGGAACACGCGCCACCAGAATGAAACGGAGCTCCAGTGTGCTCTCTGGAACCAGACTGAGAACGGGAGCTCCAGAGCTCCCAGGGGCAGCTGGCAGCTGGCAGCTGGCAGCTGGTGGCTGGCGGTGTTAGAAACACAAAGAACAGAGACGCGCTGGCCCTGGAAGTGAAGGCTGGGATGGCGGCTGTGGGGTGCAATCCCAGGACACTGCAGGGTTGAGCAGTACCAACTGAAACAGAATTAAAGTGGCTAGAACATCAGTGGAGAATGGTCCGTGATCCCTGTTCTGAGACAGAGGCTGAGATTCGGCCACTGCTGATCTGACTCTCAGAAGAGGAACAGCAAGCCACCAGAGAAAGCTGCCAGAGAAGAAAAGCCTGGAAATACTGGCTTACAGTGTGCCTACCCCCAAGCCCCCTCGCAGGGGACATGGAGACTCTACCCAAACAGGGTTGCCTGAGTATCGGCATGGCAGGCCCCTCCCCGAGAAGGCAGGTTGAAAAATCAAGAAGCCCACATCCCAAGGTCCCTATAAAACGAGGGCGCACGGCAAGGATCCCGGTCAATAATTTGGGCTCTGGACAACCCCGCAACCTCTCCTCATCAGAATGACGAGAAGGAGAAATCCCTCCCCCAGCAAAGAAAAGACAATGAGTCTGTGGCCTCTGCCACAGAACTAATGGATATGGATATAACCAAATTATCAGAAATGGAGTTCAGAGTATCAATGGTCAAGATGATGTGTAAACTTGAAAAAAGTATTAATGAAAATGTTAATGAGAATATAGAATCTCTAAGGGTGGGAATGAGAGCGAATCTGGCAGAAATTAAAAATTCTATGAGCCAAATGCAGTCAAAACTAGAGGCTCTGACGGCCAGGGTGAATGAGGTAGAAAACGTATCAGCGAATTGGAGGATGGCTTAGCACAAGACAAAACTAAAATAGGAGCTGGACATAAAAAAATCCACACTCAAGAATGTAAGTTACAGGAGATTACTGACTCAATGAAACGTTCCAATGTCAGAATCATAGGCATCCCCAAGGGGGTGGAGTAAAACAGAGGTCTGGAAGAGATATTTGAACAAATTGTAGCTGAAAACTTCCCTACTCTAGCAAGGGAAACAAATATTCGTGTCCAAGAGGCAGAGAGGACCCCTCCCAAGCTCAACCACGACAAACCTACGCCACGTCAGGTCATAGTGTAATTCACAAACATTAGAACCAAGGATACAGTATTGAAAGTGGCCAGGGAAAAGAAATTTCTCATGTACCAAGGCAAAGGTATCAGAATTATGTCAGACCTGTCTACACAGACCTGGAATGAGAGAAAGGGTGGGGGGGATTTTTAAAGTTCTTTCAGAGAAAAACATGCAGCCAAGGATCCTTTATCCAGCAAGGCTGTCATTCAGAATTGATGGAGAGATAAAGACCTTCCAGAATCGCCAGTCAGTGACCAATTTCATAACCACGAAACCAGCCCTACATGAGATATTAATGGGGGTTTTATAAAGGTAAAATGCCCCAAGAGTGATACAGAACGGGAAGTCACAATCGATAGAAACAAAGACTATACTGGCAACATGCCATCATTAAAATCATATCTCTCAATATTCCATCTCAATGTAAATAGCCTAAATGCTCCCATTAAATACCACAGGGTTGCAGATTGGATAAAAAGACATGACCCATCCATTTGCTGTCTACAAGAGACTCATTTTGAACCTAAATACATTCAGACTGAAAGTAAGGTGATGGAATACCATTGTTCATGCCAATGGACCTCAAAAGAAAGCTGGGGTAGCAATTCTCACATCAGACAGATTGGATTTTAAACTAAAGACTATAGTTAGAGACACAGAAGGGCACTATATTATTCTTAAAAGATGTATCCAGCAAATGGATATGACAATTATATATATGCACCGAACAGGGGAGCAGCATGTTACACAAGGCAATTCTTAAGCAGAATAAAGAGTTATATAGATAAAAATACATTAATAGTAGGAGACCTCAACACTCCTATATCAGCAATAGACAGAACACCCATGCAAAAAATCGACAAAGAAACAAGGGCTTTGAATGCCATACTTGACAAGTTGGACCACATATATATAGAACACTACACCCCAGAACCAATGAATACTCATTGTATTCCAATGCCCATGGAACATTCTCAAGAATAGACCATTTTCTCAGACACAAAACAGTTCTCAACCGATACCAAAGGACTGAAATTATTCCCTGCATATTCTCAGACCACAACGCTTTGAAATTGGAACTCAACCACAAGGAAAAATTTGGAAGAAACTCAAACACTTGGAGACTAAGAACCTTCCTGCTCAGGAATGATTCGATAAACCAGGAAATCAAAAATCTATTTAAAAATTCTATGGAGACCAATGAGAATGAAAACATAATGGTCCAAAACCTATGGGATACTGCAAAGGCAGCCCTAGGGGGAAATACATAGCTATCCAAGCTTCACTCAAAAGAATAGAAAAATCTAAAATGCAGTTTTTATATTCTCACCTCTAGGAGCTGGAACAACAGAGGGACAACCTAATCCACGCACGAAGAAGCAGTTGACCAAGATTAGAGCAGAAATCAATGAATTAGAAACCAGGAGGACAGTAGAGCAGATCAACAGAACTAGAAGGTGGTTCTTTGAGAGAATCAATAAAATTGATAGACCACTGGCAAGACTTATCTAAAAGAATAGAGAAAGGACCCAAATTAATAAAATTATGAATGAAATGGGAGCGGTCACGGGGCGCCTGGGTAGCGCAGTCGTTAAGCGTCTGCCTTCGGCTCAGGGCGTGTTCCCGGCGTTCCGGGATCGAGTCCCACATCAGGCTCCTTGGCTAGGAGCCTGCTTCTTCCTCTCCCACTCTCCCTGCTTCTGTTCCCTCTCTCACTGGCTGTCTGTCACATAAATAAATAAAAAAAAAAAATCTTAAAAAAAAAAGAACTCTATTTAAAAAAAAAAGGGAGCGGTCACAACAAACACCAATGAAATTGGAAGGATTATTAGAAGCTTTTATTAACACCTTTTTGCCAATAAATTAAGCAATCTGGAAGAGATGGAGGCCTTCCTGGAAACCTATAAACTACCAAGACTGAAACAGGAAGAAATTGATTTTTTAAACAGGCCAATTAATTGGGAAGAGATTGAGTCAGCGATAAACAACCTTCCAAATAACAAAACTCCAGGCCCGGACGGTTTTCCTGGGGAATTCTACCAAACAGTCAAGGAAAAAATAATACCTATTCTCCTAAAGCAATTTCAAAAAATAGAAACAGAAGGAAAGCTACCAAACTCATTCTATGAGGCCAATATTACCTTGATCCCCAAACCAGGCAAACACCCCATCAAAAAGGAAAATTACACACCGATTTCCCTAATGAATATGGATGCCATAATCTCAACAGGATCCTGGCTAATAGAATCCAACGGTACATTAAAAGGATTATCCATCATGAAAAAGTGGAATTCATCCCTGGGATGCAAGGGTGGTTCAACATTCGCAAATGGATCGGGGTCTAAGATTTTACACAGAAGGAAAAATTAAAAAATCATATGATTCTCTCAATAAATACAGAAAAAGCATTTGACAAAATAAAGCATTCTTTCCTGAATAAAACCCTTCAGAGTGTAGGGATAGAGGGTATATTTCTCAATCTCATAAAAACCATCTATGAAAAGCCTACAGCAAATATCATTCTCAATGGGGAAAAGCTGGAAGCCTTTCCCTTAAGATCAGGAACACGACAAGGATACCCACTCTCACCACTATTATTCCATAGTACTAGAAGTCCTTGCAACAGCAATCAGACAACAAAAAGGGATAAAAGGTATCCAAGTCAGCAAAGAAGAAGAAGTCAAAATGTCGCTCTTCACAGATGACATTATCATGTCATCTATATGGAAAACCCAAAAGAATACACTCCCAAACTACTAGAAGCTATAGAGCAATTCAGTAATGTGGCGGGACACAAAATCAATGCTCAGAAATCAGTTGCATTTCTATACACGAATAATGAGACTGAAGAAAGAGAAATTAGGGAATCTATCCCATTTACAATAGCACCAAAAACCATACTTTACCTTGGAATTAACTTAACCAGAGATGTAAAGGACCTATATTCTACAAACTATAAATCACTATTGAGAGACATTGAGGAAGACAGAAAAAGATGGAAAAATATTCCATGCTCATGGATCAGAAGAATTAACAGAGTGAAAATATCCATGCTACCCAGAGCAATCTATACTTTCAATGCAGTCCCGATCAAAATACCGATAACATTTTTCAAAGAACAGGAACAAATAGTCCTTAAATTTGTATGGAAACAGAAAAGGCCCCGAATCACCAAGGAATTGTTGAAAAGGAAAAACAAAGCTGGGGGCGTCACAATAATGGATTTCGAGCTGTACTACAAAGCTGTGATCACAAAGACAGCATGGTACTGGCCCAAAAAAGGACACATAGACCAATGGAACAGAATAGAGAACCCAGAAATGGAACCTCAGCTCTTTGGGCAACCAATCTTTGATAAAGCAGGAAAAAACATCCGGTGGAAAAAAGACAGTCTCTTCAATAAATGGTGCTGGGAAAATTGGACAGCTGCATGTAAAAGAATGAAATTTGAGCACTCTCTCACACCATACACAAAGATAAATTCCAAATGGATGAAAGACCTCCATGTGAGACAGGAATCCATCAAAATCCTAGAGGAGAACATAGGCAGCAACCTCTACGACATCAGCCACAGCAACCTTTCTCATGACACATCTCCAAAGGCAAGAAAAACAAAAGAAGAAATGAACTTGTGGGACTTTATCAGGATAAAAAGCTTCTGCACAGCCAAAGAAACAGTCAAAAAAACTAAGAGGCAACCCACGGAATGGGAGAAGATATTTGCAAATGACACTACAGATAAAAGACTGGTATCCAAGATCTACAAAGAACTTCTCAAAGTCAATACGGGAGAAACAAATAAATAAATCATAAAATGGGCAGAAGATATGAACAGACACTTTTCCAATGAAGACATACAAATGGCTAACAGACACATGAAAAAATGTTCAAAATCATTAGCCATCAAGGAAATTCAAATCAAAACCACACTGAGATACCACCTTACACCAGTTAGAATGGTAAAAATTGACAAGGGATGAAACAACAATTGCTGGAGAGGCTGTGGAGAAAGGGGATCCCTCCTATATTGTTGGTCGGAATGCAAGTTTGTACAGCCACTCTGGAAAACAGTGTGGAGGTCCCTTAAAACATTAAAAATGGAGCTACCCTATTACCCAGCCATTGCACTGCCGGGTATTTACCCCAAAGATACAGACGTACTGAAGAGAAAGGCCATATGCACCCCAATGTTCATAGCAGCATTGTCCACAATAGCTAAATCGTGGAAGGAGCCGAGATGCCCTTCAACAGATGACTGGATTAAGAAGTCGTGGTCCATATACAATGAAATATTACTCAGCCATCAGAAAGAACGAGTTCTCAATATTTGCTGCAACATGGATGGCACTGGAGGAGATAATGCTAAGTGAAATAAGTCCAGCAGAGAAAGACAATCATCATATGATTTCTCTCATCTATGGAACATAAAAACTCGGAAGATCAGTAGGTGAAGAAAGGGATAAAGAAAGGGGGTTAATCAGGACGGGGAATGAAGCAGGAGAGACTATGGACTCTGAGAAACAAACTGAGGGCTTCAGAGGGGAGGGGGTGGGGGAATGGGATAGACTGGTGTTGGGTAGTAAGGAGGGCACGTATTGCATGGTGCACTGGGTGTTATACACAACTAATGAATCATGGAACTTTACATCAGAAACCAGGGATGTACTGTATGGTGACTAACATAATATAATACAAAAAAAATTTTTTTAAAAGAATTGTTAAAAAAAGAAATATTTCTTCTCTTCACACAAAATATTACTTTCTAAGTGATTTTGCTTTCAAGAGTGCCCAGGCCTAGGTGACTCCACTTCATAGCTTGAAGAAAAATTCTAAGAACGATTCTTTGAAGAGCCAGAGGAAAATACTAAGCAATTCCTGTGCTTGCCAACGGTAGAATAATGTGTCTGTTACTAAAATTCTCCCTGCCCAAATTTAAACAAAGATAATTCCCCCCCTTGCATGTTCTACAAATCAATCTAAATGATTGAGAACAGAAGATTGTTTGTCTTGCTTCATGGTGAAGTCATATGTTATTTTGACATATAAAAGTGCATTGTGTTTTGGAATTGACTAAACTGGGTCTGTTACTGAGATAGGTCTCAATTTTTGATCACTTGTAATCCTAACTTTAACACTCCTGAGTTTTACTTGCAAATTTTCATTTTTATATTGTGAACATGCTAATAAGTTCATTGACTCAAATGAAGTCAGTATCAGCTTTGTTTAAAATCAGTTGATAATAAAAAGAATAAAATGGATAAAGGATAACTAAGATATAGGACCAAAAAAATAAGCTATTGTAGATAGAGGCATGAACAAATATTTTTATACACAATAGATTTCTGTGCACATTTTGCTAATAACATCTGTGGACCGTTTATGTCACTTTGTAAAGAGTAGCTCTTTGAGATAAGGCAAGAATATTTTAAGGAACATATTCATTTCCCAAAAAGGAGAGGTGAGGGTTTGCCACGTGGTTCAGCAATTCATTCCAAAACCCTGTTCAAGAAAACACTTCTGCCATGTGCAAACTAGCCTTATATAGATAAAAAGAGAGCATCTCCTCTACTCTGAAAGTTATTCTAGTAACAAGATACCTTAATCAGAGAGGCACAGGCCATAAGAATTCCATAGTCTTGAGCATATTGATAAAAATGATTCATTTTAATGTTATTAAAGTTTTTGAAGATAAATTTAAAAGCAATTCCCATAACTAAATATATACTAGGCAGTTAAAACCTAGCCGCTATTGTGGCTGCTGATACATATGACCAAATAGTAACCTTATCACCGCATTAATTACCTTGCTAGTTAAATCCATGCTCACTAGTGATATGATATCCAGTTGCTAAATATATTTCTTTACTTGCAATAAATAAATAAAAAATTGCTATAAGAAAACTTCATTGGTTACCTACCCAACCAGGCATCAGCGTTTCCAACTCTCTTCCTCCTGTATAAAAGAAACTCAGTTTTGTTGAGGTGTTCATTTCCTCCAAAAAGCTTGGACTTCAGGAGTGTGATCCAATCTGTAGCTGCGGGAGTGAGTCATGATTGGTCTGAAAAATCAATCAGTATTGTGACTAGCCAGCGATTGGTTTGACAAAGCGCAGTTCACTAAGCTCTTCTACCTTCATTATTTCATTTAAGTGTCAAGACCATCCCATCATGATTTCGTGTACAAAATCACTCTGCTACTTAATGTTGGAGCCAGAACTCCCATCTTTGACCCAATTAAAATCAGCAAGCGATTACTCTCCAAGAGTACAAGAGGCAAAAAGAACCTCTTGCTTTCTAAGCAACTATCTTAATTCCATCAACAAGCATTTTCCGGTGAACTTACAGTTTCCAGGAACAGTCTGTCAGCTAATGGTTAGTAAAACAACATTTTTAAAGGAGAGAATAAAAAGTTTTTAAAAATTGATAAAATTAAGAAATATATATAATGCCACTGATGTGTATGTCTTCTCTCCCTCATCCACGATCCTGAAAAATGCCTTTATTGCAACACGTTCATTAAAATGCACAAAAACGTGCACACATACGACACAGTCATGAAACTATAAATTTTCTCCTTTGATGTTCTTTATTTCAAACAGAATCCATCACTGAAATCAATTTCTGAATATATGAGAATTAATGGACATAAACTTTGTAAAATTGGACGAGATTATAACCAGAATTTTCTTACATGAATATACTAAGCTTTTTAATTTGTCGTCCTATCTTTATTATAGACACACCTGTATTTAAAAACAACCATTAAGGAGAAGAGAATAGCAGCACGTTCTCAGGTCCTTTGGAACTATTATCAAGCCTTCGTTTCCATGGTGAAATGATTTAACTATCACGGAATAACAATCAGCACCAGAAAACACCCTGTGTTTTTGAAATTTTGTTGTGTAAAACACATTCTTTTGGTCCTCATTTCTAGACTCATTAGTCTGGAAATGCACTGTCCCTCTAATTTCTGACATTTCTCCACAGTTACCAGTGTTGCTTTCTGCAAGCCCATTCACTGTTGCTATCTCTAACTCTCTGTCAGGAAACTGACGTTTCTGAAATCATTTCCCAACACTCAAATACAAGTTCTTTTCCAAATTATTCAATGCATTATCTACATATAAATTGCCAAATATTTCCTCTGACATACTCACATAGTGCCACTTGTAGAATAGAATGTAATATATTCATTCAAAAAATAAGATTCTCATAAGTCATTTTTATAATCTACACAAAGTAAAAATTATGACACCTGGAAACTACTTTCTGAGTCTTTATAATCTCTAGAAATAGCTAAAGAATGAATAAAACATCAGACCAAAAATAAATCATTAAATTATCCCAAAAATATAATAGTAAGATCAGATGACACAATAGCTTAAACTATGAAAAGGTGGAAGTAATAGAGTCAATTTTAAGTTTGGCAAATGAGATGATTTCATGGAAACAACCTCAGTTTGCTGATAAACTAAAGTTATGATACTGTGTTTGTTTCATTTAGGAAAGTAGCAGGAACTCCTCTTAGGTAAACTGTGTTCATCGAACAAATAGAGCTATGGTCTCATCAATGCTTGCTGTAGAAGTAGTAAGAAAGAAGTAATAAGTATAAATTTGGCTGTGTCTATGTATATGTGTAAGTTGAATAATCCAAAATTAGTTCATATTTACATACTGTATTGGAAATCTAATGACTGAAAAATCTCATTAATTTATGGTTCATTGATAATGTCCCATTGTTGGATATATTCAGAGAATAAATTAGTCATTGGAAATTACTTAGAAATAAACATCTTAAATAGAGGTGGAAAGTAGATTTTTTCTTTTTTTAAAAGATTTTATTTATTTATTTATTTGATAGAGAGAGAGAGCGAGCGAGCAAGCCAGGTAGAAAGCATGAGGTGGGCGGAGGGGCAGGAATAAGCAGGCTCCCTACTGAGCAGGGAGCCCTAGGCGGGGCTAGATCCCAGGACCCTGGGATTTTTGACCCGAGGGGAAGGCAGACACTTAATCAACTGAGCCACCCCAGAAAGCAGATTTCTTTTTTAAGTTTTTAAAGATTTTATTAATTTATTTGACAGAGAGAGTGAGAGAGCACAGCAGGCAGAGGGAGAAGGAGAAGGAGAAACAGAACCTCTACTGAGCAGACAGCCCAGACTCAGGGCTTGATCCCAGGACCCTGGGATCATGACCTGAACCGAAGGCAGATGCTTAACTGACTGAGCCACCCAGGAGTCCCAGAAAACAGATTTTTAAAAACAATGTCAAGAAGCCTCATATTGTCAAACTAAGTCATCATTTCAGTTGTGATCTCCTGAGAGCCGATGTGACTTTGATCACATTGCTTTCATCAAATCATTTTTATATATCACATCCCCCTAAATGCAGAACTGAATATGATCATTCACATTTTTATTTCAAACATCTCCTTAACCTCTGAAGACTAAGGGAAAAGGAACAAGACTGAAAAGATTTTAATGGCCATCCTAAAGAGGAGAGAGTATCAGATCCTAGGCCACAGGGCAGGACTGAAATTAACACCAAAGGGAAGGACCTATATTCAAATATCATTTTGAAATATAGTCAAATGTTGGAGTGGGAATGGGAGTAGAGTGTGGGAACTGAGAAACTCACACAAAAATTTTCCCTGCATGTTGTGTAAAAATAACACCAGGATGAATGAAAAACAGAGGGGTGATTGCATTATATTGCTTCTGGAGATTGAGAATGGGATTTTTCTATTCAAGGACAGAAAGGTACATCTTCCTCTGGTACTGCCTCTTGCAGAAACCTAATCAGGGTGGGGCTTTGGGATCCCAATATAAAGGCTTTGCAAAGGCAAAGTTTGCTTTGTATGGAGGCCTTTGTTTTGTTTTTTTGTTTGTTTGTTTTGTTTTTTGTTTTTTTAAAAGATTTTTAATTTTTATTTATTTGACAGAGAGAGAGACAGCCAAGGAGAGGGAACACAAGCAGGGGGAGTGGGAGAGGGAGAAGCAGGCTCCCAGTGGAGGAGCCTGACGTGGGGCTCGATCCCAGGACTCCAGGATCATGCCCTGAGCTGAAGGCAGACGCCCTGAGCTGAAGGCAGATGCTTAACGACTGAGACACCCAGATACCCCTATATGGAGGCCTTTGAATTGGCTGGACTGTGGGAAGTCAGAAGGTCCAGCTGCCTTCTTGTACAGAGAATCCAGAGAATGCAGAACCCCTGACCCAATTGGGCAGATCTTCCTATAAGCATCAGTAAGACCAATTACACATTCATCAGGTGAGCACACACTTGTAAGTAAAAGAGTTCTTCCTTTTTTCTTTAAAAAAAATAACTGTAGGCAGACTTAAGACTTTCCTAAGCAGCTATATTATACCAAGTTAATAATAATTATGTAAGTCCTTCCCGTTTACTCTTGAGCTGTTAAATTTTGATCTGTTACTGTTTTGAACTTTAAATGTATGTGTTTATTTATTTTATGTTCTTTGTGTATGCAGATTGGGATAGCTAGAGGGAATATTCTAGATTTCGTGTAGTTTTATATTTGGCCTGGCCCTAAATCTTAATTGGAAAACCTTGTTGTATGTAGTATGGTAAAAGGGACTGAGGCTTAAAGATGAGGAACAGTAACCCAAATGAAATCATAAATGTTCTGATATTCCCACTTGATCTTTGGCACTTGAAGGGACAAAGAGTGTGGCTCATTAGAAAGCATTCATTCCATTGCACAGGGTCCAGGAGAATTCAAGCAAATTAGGGATTTACACAGGTTCAGGTCTCATTCATAAAAGACCACAGTGCAATGTGTGTCTGGAGAAGCTCTCCAGCTTGCCTCACTCTTGTTTCCAGCTCTCACCTTGGGTTATGGACCCCCAAACTGCACTTGGAAGGTAGCCACATTCAAGGCACTAGGGAGCAGTGGTCCTTTCACTTTCACTCATTTCATTTTTGTTTTAATTTTTTACCTTCCTGCCCTCGGATTTGTTTCTTATCTTGAGTTTCCTGAGACACTGGCCACTTGTTGGTCTCACTCAGCACCATTTTATACTGGCTCTAGTGAGAAGTCAGGCTGGAGTTAAGAAGATGACTTTGAGGGGCGCCTGGGTGGCTTAGTTGTTAAGCATCTGCCTTCGGCTCAGGGCATGATCCAGGTGTTCTGGGATCGAACCCCACATCCGGGCTCCTCTGCTGGGAGCCTGCTTCTTCCTCTCTCATTCCCTGTGCTTGTGTTCACTCTTTCACTGGCTGTGTCTCTCTGTCAAATAAATAAATAAATAAAATCTTAAAAAACAAAAAAGAAGATGACTTTGCAAAGTACAAATGTAAACATATAAAACATAAACATAGGGGCACTGGGGTGGCTCAGTTGGTTAATCATTCGACTCTTGGTTTCTGCAAAGGTCATATCTCAGGATGGTGAGCCCTACAGCAGGCTCCCCACACAGTGGGGAGCCTGTTTGAAGGATTCTCTCCCTCTGCCCCTTCCCCACTCAATTTCTCTCTCCCTTTCCCTCTCTCTCTCAAATAAATAAATCTTTTTAAAAAAGTAAACATAAATTTCAACTCAGAAGTAGGCACTTTTCTATTTACGTTGTTAAGGGTGGTCAAATTATACAGGGGAAATATCCTAAGTGGGTTGTGATTTCCTCATTCATTTCTTCTCTTTCTCCTCAAAAACATAAACACTGTAGGACTTCCAAGAATAACTCACATACTGAGTCTGGAGAGTGAAGAATTTGGAGCTCCTGCTGAGGTGTCGCAACTGCTAGGACCATATAAGTGGCCCAAGGTCTAGATATGTCATTGCCTAGGGGCCAAGATGACTTGTCCAAAGGAGATATCTTGAAGTTACTGGAACTCATGGAGACTAACCTTCCATGCAATGAGAGCCACACATTCAGAACAACCCAGTCAGATGGACTGGGGAAAAGTAGCTTTTGAGGATTGTTCTGAAGAAATGCACAAGCTCGAATGGTTAGAGACTTCTTACCACATGAGAAAATTTCGCACTTTGACAGAATTAGTTCTGGAAGCTAAGGAACATGTTGAAAAGCCCTACAGAAGCAAAAGACACAAGAAACACCCAGACTTGCCCAAGAAGCTCCTGACTACTTTCCTTTGCTTCTTCAAGGAGAACTGGTCCCTGTACTCCCAAAAATATCTCAAGCTGAGCAACCTGCAGCTGACCAACCTCCTGTCTGAGGAATACAAGGAGCTGCCAGAGCAGATAAAGCTCAAATATTTTCATGATTTTCAGAAGGAGAAACAGGAGTTTGAGGAGAAACTGGCTCAGTTCAAGACAGAGAACTCTGATTTATTCCAGAACTCCAAGAAATCAGATGTAATCAAGAGGACCCCAAAAAGAGGCCAAAAGAAGTTTCAGAATCATGGACAGGAAGTGAAGTCTCCCCCTGAAACCCATTTTTCCAAGAGGATGAAATTCTACAAAGAACTCAAGAATCCCCCCATGAACAGATATGAGAAGTTCCACCAGGATTTATGGTTAAGTCGGGAGCTGCAAGATGTTCCCCTGAGGGAGTGCATGGTGGAGATTGGCAGAGGCTGGCAGTGAGTCCCCCGAACCAGAAGGAGCTTTATGAGCAGCAGGCTGAGGAGCTGCAGAAACAGTACAGGATGGATCTGGATCACTGGCTCAAGATCCTGTCTTCTGAAGAATATGCTGCGTACAGAGAGGTCACACATACCAAGCATAAAAACATGAGCATGAGGGGAGGCCCAGACCCTAAGATCAGACAGACAGAGCTGCAGTCCCTGTCACCAAGGAGTCTGCAGGAAGGGCTTGGACAGGAGTCCAGGCTGCAGACTCCAGAGACCTAATCGTCAGAGACTACTCGGGGGAAATTCACATGCCTCATGGGGATCAGGAGAAAATGAGGAGGGGGAGGAAGGGGAGAAAGGCAGTGACTCCTCAGACTCCAGCAGTGGGGATGGATATTGCGAGTCTGGGGACAGTGGATGCAGCTCATCTTCCTCAGGTGACTCCTCTGACTCAGACTGCAACTGAGTTTTGTGGGACAGAGAACTTTCCAGCAGACATCCAGGGCATCCGTGTGAAATGGAAGAGCTCTTCTCCCTGCCCCTGTTCATTTCCCTCCTTTTTATGTACATTTAATTCTTAGATCTCTGTGAGTCTTACTCATATCAAGAGATTAAAAATAGTGAAGTTGAGACAGAAGTATTGCTTAAAATAATTGTTTTTATTAAGGGAAGCATGTCACTGGCTGTGATGGATATGGACACTCTATTTCCAGATAATGGCAAGGAGTCTAAAACCCTTAATATGGTCAATGTTAGTGACATATTTTATTTTAGCCACTAATATAACTTCATGATTTTGCTGTTATAATTTCGGTTTTAAAACCTAGTTGAAGAAATTTAAAAATATATTCTCTAAGAGTAACCATGAGTTGATCATTATAATGGTTTGATGATCAGTTTTCATTTTTCTATTCTTTCTACTTTTGTGAATGGTTAATTTTTTCTATGAATAAAATATTGAAAACACAAAAGAATAGTATTTATTTTTTAATTTTTGAAAAATTTATAGTTTTATTTGAGTGAGTGCCTCCATAACATCAAGGGATTATGACTTGGGACACTGCTGCTCTACGTGGTATCTGAATTTATTCCTGGCAGAAGCCTCAACTCCTTCCTGCTGCTCCTGGTACAAGTGAGTCTCAGCTTTAACTTCCAGGATAGATAAATGAAAGGACAGATAGATAGACAGATAGAAGAATTAGAGAGATAGATAGAAAATAGATAGATGATCCATGATACATAGATAGATAATAGATGATAGATACATAGATAGATAGATGGTAGACAGAAAGATAGATAGATGAAAGATAGATGATAGATGAAGGATAGATGAAAGATAGACATAGATAGATGATAGATAAATAGATGATAGATAATGATAGATAGATAATTGATAGATAAATAGATAGTAGATAGATAGGTGATAGATAGATAGATAGATAGATATAGATGATAGAGATGCTAGGTGACACAGTCGGTTAAGCATCATACTGTTGGTCTAGGCTTGGATCATGATCTCACAGGTAGTGAGATGGAGCCCAGAATAGCCTTCATGTTCAGTGGGGAGTCTTCTTGGGGATTCTTTCCCTCTGACCCTCTTCCTCTCCCTCTTTCTCTCTCTCAAATAAATAAATAAATTTTTAAAAAGATACATAGATACACAGAAAGACAGATGAATACGCTCTTCTCTTCTATTGGCCTTTCCATGAATTCTTGTCCCAATACCACATTGGTTTCTTTATCTATTTTATCAGCACTTTTGGAAATCTATCTAAGGCTAGTGTTTTCTAATTATACTCTTTTTTCTCTGAATATTACTGCCTATTTCCATATTGTATTCTTATGAATATTAGTATCATAGAAGTAGTTATATCATTTTTATCTGAAAATAATTAAGTTTTGAGTGTTTAGATAATTAGATATCTTAATGAATTATTATTAAGTGATTTTCTAGGTAAATAATGCTTAAAAAATAATGGCAATATTTATAACTTTTATACCTTTGATTCCTTTCTCTTTCTAAATATGTTGGTTTGGAATATCCGGAACAATGTTAAGTCATAGTAATATGCTTGTCTTACTTTTGTCTTTGAAGTTAGTAGGATTTGCAATGGCTTTAATTATGCTGATCAATATGCATTTGAAATAAATTTTACACTATTCAAAAAATAGCTACTTACTTATCATATTGTTATTTTTAACCCATCCTGCCTATTTTTTATTTAAAAAATCACTTCTCAGGGCACCTGGATGGCTCAGGCAGTTGTCTATCTCAGCTCAGGTTATGATCCCAGGATCCTGGGATCAAACCCCACCTCAGGCTTCCTGCTCAGTGGTGAGTCTGCTTCTCCCTCTGCCCCTCCCTCCATCTAGTGCTCACTCTTGCTCTCTGTCTCTCTCTCTCTCCATTAAATAAATAAATCTTTTTAAAAAATAACTTCTCTCATGTATGAATGTTATGTTTCCTTAGCTATATTATTACTGGGAATTGGATTGTTGAATTACCTGATATCAAGCTCACATCATATTCCAGAAATAAACCCACTTACTAAGCTGTATTGAAAAGATGAGTAGAGTTTGGGCAAACTTTCCAGCCTTTTATATGCTGGAAATATAACAGATACACAAAACTTCTGGCTATTAACTTCACTAACTCTTTTTCATGATCTAGAATTGAATGCATTGTTGTTCCAGATAGTAAGACCTGAGTGAGGGCAGCAGGGTGAGGGAAACAGGACTCTTGCTAATTATTACATTAAAGCTGAAGGACTTCCCTGGGCTCTTCCCTAGAAAACTAAAAGATAATGTAGTTAGGGAGAAGGACCAGGGAGGAAAATCTCTCTCAGAACTTCCAGATACATAGACTGGACTAGATTAGCACTTAGGCTCTTGCATTCTGCAGAAACTGAACAAAAATTGACTGGGAAATGTCAAGGAGTCCTCCATGTGCTGTCATGCGTGTGGTATCTGAAACACCAGAGGAAGGATAGGTATCTCTTCATGTCAAGGATGCTTGAACTGAGTCTCAGGGAGGTAGCAAGTCAGAGGGAGGAAAGGAGAATATAGAATTGGTTCCTACATTATCCATTTATTGGGCATTCCTTTTCTTCAAGTACCATAAACTCCTGTTTTCCTCCCAGTCCCCTTCACTGCTTTCTCTGCCTTGGGGATCTGCATATTCTCCTTGTAACCTATATACCTTTCCAGCTTAAACCCTTCCTTTTATCTGCCATTCTTACACTAAGTCCACATATGTCTGCAAAACTCCTATCACAAAGTAGTGATCTCATTGACATCTTCACTACAGTTTTCCTCTGGATTCATCCCAAATCCCAAATGTGTGTCTTTCTTGAGCAATGATCCCACCAATCACCCAATTGCCCAAAACCTTCCCATTCTACACTCATTGGTGTTCCTCTGCCTCATCTCCACCAGCACAGAGAAAGGGATCCACCCTCTCAACACCCAATTGTAAATGAGAGTTCCAGAAGGCCTGACAAGCTCTAGTGGAATTTTCCTAAATTATCATGGCTAATTCAATTTTCTTCAGGATTTAGCAGTTGTTACACGCAGAATAAGCTATGAAGGACTAAGCTGTGGGACTGGGAACAACAGGGCAGCTCCAGCATCTCACCAGCGATGTGAAGTGCAAGCTTTGGGACTCGGGCAATGACTGAAGTAAAGCAGCCACTGGAGAACTGTGAAGAGAGGGAGCGAAAGGCCAAAAGATTTGGTTTTGACTATTCATTACTGGTGAAAAAAACCCATGGAGATGAGAGGATGTCTGGGGTAGATCTTGCTCTGTAGGGGGGAGGAGGATGTTGCGCAGAGAGTGGATTAGAAGGAGGATCAGGAGAACTCAAACTCTAACCAGGGCAGTTCCAGAACTGGCAGAAGTGTGTTTCCTGGGTTTAGGTTCCCAAGTTGGAACAGCCTTCTTCCAATGAAACCTTCCACAAGAGAAATTCATGTGTATTTGTGAGGATGCAGTGGACTGGGCATTGGAGTTAGCAGGGCCATCACCAGTTGGGTGGGCTTAGTGTTCCTCAGTGTGCAGCCTCAAGGAAGGGTTCTTGGGCATGGTGGAGCTCCAGACACCAGATTCCCAGGAACCTGGGAATGGTGCCTGCTGTCCCTCCAATGTACCAAATCCCAGTACTTTAAGGTCTGTTGGCATGGGATCACATGGGCCAAATTAGGGAGTCAGAAGTGTGTCCATCGGGGTTGAGGAAAATGGTCATATTTTTGGATGTTAAATGGGCTTCTCTCAAAGAACCCACAAATCTTCTTTTTGTCCAGAAGCACCCGAATAAAGATAAGCAATACAATAGTCCACAGTAATAAATAAATAAATAAATAAATAAATAAATAAATAAATAAATAAATTCCATATGCATATAGCCAAGTTGTGTTTCTTTTCAGACCATGAGCATTAATAAAATTGTAATCCCTTAGCACTCCTGCTAAATACATTTTAAAACCTTGTTTCAAAGTAGAAAATTGAGTAAGACAGGACATGCCACAGTAGGCAATATTTTGTGCTTAAGAAGAGGATATATGGCATGCTTATAAAAAATCAAATGTTTTGATGCTAGACTCCTTTCCAAAACCTCACAACCTAACGGAGTAAATAGAGCATATGGTAAGCAGTAAGTGAGCAATATGAACATCAATGCTAAGAATTAGTAAAACACACAAAAAGTATAGTTTAAAATGTGGTTTTTTTATGTTATGTTAGTCACCATACAGTACATCATTGGTTTTTTTTTTAGCCCTTTTATTCTTTTTTTTAAATGATTTTTTATTATATTATGTTAGTCACCATACAGTACATCCCCATTTCCGATGTAAGGCTCGTTGATTCATTAGTTGTGTATAACACCCAGTGCACCATGCAATACGTGCCCTCCTTACTACCCATCACCGGTCTATCCCATTCCCCCACCCCCCTCCCCTCTGAGGCCCTCAGTTTGTTCCTCAGAGTCCATAGTCTCTCATGTTTCATTCCCCCTTCTGATTACCCCTCCTTTCTTTATCCCTTTCTTCCCCTACCGATCATCCTAGTTCTTATGTTCCATAGATGAGAGAAATCATATGATAATTGTCTTTCTCTGCTTGACTTATTTCACTTAGCATTATCTCCTCCAGTGCCGTCCATGTTGTAGCAAATGTTGAGAACTCGTTCTTTCTGATAGCTGAGTAATATTCCATTGTATATATGGACCACAACTTCTTAATCCAGTCATCTGTTGAAGGGCATCTCGGCTCCTTCCATGATTTAGCTATTGTGGACATTGCTGCTATGAACATTGGGGTGCATATGGCCCTTCTCTTCACTACGTCTGTATCTTTGGGGTAAACACCCAGTAGTGCAATGGCTGGATCATAGGGTAGCTCAATTTTTAACTTTTTAAGGGACCTCCACACTGTTTTCCAGAGTGGCTGTACCAACTTGCATTCCCACCAACAATGTAGGAGGGATCCCCTTTCTCCACATCCTCTCCAACAATTGTTGTTTCTTGCCTTGTCTATTTTTTGCCATTCTAACTGGCATAAGGTGGTATCTCAGTGTGGTTTTGATGTGAATTTCCCTGATGGCTAATGATTTTGAACATTTTTTCATGTGTCTGTTAGCCATTTGTATGTCTTCATTGGAAAAATGTCTGTTCATATCTTCTGCCCATTTTTTGATTTGTTTATTTGCTTCTCATGTATTGAGTTTGGGAAGTTTTTTGTAGATATTGGATACCAGTCCTTTATCTGTAGTGTCATTTGCAAATATATTCTCCCATTCCGTGGGCTGCCTCTTAGTTTTTCTGACTGTTTCCTTGGCTGTGCAGAAACTTTTAATCTTGATGAAGTCCCATAAATTCATTTTATCTTTTGTTTCTCTTGCCTTTGGGGATGTATCATGAAAAAGGTTGCTTTGGCCAATGTCGTAGAGGTTGCTGCCTATGTTCTCCTCTAGAATTTTGATGGATTCCTGTCTCACATCGAGGTCTTTCATCCATTTGGAGTTTATTTTTGTGTATGGTGTGAGAGAGTGGTCAAGTTTCATTCTTTTGCATGTAGCTGTCCAATTTTCCCAGCACCATTTATTGAAGAGACTGTCTTTTTCCCATCGGATGTTTTTTCCTGCTTTATCAAATATTAGTTGCCCAAAGAGCCGAGGGTCCATTTCTGGGCTCTCTATTCTGCTCCATTGGTCTATGTGTCTGTTTTTGTGCCAGTACCATGCTGTCTTTGTGATCACAGCTTTGTAGTACAGTTCGAAATCCGGCATTGTGATGCCCCCAGCTTTGTTTTTTCCTTTTCAACAGTTCCTTGGAGATTCGGGACCTTTTCTGTTTCCATACAAATTTAAGGACTATTTGTTCCAGATCTTTGAAAAATGTCCTCGGTATTTTGATCGGGATAGCATTGAAAGTGTAGATTGCTCTGGGTAGCATGGACATTTTAACTATGTTAATTCTTCCGATCCATGAGCATGGAATATCTTTCCATCTTTTTATGTCTTCCTCAATGTCCATCAAGGGTGATTTATAGTTTCTAGAATATAGGTCCTTTACATCTCTGGTTAAGTTAATTCCAAGTTTTTGATGTCATGTTCCATGTTTCATTGTTTGCATACAATAGCCAGTGCTCCATGCAATACATCCCCTCCTTAATACTTTTTTTAAAAAAAGATTTTATTTATTTGAGAGAGAGAGAGAAAATGCACAAGCAGGGGAAGGACAGAGGGGGGAGGGGCAGAGAAAGAGGGGGAAGCAAACTCCCCATTGAGCAGGGAGCCCAAGGCAGGGGTTGGTCCCAGGACCCTGAGATCAAGACCAGAGCCAAAGGTGGATGCTTCATCGACTGAGTAACCCAGGAGCCCCTAAAATGTGATCTTAATAAAACCACGGATATACCATCAAACTTCTAATTCACTTAAGAAATGTAGCAGATATTGATGCTGACTGACAGAAATTTTTAAAGTGGTGGCATGTTTTTCCTTTTCAACATTTCCTTGGTGAGTAGGGGTTTGTGGTTCTACACAAATTTAAGGGCTGTTTGTTCCAGCTCTTTGAAAAATGTTATTGGTATTTTGATTGGGATGGCATTGAAAGTGTAGATTGCTCTGGGTAGCATAGACATTTTAACTATGTTTATTCTTCCGATCCATGAGCATGGGATGTTTTTCCATCTTTTTGTGCCTTCTTCAATGTCTTTCAAGAGTGATCTGTAGTTTCTAGAATATAGATCCTTTACCTCTCTGGTTAAGTTAATTCCGAGATATCATATGATTTTTGGTGCTAATGTAAATGGAATCGATTTCCTAATTTCTCTTTCTTCAGTCTCATTGTTCATGTATAGAAATGCGACTGATTTCTGAGCATTGATTTTGTATCCTGCCACATTACTGAATTGCTGTATAACTTCTAGTAACTTGGGGGTGGAGTCTTTTGGGTTTTACATATAGTGTATCATGTCATCTGTGAAGAGAAACAGTTTGACTTCTTCTTTGCTGATTTGAATACTTTTTATCCCTTTTTGTTGTCTGATTGTTGTTGCAAGGACTTTTAGTACTATGTTGAATAATAATGGCAAGAGTTTGCAATCTTGTTGTGTTCCTGATCTTAAGGGAAAGGCTTTCAAAGCTGGTGGCATCACGTTGCCTGATTTCAAGCTATACTACAAAGCTGTGATCACAAAGACAGCATGGTACTGGCACAAAAACAGATGCATAGATCAATGGAACAGAACAGAGACCCCAGAAATGGACCCTCGGCTCTATGGGCAACATTCTTTGACAAAGCAGGACAAAACATCCAGTGGAAAAAAAGACAGTTCAATAAATGGTGCTGGGATCATTGGACAGCTATATGCAAAAGAATGAAACTTGAGCACTCTCTCACACCATACACAAAGATAAACTCTAAATGGATGAAAGACCTCGATGTGAGACAGGAACCCATCAAAATCCTAGAGGAGAACATAGGCTACAACCTCTTTGACATCGGCCACAGCAACTTTTTTCATGACACATTTCCAAAGGCAAGAGAAACAAAAGAAAAAATGAACATGTGGGACTTCATCAAGATTAAAAGCTTCTGCACAGCCAAGGAAACATTAAAGAAAAACTAAGAGGCAGCCCATGGAATGGGAGAAGGTTTTTGCAAATGACACTACAGATAAAAGACTAGTATCGAAGATCTATAAAGAACTTCTCAAACTCTATACACAAGAAACAAATAATTAAATCAAAAAGTGGGCAAAAGATATAAACATACACTTTTCCAATGAAGTCAATACAAATGGCTAACAGACACATGAAAAAATGTTCAAAATCATTAGGCATCAGGGAAATTCAAATCAAAACCACCTTGAGATACCACCTTATGCCAGTTAGAATGGCAAAAATTGAAAAGGCAAGAAACAATAAATGTTGGAGAGGATGTGGAGAAAGGGGATGCCTCTTACACTCTTGGTGGGAATGCAAGTTGGTACAGCCACTTTGGAAAACAGTGTGGAGGTCCCTCAAAAAGTTAAAAATAGAACTCTATGACCCAGCAATTGCACTACTGGGTATTTACCCCAAAGGTACTGACATAGTGAAGAGAAGGGCCATATGCACCCCAGTGTTCATAGCAGCATTGTGCACAATAGCTAAATTGTAGAAGGAGGTGAGATGCCCTTCAACAGATGACTGGATTAAGAAGATGTGGTCCATATATACAATGGAATATTACTCAGCCATCAGAAAGAACAATTACCCAACATTTGCAGCAACATGGATGGGACTGGAAGAGATTATGCTAAGTGAAATAAGTCAAGCAGAGAAAGACAATTATCATATGGTTCGCTCATTTATGGAACATAAGAAATAGCAGGGAGATCAGTAGAAGGAAGGTAAGAATGAAGGGGTGGTAAACAGAAGGGGGAATGAACCATGAGAGACTATGGAATCTGGGAAACAAACTGAGGGTTTCAGAGGGGAAGGGGGTGGTGCATTGGGATAGGCTGGTGATGGATATTAAGGAGGGCACATATTGCGTGGAGCACTGGGTGTTATATGCAAACAATGAATCATGGACAGTACATCAAAAATTAAGTATGGTGACTAATGTAACATAATAAAAAATTTTAATAAAATAAAAATAAAGCCATGGCATGTAGTGATCTTTTTATTGAAATTTGGTTCTCATCAGACGATTTTGAAAACAAGCAAGACTTGTTTTAGAAGGACCATTGTTTACATTAGGGCTATGCCTCTCAGGACTTCGCCAGTACTTTCCAAAGCATAATATCTTGCTGTGCTTTACACTGATATCCTGAAAAGAATCTTCAAAGGGTAATAAAAGAAGAAAAAAATGTATCTTAAGAATGATCTTTTTATAGTCTTACTGATGAATAAAATATTTTTTTCCTAAAGTTAGAAAAATGCTTTCTTCAGAAAGTGTTAAAACTGTTCATTGGTTTTTGATGCCATGAGAAGGCTGCTCACTTTCTGAATTAATGCCACTTTTGAATTTTGTACAGTGCATGCCCAGCATAGCAACATCAGCACCAACTAAGGATCTGTTAGAAAAGTTAAATTCTGGATCTTGTTGCAGAATTCCTGAATCAGAACCTATGGAATGGGACCCAGGAATATCCGTTTTAACAATTCCTCTATATCAGATTATTCTGATACTTTGCTACAGTTTGAGGATCATTGACCTAAAGCTTGGCATCTCCTTAGATTGATTACATGCAGACACACGGACACACACACACACACACACACACACACACACACAGAGTCCTTAATATACACACATACATTTATATAATATGGTCCCATCCAGAGACCTTTGCTTTTCTCTGATAATAAAACTGAGAAAATTATCTCCTCCCAAACATGAGGAAGAAATAAGTATTTCATCATCTCAGAAATACTTTCTGACTTAGTCATTTTGATGGAAATTCTTTGGTACAAAGTTTGTCTTGTATTTTCTAGAAGTATGTTTTCCTACTGTCACTACTTCTATTTCTTGGGGAAAACTATCTTTTTCTTTGTGCATTGGTCTTTTCCTTGTAGATAAAGTGTCCATTGTTAGCTAGGAAGACCACGGAGATAAAGTGCCCAACCCATCACAACAAGTCATGGTATCCACATGACATCAGTAGTGATTAAATTTGATCACTTAGTTAAGGTACTGTTTGCCTGATTTCTTCCTGTAAAGTTACTAATTCTCTCCTTCCCTATTTTGTTCTTTATAATTAAGTTACCAAATACGGAGCAGACTTTTATAGGCTTTCCAATAATCGGAATTATAATGCTTTAGTGAATATCTCTTACATTTCCTTGTGTTATTTAGTGCTTATTAAAAGTAGTTGGAAAGGAATTGAGAGTTGCTTCACAGGAGAGATACTAAATTGTGTGCTAAAATAGCATACCAGTTTGTGGAAATGCTCTTTATTTTACACTGTAGTTAACCCTAAATATTATCAACATTTTTTATTTTTTAAATTTAATACATAAACATTTTATTTGCCAAACTAACAGGGGAATATAGAAATGCCATAAGTGCCTAGTAATGCATTTTCCCATTACTTTGGTAGTGTGGATTTACTCGGGATTCTTTATTTACGAATTCATTCATCATATTTGCCTATTTTTTCTAATAGGTAATTAATATTTATCTATTGATTTGCATTATATTATTTTCTATCTACTGTTATTTTCTCATTACCTCTGTAAACTTTTTGCTTTGTCAATGAAGGCTTGTATTTTACAAAACATACAGAAAATTGCAAATCTTAGAAGTGCCCATAAAAATGATTCCTGAGAAGGAAGGAATTTTGGTAAAAGGGTTATAGATTATAGCCCCATGCTCAAGACTATCTTTACTGAGGAGAAAAAAATACCAGGCTGCATTGCATTGACACGAGAAATATGCAAATGGATCCTCATGTTCTCTTTATCACAGGCTCAATGTGTGGGATCCCTTATAGACAGAACTTACAGGAAGCAGTACAACATGCTAAATGAACATTTGCTTCTTTATATGAATCCCTGTGAGTTAACTATTCATTTTCTATGCTAGTTCTGAAAAAGTTTACTTGAAACATTGCCATATCATGATACTAAAATTTGGCCCTTGTTGAAGTTTATGAAGAAAAACAAGGGTCTGAGTGTTCAGATACTGCACTTTGATCAGAGGTTGATGTTAACAAGCTCTTGTTTCAGCCAAGAGATGATGAGTTACTAGAGTTTAGAGAAATGATAGTGTCTGTCAGATACTTGGATTTATCCAACTAGGTCAGACTTGAAGAGGAGACTAAGCACCTCTCCCTTGGCTTATTAAACTGAGATATATACCACTGCATTTCTTCTACCCCAGTCTGGTTCAAATCTGAAAGTAAAACACATTTCTCACAATGCAGAGGAGCCTTGGAAATACTGTGCTAAGTGAGAGAAACCAAATACAAAAAGCCACATTGTGTGACTCAATTTGCATAAAGTGTACATAATAAACAAATATCCATAAAGACTGCAAAGAGAGTTAGGGATGAGGAGGGATGGGAAGGAGGTTAGGGAGTAAATATTAATGGGTTCTTGTTTTTTGGGGGGATGGTGGAAATGTCCTGGGATTAAATAGTTATGATAGCTGCACAACTCTTTGGATACTACCAAAAACCACTGAATTATGTACTTTAAAAGACTGACTTTGATGGCATGCAAATTTCATCTCACTAAACTATTATTAAAAAAGAGGAAAAGGTATTGATTATATTCCAGAAAATGTTCAAAAAAATTTTTATTAAAGGAAAATTTAATAAACAAATTTATACATTCAATGTGGTTATACCATTTTATAAACATACGATAGTTCTGTTGCCTTAAGTCACAGTGTGCTCAAAGGTCACTATTATTCTGTTGCCTCACGTGAAAAGGTTTCAGGACAGGAATTCCCTCAGACATGGGGGTTCATCAAATAAATGCTCATAAAACTTGATTTTTCAGGGGGCACCAAAGCAAAGGGGGAAACTATATATGAGGGAAACTTTGAAAACATCATAGAAGCTCACAGTTCCATTATTGTAATCCACAAACACTCCAGTCTGATGCAGAGGCCTTTTCACGTACTGAATTAGGGGTGAGGAGTTGGTGGAGAGACCATAATGATTGTTTATCTTCAAAGAAAACAGAAGAAATGCTTCTGCAGGATGAATAATGCCATCAGTATTGATGGTCATAGGAATGACCATTGGTCAAGGAATCTTTACAGACTCCCAGAATCGAATTTGGGGAGCACATGACATCCTCCTCCTAGTAATGCCTATCAGAGGTGAAGACCTGAGGTCCCCAGGCTGCAAAGCTCTTGGCACCCTGGGACTCTCCGGATATGCTTTGGTGGGCGACTCCAAGCATCACACTTCCAGCATCCTTAGAAAGGTGCCTGTAGCTACTGGATGCATCCTGACTCAGAACATTAGCGAATGGGATTTCCATGTCCTGAGGGGCAGGGGCTCTCTGTCCACAACTACCCTCTTCATTTTCCCTCCTCTGAGGCAATGCAAAACAAACACTAAAGAGAGTTCAGACTGGCTTATCTATGAAGACCAAGAGTTGTCACTACCGAGCGGAAGGCCTCAGGCAGAGCAAGTCAGGCTGCTGGCATGGGGTGCTTATTGCTGATCTTACCTCTACCAAGGCCTAAGGTCACAGCGACCCCAGCATACCACATTAGCCTTGGGGCGAGCTACTCCCAGCAGCTGTGAGGTGTCTAGAATTCGTTGTAGGAGAACATCACTGACTGTTCTTTGTGAATTTCCTCTGAAGAACAGCCTCAGAGCATTGTCTCTGAGTTTGCACCACAGCCAGCACAGCAGTGGGGGACCTGGTGCCTTCACACAAGTCCCTCCATCTGGAAGCTTCTCTCTTAAACACCATTCATATATGGGCGGATGTAGTTTGCTTCCATATCTTGGCAATGGGAAATAGTGCTGCAGTGAACATGAAGGTGCAGATAACGCTTCGGAATAGTGGTTTAATTTCAATTAAATAAACACCCAAAAGTGGGATTGCTGGATCACAGGATCACATGAAGAAAAATGATACTCCTGCCACCCACATTTTGAGGGATGCATTTACTATAACGTTGAGATCTCAATAAAAAAAGCAGCTCTTGTAACAGGGGACATGGAGACTCTACTCAAACAGGGTTGCCTGAGTATCAGTGTGGCAGGCCCCTGCCCCAGAAGACAGGCAGAAAACTCAAGAAGCCCACATCCCTAAGATCCTTATAAAACAAGGGCACATGGCCTGGGTCCCAGTCAATAATTTGGGCTCCGGACAACCCCACAACCTCTCCTCATCAGAATGACGAGAAGGAGAAATCCCCCCCAGCAAAAAAGACAATGAGTCTGTGGACTCTGCCACAGAACTAATGGATATGGAGATAACCAAATTATCAGAAATGGAATTCAGAGTAACAATGATCAAGATGATGTGTAGACTTGAAAAAAGTATTAACGAAAATATTAATGAGAATATAGAATCTCTAAGGGCAGAAATGAGAGCAAATCTGGCAGAAATTAAAAATTCTATGAGCCAAATGCAGTCAAAACTAGAGGCTCTGATGGCCAGGGTGAATGAGGCAAAAGAACGTATCAGCGAATTGGAGGATGGGTTAGCATAAGAAAAAGCTAAAATAGAATATGGACTCAAAAAAATCCACGCTCAGGAATGTAGGTTACAGGAGATTACTGACTCAATGAAACGTTCCAATGTCAGAATCACCAGCATCCCCAAGGGGGTGGAAAAAAAACAGAGGTCTAGAAGGGATATTTGAACAAATTGTAGCTGAAAACTTCCCTAATCTAGCAAGGGAAACAAACATTCATGTCCAAGAGGCAGAGAGGACCCCTTCCAAGCTCAACCATGACAAACCTATGCCACGTCACGTCATAGTGCATTTTGCAAATATTAGATCCAAGGGTACAGTATTGAAAGCGGCAAAGGGAAAGAAATTTCTCACGTACCAAGGCAAAGGTATCAGAATTACGTTAGACCTGTCTACACAGACCTGGAATGAGAGAAAGGGTTGGGGGGGGCATTTTTAAAGCTCTTTCAAAGAAAAACATGCAGCCAAGGATCCTTTATCCAGCAAGGCTGTCATTCAGAATTGAGAGAGAAATAAAGACCTTCCAGAATTGCCAGTCATTAACCAATTTTGTAACCATGAAACCAGCCCTACAGGAGATATTAAGGGGGGGTTCTATAAAAGTAAAACATCCCCAAGAGTAAAAAAGAACAGAAAGACACAATCTATAGAAACAAAGACTTTACTGGCAACATGGCATCATTAAAATTCTATCTCTCAATAATCACTCTCAATGTAAATGGCCTAAATGCTCCCATAAAGTGCCACAGGGTTGCAGGTGGGATAAAAAGACATGACCCATCCATTTGCTGTCTACAAGAGACTCATTTTGAACCTAAAGATACATTCAGACTGAAAGTAAAGGGATGGAATACCATCTTTCACGCCAATGGACCTCAAAAGAAAACTGGGGTAGCAATTCTCATATCAGACAGATTGGATTTTACACTAAAGACTATAGTCAGAGACACAGAAGGGCACAATATTATTCTTAAAGGATGTATCCAACAAGTGGATATGACAAGTATAAATATATATATGCTCCCAACAGGGGAACAGCAAGATACACAAGCCAACTCTTAATCAGAAAAAGAAACATATAGATAAATATAGTTAATAGTAGGGGACCGCAACACTCCACTATCAAAAATACACAGAGCACCCATGCAGAAAATTGACAAAAAGGGTTTGAATGCCATACTCGGCGAGTTGGACCTCATAGGTATATATAGAACACTACACCCCAGAACCAAAGAATACTATTCTATTCTAATGCCTATGGAACATTCTCAAGAATAGACCAGGTTCTGTGACACAAAACAGGTCTCAACCGATACCAAAAGACTGAAATTATTCCCTGCATATTCTCAGACCACAACGCTTTGAAATTGGAACTCAACCACAAGGAAAAATTTGGAAGAAACTCAAACACTTGGAGACTAAGAACCTTCCTGCTCAGGAATGATTCGATGAACTGGGAAATCAAAAATCAAATTAAACAATTTATGGAGACCAACGAGAATGAAAACACAACAGTCTAAAAAATATGGGATACAGCAAAGGCAGTCCTAAGGAGGAAATACATAGCAATCCAAGCCTCACTCAAAAGGACAGAAAAATCTAAAATGCAGTTTTTATATTCTCACCTCAAGGAGCTGGAACAGCAACAGAGGAACAGGCCTAACCCACGCACGAAGAAGCAGTTGAACAAGATTAGAGCAGAAATCAATGAATTAAAAACCAGGAGTACAGTAGAGCAGATCAACAGAACTAGAAGCTGGTTCTTTGAGAGAATTAATAAAATTGACAGACCACTGGCAAGACTTATCCAAAAGAAGAGAGAAAGGACCCAAATTAATAAAATTATGAATGAAAAGGGAGAGGTCACAACCAACACCAATGAAATTGGAAGGATTATTAGAAGCTTTTATCAACAGCTTTATGCCAATAAATTAAGCAACCTGGATGAGATGGAGGCCTTCCTGGAAACCTATAAACTACCAAGACTGAAACAGGAAGAAATTGATTTTTTAAACAGGCCAATTAATTGGGAAGAGATTGAGTCAGTGATAAACAACCTTCCAAAAAACAAAACTCCAGGCCTGGATGGTTTTCCTGGGGAATTCTACCAAACAGTTAAACAAAAATAATACCTATTCTCCTAAAGCTATTTCAAAAAATAGAAACAGAAGGAAAGCTACCAAACTCATTCCATGAGGCCAATATTACCTTGATCCCCAAACCAGGCAAAGACCCCATCTAAAAGGAGAATTACAGATCAATTTCCCTAATGAATATGGACACCAAAATCTTCAACAAGATCCTGGCTAATAGAATCCAACGGTACATTAAAAGGATCAGCCATCATGACAAGTGGGATTCATCCCTGCGATGCAAGGGTGGTACAACATTCGCAAATCTATCAGTGTCTTAGATTTTATCCAGAAGAAAAAATTCAAAAATCATATGATTCTCTCAATAGATACAGAAAAAGCATTTGACAAAATACAGCATCCTTTCCTGATTAAAACCCTTCAGATTGTAGGGATAGAGGGTACATTCCTCAATTTCATAAAAACTATCTATGAAAAGCCTACAGCATATATCATCCTCAATGGGGAAAAGCTGGAAGCCTTTCTCTTAAGATCAGGAACACGACAAGGATGCCCACTCTCGCCACTATTATTCAACATAGTACTAGAAGTCCTTGCAACAGCAATCAGACAATAAAAAGGGATAAAAGGTATCCAAATCGGCAAAGAAGAAGTCAAGATGTCTCTCTTCGCAGATGACATGATACTCTATATGGATAACCCAAAGGAATCCACTCCCAAAGTATTAGAAGTTATAGAGCAATTCAGTAATGTGGCGGGGTACAAAATCAATGTTCAGAAATCAGTTGCATTTCTATACACGAATAATGAGACTGAAGAAAGAGAATTTAGGGAATCCATTCCATTTACAATAGCACCCAAAACCATACGTTACCTTGGAATTAACCAGGGATGTAAAAGATCTATATTCTAGAAATTATAAATCACTCTTGAAGGACTTTGAAGAAGACACAAAAAGATGGAAAAATATTCCATGCTCATGGATCGGAAGAATTAACATAGTTAAAATGTCCATGCTACCCAGAGCAATCTATACTTTCAGTGCTATCCCGATCAAAATACCGAGGACATTTTTCAATGAACTGGAATAAATAGTCCTTAAATTTGTATGGAACTAGAAAAGGCCCTGAATTGCCAAGGAACTGTTGAAAAGGAAAAACAAAGCTGGGGGCATCACAATGCCGGATTTCGAGGTATACTACAAAGGTGTGATCACAAAGACAGCATGGTACTGGCACAAAAACAGACACATAGACCAATGGATCAGAATGGAGAACCCTGAAATGGAACCTCAGTTCTTTGGGCAACTAATCTTTGATAAAGCAGGAAAAAACATCCGGTGGGAAAAAGACAGTCTCTTCAATAAATAGTGCTGGGAACATTGGACAGCTACATGCAAAAGAATGAAACTTGACCACTCTCTCACACCATACACAAAGATAAACTCCAAATGGATGAAAGACCTCGATGTGAGACAGGAATCCATCAAAATCCTAGAGGAGAACATAGGCGGCAACCTCTACGACATTGACCAAAGCAACATTTTTCATGATACATCTCCAAAGGCAAGAGAAACAAAAGATAAATGAACTTGTGGGACTTCATCACGATAAAAATCTTCTGCATAGCCAAGGAAACAGTCAAAAAAAAAACTAGAGGCAGCCCACAGAATGGGAGAATATATTTGCAAGTGATACTACAGGTAAAAGACTTGTGTCCAAGATCTACAAAGAACTTCTCAAACTCAATATGTGAGAAACAAACAAATCATTAAATGGGCAGAATATATGAACAGACACTTTTCCAATGAGGACATACAAATGACTAACAGACACATGAAAAAATGTTCAAAATCATTAGCCATCAGGGAAATTCAAATCAAAACCACACTAAAATACCACCTTACGCCAGTTAGAATGGCAAAAATCAACAAGGCAGGAAACAGCAATTGCTGGAGAGGATGTGGAGGAAGGGGATCCACCCTACATTGTTGGTGGGAATGCAGGTTGGTGCAGCCACTCTGGAAAACAGTGTGTAGGTCCCTTAAAAGGTTAAAAATTGAGCTACCCTATGACCCAGCCATTGCTGTACTGGGTGTTTACCCCAAAGATACAGACGTAGTGAAGAGAAGGGCCATATGCACCCCAATGTTCATAGCAGCATTATCCACAATAGCTAAATCATGGAAGGAGCCAAGATGCCCTTCAACAGATGACTGGATTAAGAAAATGTGGTCCATATATACAATGGAATATTACTCAGCTATCAGAAAGAACGAATTCTCAACATTTGCTGCAACATGGATGGCACTGGAGGAGAAAATGCTAAGTGAAATAAGTCATGCAGAGAAAGACAATTATCATATGATTTCTCTCATCTATGGAACATAAGAACTAGGATGATCGGTAGGGGAAGAAAGGGATAAAGAAAGGGGGGTAATCAGAAGGGGGAGTGAAGCATGGGAGACTATGGACTCTGAGAAACAAACTGAGGGCTTCAGATGGGAGGAGCGTGGGGCAATGAGATAGACTGGTGATGGGTAGTAAGGAGGGCACGTATTTCATGGTGCACTGGGTAGTATACGCAACTAATGAATCATCGTACCCTGCATCAGAAACCAGGGATGTACTGTATGGTGACTAACATAATATAATAATAAAATGTTATTATAAAAAAAAAGATTCTCTCTCTCTCCCTCTGCCCCTCTCCCCTGCTCTCTCTCTCTAAAATAAATACATAAATATTTTAAAATAGATAATAGCCACAGAGGATGACTTTAAGAACTCAAAACATGTACATCCACTTTATCAACAAGAACAAGAGACTTCCTCAGCAATCAGAAATCATTAGTGTAAACTCACCTTTGCAATACATTTCCCAAGTCCTACAAGAAAAAAAAGTAATATTAATCATGAGAGTTTTGTTCTTTTGCATCTTCTCTAGTATCCTTGTTTGTTTAAATGTGTTTTTTCTCTTAGTCTGCTCTAAGGAACAATCAGAAACTACTTTCATAATAGAACCTACAATAAAGAATGACAGGCTTCCTTGGGATGTATTAAGTAAGGAAGGAGGTCAAGAAGAGGCTGTATAGTGATGCATTATGATTTAGGTTTCCACTGTCACTCGGCACCCAGTCTTATTCCCAAGAAGAGATCTGACCATTTACAATAACAATTAGAGCAAAACAGCGAACTTAGATACAAAAAATATATATAGAATGCATTGAAATTGATTACTAAATTCTTTAACTCTTGCCTAAGCAAAGGGCAAAACCTCAGCATCTTCAGCAAGTTACTTCTGGGGCTGGAGGGGGCACGGCGGTTGGAGAACAGAGAATGACAATGGATTAGGGCAACATAAATTGAGAATTACCCCAACTTAACCTTCCTCTGGTCACAGGTTTTTTCTGATTTGGATAATTTATCTGTGTAGTTAGTACTCCTGATTACACAGTGATAATTTTGTCCTAGGTGAGCTACTAAGAGGGTAAAAATCTCCCAAGGATTACTAGGATATGAGGAAATAAGTGGTTGGACAGACATAATGATGGGAGTCAATGAGTATTATCACTTGGATGAGAATAATGGTATATGTGGGTAACATTTCAATGTCATGGCAACATTGCCCAAAAAGGGATTCCTGCCTCTGAGGATGGACCCTCTTTTCTCACCTGGAGTAACTCCACATCAGGCTTGTGGCACATCTCAGTCAGCTCTCTATACATTTCTGTCAGGCTTTCTTTCTGATGGGTCATTCTGACTTCACTTTCCTTGAGTTGTTGGACAGTCTCCTTTGCTTCTTTCTCCAGTGTCTCCAGACAGAGATGCTCCCTTTCATGGAGAAACAGATGCATCTGCTGATGCTGCACTTTGATCATTACCTTCCTTAAGGCCGCATAGTCCTGAAGAGATAGTAGATGCAAAGGGTTACATATTCTCACTCTTAACAGAGAATTCTACTTCCTTCGTGTCATCAAGGAAGTACTTGACAAACTTTGTGCCCAAATCTTCACGTGTCTTGAATATTTACTGGTCCTTTTTGTCCACACTTTCTCTAGGTTCTCAGACTCCTTCCCTGTTTGAATCAAGCCCCCTAACGGTTTTAGGCTCTTTCTCTGTGATACTCCATAAATTATTTCCTTTCTCACTGGAACCACTTTTTTCTCTTGTTCTTTTGCTTGATTTTCCTATTTAAAAATATTTATGTATACATCATATTTTATAGATTTTTAAATTAAATTATCTGATTTTTCTCCAGGTGCTACTCTATTGCTCTCCTCTCTTTCTCCTCAAGTTTATTGTGATGTTTTCTTAAACTCAGTGTCTGAGAAGATTCATCCAAACCTTCAAGTTTGGACTAGGAATACCTTTCATGCCTTAGTTATCCCATATACTAGCATTCTTTGCACTAGCTTTCATGTGCTTGCATATTTGTGTTTACTGATATATCATTTGAAACCATAATTTTTTTTTCTTGGAAAAAAGTTATCCTTTAGTTGGTAACTTAAATTTAGCTACAAGTCTCAACCAGTATTATGTCAATCTGCATAAAAACAGAACATTTTCATTCTTACCTCAAATGACTGGAGTTTGCTAGTTTCTTGATTCAGCTCATTTTGCATTTCTTGAGTCATGTTCCATAAAGAACCCATTCTCTTCAGAAGTTTTTCCTGCAAAATAACCATGATCTTGAGCAACACAGAAGATGATATTGTAGATTTTATCCCCTTATCTCTAGGAAAAGGCAGTGGCTGAGAAAACCATAATCTTGAGTTAGCATGGAGAGATCAGATTTCTCCCCATTAACCTAATTTGATTCTAATATTTGGGATATCAGAGGTGACAAATGTAATAGAGATTTGAGATTACTCTGTAGATAATATAATCCATTTCCTGAGAAATCAGATTTTTATATAATTTGACTGTGAAGGCATCAAGCTTGCATTAGAAGCCAGTGATCCTGGTACTAGCTATCTGTCCCACAATAGCATCCACCGCACATATTTGGACAATGTTTCTAAGGACATTTCTCTTGCTAGAGGCTCAATGTAGCTATGATTATAGCATCAACATTGGTCAACAGCATTGAAAGGATGCATGTACATCTTGGTATTTCTATTGAAAATTCATCGCCACCACTATCTCCACTCAACTCATCCTCCTTATCATTTTCTTCATCTTTCTCTCTGATTTAGAAGCCCATAGGATTCCAAATGGTTTTAGAGGCATCGCTTACCCTGTATTCCTCAGCAGCCCACTGCACTGGACTGTGGCTATGAGCCACATGCTCTGCTGATTCAGGACAGGGCCTGGAGAGCAAGTTCTTGTCAGCCTCACAGAATAGCCCCTTCACTTTTTTGTGCAGCACACAGATCTGCTCCTTGGAGCTGCTGACATGGTAAGATCGGGCCAGTTTGGCAAGGGAAGCCAGCTTCTTGAGTGCAATATTTGTTTTGAAGTCTGACTTCTCTGAAACTCCCCTGCATTCAGGGCAGCACATTGGGTTTGGGATTCTTTCCAGCAGAGGCACAGGCAGGGACTGCAACGGTGTGCCCACAGTCAATGGTGACAGGGTCTAAGTAGTGGTTCATACAGGTGGAGCAGATGGTTTCATTCTGAAAGGATTGCAAGGTGTCCAGATCCATGTCTCCATAAATTTACAAAAAGAAAAGAGACAGAGAGAAAGTCATTCCTCCACCCTGATAAAGGCAGGGGGGAAGCCTTTAGACAAAAAAGCTTGTCTGCTTGAACTCTATCTAATCAACCTATTAATTTAATCCCAGTACAAACATAGGCATTGTTAAGTATAGACAGGTTGGGTTTGTGCTATGAAACAAATAAGAAAATGGAACAAGAGTGTCCTCGCCATCCTTTTTGTTTCAAATAGACAGTGTTCTCAATCAGAATTAAACTATGTGGACAAGCTTAAAGATTGGGGCAGGGAATAAAAGTTAGGATGGTTCCAGAATTACATTTCTTAGCTGATTGGTCCAGAAACATGTATAGAATCTCAATCTCTCCCTCTCTCTCTTTATGTGTGTCTTTCTCCATGACTCCACGACTGTAACACACACACACACACACACACACACACACACACACACTTCATCTCTATGCTAATAGCCTCCATGTACCCTGTCTCCAAACTAACAAGTGTATTTTTCTAAAGACAAATAAAATTGATTAGGTTTAATTTAAGCTTGTTTTAATTCAAATCAGTGTTGACTTCAACTTTGACTAGTTTAGCAAAACTGTTCCTTTTAGGAAATAAAGTATAAAAATCATCTTTTGTTTCTAGTTCAGAAAATAATTTTTTCCAGAGTTGGTTCAGATCATCGGAGAATCTTCACATATTGAACTGGTGAATGTTCAAGCTACAGTGTTAATCAGCAACAATTAATCATTTTTTTAAACAAACAAAAAAGAGAATAAGCACTGGGATTTCTTTTCTGCACTAGAAAATACAGAGCTGCAGTTAAAGGAAGCATGGTCTATTCATCTTTATTTTGGTATTTCCCCATGGTAACCAATAGCACTTCTTGGGAGTCCTTACCAGTTGGTTGGATCAATTTTGAAAACTTTTCAAATCTAGACTGCACACTGAAGGTTTTAGAAGGATAGCAAATAGGACTTTCACAACAAGGGCTTTCTAATTAATTCAGCACACTAAACTTTTAGGTTGTTGTGTATAAATACTATTACATGCATACATTATGTTGAATATTTCAGGTGCTTTATAGGGTCCATAATTGCATAAAAACTGCAGAAATCTCAGGGGGCCTGGGTGGCTCAATCGGTTAAACCTTCTACTCTTGATTTTGGCTCAGGTTATGATCTCAGGGTTGTGGGATCAAGCTCTGAGTCAGGCTCCAATCTCAGCATGGGGTCTGCTTGTCCCTCTCCCTCTGTTCCTCCCCCTGTTCTCTCTCGCTCTCTTTCTCTTTTAAATAAATAAATAAATAAATAAATAAATAAATAAATAAATAAATAACTTTAAAAAAAACCTGCAGAAATCTCTAGGACCTAAAAAAATTTAGTAACACATAAGGGAATAGAATAAAAAGTAGTCATCTTAATATAACAAATATTATATATTAAAAATGTTCTAATTACAGATATTTTAAATATTGATGCATTTTAAATAACTAGGAAAGCTATTTGTTTGCTTGGACAAGACCCAAGCAGCACCACAGCTAAACTAAAAGTATTTGTAGAAGAGAAAGTAGGCATGAAGATATTTACTGTAAATTCCATACTCAACAGAGTCTACTGAGTGGCCTCCCCTGTGGAAGCTCTGGGAGGTCTGGAAGGTCTGTCGATAGCAGGGTCAGCTGGGATTCTCTGTTCTCCAAAGCCTGGCAGCTGCAAATTCAGTCAGTCTACCCCAGAGAAGTCCTCTCTGGACAAATGTGCTTTTTATATAATTAAGCTCACCTAAGGTCACAGCTACTTCTTGAAATTGGCTGTTGTCTTCAGAAAGAAGTGGAAATGGCTTATTAGGTTATACAGAAAGATTTAAAAGTGGTTACTTAGAGTTTATAGCATACAGAGAAGAACACTGGAGGGCTAATGCTTTAATAATCTGGATTTGTTTTGGAGTGTGATGGAAGAAGTTGACCTCACACAAGTTGTTCAAAAAGACATTTAAAAAAAAAAGACATTTTAACTGAAGCAATTACTTCATTAAATGATTTTCTATTTGACTTCACAATTTTTAAAATTTGTTTTCTTACTCTACTTTTTATTTTATTTTTTAAAAAGATTTTATTTATTTATTTGAGAGAAAGAGAGACAGCGAGAGAGAGCATGAGTGAGGGGTAGGGAGAGAGAGAAGCAGGCTCCCCACAGAGGAGGGAGCTTGAAGCAGGACTCAATCCCAGGACCCTGAGATCATGACCTGAGCCAAAGGCAGATGAGACGCTTAATGGACTGAACCACCCAAGCACCCCATTACTCTACTTTTTAAATTTATAATTGCTAATTAAGCTCTAGCTATTGTTTATCTGATTATATAAAAACAATAAAACATTAAATGGAAAAACCAACAAATCTGCATGTCTGACTCTTGATTTCAGCTCAGGTCATGATCTCAGGGTCATGGGATCAGGCCCCAACAGAGCTCCACACTCAGCACTGAGTCTGCTTGGGATTCTCTCTCTCTCCCCCTCTTCCCCTCACCCTTTGCTTCTCCCCCCACTCATGCACACACCCCCCTCTCTCTAAAATAAATAAATAAAATATTTAAAAAATAAAGTAAAGAATTAAAAGTGTACCTAGGCACTCAGTTGGGTTTTAAATAATTGTATGTATAACTCTGCTAGTTTTATATAATTGTATATATAAACTTGCTAGTTTTTTTCTTACCTTCAATATTTGATGACTATTTTGTAATGACTCGTTCATGTAAAAATAAAAACTATTTTGCAGACTCTTGTATCTTGGTAAATAGTTTTAAACCAAATGCTTTATATATATGTATAT
Organism: Ursus arctos; assembly: GCF_023065955.2. Classification (NCBI taxonomy): domain Eukaryota; kingdom Metazoa; phylum Chordata; class Mammalia; order Carnivora; family Ursidae; genus Ursus; species Ursus arctos. The sequence goes on along the minus strand of NW_026622863.1, from coordinate 58,118,439 downwards.
ACATATATATGTATATATGATATATCTCAATGTATGTACTTGTATTAAAATATTATATAAGATGATAATACTTATTTACACAAAAATTATGTGCACAATTATCTTTAATAAAATGCATATGGAAAATTATTTTTTAATCGGGTATAATTGACATATTATATTAGTTTCAAGTGTTACAACATAATTTGATATTTATATATATTACAAAATGAATGCCACTATAAGTCTAGCTAACAGCTATCACCATACATAGTTACTTTTTTGTTTCAAATTTCAAATTCAAATTTCAAATTTCTATTTAAATTTTAGTTGGTTAACATCTAGTGTAATATTGGTTTCAAGAGTAGAATTTACTGATTCATCACTTACGTATAATACCTAGTGCACATCACAAGTGGTCTCCTTAATCCCCATCACCACCCACCTTCCTCCAGTAACCCTCAGTTTATTCTCTATAGTTAAGAATCTCTTATGGTTTGTTTCACTGTCTCTCTTTCTTTTCTTCCCATATGTTCATCTCTTTTGTTTCTTAAATTCCACATATGAGTGAGATCGTATGGTACTTGTCCTTCTTTGACTGACTTATTTGGCTTAGCATAGTAACCTCTAGCTCCACCCATGGCACTGCAAATGGCAAGCTTTCATTCTTTTTGATGGCTGAGTAGTGTCCCATTGTATATTTATAGCACATCTTCTTTATCCATTTCATGATGAGAACTTTTAAGATCCTTTTACCAACTTTCTTTTTTTTCATTCATTTTTTTGATTAAGTTCAGTTAGTTAACATATAGTACATCATTAATTTTTGATGTAGTGTTCAGCGATTCATTAGTTGCCTATAACATCCAGCACTCATCACATCATGTGCCCTCCTTAGTACCCATCACCTGGGTTACCCCATCCCTCCACCCACCTCCCCTCTGTAACCCTCACTTTGTTTCCTGGAGTTGAGAGTCTCTTGTGGTTTGTCTCCCTCTCCGATTTCTTCCAACTCAGTTTTCCCTCCCTTCCCCTATGGTCCTCTGTGCTATTCCTTATAGTCCATAAATGAGTGAAACCTATGATAATTGTCTTTCTCTGCTTGACTTATTTCAATTACACAATACAGTATTATTAACTATAGTCACCATGCTGTGCATGCTGTAGAAAATTATTTTTGGCATAAGTACAATACTACCTGTATTTTGTTGACACCTATCACAATTCAACAAGTCACCACTGCTTACATATAGGTTGTCTCGCTAAATTATTTAATGCTTGGGAATTTGGGTTCTATTTTTATAAGCATATGAAAATAATCTAACCTTGCTAGAAATTGAAAACCTAAAAAAAGTCACCTTTTAAAAATTATCAAATTGAAAAAAGAAAGAAAAACCATAAAAGCTATTATATCCTAGAAAGAGGTAAAGTAGTTGTCCTCTCACTGAATACATTGGATTGTAAATTAATATAAGCTTCAGAAGTATCATTTGACCTGTAATTATGCTTCAAAATGTATTCTAAAGAGATTAAGTATATACTTAATATATACTATTATATACTATTAGGGTATATACTAGTAAAGTATATATACATATGTATATGAGGACTTTTCCAGAAATTTTAATTCTGGGAAAATTGCCTCAAACATTTCTTAGCAGGTTGTATATCATCTACATAAGCATATAGAGGAAGGAGCTTTTAGTATTTTCATTTTTCAGTAATTTTTAGGTGGCTCAGTTGGTTAAGCCTCTGCCTTCGGCTCAGGTCATGATCCCAGGGCCCTGGGATTGAGCCCCCACATTGGGCTCTCTCCTCAGCAGGGAGCCTGCTTTTCCCTCTCCCTCTGCCTACTTGTTTTCTCTCTTTCTTTCTCTCTCTCTGTCAAATAAAGAAATAAAATATTTAAAAAAATTAACTGGTTATGTGTGCAGGATACCCCCAATAGTGCTGTTCAATTTACAGGGATTTGTTCAACATTTGCTTACACCATTTCCTGGATTTGTGATTTCTTTATATAAAAGTCCTATAAACCAGGCTCTGTGATCTCATCCCTGCCTCAAATAAAAAATATAGTAATTAGACAGTTGCTATTCTTACTAAGTTTTACTGAGTACCATAGCAACTTCTCAATTTCCTCCCCCCAAACCCAGTTTTCAAAGGTAAAATAGACAAAACTCCTAGAATCTTTAGACTATAAGCTAATAGGGAAGGTGAATGCGTGTGTAGAGAAATAAGGAATCCATAACATCTCAAATAAGAAAGAGAAAACTGCTGTGTACAACTGGAGAAGAAAACAAAGAGCAGGTGATTGAAGCTGGCACTCTTTCTCCCTCATCTTTCTGTGGGAAGAGCCTCCTGAAAAACATTGATTAAAAAGGTTGAGTCCCTTGCCATGGTCAACACTGAGCCTGCCAAAAGTTAGAAAATATCTACTCCCTGCCATGGACTAATTCTTGAACATTTGCCAGATGTAGATTCACTAAGATTTATGGTCTTAGCTTGATAAAAAACCTAATATGAACATAAATCTAAAAATGGATAGTTGAAAAAGTTATCTTCTGTTAGGCTAACGGAAATGCTAATCTCATAAATATCAAGCCCTGAGGAAATAGAAAACAGATAGACCAAATAATAATTTCAAAAGAACATTAAAAATTTATGATGCCTTGAGATTCCCATGAAGAATAGTTTGTACTGTGTAGGTTAAAAAGGACTTTTAGTTCATTCATCTTACATGGCAGGCCAAGGACAGGGGGAGGATACTGTGAGATGCCAGGGACCAGGCAGTAACACATCCATCTGGACTGCAACATGGATTATAACATGACCAGTGCCAGGCTCCCACCAAATTTTGGCACCTGAAAATCCTGGGTGGTGCAGCCCAAAGTTGCTACTGGCAAAACGCTGATGAATTGCAAAGTTGACATCAATGTGGTTGGTGGGAAGAGTTGGTGAGTCTTTTTACCAGATGGTGATCAGGAAGTTATAAAATTGTTGTCAACTGGCATAAGGTGGTATCTTAGTGTGGTTTTGATTTGAATTTCCCTGATGGCTAATGATTTTGAACATTTTTTCATGTGTCTGTTAGCCATTTGTATGTCTTCATTGGAAAAGTGTCTGTTCATATCTTCTGCCCATTTTTTGATTTATTTGTTTCTCGTGTATTGATTTGAGAAGTTCTTTGTAGATCTTGGATATCAGTCTTTTATCTGTAGTATCATTTGCAAATATATTCCCCCATTCCGTGGGCTGCCTCTTATTTTCTTTGACTGTTTCCTTGGCTGTGCAGAAGATTTTTATCTTGATGAAGTTCCACAAGTTCATTTTATCTTTTGTTTCTCTTGCCTTTGGAGATGTGTCATGTAAAAGGTTGCTTTGGCCAATGTCGTAGAGGTTGCTGCCTATGTTCTCCTCTAGAATTTTGATGGATTCCTGTCTCACATCGAGGTCTGTCATCCATTTGGAGTTTATCTTTGTGTATGGTGTGAGAGAGTGGTCAAGTTTCATTCTTTTGCATGTAGCTGTCCAATTTTCCCAGCACCATTTATTGAAGAGACTGCCTTTTTTCCACTGGATGTTTTTTCCTGCTTTATCAAATATTAGTTGCCCAAAGAGCTGAGGATCCATTTCTGGGTTCTCTATTCTGTTCCATTGGTCTATGTGTCTGTTTTTGTGCCAATACCATGCTGTCTTTGTGATCACAGCTTTGTAGTATACCTCGAAATCCGGCATTGTGATGCCCCCAGCTTTGTTTTTCCTTTTCAACAGTTCCTTGGTGATTAGGGGCCTTTTCTGGTTCCATAAAATTTAAGGACTATTTGTTCCAGTTCTTTGGAAAATGTCATTGGTACTTTGATCACGAGAGCCTTGAAAGTGTAGATTGCTCTGGGTAGCATGGACATTTTAACTATGTTAATTCTTCCGATCCATGAGCATGGAATATTTTTCCATCTTTTTCTGTCTTCCTCAATGTCTTTCAAGAGTGATTTATAGTTTCTAGAATATAGATCCTTTACGTCTCTAGTTAATTCCAAGGTAACGTATGGTTTTTGGGGCTATTGTAAATGGAATGTATTCCCTAATTTCTCTTTCTTCAGCCTCATTGTTTGTGTACAGAAGTGCAACTGATTTCTGAGCATTGATTTTGTATCCTGCCACATTACTGAATTGCTCTATAACTTCTAATAGTTTGGGAGTGGATTCTCTTGGGTTTTCCATATAGAGTATCAAGTATCTGCGAAGAGAGACAGTTTGACTTCTTCTTCGCTGATTTGGATACCTTTGACCCAGCCATTGCACTACTGGGTATTTACCCCAAAGATACAGATGTAGTGAAGAAAAGGGCCATATGCACTCCAATGTTCATAGCAGCATTGTCCACAATAGCTAAATCGTGGAAGGAACCGAGATGCCTTTCAACAGATGACTGGGTTAAGAAGTTGTGGTCCATATATACAATGGAATATTACTCAGCTATCAAAAAGAACAAGTTCTCCTCATTTGCTGCAACATGGATGGCACTGGAGGAGATAATGCTAAGTGAAATAAGTCAAGCAGAGAAAGACAATTTTCATATGATTTCTCTCATCTATGGAACATAAGAACTGGAAGATCGGTAGGGGAAGAAAGGGATAAAGAAAGGGGGTAATCAGAAGGGGGAATGAAGCATGAGAGACTATGGACTATGAGAAACAAACTGAGGGCTTCAGAGGGGAGGGGGTTGGGGAAATGGGATAGGCTGGTGATGGGTAGTAAGGAGGGCACGTATTGCATGGTGCAGTGGGTGTTATACACAACTAATGAATCATTGAACTTTACATCAAAAACCAAGGATGTACTGTTTGGTGACTAACATAATATAATAAAAAAATAAAAAATAAATAAAATGAAATAAAATAAAATTGTTGTCAGTATTCCTTGGTCAATTATAAATAGATGGGAACACTTCAATAGGAAAAACAGCCCAAATTAGGCTAACCTGGTCATCTTCTTTTCAACCAATATGAACAACTTTTGGCCAGAAAATTTAGGACAGACCCAGACCATAAAGCCAGGTATCAGCCCGGCATGGTCAGTAATGCTGCATAGCAAGAACACAAATGCAGCAGCTACAAGCACCTCAACTGAACTGGATCTCAATTGAACATTTGAAAGTATTTTATAGCATAGCTAACTTCAGAACATAGTGTAGTATAGTGATTTTCTAATATGTCTGGGATGCAGGGACTGCTAACTAGTACTGCTAACTGATTTAAAATAAATCAGTTAGGGGGCACCTGGGTGGCTCAACCAACTCTTGGTTTCAGCTCAGGTCATGATCTCAGGTTTGTGAGATTAAGCCCTGGGCTTAATGCCGAGCATGGAGCCTACTTGAGATTCTCTCCCTCTTCCTCTGCACCTCCCCATCTCTCTTTCTTTCAATAGATGTATTACATTCTTAATAGAAGATTAGATTATTGTAGCTGTAAACATAAGTTCAAGTCATTCTTTTGGGATTTACATAATCACCTAATCATTTAAGGAAACATCAACAGATCTACCTCTGGTGGTAGATAATTCACCTGGTGGTAGATAATTACATCAGTGTGTCTGATGTCATTATTTGATTTTACATTTTCAAGCCCACATAAGGTGACTTCACATATGCTGAAATTTTCAGTGACCTTTCTACATCTAAATATATTAACTACAATACGACACTTGCATAAAAATAAACTACTTTTTAGAGCAATTTTAGGTCCACAGCAAAATTGAGGGGAAGGTGCAGAAATTTTCCATATACTCTTTGCCCTTACACATGCATAACCTCCCCCATTATTAACAACCCTCACCGGAGTGGTGCATTTGCTACAATTGATGAACTTACAATGATATATTATTGTCAGCCAGAGTCCATTCTTTACTCACTCTTGGTATTGTACGTCCTATGGGTTTGGATAATTTATAATAAAATGTATCCTTCATTATAGTATCACACAGAGTAGTCTCCCTGCCCTAAACATCTTCTGTGCTCCACCAAGAATCCTCTATGTTGATCATGAATCTTTTAAGTGGAGGATGTTTTACTGAAAAGGCAATTAAAAATAAATATTCTCTGATATTAACAAAAAAACCCCTGTGAAGTCTATCAGAAATGTGTCCTTTAGGGGTGCCTGGGTGGCTCAGTCAGTTAGGCGTCTGCCTTCTGTTCCTGGGATGGAGCCCTGGATCCCTTCAGGCTCTCTCCCTTTTCCTTCTCCTTCTGCCCCTCCCCCTGCTTGTGCTCTCTTGCTCTCTGTCTCTCTCTGTCAAATAAATAAATAAAATCTTTTAAAAAATATGTCCTTTAGATTGGAGGGGTTTATAGGTATTTGGTATGTATGTTTTATTATAAAGAACTACTTTTTTTCTGTTTGTGAGCTTTTTTAAAGTTAAAAATATTTTACAAACCAAGGAACAGTTTGAGTGACTTTGAAGATAAATTTATTACTCAACAGCAGAACCACCTATGGGGACTGAGTTGTAGGTATGAAACTGTAAAAAAGGCTGTAGATTACTGGATCAGTATTCTGAAATAGAAATTAGTGGTAGTGTCTTAGATAAATTCCCAAATCACTGAGCAAAATGAATTTATAGATCAAAAGTTTGTAGTGATCTAACAAACTTCTCTGAAGCGTTATCTACAATTCCTATTACTATGAAAAACAAGAAAGACTCAAAACATTTTTGATGAAATAGTTCCATTGAGAGGTATGTCTACTGGTTTAGGGATCCTTTCTACTCTGACTCAATACATTATGCAGATTAACTTTTTCTGTGATCTCCTCCTCATGTTCCCTTAATTTATTTTTGTTCAGTAATCCCCTTGACTCTGCATTTCAGCTTGCCATTTTATCACCCTCCTTGTTTGCTTCTCCTGAGCAATAGATTTATGTTTATCTTAAGGTTGTGGCTGACCTTTAAGAAGGGTAGAGGTTAAGAGCCCTGCTGTTTAACTGTGCATATTCATATTACTTTGTGCCTTGATTTTATGTCCTTATCCTTATTCTTTTATTTTCTTTTTCTCTTAACTTGAGCACACGCACACAAACATACACAGCCTTCAGGGAGAAGAGTGGAGATTAATTATTAATACTGAACTTACTGATTTAAAAGAGCTTGTAAGTTAGTTATGGTAACACTGTTATATTCAAAGCAAATATTTTTCCCAATATAGCATTTTCATTTTGTTTACAGATCATTTGCTTTTTTCCTCCCAATTTTTAGGTTTAGTAGATCCAATCCATCTAGACATTAACACATACTCTCATTTCATTCTGATTTTATGGTTGTATTCTCCATATTTAATTGCTTATTTCATCTGAATTTATTTTGGAATTTGAATATATTTGGGATTGAATATATTTGGGATTGAACTGAATTTAAATTATTTGATTAAAAAATAATTTTTTTGACTGAATACAAATTGAGTTTAAATTATTTGAAAATTTCACTATTTGGCATTGAATTTGATTTCTTTATTAATAGCCCCAAGTTATTTACTGAAGGATTTGATTTACTCAAATAAGTGCAGTGGAGAGTGTATGAATTGAAATATGAGAAATCATAATAATAGGCCTTAAAAATCAGAGATAAAATTCCATCTCTATTGGACTTCATAATCTTTTCAGTTTTCCAAAGCAATGTATGTTTTATAAACTTTCATATCAGATGAACATATAAGGCATTAAACCTGTGGATCAATGTAGCTCATAGAGTAAGACAGAGATATATAGTACTGTCCCTGAGACTAGAAAAGTGGTTAGTATACATGTTGACTTATTTTTCTATTTATTATTCCAATTTGATATTCTATTTTTGAGCTATAAAACCACTCTATGGACTACTTACCCATACATCTTTCTCCTCTAACTGCGCAGCAGACAGCCTATAAAATCTAGCCTTCAGCAATATGGAACCCATTACGGTTCTGAGATTATCCCAAGGGATTAATGAGAAACAAAAGTCTTCAGGAATTCCATAGAACTCGGTTCATCTTAAAAGTTCATGCATTGTCTTTCCAATTTCATAAACCAGTTAAACTTGGCCTTAGTATAATCACAAAATTGCTGTTCAAAATGTATACAGCATCTTTATCATTTTCTTGCCATTGCAGTTTGATAAGTGATTTTACTTAATCATTACTAAATATCCAGATCAATGTAAAATTTATTTGGTGTATTTATTGTGCACATAATTAGTTAATTCACCTCGTTTTTAAGCCACACTCAACAACAAACATGTAACTGCAATTGGTGAAACACATCTTACAACTATATGACATACAAAAAAACAATAACCAAATAAAAAGATGCATATAAAAGAATAAACAATAATTCAGAATTGTAGGACTGGAAGCTATAGTAGTTACTTAATTCAACTATATCATCATGCAGAAGAGAAGAGAAAAAATGGTACTCATTACCATATTAAGAAATACCCTACCACTCAAATGACAATATTAAACATATACTGATTAGTAATTATATGCTGGACACTGTTCTAAGTGCTTTGCATGTACTAGCTCTTTTATTCCTTACAGCAACCCTATGAAATACTGTTTAACACCCATTTTATAGATTAAGAAACTTAAGAGAGCCTCAATAATTTGCCTATAGTCATATTCCAAGTGAAAGGAGCAGGGTTTGAACTGGCAGTCTGTCTCCCAAAGCTGTGCTTCTGACCATCACTGCACGACCTCTTGTATGCACCTTTTTGTTTTTTTTTTAAATATTTTATTTATTTGAGAGAGAGAGAGAGAGAGAGAGGGAGAGAAAACATGTGTGCAAGCGGGGAGATTTGGGGGGCAGAGGAGAGGGAGAAGCAGACTCCCTGCTGAGCAGGGAGTCTGATGTGGGGCTCGATCCCAGGACTCTGGGATCATGACTTGAGCCGAAGGCAGACACTTAACCAACCAAGCCACCCAGGTTCCCCGTCACCATATGACCTCTTGTGAATGACAGTTACAATAAATGTATTGCTAAAATATGTTATTAAGCCCTGGGATTACACAAAATGTTTTGTGGGGATGCTTTTTGCATGTTTACAATTTGACTGAAAGTTCACAATACTTTCCAGTATTGTGTGGGTTTTTATCCATTTTTTAGAATGGTAATGTTCACCTTTCTCCAGTCCCTTGCGTCACCCACAGTATTGTCCAAATGTCTAACACCGACGTCAATAAAAGCCTGTTAGCATGCTCAGTCAAATCCCATTACAAGGCATTGCTGAAATCTTAGTGCTGAGCACATCACTTCCCAGACACACCATTTGCCAAACATATTGTCTCCCAGACACAGTTCCATGTGCACACTACTGGCTATTCAAAGATAAGTGGACGCTGAGGACTCTGCATCCTGGTAGAGAGACACTGGAGCCACAGTCATGATCCAGACTTGTTCCTAAAAATTGGTAGGGGTTAAGATATAGGGAATTGGTAAATATCCTGTAAGTCTTTGCAGAAGAGATGAAATGTGAAGGATGAGAGGGAAGTCTTGTGTTTTCTGAGGGTGAAGGTCTGCGTGACACAGGTGTTATGAGAAAAAATTCAGGTTGTGATCTCTTGCTGGATTAATGCCTTTCCAAATCATCTATGCCTAGGCCAGAGTGCTTCCTAAAATGTAAATCTCACATTTGTCTACCCTGCATGGCTTTTTATACAGGAAAAGAATCACACTCCTTAGTGTATCTTCACAAACCTTACATGATCTGTTGCTAAATATATAGATTGTTCTCCTATATTCTCCTTGGATTCTAGCAACATTAAATTCTTCATATTTCTCTAATCTGCCAATTTTTTCTTATTTCTATTCTTTTGTATAAGATGATTACTTTTCATTGGGAATATAAGTGAATAAAATAAGTGTAACAGTTTCACATTGCCCAATAAAATTAAAGATGTACACATTTTACTACCCAGACATTTCATTTATGGGTAGATGGTGTCAGAAAAGAGAATAACTTGAATATTTGTATTGGGAGATGTGTTGTTAGGAGCAAAAGACAGAGAACATTCCAAACTCCCACCAGCAGAAAAATGAATAAATGTGTTCTATTATGTGTCAGCTATTCAATGTATTGCTTCTTTGCTCCAGACTTAGTCTTCATTGTCTGCTCTTTGTAAATATATATGGGTTCTTTAAAAACTTCTTCTTTGACAAGAGACATGGTGTTAAACTTTGTGAGTAGAAGGCATTGTAGACACATTGCAGGAAGGGGTTTTCCTTCCTGGTTCCCAAAGGCTCAGCTGGCAGGCTTCTGCATGCAAATGATTTCAGCATCTGGGTCATATAGCATACATGGCTTCACCATTGCTCCCATCCTGGAGTAACCCCGTCCTGCAGCGCCCCCATCCTGCAGCACTCCCATCCTGCAGTGTCCCTGTCCTGCAGTGTAGGCTGCTGCCATAACACTTGCTTCTTGCAGTTCATGGTGGCCAGAACTCAGTAGCCAGGAGCTTCTTCTAACACTGCCCTTGGTTGGTTTGGTGGTAAAGAGCTTCTGGCAAGGCAATTCCCCTGAATCAGTTTTCTACGGTGGCCTAGAGTACAGGTTTCTGGGGGGGTTGCAAATTCTGCACAGCACCACAGTATCTTTCTGCTGTTCAGTAAGGCCCATGGCATGGGGGAAATTCTTCACTGGCTGTTCCATCTCAGCCCTTGGGATAGTGACTGCTCCTTGGACCTGTTATACCTACATTCTTTAGAGTTCTCTTTACCTTTAACTAGATAGTATCTCATTACTGCAATGCTACCATAACCAATCATTCTTTATATTAACTTTACCTGCTTATGTTGCCATGTGGTTTCTCTGTCTTAACTGGACCCTGACAGATAAATGTTATATTCATGCAAGTGAATTGTTCCACGTCAGTGAACCCTTATGAACTCCAGCCCCAATGACACATGGATGCACCTTCAAAGGTGACTGAAAAAATCAAGTCTTAGAAAATAGATACACAGTATGATTTTATTTATAAACAGTTAAAAAAATACACAAAGCCAAAAACACATAAGGAATATAGGCCTGTGTGGTATAATGATAAATAATAGAAAGATTCACATAAGATTCAAGAAAGTGAGTATCTCTGGCAGAAGATGAAGGCACACTGGTCAGTGGTAGATGGGGGATTCAAAGATATTGGTAACATTCCTTTTCTTAATCTGGTTATTTGTGGGAGGGCAGTTCTACCAATGTTCATTTCTTTATTATTTTTTACTGTACATATGTTATATATATCCTTTGATAGAAATAGGATATTTGCTAATTAAATAAAAGTAATTATCATTTATTGTATAGAGTGACTATAATTACCAGCAGTGTGAATAGATCAGAGTAGCTCAACTAATTTGCTAAGATAGTAATCTGTCAGCCCTGGGTGGCCAGTAGGGTTGACACCAGTGCTGAATTAGACTCTATCCCCTATAATGCCACATAGGAGTTTTAATATAGTAGGTGTTTGCCTTAATTTAGCAGCATTGTCCACAATAGCAAAATTGTGGAGGGAGCCGAGATGCCCTTCAGCGGATGACTGAATTAAGATAATGTGGTGCATATATAAAATGGAATATTACTCGCCATCGAAAAGAAAAATTTCACAACATTTGCAGCAACATGGATGGGACTGGAGGAGAAAAAGTTAATTTTAACAGTTCAAATTTGGAATAACCTTCCATAATTATAGAATAAAAATTGTCCCTCTTTCTTTTTTGATTCACAAGGAGAAGAAAAACAAATGCTAAGATGTGTGTGTGTATTAACTTTATTTTTTTAGAAACCAGTCACCATGTTTGGATGATGCCCTTACTCCTAATTTGGAATACACCTTTCATGATTTTTTCTGAGTGATAGACCATACCTATTCAAAACGGGTTCTCTGAAGAACCACCTCAGGCTACTTCTCTCAGGGTCCCAGCTGCAGCCTGCACTGTAAAGGCTGCAATGGAGATCTGTCTCTTCACTTCTCCCCAGGCCTTGGAAGGATCCACCTTGCTTTCAATATCAAACAGAGCATCATAAATTCCTGGGAATGACTCCCCTGCATACTTGTTGTGGCTGCTGGGAGCATATATGATGTGCCTGTTGATAAAAACAGTTTGGTGTCTATCAGGTGCCCAAATGATATATAACAAGAGAAAAACAGGAGCACTCTACAAATCCTGAACTGCACAATTCTAATTTTATAATTCGAATAAGCCACTTGTCAGCTAAACTTCCAAGTTTAATCATCTCCAAAAACCAGTCTATGAAGTATGTGTTAATTATGTTTTAACTTTAAACAGAGGACTTAATGTGGTTCAGAGCAACAAAAGTAATGATAGCCCCAATACCTTGTCACCTACTATGGATCATGCTTGCAATTAAATGATTTGCCTATAATTTTTCTATTTCTTAAAAATAAATGCTAACACCAGGGTAACTGAGTTGGTTAAGTCTCTGACTCTTGGTTTCAGCTCATATCATGATCTAAGTATCTTGGGATCCAGTACCTCATCACGCTCCCCACTCAGTGGGGAGTCTGCTTCTCGGTCCCTCTCTCCCTTTCTGCCCCTCCTCCCACTTGCACGCACATGTGCAACCTCTCTCTCTCTAAAATACATAAATAAATCTTAAAAAAAAACTCTACAAAGTTGCTACTAGCATTTCAAAAGGAGGAAATTGAGATTTGAGAGATTTAAGTGACTAGTCTCAAGCTAGACTGCAAATAAGCACTGACTTTTCACTCTCCCACTTTACCCTCTGAAATGTAGCACAGTTGTGATTATTAAAGTCCTCTTTGTGACCTGCCAACATACTATTGTGTTTTTCTCTTTAAAAAAGAAGACACACTAACATGTTAGAATGCCTAGCTTAAAGCATGAACAATCATTAAAAACATTTTGAAAGTGTAACATGACCTAGGTAGAAGGTGATATTTTATTGAAAGACCTATGTCAGTTCATGTCATAACCCATGAAGGGAAAGATAAGTTCCCAAAGAGGTAAAGAAGGAAAGAAGCACAATCATGCCACCATTGAGAAACCACTCACCATGTTTGGATGATGCCCTTACTCCTAATTCTGATCCTTTGATAATCCATAAACAGAAAGACAGGGACATTTCTCAGTAGTCACTGATCTAATTTGTTCTGCAATTCTTAGTAAGATCAACTTACTGTTCATCATTGATGTTTATCAGAAATATTTATAATTGTCAAAAATTAGAAAAAAATGTGAACGTTAGGAGAGTATATAAATATACATTTTATATATTTTTTTAAAATTTTTTATTATGTTATGTTAGTCACCATACAGTAGATCCTTAGTTTTTGATGTAGTGTTCCATGATTCATTATTTGTGTATAACACCAGTGCTCCATGCAATATGTGCCCTCCTTAATACTCATCACCAGCCTATCCCAATCCCCCACCTGCCTTCCCTCTGAAGCCCTCAGTTTGTTTCCCAGAGTCCATAGTCTCTTGTGGTTCACTCCCCCTTCTGTTTACCTCCCCCTTCATTCTACCCTTCCTTCTCCTACCAATCTCCCTGCTATTTCTAATGTTCCATAAACTAGTGAAACCATGTGATAATTGTCTTTCTCTGCTTGACTTATTTCACTTAGCGTAATCTCCTCCAGTCCTGTCCATGTTGCTGCAAATGTTGGGTAATCATGCTTTCTGATGGCTGAGTAATAGTCCATGGTATATATGGACCACATCTTCTTAATCCATTTGTCTGTTGAAGGGCATCTTGACTTCTTCCACCATTTAGCTATTGTGGACAATCCTGCTATGAACATTGTGGTGCATATGGCCCTTCTCCTCACTACGTCCATACATTTGGGGTAAATACCCAGTAGTGCAATTGCTGGATCATAGGGTAGCTCTAATTTTAACTTTTTTTTAAAAGATTTTATTTATTTATTTGAGAGAGAGAGAGAGCCAGCCAGCGAGAGAGGGAACACAAGCAGGGGGAGTGGGAGAAGAAGAAGCAGGCTCCCAGCAGAGGAGCCCAATGTGGGGCTCGATCCCATAACACCAGGATCACGCCCTGAGTTGAAGGCAGATGCTTAACAACTGAGCCACACAGGCGCCCCTATTTTTAACTTTTTGAGGGACGTCTACACGGTTTTCCAAAGTGGCTGTACCAACTTGCATTCCCACCAACAATGTAAGAGGGATCCCCTTTCTCCACATCCTCTCCAACATTTGTTGTTTCTTGCCTTGTCAATTTTTGAAATTCTAACTGGCATAAAGTGGTATCTCAAGGTGGTTTTGATTTGAATTTCCCTGATGCCTAATGATTTTAAACATTTTTTCATGTGTTTGTTAGCCATTTGTATGACTTCATTGGAAAAGTGTCTGTTCATATCTTCTGCCCATTTTTTGATTTGATTAATTTTTTTTCTCGTGTATTGGGTTTGAGAGGTTCTTTATAGATCTTGGATACTAGTCTTTTATCTGTAGTGTCATTTGCAAAAACCTTCTCCCATTCCATGGGCTGCCTCTTAGTTTTTTTGAATGTTTCCTTGGCTGTGCAGAAAATTTTTATCTTGATGTAGTCCCACGAGTTCATTTTTTCTTTTGTTTCTCTTGCCTTTGGATATGTGTCATGTAAAAGGTTGCTTTGGCCAATGTCGTAGAGGTTGCTGCCTATGTTCTCCTCTAGAATTTTGATGGATTCCTGTCTCACATCGAGGTCTGTCATCCATTTGGAGTTTATCTTTGTGTATGGTGTGAGAGAGTGCTCAAGTTTCATTCTTTTGCATATAGCTGTCCAATGTTCCCAGTACCATTTATTGAAGAGACTGTTTTTTTCCTGCTTTGTCAAAGATTAGTAGCCCATAGAGCCGAGGGTCCATGTCTGGGTTCTCTATTCTCTTCCATTGGTCTATGTGTCTGTTTTTGTGCCAGTACCATGCTGTCTTTGTGATCACAGCTTTGTAGTATAGCTTGAAATCAGGCAACGCGATGCCCTCAGCTTTGTTTTTCCTTTTTAACATTTTCTTGGCGATTCAGGGTCATTTCTGGTTCCACACAAATTTAAGGGCTGTTTGTTCCAGCTCTTTGAAAAGTATCATTAGTATTTTGATCGGGATGGCATTGAAAATGTAGACTGCTCTGGGTAGCATGCACATTTTAACTATGTTTATTCTCCCGATTCATGGGCATAGAATATTTTTCAATCTTTTTGTGTCTTCTTCAATGTCTTTCAAGAGTGATTTATAGTTTCCAGAATATAGATCCTTTACCTCTCTGGTTAAGTTAATTCTGAGATATCGTATGATTTGGTGGTATTGTAAATGGAATCAATTCCCTAATTTTCTTTCTTCAGTCTCATTGTTCAGGTACAGAAATTCAACTGATTTCTGAGCATTAATTTTGTATCCTGCCACATTACTTAATTGCTCTATAAGTTATAGTAATTTGGGGGTGGAGTCTTTTGGGTTTTCCATATAGAGTATCATGTCATCTGCGAAGAGAGACAGTTTGACTTCTTCTTCGCCAATTTGAATACCTTTTATCCCTTTTTGTTGTCTGATTGCTGTTGCAAGGACTTTTAGTACTATGTTGAATAATAATGGTGAGAATGGGCATTCTTGTAATGTTCCTGATCTTAAGGGAAAGCCTTCCAGCTTTTCCCCATTGAGAATGATATTCACTATAGGCTTTTCATAGACGGTTTTTATGAAATTGAGGAATGTGCCCTCTTATCCCTATACTCTGAAGGGTTTTAATCAGGAAAGGATGCTGTATTTTGTCAAATGCTTTTTCTGCATCAATTGAGATGATCATATGGTCTTGACGCTTTTCTTGTTGATGTGATCTAGCACACTGATCGATTTGCAAATGTTGATCCAACCTTGCATCCCAAGGATGAATTCCACTTGGTCGTGATGGATAATCCTTTTAATGTACTGTTGGATCCTATTAGCTAGGATCTTGTTGAAAATTTTGGCATCCATATTCATCAGGGATAGCAGTCTGTAATTCTCCTTTTTGATGGGGTCTTTGCTTGGTTTGGGGATCAAGGTAATATTGGCCTTATAGAATGACTTTGGTAGTTTTCCTTCTGTTTCTGTTTTTTGAAACAGCATCAGGAGAATAGGTATTATTTCTTCTTTGAATGTTTGGTAGAACTGCCAGGGGAATCCGCTGGGCCCTGGACTCTTGTATTGTGGGAAGGTTTTTTTTTTAAATATAATATTTTTTTATTATACTATGTTAGTCACCATACAGTACATCCCTAGGTTTGATGTAAAGTTCAATGATTCATTAGTTGCGTATAACACCCAGTGCACCATATAATACGAGCCCTCCTTAATACCCATCACCAGCCCATCCCATTCCCCCATGCCCCCTCCCCTCAGAAGCCCTCAGTTTGAATTGGGAGGGGGTTTGATCACTGCTTAAATCGCTTCATAATTAATCAGTCTGTTTAGATAATCAATTTCTTCTTGTGTCAAACTTGGTAGTTTATAGGTTTCCAGGAAGGCATCCATTTCTTCCAGGTTGTTTAATTTATTGGCATATAGGTGTTGAGAATAGTTTCTTTTTTATTTTATTATTATTTTTTAATGTTTTTTTATTACATTATGTTAGTCATCATACAGTACATCCCTGGTTTCTGATGCAAGGTTCGATGATTCATTAGCTGCGTATAACACCCAGTGCAACATGCAATATGGCCCTCCTTACAACCCATCACCAGTCTATCCCAGTCCCCTACAGCCTCCCCTCTGAAGCCCTCAGTTTGTTTCTCAGAGTCCATAGTCTCCCATGCTTCACTCCCCCTTCTGATTACCCCCCCCTTTCTTTATCCATTTCTTCCCTTACCGATCTTCCTAGTTCTTATGTTCCATAGATGAGAGAAATCATATGATAATTGTCTTTCTGCTTCACTTATTTCACTTGGCATTATCTCCTCCAGTGCTGTCCATGTTGTAGCAAATGTTGAGAACTCGTTCTTTCTGATGGCTGAGTAATATTCCATTGTATTTATGGACCACAACTTCTTAATCCAGTCATCTGTTGAAGGGCATCTCGGCTCCTTCCACGATTTAGCTATTGTGGACAATGCTGCTATGGACATTGGAGTGCATATGGCCCTTCTCTTCATTACGCCTGTATCTTTCAAGTAAATACCCCGTAGTGCAATGGCTGGGTCATAGAGTAGCTCAATTTTTAACTTTTTAAGGGACCTCCACACTGTTTTCCAGAGTGGTTGTACCAACTTGCATTCCCACCAACAATGTAGGAGGGATCCCCTTTCTCCACATCCTCTCCAGCAATTGCTATTTCCTGCCTTGTTGATTTTTGCCACTAACTGGCGTAAGATGGTATCTTAGTATGGTTTTGATATGAATTTCCCTGATGGCTAATGATTTTGAACATTTTTTCATGTGTCTGTTAGCCATTTGTATGTCTTCATTGGAAAAGTGTCTGTTCATATCTTCTGCCCATTTTTTGATTTGTTTATTTTTTTCTCACGTATTGATTTGAGAAGTTCTTTGTAGATCTTGGATACCAGTCTTTTATCTGTAGCATCATTTGCAAATATATTCTCCCATTCCGTGGGCTACGTCTTAGTTTTTTTGATTGTTTCCTTGGCTGTGCAGAAGATTTTAATTTTGATGAATTCCAACATCTTCATTTTATCTTTTGTTTCTCTTGCCTTTGGAGATGTGTCATGTAAAAGGTTGCTTTGGCTGATGTCGTAGAAGTTACTGCCTATGTTCTCCTCTAGGATTTTGATGGATACCTGTCTCACATCGAGGTCTGTCATCCATTTGGAGTTTATCTTTGTGTATGGTGTGAGAGAGTGGTCAAGTTTCTTTTGCATGTAGCTGTCCAATTTTCCCAGCACCAATTATTGAAGAGACTGTCCTTTTCCCACCGGATGTTTTTTCCTGCTTTATCAAAGATTAGTTGCCCAAAGAGCTGAGGGTCCATTTCTGGGTTCTCTATTCTGTTCCATTGGTCTATGTGTCTGTTTTTGTGCCAGTACCATGCTGTCTTTGTGATCAAAGCTTTGTAGTATACCTCGAAATCTGGCATTGTGATGCCCCCAGCTTCGTTATTCCTTTTCAATAGTTCCTTGGCGATTCAGGGCCTTTTCTGGTTCCATACAAATTTCAGGACTATTTGTTCTAGTTCCTTGAAAAATGTCCTCGGTATTTTGATCGGGATAGCATTGAAAGTGTAGATTGCTCTGGGTAGCATGGACATTTTAACTATGCTAATTCTTCCGATCCATGAGCATGGAATGTTTTTCCATCTTTTTGTGTCTTCCTCAATGTCTTTCAAGAGTGATCTGTAGTTTCTAGAATATAGAACCTTTACGTCTCTGGTTAATTCCAAGGTAACGTATGGTTTTTGGTGCTATTGTAAATGGGATGGATTCCCTAATTTCTCTTTCTTCAGTCTCATTATTCGTGTATAGAAATGCAACTGATTTCTGAGCATTGATTTTGTGTCCTGCCACATTACTGAATTGCTCTATAACTTCTAATAGTTTGGGAGTGGATTCTTATGGGTTTTCCATATAGAGTATCATGTCATCTGCGAAGAGAGACATTTTGACTTCTTCTTTGCCGATTTGGATACCTTTTATCCCTTTTGTTGTCTGATTGATGTTGCAAGGACTTCTATTACAATGTTGAATAACAGTGGTGAGAGTGGGCATCCTTGTCGTGTTCCTGATCTTAAGGGGAAGGCTTCCAGCTTTTCCCCGTTGAGAATAATATTTATTGTAGGCTTTTCTTAGATGGCTTTTATGAGCTTGAGAAATGAACCCTCTATTCCTACACTCTGAAGGGTTTTAATCAGAAAAAGATGCTGTATTTTGTCCAATGCTTTTTCTGTGTCTATTGAGAGAATCGTATGATTTCTGAATTATTGTTTCTGAATAAAATCTAAGACACTCTTAGATTTGTGAATGTTGTACCACCCCTGCATCCCAGGGATGATTCCCACTTGGTTATGATGGATAATCCTTTTAATGTACAGTTGGATTCTATTTGCCAGGATCTCGTTGAGGATTTTGGCATCCATATTCATTAGGGAAATCGGTCTGTAATTCTCCTTTTCAATGGGATCTTTGCCTGATTTGGGGATCAAGGTAATATTGGCCTTATAGAATGCATTTGGTAGCTTTCCTTCTGTTTCTATTTTTTGAAATAGTTTTAGAAGAATAGGTATTAT
Organism: Ursus arctos; assembly: GCF_023065955.2. NCBI lineage: Eukaryota > Metazoa > Chordata > Mammalia > Carnivora > Ursidae > Ursus > Ursus arctos. Next base: position 58,099,258 of record NW_026622863.1, on the reverse strand, counting down.
TTCTTCTTTGACTGTCTGGTTGAATTCCCCAGGAAAACCATCCAGGCCTGGGGTTTTATTTTCTGGAAGATTGTTGATCACTGACTCAATCTCTTCCTAATTAATTGGCCTGTTTAAAAAATCAATTTCTTCATGTTTCAGTCTTGGTAGTTTATGGGTTTCCAGGAAGGCCTCCATCTTGTCCAGATTGCTTAATTTATTGGCATAAAGCTGTTGATAAAAGTTTCTAATAATCCTTCCAATTTCATTGGTGTTGGTTGTGACCTTGCCTTTTTCATTCATAATTTTATTAATTTGGGTCCTTTCTCTCTTCTTTTGGATAAGTCTTGCCAGTGGTCTGTCAATTTTATTAATTCTCTCAAAGAACCAGCTTCTAGTTCTGTTGATCTGCTCTACTGTACTCCTGGTTTCTAATTCATTGATTTCTGCTCTAATCTTGTTCAACTGCTTCTTCGTGCATGGGTTAGGCCTGTCCCTCTTTTGCTGTTTTAGCTACTTGAGGTGAGAATATAAAAACTGCATTTTAGATTTTTCTGTTCTTTTGAGTGAGGCTTGGATGGCTATGTATTTCCCCCTAGGACTGCCTTTGCAGTATCCCATAGGTTTTGGACCGTTGTGTTTTCATTCTTGTTGGTCTTCATAAATTGTTTAATTTGATTTTTGATTTCCTGGTTTATCGAGTCATTCCTGGGCAGGAATGTTCTTAGTCTCCAAGTGTTTGAGTTTCTTCCAAATTTTTCCTTGTGGTTGAGTTCCAATTTCAAAGCTTTGTGGTCTGAAACATGCAGGGAATAATTTCAGTCTTTTGGTATCTGTTGAGACCTGTTTTGTGTCCCAGAACATGGTCTATTCTTGAGAATGTTCCATGGGCATTAGAATATGATGAGTATTCTTTGGTTCTGGGTTGTAGTGTTCTATATATATCTATGAGGTCCAACTCGTTGAGTATGGCATTCAAAGCTCTTGTTTCTTTGTTCATTTTCTGCGTAGGTGATCTATCTATTCCTGATAGTGGACTGTTGAGGTCCCTTACTATTACCATATTTTTATCTATATGTCTCTTTATTCTGGTTAAGAGTTGGCTTGTGTATCTTGCTGCTCCCCTGTTGGGGGCATATATATTTATAATTGTCATAGCCACTCGCTGGATACATCTTTTAAGAATAATATAGTGCCCTTCTGTGTCTCTAACTATAGTCTTTAGTTTAAAATCCAATCTGTCTGAGATGAGAATTGCTACCTCAGCTTTCTTTTGAGGTCCATTTGCGTGAAAGATGGTACTCCATCCCTTAACTTTCAGTCTGAATGTATCTTTGGGTTCAAAATGAGTCTCTTGTAGACAGCAAATGGTTGGGTCAGTTCTTATTATTCAATCTGCAACCCTGTAGCATTATGGGAAATTTTAAGCCATTCACATTGAGACTGAATACTGAGAGAAATGATTTTAATGATGCCATGTTGCCAGTAAAGTCTTTGTTTGTATCGGTTGTGACTTTCTGTTCTGTATCACCCTTGGGGCCTTTTTACCTTTATAGAACCCCCCCTTAATATCTCCTGTAGGGCTTGTTTCATGGTTACAAAATTGGTTAATGACTGGCGATTCTGGAAGGTCTTTATTTCTCCATCAATTCTGAATGACAGCCTTGCTGGATAAAGGATCCTTGGCTGCATGTTTTTCTATGAAAGAGATTTAAAAATGCCCCCCCCCCCCTACCCTTTCTGTCATTCCAGGTCTGTGTAGACAGGTCTGACGTAATTCTGAAACCCTTGCGTTGGTAAGTGAGAGATTTCTTTGCCCTGGCCACTTTCAATACTGTATCCTTGGATGTAATATTTGCGAATATGCACTATGACGTGATGTGCTGTAGGTTTGCAGTGGTTGAGCTTGGGAGGGGTCCTCTCTGTCTGTTGGACAAGAATGTCTGTTTCGGGGCGCCTGGGTGGCACAGCGGTTAAGTGTCTGCCTCCGGCTCAGGGCGTGATCCTGGCGTTACGGGATCGAGCCCCACGTCAGGCTCCTCCACTATGAGCCTGCTTCTTCCTCTCCCACTTCCCCTGCTTGTGTTCCCTCTCTCGCTGGCTGTCTCTATCTCTGTCAAATAAATAAATAAAATCTTTAAAAAAAAAAAAAAAGAATGTCTGTTTCCCTCGCTAGATTATGGAAGTTTTCAGCTACAATTTGTTCAAATATCTCTTCTAGACCTCTGTTTTTCTCCACCCCCTTGGGGATGCCGATGATTCTGACATTGGAACATTTCATGGAGTCAGTAATCTCCTGTAACCTACATTCCTGTGTGTGGATTTTTTGAGTCCCGATTCTATTCTAGCTTTCTCTTCTAGTAACCCATCCTTCAATTCGCTGATACGTACTTCTTCCTCATTCACCCTGGCCGTCAGAGCCTCTAGTTTTGACAGCATTTGGCTCAGAATTTTTAATTTCTGCCAGGTTCACTCTCATTTCTTCCCTTAGAGATTCTACATTCTCATTAACATTTTCGTTAATACTTTTTTCAAGTCTACACATCATCTTGACCATTATTACTCTGAACTCCATTTCTGATAATTTGGTTATCTCCATATCCATTAGTTCTGTGGCATAGGCCACAGACTCATTGTCTTGTCTTTGCTGGGGGGGACTTCTCCTTCTCGTCATTTTGATGAGGAGAGGTTGCGGGGTTGTCCAGAGCCCAAATTATTGACCGGGACCCACACCATGTGCCCTTGTTTTATAGGGATCTTAGGGATGTGGGCTGCTTAATTTTTCAGCCTGCCTTCTGGGGGAGGGGCCTGCCGCTCTGATAGTCAGGCAACCCTTTTTGGGTAGAGTCTCCTTGTCCCCTGCGAGGGGGGATGGGGATGGGCACACTGTGAGCCGGTATTTCCAGGCTTTGGTTCTTTGGCAGCTTTCCCTGGCATTTTGCTATGCCTCTTCTGAGAGTCAGAGTAGCAGTGGCCGAATCTCAGCCTCTGTCTCAGAACAGAGGGTTCACGGGCCATTCTCCACTGATGTTCTGACCACTTTAACTCTGTTTCTGCTGCTGCTGCTCAACCCTGCAGCGTCCCGGGATGTGCGCCCCACACCCGGCATCCCAGCCCTCACTTCCAGGGCCGGAGCGTCTCTGTCCTTTGTGTTTCTAATACCACCAGTTGCCTGTTGCCCCCGTGCTTCCCGGAGCTCCCGGTCTCAGTTTGGTTCCAGTGAGTGCACCGGAGGTCTGTGAAAAGTCTGGTGGCACGCGTTCCCCCGCTCACGGTCTCAGTCTGCTCTCTCGCGGGCGCTGGTCCACGAGTCTGCCCACTCCCCCGTGCAGGTGGCTACCACTTTCTGGCGCCCAAACATGGCGTCTCCTGCTCCCTTCCGTTTATCTTCTGATATCTGTGGGCAGTTTCATGGCTCCCTGCTTCGTACCTCAATACTCAGTGCTGGAGATGTTCATTTGTAGAGATCCAGATGTATCTTCCTGCGTCTCAGGCTGATTCCGTGGATGTTTAGGCAGGTCTGGTACCTATCCAGCTCAACTCAGGGGACTGGCTGAAAAAGGGGTCCCCTACTCCTCCGCCATCTTAACCCAACCCCTGATTCATAGCATTTTTAATTTCTGCCAGATTTGCTCTCATTTCCGCCCATGGGGATTCTATATCCTTGTTAGTATTTTTGTTAATATTTTTTCAAGCCTACACATCATCTTGACCATTGTTACTCTGAACTCCATTTCTGACAATTTGGTTATATCCATATCCATCAGTTCTGTGGCACAGGCTACAGTTTCTGTCTCCTTTTTTGCTGTGGATTCCTCCTCCTGGTCATTCAGATTAGGAGAGGTTGAGGGATGCCCAGAGCCCAAGTTATTGACCAGGAACCAGGCAATGTGCACTTGTTTTATAGGTACTTAAGGATGTGGGCTTCCTGATTTTTCAGCTTGCCTTCTGGGGGGGGGGAGGAGCCTGCCATGCTGATATTCAGGCAACCCTGTTTGGGTAGAGTTGCCCTGTCCCCTGTGGGGGGGTGGGGTGGGGATGGGCACAATGTGAACTGGTATTTCCAGGGTTTTGTTCTCTGGAGGCTTTTGCTGGCAGTTTTCTGTGACTCTTCTGAGAGTCAGAGCAGCAGTGGCCATATCCTAGTTTCTGTCTCAGAACAGAGAGATCACAGTCTGCTCTCCACTGAGCTCTCATGGCCACTTTAATTCTGTTTATGTCAGTGCTGCTAAAAGCCCCACAGCGTCCTGGGTTGTGCGCCCCACAGCCACTCTCCTAGGGAGAGTCCCTGGGAGTGCTGGCAAGTTTCTGTCCTTTTTGCTTCTAACACCACCAGCTGTCCCCAGTTCCTGCATGCGCTCCTGAGCTCCTTGTCTCAATCTGGTTGCACATGCTCCTGATCACCAGATTTCAGTCTAACTCAAGTGTGCACTCCTGAGCTCTGGTTTTCAGTCTGGTTCCAGTGAGCACTCCAGAACTCCGGTTTTCAGTCTGGTCACACAGGCGTTCCACGGCTCCCGGTCTTAATCTGCTTTCTCGTGGGTACCAGTCCACGAATCCACCTGCTCCCCAGTGCAAGTGCCTACTGCTTCCCAGTGCCTGAACATGGTGGAAGTGTCCTTCCCCTTCCATTTATCTTCCAATACCTGTGCACGGATTCACGGCTCCCCGCTTGGTACCTTAATACTCAGTGCCGGAGATGTTCATTTGTAGAGATCCTGATATATCTTCCTACATCTCAGGCTGATTTCATGGGTGTTCAGGATGATCTGGTAGATACCCAGCTCGATTCAGGGGACTAGCTGAAAAAAGGTCCCCTACTCCTCTGCCATCTTTTTTCTTCCTCACATTTTTTACATTTTACATATATTTATTATGTCTTATGTGTATACATACATAAGTCAAATATATTTAAAATGAGAGCGGGGCTAAAATTATATAAACCATATATAAGCATGATTTTATAACTAACCAACGGAATTGGGGTGATTTTTATTTTCTACTTGTGACTTTGTTGATCTAAATTTCCTACAATGAACATATATTAAATTATAATCTGAAATAAAAAAGATATAAAAAGAAAATGTAGCAATCATATTACATTATATGAAGAAATAATACATCATTTGCTATATATATTTTGAAATTTCTATTTGCTTACAAAAAATCAACTATATTTTTTCTGCAGTGCAAAAAATAAGAAAAAAGGATATAATGAGGAGTCATATTTGCATTCTTACCTATAGAAAGGCCTGTCTGGTAATCCTAAAGGATCAATAAATGCTCGTTCCAAAAACATCAGCTGATCATTCATAATTCTCAATAATATTGGGCTAAGTAAGAAAACAAATACAGATGTCACTTCATGAGAAAGCATGCACTGCACAGCAAAGTAAAAATTCACAAAAAAACTAAACATAAGTAATACATCTTAAGTCCCTATGATATGCAAATTAAGAAACTAGCCCACACAGTTACATTTTTAAAATCCTATAAAATACTATTCTGCTGAGGCTTATAATACCACAGAAAGTTATATGTGCCAGTTGAAAAAGTCAACAATACTTTTTATTTATATTGAACTAATTAATTGACAAACCTAGGTATTTAAATATAGGCAAGACATTTTTTATCTAAGGATCCTAATAATCTACTTAAAGAAGTGATTTTGATATTGAGTGGGATAGTCTATTAATGCTTAGTAGGGTTCCTGGAAAATTATACTAATTTACCAAATGATAGCCAATGTTTTTATTTTATTTTATTATTATTAAAGCCAAATGTCCTAGAAAATCATAATCTATGTCCATAAGGTCCTTTTCCAGAGAGAGGAAACATCATAGTTTTTAAGGACAGAAAATCAAATTCAGAGAATACATGGTGTTTTGAATCTCCTTAAGATTTATTTCTCATTGTTGATTTACTTTTATTTTTTTACCCACACAAAAATTTGGAGAGTACTGTAAAGTATAAGGGAAAAAAATCCCATATTCACCCCAGGATGACAGTTATTATACTACCTGGTTTACTTTGAGTTTTTCTCTACATTTGTTCGATAAAAATGTAATCAAACTTTATTTACAATTTTAAATATTTTTTGTTTACTTCACATTTTATTGTAAATATCTTACATTATATTTTCTTTATAATCAACTATTTTATGCTTCTAAAATGTTCAAATTGGCAGACATCTGATTTTTTGGTAATTTCTCTCCTCTTAGGTATTAACCATTTTGAATTATTTGGTATTTTTTAAATAAACTATTTTTATTTTTTAATTAAAAACTTTTTAAAAGAGATAGCAGGAGCAGGGGAAGAGTTGAATAGGGGCAGAAAGAGAGAGAATCTTCAGCAGGCTCCAAGCCCAGCATGGAACCTGACACGTGGATCCGTCCCTCTCACGACCCTGAGATCATGACCTGAGCCAAAATCATTTGGATGTTTAGCCCCTTGAATTGTTTGGTATTATAATTCATATCTTTCTCTGAGAAGCCCTTTTTTCTCTCCAAACTTGAAACTCTTTCCTGACGAAAATGGCCAAGAAATGGAAATAGTACGGCCAAGTCTAAGAACCTATATATGGCTCTTGAAACTTTAACAGTATGTATTTATGCTTTTCAAAAAAGCTTTTATTTTTTATTAATTTTTTTCAAAAAGGTTTTTAAAACAATTCACAATGCTATCAGAAAAGTGTGAGAGCAGGGGGATAGTTAAGATGGCGGAGGAGTAGGGGACCCCTTTTTCAGCCGGTCCCCTGAGTCGAGCTGAATAGGTACCATACCAGCCTAAATAACCACAGAATCAGCCTGAGATGCAGGAAGATACATCTGGATCTCTACAAATGAACATCTCCAGCACTGAGTATTGATGTACGAAGAGGGGAGCCATGAACCGCACACAGATATCGGAAGATAAACGGAAGGTGGAGGGAGCCGCCATGTTCGAGAGGAAGACATAAAAAGATGGAAAGATATTCCATGCTCATGGATCGGAAGAATTAGCATAGTTAAAATGTCCATGCTACCCAGTGCAATCTACACTTTCAATGCTATCCCGATCAAAATACAGAGGACATTTTGCAAAGATCTGGAACAAATAGTCCTTAAATTTGTATGGAACCAGAAAAGGCCCCGAATCTCCAAGGAACTGTTGAAAAGGAAAAAACAAAGCTGGGGGCATCACAATGCCGGAATTCGAGCTGTACTACAAAGCTGTGATCACAAAGACAGCATGGTACTGGCACAAAAACAGACACATAAACCAATGGAACAGAATAGAGAGCCCAGAGATGGACCCTCGGCTCTTTGGGCAACTAATATTTGATAAAGCAGGAAAAAACATCCGGTGGGAAAAACGCAGTCTCTTCAATAAATGGTGCTGGGAAAATTGGACAGCTACATGCAAAAGAATGAAACTTGACCACTCTCTCACACCATACACAAAAATAAACTCCAAATGGATGAAAGACCTCGATGTGAGACAGGAATCCATCAAAATTCTAGAGGAGAACATAGGCAACAACCTCTACGACATCGGCCAAAGCAACCTTTTTCATGATACATCCCCAAAGACAAGAGAAACAAAAGATAAAATGAATTTATGGGACTTCATCAAGATTAAAAGCTTCTGCACAGCCAAGGAAACAGTCAGAAAAACTAAGAGGCAGCCCACGGAATGGGAGAATATATTTGCAAATGACACTACAGATAAAGGACTGGTATCCAAGATCTACAAAAAACTTCCCAAACTCAATACATGAGAAACAAATAAACAAATCAAAAAATGGGCAGAAGATATGAACAGACATTTTTCCAATGAAGACATACAAATGGCTAACAGACACATGAAAAAATGTTCAAAATCATTAGCCATCAGGGAAATTCAAATCAAAACCACACTGAGATACCACCTTACACCAGTTAGAATGGCAAAAATAGACAAGGCAAGAAACAACAATTGCTGGAGAGGATGTGGAGAAAGGGGATCCCTCCTACATTGTTGGTGGGAATGCAAGTTGGTACAGCCACTCTGGAAAACAGTGTGGAGGTCCCTTAAAAAGTTAAAAATTGAGCTACCCTATGACCCAGCCATTGCACTACTGGGTGTTTACCCCAAAGATACAGACGTAGTAAAGAGAAGGGCCATATGCACTCCAATGTCCATAGCAGCATTATCCACAATAGCTAAATCGTGGAAGGAACCGAGATGCCCTTCAACAGATGACTGGATTAAGAAGTTGTGGTCCATATATACAATGGAATATTACTCAGCTATCAGAAAGAACGAGTTCTCAACATTTGCTACAACATGGACAGCACTGGAGGAGATAATGCTACGTGAAATAAGTCAAGCAGAGAAAGACAACTATCATATGATTTCTCTCATCTATGGAACATAAAAACTAGGAAGATCTGTGGGAGAAGAAAGGGATAAAGGGGGGTAATCAGAAGGGGGAATGAAACATGAGAGACTATGGACTATGAGAAACAAACTGAAAGCCTCAGAGGGGAGGGGGATGGGGGAATGGGATAGACTGGTGATGGGTAGTAAGGAGGGCACGTATTGCATGGTGCACTGGGTGTTATACACAACTAATGAATCATTGAGCCTTACATCGGAAACCGGGGATGTACTGTATGGTGACTAACATAATATAATAAAAAATCATTAAAAAAAAAAAGTGTGAGAGCATCTGCTCCAGGGCACCATCTGGTGCAATGTGTACAAGCAAGTTTTAATACATTAGTAAGTTGATATGAAGACAGCATAAGGTTATTTTGAAAATAGTATGATGTTATTTTCATCTGTATTTTTTAAACAGTAGTGAATTTGAATTTTTTTTTAACTGTTTCTATACAGGTAGTGTCTTCTTTTTTAATTGTCTTGCCAATTGCCAACATTTTCAGCTTGTTCTTTTGGATTTTCTTTCCAATTTTCAAAAAATATTTTTATAATGTTTATATTATAAACATGATTATAAATAAACATTATTATGCTGGAAAAGAGGTTTCCCAGTCTTCTATCTTTGCTATTGATGATTAACTTTCATATTATTAGCCATTTCAGTGTTCTCAAACCTGACTGTTTTGTCATTTCCCTATTGCTTTTAAACTTGGAATTTGACTTCCAAGAAATTTCAACTTTTAGTAAAGAATTCTTCTACAACCATTGCTTACGTTTGCAAGCAATGTCAAGTGAGATTCTGAACTCACTTTCTTATCAGTTCCTAGAAGAGCTTAAACAACATTATTGTTGAATATGGACTGTCTGCTCTTATCTTTCTATGTATTTTTGCATCAGTCCCCAAGGAGTTTATATTTTTATCATCATAGCAGGCTTCATATACAATTGATGTTCCCTCTCAAATTTCCACTTTAAAAGAAGTTCCTTAATACCCTCACATTATGTTTCTCCCATCTTAAAGTTCTATTCCAATTATGTTTACTTTGGTGATTTCACACAGGATTAATCCTAAATGCTTAATTTTGGGAGAAAACTGGCTTCTCAATACTTGTTATTCTGGAGAAAGAATTTTACCAGGTGGAAGTGGAAATATTGGAGGAACTCTGGAGGTAATGACATTAAGAAGACAAAGAAAAGAAGGTGTGCTCTGAAAATGGGAGAATTAGTTGAAGTATGATGGACAATGAAAGAACAAGAGACAAAGCTAGAAAAAGCTGGGGTCACACAGCGGAGGACCTTCAGTGCTAAGGTGGGAATTTTGTAACTAATAGCTGGTAGTTAAGGAGACACTGGCATTTCTCAGTACATGGCTGCCACTCAGAAAGTTAGAGATGGGTCTTAGAGAGATATGGCAGCCCTGTACAGGATGCTTTACAGTGGAGAGACAGAAGGGAGCAAAACATTTTCCAAAGATATTTCAGCAACAAAGATGTAATTAGTATCTCTTTTTCATTGTATCTATCACAGGCATAACTTAAAAATGTAGAACATACTTGTTTTTGTCCAAGTCTTGAAGTCTCTCACTGAACTTAGAAGCAATTTCTGTAAAGTTCTTCACAGCAGAGAAAAGTGAATCTGAAATAGAAATTGGGGCCTAATGGCATTGTCCTATGGCTTATGCAAAGGGAACAATATAGGAAGCTGTTTGTCCTCTTCTGCATTTACACAGTATTTATATTTTATATATTACAAGAGAAGCATCAGTGAAATGGCACATACATTTATAGATGTAAACAAAGCATCTGATCACATGGACTGGCAATAAATAATAAGGGCACTAAGGCAGATCATAACATTTCAGAGATTAATTGAAACACACAGATAATGAATTTTGAAAGAGGAAGTGTAGCATACCAAATGACACACTGTATGTTTTCATTTCTTGTGGATGTTTCATTGAAATATTGTAGATTTTGTCAGCATACTTTCTCAAAACTATAGCATAATCTCGACAGTCAAATGGGAGCACTATGGAATTGGCTAGTTCAAATACCATCCCTCCTCGAACCTGGGCCACAGTGAGGTGATACTTAAAAGTTGGATCATAAAACTTTTCCACCAATTCATATGTTTCATAGACACTGTGATACAATGGATAGCTCCTGAATTTGTTTGTTGCCTACAAAAAACAAACAAACAAAACACACAAAAACCAAAATATATTTCTTGTAAGATAGCTTATAATAAAATGTATAGTACAATATTTACTATTAATACTAGTAAAACTGTTTTGGTCAGTAATGAATAAAGGAATGTACTTAAGAACCTCAATAAGCCACTTAATAAGGGGTTAATATTATAATATTAAAATATACCCCAGATTTGTAATTTAAAAATATGTGTACATAACATAAATGATAGTATAAAAATTATCTGGAAAGACCTAACAGTTTTGCCTTCAAGGATACAGGAGATGTGAAAACGTTTCTGAAACAAAGACAAGATAATGTTGCATTTCAGTACAAACAATTTAAGAAGACAAGGAATTGTTGGAGGCAATTGTAAATGAACATTACACAATATTATATAGGGTAATGCTGCAAATTGTTAATGATTAAAATTCCACAAATGGATGACTCTCTGGCAAACAGCATGCGGAAACATGAAGAGTCCATGCAGTGAGGAATTCAGTAGTGGATCCAAAATCTCACGAAGGAGAGAGAAGGAATGCTCAGACATATGAAGACACCAAGAACATACACAAAAGGCAAGAGACAAGGAGTTTTCAAACAATGAATTGCTGATTTATGCCTTTTGCCTGCCTTAGTTAGTTGTTTACTTTTTTATTAATATAGAAGAACACTATATAGTGGTGTGTTGAAGAGGCTAGGATTCTAAAATTAGACAGCTAGAGTTTGAATTCAGGCTTTAGGATTTATTACCAAATAACTTTGAGTGGTTATTAACCCAAAGATTATTAGCTTTTCTTTACTGTAGTATTCTCATGAGTAAAGCATAGATAATATTAATATCTACCCTCACCCCACCCCCATCTAAGCCTGCCTGAGTCCTACCCCAGTGGTAGGATTAAAGATTTCCTGTCTGGAGAGAATAACTAGTCCAAGAGAAAAGACCTATAGATTCTCAGTTGTCACTTCCCCATGAAGCATCTAGAACAGGCACTCTCAATCATTCTTCTCTGAAGCTTCCCACTTGACAAGGGCCACCCTTGCATACAGGGCTTTGGTCAGCTTTTTATGGACTAATTCCTAAATAAGACAGGTTGCCAAAGATGACCAAGCATTTGAAAACAGCCTATGACTTGAAAGGTACAGACCAAACACACAAACTAAAAGAAAATCACTCAAGAGTAAGGATGTACTGCATGGAATGAAGGGAAACTTTAATAACAGTAATAATTCTCCCTCCACTCTGCAGCTCCCCCTGCTGTGCTCTTTCTCTCTCTCTAACAAATAAATAAAATCTTTTAAAAAATAGCTCAAAAAAGACAAAATAGGAAGAAGTGATCAAAGGGAAAAGCATTCCCTCCAACTGTAAGACATGTTTCCAGACCAAAGGGCCCACTCTGTACCCAGCCCACTGTAAGGAAAAATGGCATAACCAAGGCACAGACATACACCAAGGACCACATGGAACATACTAAAACCTTCCTTTAAAAAAAACACGGTACTGGTATGGATACAGATACATAGATCAATGAATGAAATAGAATACAGAGCCCAGAAATAAATCCATACATATGTGGTCATTTAATCTATGACAAAGGAAGCAAGAATGACACAGTGGGGAAATGACAGCCTCTTCAATAAATAGTGCTGGGAAAACTGGACTGCTACATGCAGAAGAATGAAACTGGACCAGTTTCTTACCCCATATACAAAAAATAAATTCAAAATTGATGAAAGACTTGAACTGAAGACCTGAAATATTAAAACTCTTGGAAGAAAACATGAGCACTAAGCTCTTTGACATGGCCTTAGCAATATTCTCTTGAACCAGCCTCCTCCAGCAAGGGCAGCAAAAGCTAAAATATACACATGGGACTACATCAAAATAAAAAGCTTCTGCACAGCAAAGAAAACATCAACAAAAGGAAAAGGCAACCTACTGAGCAAGATAATCATACATTCATTAAGGATTTATTTTCCCAAATAAAGAACTTGCACAACTCTGTATCAAAAATACAAAAAAATCTGATTAAAAACTGGGCAGAGGTAAAAAAAAAACTGGGCAGATGATTTGAATAGACATTTTTACAAAGAAGACACACAGATGGCCAACAGGTACATAAAAAATGTTCAACATCACTAACCATCAGAGAAATGCAAATCAAAATCACAATGAGATATCACATCACACCTGGAAGATTGGCTATTATCAAAGAGGCAAAATATAACAAGTGTTGTGGAGGTTGTGGAGAAAAGGAACCCTCATGCACCCTTGGTGGGAATGCAAACTGCTGAAGCTGCTGTGGAAAACAGTAAGGAGATTCCTCAAAAATTTAAAAATAGAACTACCATACAATCCAGCAGTTCCACTGCTGGGTATTTATCTGAAGACAATGAAAACATCAATTCAAAGAGATACAAGCACCCCTATGTTCACTGCATTATTTACAATAGCCAAGATATGGAAGTAGCCTAATTGTCCATTAATAGGTGAACACACACACACACACACACACACACACACGCATATATGTATATGTATAAGCACACACACAGAGGAATATTACTCAGCCATAAGAAAGAATGAAATCTTGCCATTTGCAATATGGATGGACCTAGAGAGTAACTTGCCAAGTGACATAAGTCAGAGAAAGATGAATACCACACAATTCCTTATACGTGGGATCTAAAAAAAACAAAAACAAATGAACACATAAAACAAGAACAGACTACAGATACAAAAAACAAACTGCTGTTGCTTACCAGAGAGGGGAGGGGTTAAAGGGTAGGGAAAATAGGTGAAGGGGGTTAAGAGGTACAAACTTTCAGTGATAAAATAATTAAGTCCTGGAGGTGTAAAGTACAGCACTAGAAATATAGTCAATAATATTGTAATAACTTTGCATATCAATAGATGGTTACTAGATATTGTGGGGATCATTTTGTAATCTATAAAAATCCTGAATCACTATGATGCACACCTGAAACTAATAAGATATTGAATGCCAATTATATTTCAATAAAAGGAAAAAATCAGAGCCAAGGGATCAGGGATCAAATAGCACCAAATTTCTCAACAGCAATCCTGAAGGCTGGAACACACTGAGGGATGAGTTCAGAATTCTGAGGATATTTTTTGAGGGTTTTTACTTCTGTTTCAAATTCCTCTATTTCTCTAGGGCTTATGTCACTCCCCCTTTTAAATTCAGAATTATTTGTTTAAGATAAAATATATTCATAAGTAATCTTGAAAAACGTACTGACAGACTTACCCAATTTTTAGTGTACCGTGCTCTGCCTGAAGCAATTCCAAGTCTTTGGAAGAACACTTCAAAGTCATTACCAGATCCCAATTTACTAATCCTTTTAGGGATAAAATAAGAGATTATCTGAGTAGTTTCTTCAGTGAGTATAAATTAAAGATTAATTAAACTCCATTCTTGTTCTTATAAATATAATTTTTCTTTATAAAAGTCATGTCAGACAAGCAACAACAACAAAAACTGATTGACAAGAATATCAGTCCTGATCACAAAATATCTACTTCCATAAGAGTGTTTTGGGTAGTAACGACCATTGCTTTTTTGGGTTCCTGGACCCAATTCCAACATGTGGATGGGGATGTTTGGTGTTTCTCCATACCAACGACAAGCAAAGCTCTGGGACACCAGCTGGGTGGTGTCCTCCAATTCAACTCAATTCTGAGACTGAAGGTAGCACCAGATTCCACAGGTGAAGGACTCAGTCCCACAAAACTGTCCCTCCACTGATTTCAGAAGCCAACAACAAAGAAGATAACAAACCCAGGTTTTTATTTATGTTTCTGACCAACAGGCTACAGATTGGAGATTCCCAAGTTCCCTTTCTTGCATTCAACTAATTTGCTAGAGCTGTTTCCAGAATCCAGAGAATCATTTTACTTACTAGATCACTGGTTTACTATAAAAGGATATAACTTGGGAGAAGCCAGATGGAGGAGGTGCAGAGGGCAAGGTGTGGGAAAAGGTACAGAGCTATCCATGCCCTCCCCAGGGGTGCCACACCACTCTGCTTTAAATTCCATGTATCCACCAACGTGGAAGGTCTCTGAATCCTGTCTCCATGGGTTTGTATGGAGGCTTCATTACAAAGGCATGTAATGAAGATTGATTCAACCTCTGCTCATGGGGTGGGACTGAAAGTCCTAACCCTCTAAGTATATGGTTGGTTCTCCTGGCCATCAGTCCCCATCCTTACGTGCGGTCCAAAGGTCACCCTGCTAACATAACAAGAGACATGCTGTCTCTTTCATCACTTAGAACATTCTAAAGATTTTAGGAGCTCTCTGTGACATGAAAGGGGCCAAAAATTGAATATATACTTCCTACTATAAATCATTTAATCACAATTACATAAGTTACTTTTTTTAAAGATTAAGTTGTAAAATATTTGCCCTCAATTTATTTTATCATCTGTATTTGTTGTTCATGATAAAGTTAAAAGAAGCACAAGTTTGATTAGATAATTCTGATGTAAATCCTATCTTAATAATTTTTAATTATTCATACTCTAGATAGGTATAATCTTATCTATAATCAATCTATGTCTCTGAGATATTTATTCCTCTAACCCAACCAATATTGAAATGATGCCTGTATTTTTTTTACAGTAACCAAAATATTTTTTAACTGTATGATATTCAGAAAAAAGAAAATGTATTGAGTAACAAGGGGACAGAAGTGAGAGGGGAACTACTTTCCACCATTATAACTTTTGATTTATGGACCATGCATATATATTGTCTGCTCAAAAAAGAACCATAGCCTATAGATTTAACTTCAAGACACATAGTAATATTTTATTCGTGAACCAAAGCGTTGCCTTCTCTTTATCATTGAAAGAAAATACACTTTGATTCAACCCAATCCCATACTATATCTAGTAGAGAGTCTTGGTTATTTACCTGGGCATGCCACTGAACTCCTGTGAAGGACTTTTTCCATTCCAGCTCTCATAGAGAGATTTACCTTCAAACCCTTCATCAGGGCTTTGGAGCTACACAAATTAAAAGGGAAAAAAAGAAAATACTTATAAATCAGATATTTTAAAATTTAAATGTCCATTAACCAGGGAATGAATAACTATATTCAGCAAAGCACGTGATACAATTTACACATAAGCTATAATTAAGAATTACAATAATGAGTTTCTGACAATAGGGGAAAATGTTCATGCTATTATATTTAAATGTGACAATCATAAAAAATACATGCAGTGTATGGAAAAGAAGGCCAAATTATTACCAAGCCAGTGTATGTAAATGAATGGTCATATTGTAAGATTTTTTAGTCTATTTTTTCTGAATTGATGGAGGCTGTTCTCAAAAACACATTTCTCTCCTCTTATAAAAAAAAATGAAAGGAAGCAAGATGATTAACAGAATGTATTTCTTTTAATATTGCGTCTTGCCAGTGAGGTTGCATAAATCATTAAATAATATATATTAAAAACAAATGAATTAATATTTTATTTAATTGAGTATTTATTGTAATTGTGTTAAATATTGGACTTTAAATACATTTTCTGATTTTACAGATGAGAAAACCAAGGAAAAAAACATGATCTATTATTGAGTTCTAGACTATTCCTGAAATTAGATGTTATGCTTCAAACATTTCACAAACTAAACTTTAGTTAATGTTCCATCAACTATTTACAGGTTATTCACTATACATTATATGTATACAATGTTTTTATTTTATACTTAATAAAAGCCCTACGTTCTATTTTCCAAAAATTCAATTTTTAAAAGTTTATAGAGTACCTATGTCATTTAAGACTTTGTGTGAATGCCAGGGATACGAAGCTTAATAAGACACATTAGATACTCTCTATGAGTAGGAACTGCAAGTAAAAATGTGGAATTTAATGTGCTAGGTGCAAAGGTCTATGGGAACACACATAAATTTGCATAAGCATGAGAAGAGAGTCAGAACTTAGGTTAACAAAAATTATATTATTTACATCTTAATTTACAAAATATGAATAAATAAGGAACAGAAGAATTTCACTCAAGTTTATAAATTGACACAAAATTTTGATATAAGGGACAGCACTGTTCCATTTATTCTAAGAAATGCACATTTAGAACAGTGTAGAAATATAGAACTAAATTCTCAGTTTATCCTGCAAATGTAAAATGCTAGGAATCACTCTCCCCAAATAAATAAAACATAATAAAACAAACTCCAAAACAGTCAAACATCACAAAATTTCAAATCTGACCTAGAGAGTAGTGTTTTTGCAAATGTCCCCGGGTGCCACCAAACCAGCCAGTAAACAAATATAACTGCCGAGCTTCCTCAGCACTTACCTTAAATTACATGAATGGTGAAAATTCTCAGAAACACCCTGTTGCAGATACTTAAATTTTTACACACTTCATGGAAATTGATAAAACTGCAGACAAATGATTCAGCTCTTGAGTAATGACATGAATAGATTTTTTTCAAATTATTTTTTTTCTAATCCTAGAGGAGAAGCTAAGTTATAAGATTACATTCCATGCTTTTGAAACCAAAGGTTAATAACATTTAAGTCTTACTTAAAATCCTTTTCTGAAGGGGAATAGTTGTGTCTTCTTTGGTAATTATACTTCAACTGGTAATTCTATTAAACAGGCAAGTCTTTTTTTCCTTTCCACTTCAAATCAGGTAATTAGCAGTAAAACAAAGATCTGCCAAGCAACAACTTCATTATGATGAACCCTAGGCCTGGTGGACTGAGGATAAGGACAAGGGAAGTGAAGAGTTGCCTGACAGTCCCAGAGGAATTCGGGCACAATCTCTCCAGCAGGTTTGGGATCTTCTGCTGCTGTCAGAATTAAAAGAGGATGTCAGGGGGAGGGAGGGATGAGAGATGGAGAAAGAGTAGGGGGTCCCCTTTTTCAGCTGGTCCCCTGAATGGAGCTGGATATATATCAGACCATCCTGAACACCCATGGAATCAGCCTGAGACCCAGGAAGATACATCTGGATCTCTACAAGTGAACATCTCCAGCACTGAGTATTGAGGTACGAAGTGGGGAGCCGTGAATCCGCGCACAGATAACAGAAGAGAAATGGAAGGGGGAGGGAGCCTCTGCACTTGGGTGCCAGGAAGCGGTAGCCACCTGCACTGGGGAGCAGCCGGACTCACAGACGGGCACTGGCAAGAGAACAGACTGAGACCTTGAACCTGGGAACATGGGTGCGTCCAAACTGAAAACCTGTGCTCCAGAGTGTGCGTGAACGACACTGAAACAGGGAGCTCGGGAGCGTGTGTGGGGGCGGCTGGCAGCTGGCAGTGTTAGAAACACAAAGAATAGAGACATGCCGGCCCTGGAAGGAGGGCTGGGATGCTGGCTGCAGGGTTTTTAGCAGCACCAAAACAAAGAGAGTCAAAGAGGCCAGGAGAGCTCAGTGGAGAGCAGACTGAGATCTCTATGTTCTGAGACAGAGGCTAGGATACAGCCACTGCTGCTCTGACTCTCAGAAGAGTCACAGAAAACTGCCAGGGAAAGCTGCCAGAGAACAAAAGCCTGGAAATACCAGCTCATATTGTGCCCATTCCCATTCCCCCTTGCAGGGGACAGGGAGACTCCATCCAAACAGGGTTGCCTGAATATCAGCATGGCAGGCCCCTCCCCAGAAGGCAGGCTGAAAAATCAAGAAGCCCACATCCCTAAGGTCCCTATAAAACAAGTGCACACTGCCTGGATCCTGGTGAATAATTTGGGCTCTGGGCAACCCTGCAAACTCTCCTCATCAGAATGACAAGAAGGAGAAATCCCCCCCAAGCAAAGAAAAGATAATGAACCTGTGGCCTGAGCCACAGAACTGGTGGAAATGGATATAACCAAATTATCAGAAATGGAGATCAGAGTAACAATGGTCAAGATGATGTGTAGACTTGAAAAAATATTAATGAAAATATTAATAAGAATATAGAATCTCTAAGGGTGGAAATGAGAGTGAATCTGGCAGAAATTAAAAATGCTATGAATCAAATGCAGTCAAACCTAGACACTCTGACGGCCAGGATAAATGAGGCAGAAGAACGAATTAGTGAATTGGAAGATGGGATGGTAGAAGAGAAAGCTAAAACAGAAACTTGGCTCAAAAAAATCCAATCTGAGGAGGGGAGTTAAGATGGCAGAGGAGTAGGGGACCCCTTTTTCAGCCAGTCCCCTGAGTCGACTTGGATAGGTACCAGACCAGCCTGAACATCCATGGAATCAGCATGAGACGCAGGAAGATACGTCTGGATCTACAAATGAACATCTCCAGAGCTGAGTATTGAGGTATGAAGCGGGGAGCCATGAAACCTCACACAGATATCAGAAGATAAAGGGAAGGCGGAGGGAGCCGCCACATTTGGGCACCAGGAAGCAGGAGCCAACTGCACAGGGGAGCGGGCAGACTCACGGACCGGCACCCGTGAGGGAGCAGACTGAGACCGTGAACCAGGAAACGGGTGCAAGACCAGTCTGAAAACTGGAGCTCCCATGCACTCACTGGAACAAGAATGAGACCGGGAGCTCCAGGAGCACGTGGGGATGGCTGGTGGCTGGCAGCTGGCGGCTGGCGACTGGCAGTGTGAGAAACACAAGGGACAGAGACACGCCAGCTCTGGAAGTGAGGGCTGGGACACCGGGTATGGGGCGCACATCCCGGGATGCTGCAGGATTGAGCAGCACCAACAGAATCAGAGTTAAAGTGGCCAGAATATCAGTGGAGAACGGTCCGTGATCCCTCTGTTATGAGACAGAGGCTGAGATTAAGCCACTGCTGCTCTGATTCTCAGAAGAGGCACATCAAACCACCAGGGAAAGCCGCCAGAGAACAAAAGCCTGGAAATACCGGCTCACAGTGTGCCCATCCCCATCACTCCTCGCAGGGGACATGGAGACTCTACCCAAAAAGGGTTGCCTGAGTATCAGCGTGGCAGGCCCCTCCCCCAGAAGGCAGGCTGAAATATCAAGAAGCCCACATCCCTAAGATCCCTATAAAACAAGGCCACATGGCCTGGGTCCCGGTCAATAATTTGGGCTCTGAACAATGCCCCAACCTCTCCTCATCAAAATGACGAGAAGGAGAAGTCCCCCCCAGCAAAGACAAGACAATGAGTCTGTGGCCTATGCCA
Organism: Ursus arctos; assembly: GCF_023065955.2. Taxonomy (NCBI): domain Eukaryota; kingdom Metazoa; phylum Chordata; class Mammalia; order Carnivora; family Ursidae; genus Ursus; species Ursus arctos. The sequence goes on along the minus strand of NW_026622863.1, from coordinate 58,079,525 downwards.
CAGAACTAATGGATATGGAGATAACCAAATTATCAGAAATGGAGTTCAGAGTAACAATGGTCAAGATAATGTGTAGACTTGAAAAAAGTATTAACGAAAATGTTACTGAGAATGTAGAATCTCTAAGGGAAGAAATGAGAGTGAACCTGGCAGAAATTAAAAATTCTGAGCCAAATGCTGTCAAAACTAGAGGCTCTGACGGCCAGGGTGAATGAGGAAGAAGTACGTATCAGCGAATTGAAGGATGGGTTACTAGAAGAGAAAGCTAGAATAGAATCGGGACTCAAAAAAATCCACACACAGGAATGTAGGTTACAGGAGATTACTGACTCCATGAAACGTTCCAATGTCAGAATCATTGGCATCCCCAAGGGGGTGGAGAAAAACAGAGGTCTAGAAGAGATATTTGAACAAATTATAGCTGAAAATTTCCCTAATCTAGTGAGGGAAACAAACATTCATATCCAACAGGCAGAGAGGGCCCCTCCCAAGCTCAACCACGGCAAACCTACACCACATCACGTCATAGTGCATATTCGCAAATATTACATCCAAGGATACAGTATTGAAAGCGGCCAGGGCAAAGAAATCTCTCACTTACCAACGCAAGGGTTTCAGAATTACGTCAGACCTGTCTACACAGACCTGGAATGAGAGAAGGGGGGCATTTTTACAGCTCTTTCAGAGAAAAACATGCAGCCAAGGATCCTTTATCCAGCAAGGCTGTCATTCAGAATTGATGGAGAAATAAAGACCTTCCAGAATCGCCAGTCATTGACCAATTTTGTAACCACGAAACCAGCACTACAGGAGATATTACGGGGGGTTCTATAAAAGTAAAAAGACCCCAAGAGTGATACAGAACAGAAAGTCACAATCTATAGAAACAAAGACTTTACTGGCAACATGGCATAGTTAAAATTCTATCTCTCAATAATCACTCTCAATGTAAATGGCCTAAATGCTCCCATAAAGTGCCACAGGGTTGCAGGTGGGATAAAAAGACATGACCCATCCATTTGCTGTCTACAAGAGACTCATTTTGAACCTAAAGATACATTCAGACTGAAAGTAAAGGGATGGAAATCCATCTTTCACGCAAATGGACCTAAAAAGAGAACTGGGGTAGCAATTCTCACATCAGACAGATTGGATTTTAAACTAAAGACCATAGTTAGAGACATAGAAGGGCACTATATTATTCTTAAAGGATGTATCCAAAAAGTGGATATGACAATTATAAATATATATGCCCCCAACAGGGGAACAGCAAGATACACAAGCCAACTCTTAACCAGAATAAAGAGACATATAGATAAAAATACGCTAATAGTAGGGGACCTCAACACTCCACTATCAGCAATAGACAGATCACCAAAGCAAGAAATCAGCAAAGAAACAAGAGCTTTGAATGCCATAATCGACAAGCTGGACCTCATAGATATATATAGAACACTACACATCAGAACCAAAGAACACTCATTCTATTCTAATGCCCATGGATTATTCTCAAGAATAGACCATGTTCTGGGTCACAAAACAGGTCTCGACTGATACCAAAGGACGGAAATTATTCCCTGGATATTCAGACCACAATGCTCTGAAATTGGAACTCAACCAGAAAGAAAAATTTGGAAGAAACTCAAACTTTGGAGACTAAGAACCTTCCCAGTCAGGAATGATTTGATGAACCAGGAAATCAAAAATCAATTTCAACAATTTATGGAGACCAATGAGAATGAAAACACAATGGTCCAAAACCTATGGGATACTGCAAAGGCAGTCCTAGGGGGAAATACATAGCCATCCAAGCCTCACTCAAAAGAACAGAAAAATCTAAAATGCAGTTTTTATATTCTCACCTCAAGTAGCTAAAACAGCAAAAGAGGGACAGGCCTAACCCATGCACGAAGAAGCAGTTGAACAAGATTAGAGCAGAAATCAATGAATTAGAAACCAGGAGTACAGTAGAGCAGATCAACAGAACTAGAAGCTGGTTCTTTGAGAGAATTAATAAAATTGACAGACCACTGGCAAGACTTATCCAAAACAATAGAGAAAGGACCCAAATTAATAAAATTATGAATGAAAAAGGAGAGGTCACAACCAACACCAATGAAATTGGAAGGATTATTAGAAGCTTTTACCAACAGCTTTATGCCAATAAATTAAGCAATCTGGATGAGATGGAGGCCTTCCTGGAAACCTATAAACTACCAAGACTGAAACAGGAAGAAATTGATTTTTTAAACAGGCCAATTAATTAGGAATAGATTGAGTCAGTGATAAACAACCTTTCAAAAAACAAAACCCCAGGCCTGGACGGTTTTCCTGGGGATTTTACCAAACATTCAAAGAAGAAATAATACCTATTCTCCTAAAGCTATTTCAAAAAATAGAAACATAAGGAAAGCTACCAAACTCATTCTATGAGATGAATATTACCTTATTCCCCAAACCAGGCAAAGACCCCAACAAAAAAGGACAATTACAGACTGATTTCCCTAATGAATATGGACGCCAAAATCCTCAACAAGACCCTGGATAATAGAATCCAACAGTACATTAAAAGGATTATCCATCATGTCCAAGTGGGATTCATCCCTGGGATGCAAGGGTGGTTCAACATTCGCAAATCTATCAGTGTCATACATCATATCAACAAGAAAAGAGTCAAGAACCATGTGATCCTCTCAATTGATGCAGAAAAAGCATTTGACAAAGTACAGTATCCTTTCCTGATTAAAGCACTTCAGAGTGTAGGGATAGAGGGCACATTCCTTAATTTCATAAAAACCATCTATGAAAAGCCTACAGCAAATATCATTCTCAATGGGGAAAAGCTGGAAGCCTTTACCTTAAGATCAGGAACACGACAAGGATGTCCACTCTTGCCATTATTATTCAACATAGTACTAGAAGTCCTTGCAACAGCAATCAGACAACAAAAACGGATAAAAGGTATCCAAATCAGCAAAGAAGAAGTCAAACTGTCTCACTTCGCAGATGACATGATACTCTATATGGAAAACCCAATAGAATCCACCCCCAAACTACTAGAAGGTATAGAACAATTCAGTAATGTGGCGGGATAGAAAATCAATGCCAGAAATCAGTTGCATTTCTATACATGAACAATGAGCCTGAAGAAAGAGAAATTAGGGAATCCATTCCGTTTACAATAGCACCAGAAATTATACGTTATCTCAGAATTAACTTAACCAGAAAGGTAAAAGATCTATATTCTAGAAACTACAAATCACTCTTGGAAGACATTGAAGAAGACACAAAAAGATGGAAAAATAATCCATGCTCAGGGATTGGAAGAATTAACATAGTTAAAATGACCATGCTACCCAGAGCAATCTACATTTTCAATGCCATCCCGATCAAAATACCAATGACATTTTTCAAGGAACTGGAACAAACAGCCCTTAAATTTGTGTGGAACCAGAAAAGGCCCTGAATCTCCAAGGAACTGCTGAAAAGGAAAAACAAAGCTGGGGGCATCACAATGCCAGATTTCAAGCTATACTACAAAGCTGTGATCACAAAGACAGCATGATACTGGCACAAAAACAGATACATAGACCAATAGAACAGAATAGAGAAACCAGAAATCGACCCTCGGCTCTTTGGGCAACTAATCTTTGACTAAACAGGAAAAAACATCCAGTGGAAAAAAGGCAGTCTCTTCAATAAATGGTGCTGGAACATTGGACAGCTACATGCAAGAGAATGAAAATTGACCACTCTCTCACACCATACACAAAGATAAACAACAAATGGATGAAAGACCTCGATGTGAGACAGAAATCCATCAAAATCATAGAGGAGAACATGGGCAACAACCTCTGTGACATCGGCTACAGGAACTTTTTTCATTACACATCTTCGAAGGCAAGAGAAACAAAAGAAAAAGTGTACTTGTGTGAGTTCATCAAAATAAAAAGCTTCTGCACAGCCTAGGAAACAGTCAAAAAAACTAAGAGGTGGCCCACGGAATGGGAGAAGATATTTGCAAGGCTCTACAGATAAAGGCCTGGTATCCAAGATCTACAAAGAACTTCTGAAACTCAATACACAAGAAATAAATAAACAAATCATAAAATGGGCAGAAGATATGAATAGACACTTTTCCAATGAAGTCAATACAAACGACTAACAGACACACAAAAAAATGTTCAAAATCATTAGCCATCAGGGAAATTCAAATCAAAACCACAATGAGATAACACCTTACACCAGTTAGAATGGCAAAAATTGACAAGGGATGAAACAACAATTGTTGGAGAGGATGTGGAGAGATGGGATCCCTCTTACATTGTTGGTTGGAATGCAAATTGGTACAGCCACTCTGGAAAATAGTGTGGAGGTCCCTTAAAAAGTTAAAAATTGAGCTCCCTATGATCCAGCCATTCATTGCACTACTGGGGATTTACCCCAAAGATACAGATGTAGTGAAGAGAAGGGCCTTATGTACCCCAATGTTCATAGCAGCATTGTCCACAATAGCTAAATCATGGAAGGAACCGAGATGCCCTTCAACAGATGACTGGATTCAAAGATGTGGTCTATATATACAATGGAATATTACTCAGCCCTCAAAAAGAATGATTTCTCAACATTCGCTGCCACATTGATGGGACTGGAGGAGATAATGCTAAGCGAAATAAGTCAAGCAGAGAAAGACAATTATCATATGGTTTCACTCATTTATGGAACATAAGAAGTAGGAATATCAGTAGGAGAAGAAAGGGGAGAAGAAAGGGGGGTAAACAGAAGGGGGAATGAACCATGAGAGACTATGGACTCTGGGAAACAAACTGAGGGCTTCAGAGGGGAGGGGGGTGGGGGAATGGGATAGGCTGGTGATGGGTAGTAAGGAAGGCACGTATTGCATGGTGCACTGGGTGTTATACGCAATTAATGAATCATGGAACTTTACATCAAAAACTAGGAATGTACTCTATGGTGACTAACATAATATAATTTTAAAAATTAAAAAATTATAAATAAAAAATAAAATTTAGATTATGGGGTCAACTGGGTGGCTCAGTCAATTACGTGCCTGAGTCCTGATTTCAGCTCAGGTCATGATTTCAGGGTCATGGGATGGAGCCCTACATGGGGCTCTGCACTCAGTATGGAATCTGCTTGTTCCTCTCCCTCTGCACCCCCACCCCCACATGCTCTTTCCCTCTCTTTCTCTCTCAAATAAATAAATAAAATTTTAAAAAAAATAAAATAAAAAAAAAAAGAATTAAGAGGACCTCAGCTGTCAGCCCAGCTCAAGGGGGGCTCAGTGGAGTGCAGCTCTAGGCTGGAAGTCAGGAAGGGGGGTACATGGTCTTACCTAGCCTCTGCCCCAAACTGATTTGACCCTGGAATCAGTGCTTGGTGTTTTTACACATACTCCTTCTCAATCATTTAGAAACTTTAACTCTCTCTGTGTCCTGGGCTAATTGATATCATTACAGGAAGGAGCATAAATCAGTTTTAAAATTAAGGAGTTAAATCACAAGACCAAGTCCCAGTTCAGCTACTGTATGAGTTGTGTGATTATGGGGGTTAATGCTTTTTATTTTTTATTTTTATTTTTATTTTTTTATTATAATAATATTTTTATTATATTATGTTAGTCACCATACAGTACATCCCTGGTTTTTGATGTAAAGTTCCATGATTCATTAGTTGCATATAACACCCAGTGCACCATGCAATACGTGCCCTCCTTACTACCCATCACCAGCCTATCCCATTCCCCCACCCTCCTCCCCTCTGAAGCCCTCAGTTTGTTTCTCAGAGTCCATAGTCTCTCATGCTTCATCCCCCCTTCTAATTGCCCCCCTTTCTTTATCCCTTTCTTCCCCTACCGATCTTCCTAGTTCTTATTTTCCATAGATGAGAGAAATCTTATGATAATTGTCTCTCTCTGCTTGACTTATTTCACTTAGCATTATCTCCTCCAGTGCCGTCCATGTTGCAGCAAATGTTGAGAAATCGTTCTTTCTGATAGCTGAGTAATATTCCATTGTATATATGGACCACATCTTCTTAATCCAGTCATCTGTTGAAGAGCATCTCAGCTCCTTCCACAATTTAGCTATTGTAGACAATGCTGCTATGAACATTGGGGTGCATATGGGGGTTAATGCTTTTTAATCTCCATTTTCTCGATTTCAAATGGGGATGGTGGACACAATGCCACCCCAAAGCTGCTTCAGGGTAGTTGGGAAAAATGGGGTAATGTGTGAAGAGTTTATTAGATGTTATGTTCTCTGGAGTTTATTAGACAGAATATTTGCTATATGAGAGAAAAAGTTATAAAACCATGCAGCTGCTTAACATAATAATGGTACCTCAAGAAAACATCATTTGTAGAACTTGAACTTTCTAAAATTATACATAATTACTTTTACCTCCTTTGTTAGGTTGTATACCAAGCTGTACATCAGTGGAGTGCAATCAACTCTCAGAGTATAGTTTCCTTAAAGATAAAGAGAGGGTGGTTTTTTATTTCATTTACTTTATTCTTTCAATCAAAGATGAATCTTAACTCTTTAGCCAGAAGGATCCTTTTAAAACCTAGATCCAGTAAAAATTCTCCAACTTATTGCTCAATAAAAGCCATCACGCTCACCACAGTCCTCAGTTCCAGGCACGAAACAACCCCTGTCACCACTTCAAATCTTCACCTCCCACTCTGCCCAAGCTGACTCCTACTCAGGGGCTTTGCATATACAGTTCCCTCAGCCTGGAACAGGTCTCTGCATTATGTCTGCATGACTTAAACCTCCCCCTTAGTCTAATGTCATGTCTTCTGAGAGTTTTCTTCTGAACACCCTACCTAGAGGACATCATCTCTTCCCTTTATCCTAGCCACTCTTTCTCTTTTGACCTTGGCTTATTTTTCTCATTAGTTATCTCTCAAACATGTTAAATATTTGCCTTTTTATTTTCTATCCTCCCACCAGACTAGAAGTTCCATGGGAGCAGGTATTCTCTTTTATTTGTTGCCCTATCCTCAGGGCTTAGCACAGTCCTGGCCTTTAGCATTTACCCAATAAATATTTGTTGTAAAAATGAATTTATGGGGGCACCTAGATGGCTCAGTCAGTTAAGTATCTGACTTGATTTCAGCTCAGATCATGGTCTCAGGGTCCTGGAATCCAGCCCTGCATTAGGTTCCATGCTCGGCTTGGAGTCTGCTTGAGATTCTCTCTCTCCCTCTCCCTCTGCCCCTCACCCCCTGCCCCTCAACCCACATGTATGTGTGCACACACACACGCTATTAAAATAATTAAATCTTTTTAAAAATGCATTTACAAGGCAGATGCTCTCCAGTTAGTTCTGAATAGAGAGCAGAGATGGCATTCCCATTCCTCAGGAATTCTGTCTGATGAGTTTGAGAATCATGTGAACTAGCCAGGAAAGGTGCCTTCAAGAAATTGTGGGAGCACAGGGAGGGGAGGCTAAAGCAGGATGGTGGCCTGGGGAAGGGGAAGTTAAGACAACTTCATCAAGGAATAGTCTATACAAATGCCCAGAAATATAAAAGTACATGATGTACTCAGAGAATGGCCAGCAACTCTTATTTCAAAGCTTCAGTTTCATGTCTGGGAACAGCAAAAGTTGAGGCTTTAACAATAAGTAGACACCCCAGCAGAATTGTTCATGGAACTTGAAAGGCCGGTTCTAAAATTCAACTGGAAGAATAAGTATGTACAAGTTTTAGCCACTGCCATTTTAAAAGGTGATAAAGAGCTACTGGAGTGCAAACCAGAGAGTCAGAGAAGTAGTCTGGCAGTATGTATTACCACGTAATGCACATATATCATGACCAAGCCATGTAGCCCTCCACTCTCTGCTTGTATAGAAAAAGGCAAGGCAGGCAAATAAACAAGATATTTACTGCAACAAATTGAAGCAATCTGTGACCATCCACTGGAGAGTTAAGACATAAACTGCTCTGTCAAAATCACTGTAGAAGTTTTTGTTTTCAAGTGATAGATCTATATATACTGACATGGAAAGTTTTCCATAAATTCTGTTGAATGGAAAAGGAGAAGATGCAGAACCATGTAACATGTAACATGTAACATGTAATATGTAATATGTAATGAAAACCTGTATAAGGTAGTGAGGAGCAACACAATATAGTGGTTTAAAGGATGAAGTTGACTAGCTAGATTTGTCTCAGCTCAATCCTTTACTAGCTGTATGACCTTAGAAAATTACTTAATCTCTCTGAATTGGTGGTTTCCTCTTCTATACAAGGGAGACGAAGTACCTACCTTACAGGATTATTGGATTAAATAAATGTTTACATGTAAAGCATTTAAGACAGCACCTTCAACACCACTGATGGTTTGTGGAGCTAAATTCTATAGATGAATGTCAGTGTGACAGAAACATCCCAAATTGAGGACAGTAGCACCTTTGGAGAGAGGGCTGAGTTTGAGAGTGATACTATTTTTGCTTTATTTATAAATTTTGCATTTTACCATGAGAAAGCCAATGTATCACTTACTGTGTTATTTTAAAAACAAATATTTAACAAAATTTTAAATATAAAACAAAGTAAGAAAAATGGCCTAGGCATTGAGTAACATGGTGTCATGTGCTCTTGATCCTGAAAATGATGGGGAGACAATGCAGCATTTTAGGCAGTGAGTGACATCATCAGCAAATTCCAATGATTTAAAAGCATTAAAAATCAAATCTTACAAACAAAACTAGCAATAAAGACAACATTATTCTACTTTTGAAAGATACATGTAAGAACTTATTCTGTATACCAAAGGTGTTTCATCCGATTATGTGTTTCAAAGTAAGGTAATAGTTCCAAAGCTAATATTTTTGAACTTTCATTCTGTGAGAGGGACAGGTCTGGGAGTTTTGCAAATATTAACTGCTATGGCCTGACAAGAGCCTTGGAGATACGTGCTATGGTAACTCTATTTTTTTAAGTGTTTTTCTTCTTTTTTTAAAAAGATTTTATTTATTTATTTATTTATTTATTTATTTATTTATTTATTTGAGAGAGAGTGAGCAAGAGAGAGAGAGAAAGAACAAGCAGGGGGAGAGGGAGAGGGAGAAGCAGACTTCCCACTGAGCAGGGAGCCCAATGTGGGACTTGATACCAGGACCCCAGGATTATGACCTGAGTTGAAGGCAGACACTTAACCGAGTCACCCAGGCAGCCCGGTAACTCTATTTGAGGTGAGAAAACTGAGACACTGAAAGTGAGTCACAACCTGAGGTCACACAACTAAGAAGTGGCAGTGCCCCGAGAAAGGCCAGGCTCTTCACCAGGAACATCAGAGGAGGAAGGCAGCATGGCTGACATGCAGTGCATGAGTACCTTCTGGGACGATGTAACTCAGACAGGTGGATGAAGAAGAAATGTACATGTTAACTTGCCTCCAGCAAAATGCACTGTCTCAATTACTGCTGATATGAAAGTTTACTCCTACACTAAAGGGAAAATTCTAAAAGACCACCCTGCATTCATTGACTCATTCATTTGCTGCACCTGTACAACACATGTTTCTTTAGCAAGGAAGCCACGAGTTATCAAGATCCTGTCTGCTCCTGGCTGAAGAATACAGCCTAGTAACAGAAGTAGTTTGTAAAGCAAATAGTTGTTTAGCCATGGCAGCGATGAGTGCTAAAGACAGGGCTTCCTTGAAAAAGCAACAGTTCAGGGGAGGCTGTAATGATAAGAATTAAACAGGTAGAGTGTGTTGAACAGTCATCTGAGTACTGGAAACAGCAGCTGCACTGGCCGGGAAGGTGCATGTGGTCAAAAACAGAAAGATGAGTGGGTGTGGAGGGTAGTGGCAATGGACTGCTTGATCTTGGAAATAGATCTGACGATGCCCTTTTGTTCAAATCTCTGCTTATCAAAAGCAAATCTGTTCTTAAAGGCCAGTCTCAAATGTCATTTCTCAAGCCTTTCCCGAACTTACTACTATTCTCTCCTCTGAACTTCCAGATCAGTCTGATTATAGCCTTTTTAAAAAATATAGTAATATGATTTTTTAAAAGATTTCACTTATTCGAGAGAGAGAGAGAGACCTGAGCCAAAGGCAGACACTGAGCCGAAGGCAGACATTTAACCGACTGAGTCACCCAGGCATCCTTATGGCCTTTTCATAGTACCTGCATATATTAAAATCCTGGACTAATTTATCATTTGTACTGAGGAACAAAGTCCCGAGTGCAAGACTGTTCTTTACTAACCTCTGATTCCTTTGAAATACTGGAAAATACATTACATAGAGAAGTGCTCAATAACTATTTGGTGAATTGGGAAAAAAATTAATAAAAAAAATACTTGGACATCAGTATTTTTTTCCAAAATCTATATGCGTGATATGATAAAACTAGGATTACATTTAAATTATACTTTTTTTGCTATTCCATTCTAAAACCATAGAAATCTTTAGTTCTGTGATTTACTTATTCACTTAACTAGAAATCTTTAGTTCTATGATTTATTTATCCATTTAACAGGTATTTATGATCCCTAGCACGGACAAGGTAATTTGCCAGATGAAGCAAATCAGAAAGGGTTGTTCTCCCAAATTAGTATCTTGGGCTCACAGCTGCTGTGAGGCAAGGGCACAGCTGGAACCACCAGCAGCAGAGTCCCTAACCACATTACTATATTTGCCCTCCTTACTGGAGCATCATTTATGAACTAAGTGGCTGCTACTACCAAGATCACATCTTTTCTTATGAGACCAACATCATTTACCTTCTATAGAAGAATCAGCATTAACATAGGCCACACCACGCTCTTGAAGGAGTCTGGAATTCTCCTATAATAAAAAAGAAAGAAAACCATAAACATATACCATAACTGCCCCCTAAAACAATGTACATCTACATGTACTGTGTACAGATTTCTGAAGTGAGCTGACCACAAAACTGATATATAACATTCTCAAACAGAGTTTGTTTGAAAGAATTCCAATAAAGATTATTCTAAGAAATAACAAGCAAAACATTTTTAAGATTAAAATTTAAGACGAAACTGCTCATATTCTTAATGTGGTAAATAGAGAAGGAGTTGATTCCTTAACCATGCCATGGTTTATCCTTTAAGAAATTCTCTTAGCAAACATGAATGACTTAAGAAAGAAACCTCTCTCTCTCTCTCTCTTTTTTTAAAGTAGGCTTCCAGACCAGCATGGAGCCCAATGGGGCTTAAACTCATTCATGACCCTGAGATCAAGACCTGATCTGAGCTCAAGAGTGGACGCCTAACCAACTGACCCACCCAGGCGCCAAGAATCCCGTCCGATTCTCAGGGAATGAATAATTTCAAATTTATGGGTTAAAAATATGTGAAGTTTCCATACTATACTCAGAAGCATGACATTCTTCTGTAGGATGGCGCCACCCACTGGTCAAGACTGATCATTGCACAATAGTAAAATGCTGACAAAAATTGTAGCAGAGTTGTTTTATTTGTTTGTTTGGTTTTTAAGCTATCCAGTGGATTTTGAATCTCCAAACATGTAATTTCCTAAGCGTCCCAACAGTAAGAAAGGAAGTGGAAAAAACTTGCAACTCTAGGTGGTGAAAATAATCTGTAAGGGACAAACCTCAAAATATTTAGGCTCTTTCTGATGCCACCATAAATCCTTCCTGTCTTCAGGAGCACTACTTTCTTTCCCACCCAAAGAAAATGGAAGTTTACATGGCTTCTCCTACTTCCTAAAGTATATAATAGAAGCCAAATAAGTTTTACAGCATGCCTGGAAATTAATGAGATAAACATTAACTTTGCATATATTTACAGCTATTCCATTCCACAAAGCCAACAATATATGCAAGCTCAAATATATGCAATTTAAATTTTAAATCCAGTATAGTTAACATATATTGTTATATTAGTTTCAGGTGTACAATACAGTGATTCAACAATTCTATACATTACCCAGTGCTCATCATGATAAGTGTACTCTTAATCCCCTTCACCTATTTTACCCATTACCCCACCCACCTTCCCTCTGGTAACCATCAGTTTGTTCTCTATACTTAAGAGCCTGTTTCTTGGTTTGTCTCTTTCCCTCCCCCACCCATTCATTGTTTCTTAAATTCAACATATGGTATTTGTCTTTCTCTGAGCTATTTTGCTTAGCATTATATTCTCTAGGTCCACCCATGTTATTGCAAATGACAAGATTTCATTCTTTTTATGGCTGAATAATATTCCTTTATAGATAGATAGATAGATAGATAGATATAGATATAGATATCTTCTTTATCAATTCATCTATTGATGGACACGGGCTGCTTCCATAACTTAGTTATTGTAAATAATTATTGTAAATAATGCAGCTATAAACATAGGGGTGCATATACCTTTTTGAATTATTGTTTTTCATATTATTTGAGTAATTACTCAGTAATGGAATTACTGGATCATATAGTAATTCTATTTTTAGTTTTTTGAGGAACTTCCATACTGGTTTCCACAGTGGCTGCACCAGTTTGCATTCCCCCCAACAGTGCACAAGGTTCCTTTTTCTCCACATCTAACCAACACTTTTGTTTTTGATTTCAGACATTCTGGCAGGTGTGAGGTGATACCTCATTGTGGTTCTGATTTCCATTTCCCTGATGATGAGTGATGTTGAGCATTTTTTTCATGTGTCCACTGGTCGTCTGTATATCTTCTTGGGGAAACATCTGTTCATGTTTTCTGCTCACTTTTTAATTGGATTGTTTTTTCTGTGTTGAGCTGTTCAGTTCTTTATATATTTTGGATACTAACCCTTTATCAGATAAGTCGTTTGCAAATATCTTCTCCTATTCAGTAGGCTTTCAGTATTGTTCATTGTTTCCTTTGCTGTCCAGGTTTTTATTTTGATATAATCTCAATAGTTTATTTTTGCTTTTGTATCCCCTGCATCAGCAGGCATATCTAGAAAAATGTTGCGATGGCCAACGTCAGAAAAAGTACTGCCTGTACTCTCTTTTAGGATTTTTATGATCTCAGGTCTCATATTCAGGTCCTTAATCCATTTTGAGTTTATTTTTGTTTATGGTATAAGAAAGTGACCCAATTTCATTCTTTTGCATGTAGCTGTCCAGTGTTTCCAATACCATTTGTTGAAGAGACTGTCTTTTCCCCTTTGCATCTTCTTTCCTGCATTGTCAAATTAATTGACCATATGATTGTGGTGTTTATTTCCAGGCACTCTATTCTATTCTATTGATCTATGTGTCTATTTTTGTGCCAATGCCATACTATAACTTTGTAGTATAACTCGAAACCTGGAATAGTGATACCTCCCGTTTTTTCTTTTTAAAGACTGCTTTGGAGGGAGTTAAGATGGCGGAGGAGTAGGGGACCCCTTTTTCAGCTGGTCCCCTGAGTCGAGCTGGATAGGTACCAGACCAGCCTAAATAACCACGGAATCAGCCTGAGATGCAGGAAGATACATCTGGATCTCTACAAATGAACATCTCCAGCGCTGAGTATTGAGGTACGAAGAGGGGAGCCATAAAACTGCGCACAGATATCAGAAGATAAACGGAAGGGGGAGGGAGCCACCGCGTTTGGGTGCCGGGAAGCGGCAGCCACCTGCACGGGGGAGCGGGCGGACTCATGGATGGCACCCGCGAGAGAGCGGACTGAGACCAGTGAGCCGTGAACACGCGCCACCAGGCTTCTCGCGGAACACCGGAATCCCGGTGTGCTCACGGGATCCAGACTGAGACCGGGAGCTCCCGGAGCGTGCGCGGGGCAGCTGGCGGCTGGCAGGCCACCTGCACAGGGGAGCGGGCAGACTCGCGGTTGGCACCCGCGGAACAGCAGACTGAGACCCTGAACCGGGTGCGCGCGCCACCAGGCTTCTCACGGAACTCTGGAATCGCAGTGTGCTCACCTGGCATAGACTGAGACCGGGAGACCCGGGAGTGCGCGGGGCGGCCGGTGGCTGGCGGCGTTAGAAACACAAAGGACAGAGACGCACCGGCCCTGGAAGTGAGGGCAGGGACACCGGGTGTGGGGCGCACATCCTGGGACATTGCAGGGTTGAGCAGCACCAACAGTAACAGAGTTAAAGTGGCCAGAACATCAGTGGAGAACAGGCTGCAATCCCTCTGTCCTGTGACAATGCAGCCTCTGCTGCTCTGACTCTCAGAAGAGGCAGAGCCGACCGCCAGGGAAAGCCACCAGAGAACAAAAGCCTGGAAATACCGGCTCACAGCGTGCCCATCCCCATCCCTCCTCGCGGGGGAAACGGAGACTCTACCCAAACAGGGTTGCCTGAGTATCGGTGCGGCAGGCCCCTCCCCCAGAACACAGAAGGCAGGCTGAAAAATCAAGAAGCCCACAACCCGGGGCGCCTGGGTGGTGCAGTCATTGAGCGCCTGTCTCTGGCTTAATGCGTGATCCCAGCGTTCCAGAAAGGAGTCCCTCATCGGGCTCCTCTGCTGGGAGCCTGCTTCTTCCTCTCCTACTCCAGTGTTTCTGTTCCCGTTCTTGCTGACTGTCTGTCTCGCTCTCTCAGATAAATAAATAAATAAAATCTTTAAAGAAGAAGCCCACATCCCTAAGATCCCTATAAAACAAGGGGCACGGCCTGGGACCCAGTCAATAATTTGGGCTCTGGAAAACCCCACAACCTCTCCTCATCAGAATGACAAGAAGGAGAAGCAACCCCCCCAGCAAAGAAAAGACAGTGAGTCTGTGGCCTCTGTCACAGAAATAATGGATATGGATGTAACCAAATTATCAGAAATGGAATTCAGAGTAACGATGGTCAAAATGATGAGCAGAATTGAAAAAAGTATTAACGAAAAGGTTACTGAGAATATAGAATCCCTAAGGACAGAAATGAGAGCGAATCTGACAGAAATTAAAAATTCTATGAGCCAAATGCAGGCAAAACTAGAGGCTCTGACGGCCAGGGTCACCAAAGCAGAGGAAAGGGTTAGTGAATTGGAGAATGGGTTAATAGAGGAAAAAATGAAAATAGAAGATGCTCTTAAAAAAATCCACTCCCACAAATGTAGGTTACGGGAGATTACTGACTCAATGAAACAATCCAATGTTAGAATCATCGGCATCCCCGTGGGGGTGGAGAAAAACAGAGGTTTAGAAGAGATATTTGAACAAATTATAGCTGAAAACTTCCCTAATCTAGCGAGGGAAACAAACATTCGTGTCCAAGAGGCAGAGAGGACCCTTCCCAAGCTCAACCACGACAAACCTACGCCACGTCACGTCATAGTGCATTTTGCAAATATTAGATCCAAGGATACAGTGTTAAAAGTGGCCAGGGCAAAGAAATTTCTCACGTACCAAGGCAAAGGCATCAGAATTACGTCAGACCTGTCTAGACAGACCTGGAATGAGTGAAAGGGTTGGGGGAGCATATTTAAAGCTCTTTCAGAGGAAAACATGCAGCCAAGGATCCTTTATCCAGCAAGGCTGTCATTCAGAATTAATGGAGAAATAAAGGCATTTCAGATCGCCAGTCACTAACCAATTTCGTAACCACGAAACTAGCTCTACAGGAGATATTACGGGGGGTTCTATAAAGGTAAAAAGGCCCCAAGAGTGATACAGAACAGAAAGTCACAGCCAATAAAAACAAAGACTTTACTGGCAACATGGCATCATTAAAAGCATATCTCTCAGTACTCAGTCTTAATGTGAATGGCTTAAATTCTCCCATAAAGTGCCACAGGGTTGCAGATTGGATAAAAAGAAATGACCCATCCATTTGCTGTCTACAAGAGACTCATTTCGAACCCAAAGATGCATTCAGACTGAGAGTAAGAGGATGGAGTACCATCTTTCACGCAAATGGACCTCAAAAGAAAGCTGGGGTAGCAATTCTCATAGCAGATAAATTGGATTTTAAACTACAGACTATAGTTAGAGACGCAGAAGGGCACTATATTATTCTTAAAGGAAGTATTCAACAAGTGGATATGACAATTATAAATATATATGCCCCCAACAGGGGAGCAGCAAGATACACAAGCCAACTCTTAACCAGAATAAAGAGACATGTAAATAAAGATACATTAACAGTAGGGGACCTCAACACTCCACTATCAGAAATAGACAGAACACCCTGGCATAAACTAAGCAAAGAATCAAAGGCTTTGAATGCCATACTCGACGAGTTGGACCTCATAGATATATATAGAACACTACACCCCAGAACAAAAGAATACTCATTCTATTCTAATGCCCATGGAACATTCTCAAGAATAGACCATGTTCTGGGACACAAAACAGGTCTCGACCGATACCAAAAGATTGAAATTATCCCCTGCATATTCTCAGACCACAACGCTCTGAAATTGGAACTCAACCACAAGGAAAAATTTGGAAGAAACTCAAACACTTGGAGACTAAGAACCATCCTGCTCAGGAATGACTCGATAAACCAGGAAATCAAAAATCAAATTAAACAATTTATGGAGATCAATGAGAATGAAAATACAACAGTCCGAAACCTATGGGATACTGCAAAGGCAGTCCTAAGGGGGAAATACATAGCCATCCAAGCCTCACTCAAAAGAATAGAAAAACCTAAAATGCAGTTTTTATATTCTCACCTCAAGAAGCTGGAACAGCAACAGAGGGACAGGCCTAATCCACACACGAGGAAGCAGTTGACCAAAATTAGAGCTGAAATCAATCAAGCAGAAACCAGAAGTACAGTAGAGCAGATCAACAGGACTAGAAGCTGGTTCTTTGAGAGAATCAATAAAATTGACAGACCTCTGGCAAGATTTATCAAAAAGAAAAGAGAAAGGACCCAGATTATTAAAATTATGAATGAAAAAGGAGAGGTCATGACGAACACCATTGAAATTGGAAGGATTATTAGAATTTTTTATCAACAGCTATATGCCAATAAACTAAGCAATCTGGAAGAGATGGAATCCTTCCTGGAAACCTATAAACTACCAAGATTGAAACAGGAAGAAATTGATTTCTTAAACAGGCCAATTAATTATGAAGAAATTGAGTCAGTGATAAACAACCTTCCAAATAACAAAACTCCAGGCCCAGACTGTTTTCCTGGGGAATTCTACCAAACATTCAAAGAAGAAATAATACCTATTCTCCTAAAGCTATTTCAAAAAATAGAAACAGAAGGAAAGCTACCAAACTCATTCTATGAGGCCAATATTACCTTGATCCCCAAACCAGGCAAAGACCCCCTCAAAAAGGAGAATTACAGACCGATTTCCCTAATGAATATGGATGCCAAAATCCTCAACAAGATACTTGCTAATAGAATCCAACAGTTCATTATAGGATTATCCATCACGATCAAGTGGGATTCATACCTGGGATGCAAGCGTGGTTCAATATTCGCAAATCAATCAGCGTGATACATCAGATCAACAAGAAAAGACTCAGGAACCATATGATCCTCTCAATCGATGCCGAAAAAGCATTTGACAAAATACAGCATCCTTTCCTGATTAAAACCCTTCAGAGTGCAGGAATAGAGGGTACATTTCTCAATATCATAAAGGCATCTATGAAAAGCCTACTGCAAATATTATTCTCAAAGGGGAAAAGCTGGAAGCCTTTCCCTTAAGATCAGGAACACGACAAGGATGCCCACTCTCGCCACTATTATTCAACATAGTACTAGAAGTCCTTGCAACAGCAATCAGACGACAAAAAAGGGATCAAAGGTATTCAAATTGGCAAAGAAGAAGTCAAAATGTCTCTCGTCGCAGATGACATGATACTCTATATGGAAAACCCAAAAGAAGCCACTCCCAAACTATTAGAAGTTATAGAGCAATTCAGTAACGTGGCAGGATACAAAATAAATGCTCAGAAATCAGTTGCATTTCTGTACACGAATAACGAGACCGAAGAAAGAGAAATTAGGGAATCCATCCCATTTACAATAGCACCAAAAACCATACGTTACTTTGGAATTAACTTAACCAGAGACGTAAAGGACCTATATTTTAGAAACTATAAATCACTCTTGAAAGACATTGAGGAAGACATAAAAAGATGGAAAGATATTCCATGCTCATGGATCGGAAGAATTAACATAGTTAAAATGTCCATGCTACCCAGAGCAATCTACACTTTCAATGCTATCCCGATCAAAATACCGAGGACATTTTTCGAACAACTGGAACAAATAGTCCTTAAATTTGGATGGAAACAGAAAAGGCCCCGAATCTCCAAGGAACTGTTGAAAAGGAAAAACAAAGCTGGGGGCATCACAATGCCGGATTTCGAGCTGTACTACAAAGCTGTGATCACAAAGACAGCATGGTACTGGCACAAAAACAGACACATAGACCAATGGAACAGAATAGAGAGCCCAGAGATGCACCCTCGGCTCTTTGGGCAACGAATATTTGATAAAGCAGGAAAAAACATCTGGTGGGAAAAAGACAGTCTCTTCAATAAATGGTGCTGGGAAAATTGGACAGCTACATGCAAAAGAATGAAACTTGACCACTCTCTCACACCATACACAAAAATAAACTCCAAATGGATGAAAGACCTCGATGTGAGACAGGAATCCTTCAAAATTCTAGAAGAGGACATAGGCAGCACCCTCTACGACATCAGCCAAAGCAACCTTTTTCATGATACATCCCCAAAGACAAGAGAAACAAAAGATAAAATGAATTTATGGGACTTCATCAAGATTAAAAGTTTCTGCACAGCCAAGGAAACAGTCAGAAAAACTATGAGGCAGCCCACGGAATGGGAGAATATATTTGCAAATGGCACTACAGATAAAGGACTGGTATCCAAGATCTACAAAGAACTTCTCAAACTCAATACACGAGAAACAAATAAACAAATCAAAAAATGGGCAGAAGATATGAACAGACACTTTTCCAATGAAGACATACAAATGGCTAACAGACACATGAAAAAATGTTCAAAATCATTAGCCATCAAGGAAATTCAAATCAAAACCACACTGAGATACCACCTTACGCCAGTTAGAATGGCAAAAATAGACAAGGCAAGAAACAACAATTGTTGGAGAGGATGTGGAGAAAGGGGATCCCTCCTACATTGTTGGTGGGAATGCAAGTTGGTACAGCCACTCTGGAAAACAGTGTGGAGGTCCCTTAAAAAGTTAAAAATTGAGCTACCCTATGATCCAGCCATTGCACTACTGGGTGTTTACCCCAAAGATACAGACGTAGTGAAGAGAAGGGCCATATGCACCCCAATGTTCATAGCAGCAATGTCCACAATAGCTAAATCGTGGAAGGAGCCGAGATGCCCTTCAACAGATGACTGGATTAAGAAGTTGTGGTCCATATATACAATGGAATATTACTCAGCTATCAGAAAGAACGAGTTCTCAACATTTGCTACAACATGGACGGCACTGGAGGAGATAATGCTACGTGAAATAAGTCAAGCAGAGAAAGACAACTATCATATGATTTCTCTCATCTATGGAACATAAGAACTAGGATGATCAGTAGGGGAAGAAAGGGATAAAGAAAGGGGGGGTAAATAGAAGGGGGAATGAAACATGAGAGACTATGGACTCTGAGAAACAAACTGAGGGCTTCAGAGGGGAGGGGGGTGGGGGAATGGGATAGGCCGGTGATGGGTAGTAAGAAGGGCACGTATTTCATGGTGCAGTGGGTGTTATACACAACTAATGAATCATTGAGCCTTACATCGGAAACCGGGGATGTACTGTATGGTGACTAACATAATAAAATAAAAAATCATTATTAAAAAAATAAATAAATAAAGACTGCTTTGGCCATCTGGGGCCGTTGGAGGTCCCACACAAATTTTAGGATTGTTTGTTTTAGTTCTGTGAAAAATGCTGCTGGTATTTGGAGAGGAATTGCATTAAATCTGTTTATTGCTTTGAGTAGTATGGACATTTTAACAATATTTATTCTCCGAATCCATGAGCATGGAATTTCTTTCCATTTGTTTATGTCATCTTCAATTTCTTTAATCGATGTTTTAAGGTTTTCCAAGTAAAGGTCTTTCACCTCTGTGGTTAAGTTTATTCCTAGGATTTTATTATTTGTGGTACAACTGTAAATGGGATTGCTTTTCCTTAATTTCTCTTTCTGCTTCTTCATTATTAGTGTATAGAAATGCAATAGATTTCTGCCTACTGATTTTGTACTCTGCAACTTTACTGAATTCATGTATAAGTTCTAGTAGTTTTTTGGTGGAATTTAGGGTTTCCTATAGTATCATGTCACCTGCAAATAGTGAAAGTTTTTCTTCCTTCTTACCAATGTATATGCCTTTTATTCCTTTCTCTTGTCTGATTTCTGTGTCTAGGACTTCTGGTTCTATGTTGAATAAAAGTGGTGAAAGTGGACATCCTTGCCTTGTTCCTGACCTTAGGAAAAAAGCTCTCAGTTTTTCACTACTGAGCATGATGTCAGCTGTGGGGTTTCATATATGGCCTTTATTATGTTGAGGTATGTTCCCTCTAAACTACTTTGTTGAGGGTTTTCATCATGAATGGATGTAGTACTTTGTCAAAAGGTTTTTCTACATCTATTGAAATGATTATATGGTTTTTATCCTTTCTCTCGCTAATGTGGTGGATCACATTGGTTGACTTGCAAATATTGAACCACCCAGGATTAAATACCATTTAATTGTGGCGAATG
This sequence comes from Ursus arctos, assembly GCF_023065955.2. Taxonomy (NCBI): domain Eukaryota; kingdom Metazoa; phylum Chordata; class Mammalia; order Carnivora; family Ursidae; genus Ursus; species Ursus arctos. The sequence goes on along the minus strand of NW_026622863.1, from coordinate 58,058,867 downwards.
ACTTTTTTTAAATGTATTGTTGGATTCAGTTAGCTAATACTTTGTTGAGGATTTTTCCATCTATGTTCCTCAGTGGTATTGGCTTGTAGTTCTCTTTTTATGTAGTGTTTTTCTCTGGTTTTGGTATCAGGGTAATGTTGGTCTCATAGAATAAATTTGGAAGCTTTCTTTCCTCTTCTATTTTTTGGGTTAATCTGAAAAGAATAGTTAATAAATCTTTTTAAAATTTTTGGTACAGTTCACTTGTGAAGCCACCTGTTTCTGGACTTTTGTTTGTTGGGAATTTTTTGATTACTGATTCACTTTCATTGCTGATAATTGGTCTATTCAAATTTTTTATTTCTTCCTGATTCAGTTTTGGTAAATTATATGTTTGTTTTTTTTATTATTATTAAGTTCAGTTAGCCACTGTATTATTAGTTTTTGATGTAGTATTCAATGATTCATTAGTTGCGTATAACACCCAGGGCTCATCACAACATGTGCCCTCCTTAATACCCATCACCTTGCTACCCCTTCACCCCGATCCCCTTCCCCTCTGAAACCATGAGAGGCTATGGACCCCAGAAATTTATATGTTTCTAAGAATTTATCCATTCCTTCTAGGTTGTCCAGTTTTGGGGCACATATAATTTTTCATAATATTCTCCTATAATCCGTATTTCTGTGGTGTTGGTTGCTATTTCTTCTCTTTCATTTCTGACTTTGTTTATTTGAGTCTTCTCTTTTTTTTGATGTAGTTTAGCTAAAGGTTTATCAATTTTGTTGATGTTTTCAAAGAACCAGCTCCTGGTTTCATGATCTATTTTTTTTTTGTTTTAGTTTCTATTTCATTTATTTCTGCTCTAATCTTTATAGTGACTTCCTTCTACTGATTTGGGGTTTTGTTTGTTCTTCTTTTTCGAGTTTTTTAGATGTAAGGTTAGGTTGTTTATCTGAGATTTTTCTTGCTTCCTGAAGTAGGCTTGTATTGCTATAAACTTCCTTCTTAGAACAGCTTTTGCTGCATCCAAAAGATTTTGGACCATTGTGTTTTCAATCTCATTTGTTTCCATGTATTTTTCGATTTTCTCTTTCATTTCTTGGTTGACTCATTCATTATTTAGTAGCGTGTTACTTAACCTCTATGTATTTGTGTTCTTTTCAGATTTTTTTTTTTTTTTGTGATTGACTTGTAGTTTCACAGTGCTGTGGTCAGAAAAGATGCATGGTATGACTTCAATCTTTTTGAATTTGTTGAGGCTTATTTTGTGACCTAAGATATGATCATTCTGGAGAATGTTCCATGTACACTTGGAAAGAATGTGTATTCTGCTGTTTTAGGATGGAATGTTTTGAATATATCTGTTAGATTCATCTGGTCCAAAGTGTCATTCAAAGCCACTATTTCCTTGTTGATTTTCTGTTTGGATAATCTATCCATTGATGTAAATGGGACGTCAAAGTCCCCTACTATTATTGTATTACTATCAATTAGTTCCTTTATGTTTGTTGTTAACTGCTTTATGTATTTGGATGCTCCCATGTCAGGTGCATAAATATTTAAAATTGTTATATCTTCTTGTTGGATTGTTTCTTTTACGATTATATAGTGTCTTTTTTTGTCTCTTGTTGCAGTCTTTGTTTTAAAGTCTATTTTGTCCAATATAAGTATTGCTACCCCAGATATCTTTTCACAGCCATTTGCATAAATGCTTCTCCATCCCTTCACTTTCAGCCTGCATGTGTCTCTAACTCTAAAATGAGTCTCTTGTAGGTAGTATGTAGATGGGTCTTGCTTTTTTTATCCATTCTGTCCCTTTGTCTTTTGATAGGAATGTTTAGTCCATTTAAATTCAAAGTAATTATTGATAGGGATATACTTATTGCCATTCTGTTGCTCATTTTATGTTTGTTTTTGTAGTTCCTCTCTGTTCCTTTCTTCTTTGGCTCTTTTCTCTCGTGGTTAGTTGGCTTTCTCTAGTGATATACTTAGATTCCTGTCTTTATTTTTTGCATATCCATTACTGGTTTCTGATCTGTGGTTACCATTTGGTTTGTATATAACATCTTCAGTGTAAAGGTAAAATTACTTCTAAAGGGGCCTATCAAATATTCTTCAGTGAGACTTCCTGTCTCATTTTTACCATGACTTAATTCAGAGTCAGTCATATAAGGAACATAAATACCCATCACCTTGCTACCCCCTCACCCCAATCCCCTTCCCCTCTGAAACCATGAGAGGCTATGGACCCAAGAAAATTATATGTTTCTAAGAATTTATCCATTTCTTCTAGGTTGTCCAGTTTGGGGGCAACTACTGTACAGGCTCAAGGGGGGGATTTAAATGTGGATAGCTTTAGGAGCTAATTTGGAAATGGCGATAGAAATGTGATATCTTATTTTGATGTTTGGTTTCTAGTGAATTACTTATTTACTATCACACTCCCAGAAAATGAAGATAAATCATTTTGACAATTGACATTAAGTGGCTTCAAAAGTTCAAACAAAACAGTTCTTCAATACAAAGAATTGTTATTTTTAAACAAGGATGTGTTATTTCAGATTTTAGAAAAAAGTCTGAATATATCCTCACTGAATTCAATTGTTATTTTTACATTTTTGAGAATTAAGTATTAACTGCTTTGCTATTATGAAAATTTATATTGTAGCAAATTATCAACTAACCTCTGCCCACTCAGTAGAACCAAGAAGACCAAATTCTTCTGCATCCCAGCTTGCAAACAAAATCGTTCTTCTAGGTCTCCATCCTAAAATATATGTGAATACATATAAATGCTGGGAAAATGCATAATATATCCAAAACATTGTAAAACTCCACAGAAAAACAACCCTAAAACTTCATTGGTTGTTTAGGAAAGGTGAACTCTGGTGAGAATTTTGACTTATATAATTTCCTTTCGTGAGATTTTAAAGCTGATTTGTCAATACAAAAGAGCACATTTGCACTAAAAAGGGGGAAAATGTAGACACAGCAAAAATTCTGTGAAGTCATAATATTCTAACTGATATATAATGATTAGATACACACAGGCAGCCATCTGGCTCTGCAGCTGCCGGAGAGAAAGAAGAAAGTGTTAGATGTGGTCTGTGTTCTGAGAGCAGATAGAACTGAGAGAAAATTCCTTACAACTCTTCCACATTCTGGCATCACACAAACAATTGTTCAGTGTCAGCTGGTTGTGTGATTTCACTCCATTCTCTGCCAGAATTTGTCAACAGAAGCTCAGTTAGCAGTACTGATGTCTGTGGCTGCTACAATAATTAAGCATCACTCAACAAGGAGGTGATGTGGCTGGGAGTTATAAACACTGACCTTGGAGTTAAAGAAAGATCTTATTTCAATTCCCAGTTCTTTCACTTACTAGCAGTAGGACTGAGGGGAAGTTACGCAAGCTTTCTCTGTTTCCCTTTCCTCATCTGTACCCCAGGAATAGCAAGGTAAAGATGAAGATATTACTTGATTTGGGGGAAGATTGAATGGAGTCATGTTTACAAATATAGCACTTCATGCATGCTCCAAAAACTTGTCATTATTTCAGTAAATAGCTCATTTGTGCTTCTTAAGAATGTGTATCCCTACAGCTGAGTCCAGTGTTTTATTTTTGTCAAGTTTGTTCATGATATTATTCAAATTTCCTATGAATTGTTATTCCTTATCATTGCATTCTTTTGGCATGCTATCATTGTCACTGTGATGTTTTGTATTCATCATAGGGAATCTTATTGAAAAATCATGGCATTGTTTTACACTGCTATTAAACACTAGCTAATTCATGAGCTATGTAGATTCAAGCCTTCATAATTTTGTGTCTTTAAAATATAAGATGGCTGTGCGGAAAAAAGAATATAGCTCCTCACCATTTTGTTTTAAAGAGAGACGTGGCTTTGTGGACTGGTAGCCAGAAATTCGAGTTGAAACCCTGATTCTCTGACTCTGCCACACACCAGCTACACAACTCACTAGCTATACAACTGGATTCTATAAACCTTGTTTAGCTTATTGGTGATGTGAGAACAGAAATAACTAAACTTCTCCCTGGTTGCTAGGAGTTCAAAACAGAGAACACGTGAAAACACTGGTTCTCTGAGGAAACGAGTACAATGCACACTTAACATATTTTTGCCATTGTTTTTACTGCTGCTAAAAAATCATAGATCACATTTCCAGCCCCGAACCCTCATTTGCAGGGTCAGTACACAGAGCAGATTTTCTGCTCTCAAGGTGTAATATGTTTTAAAAAGTAGCCTTTTGAAATCAATCTTATCTTTGTTTTCATAGGAAGATTCTAAAACAATTAAAGCACTGGTGCTAGGAGAAGAAACCTAAATCTTGAGAGGGCAAACCAAGGCTGGGGGTGTGGGAATGCAAACAGCAAAGATTCGAGAAATCCTATTAGGCAGCGAGACCAGTAGTTTTCTGAGAAAGCTTCCATCTCCTTACTTGGGACACTTGACCTGACGTGTGAGGTTAGAAGGGTGCGAGGACAGTTCTCTGATCAGTACAATTTGGCTTATGACCTGTTTTGGTTTGTCCTCTCCTGTGAAGAAACCCACCTCCACCTTCTTTGTTGTCAAGAGCAACCCTTAACAGCAGAATTCCTTTATTTCAGATTATAATTTTATGAATATCAATAATGTAAACATTCTATAAATAAGCAAAAATAAATAAACAATATAATTAACTAACCCAGATGAGTAATATAGCCACTAGTTATTGAAAGCTGTTCTATGCTAATAGGTATTACTAAGTACTTGATGCTACTAAGATGGTATACTTTGCACACATCCTCTCAGTTGACCCTTCATACAATCCTGTGAGAAGGTGGTAATTTTACCCACTTTAGAGAAGACTACACTGAGATTCAGAGAGGCCGATCTTTTTACTTTGTTTATATTACCTTCTTTTTTCAGTGTTCCAAAACTCCTCACAATTTCATGAACAACAGCTGCTCCGCTCTGAGGGTCAATGCCACCAAACACCCATGAGTCACGGTGACCTCCAAGAATGACATATCTGTCTAGAAAGTATCATTACAAAAGTACTTGTCATACCAGGTCAACAGTGGAGCAAACTGCAAATGACTCAAGAGCACCAAATACAGAGCACTCATGACTCAAAGAAAGATACCAAGGTTCCTGAAGACCTGTGTAAATATACTATTTTTTTCTGATTTTGATGTATGAAGAAAATATGAATGTGATAAGCAAATATATACTTCAATGTATGATAGTAATCATAAGTATAGAAGTAATGATAAGTATAAAAGTATAGAAATTATTCTATGCACCTCCTTTTATAATTCTCTGATACTCCTCTCTTACCTACTTATCAATTTGCTTCCAGTATTTTCAGAGTAAGAGAATGCAGTGGCCACGTAGTAAGTTCTCCACTTCCTATTCCTTCTGCTCAATTTTCAAGGTACAGCTCAGCGATTCTCCCCCTCTGTGACTCTTTCCTAGCTTCCAAATGGGAAGAAACTGCTCCCACAATCCAGCTCCTAGAGCAATCCTATCATATCTGACAAAGCAGTTACCACACTTGAATATATGGCTTCTTATCCATGGCTCATGTCTTCATTTTACCCCTCCATTCCTCATGCCTAATACAGAGCTGGCACAAAACAGGTACTTAGGAAGATTCAATGAATTGTCCATTACATATTATTTAGTACTCACTGAAAGCATACCAATATTCTTTACCCCTGAAAGAAAGCATTGGCTGCTTCTAAGAAAAATATGTGATTTAACTGTATGCCTGTTGGTAACCAATATATAACCATAATTCCTAAGGAACTGAAACATAATGAAGACTATTTATAAAATGTATTAATCTGTAGGTCATCTGAAATTTTGTGGAAATCATGTGTCTATATATCTCACGAACTTCAATGGAAAATAAAATTATGTAAAGGATTCATTAATTCAAAGTTACCTTAATTTTCTTTCTTTTTTTATTTTTTAGAGAGTGAGTGCACATGAGCAGGGTTGAGGGGGTGGGGCAGAGGAAGAGGGAAAGAGAGACTCTTAAGCTGAGCATGGAGCCCGACTCGGGCCTTGATCTCATGACCCTAAGATCAGAACCTGAGCCGAAGTCAAGAGCTGGATGCTTAACTGACTGAGCCACTCAGGCACCCCAAGGTTACCTTAATTTTCTAAGAGTGTTATCTTTTATATAGATGCTTGTAGCTATCATGAAGATATTTCCCCAAGCAAAATACATGGTAAGCAAATCCAGAAAATCCTGAGAAAATACTTCAAAATGACCTCTCCCTGCCCTTCCTCCCTTGATCCTTTAATTGAAGCATGCACAGCTTAACATTAACTAACATTTGGGCCTTGATCTCATGACCCTAAGATCAGAACCTGAGCCGAAGTCAAGAGCTGGATGCTTAACTGACTGAGCCACTCAGGCACCCCAAGGTTACCTTAATTTTCTAAGAGTGTTATCTTTTATATAGATGCTTGTAGCTATCATGAAGATATTTCCCCAAGCAAAATACATGGTAAGCAAATCCAGAAAATCCTGAGAAAATACTTCAAAATGACCTCTCCCTGCCCTTCCTCCCTTGATCCTTTAATTGAAGCATGCACAGCTTAACATTAACTAACATTTGGGCATCTAATCAACCTAACCCCACATTTCCTCTTCTTTACAACATGTATCACAATACAAAATTACCTCATATTTATGTATTCTGTGTTTACGTAAGTTCCATTAGGGCAAAGAATTGCTGTGCTCTGGGGCGCCTGGGTGGCTCAGTCGTTAAGCGTCTGCCTTTGGCTCAGGGCGTGATCCCGGCGTTATGGGATCGAGCCCCACATCAGGCTCCTCCTCTGGGAGCCTGCTTCTTCCTCTCCCACTCCCCCTGCTTGTGTTCCCTCTCTCACTGGCTATCTCTCTCTCTGTGTCAAATAAATAAATAAATAAAATCTTAAAAAAAAAAAAAGAATTGCTGTGCTCTGTTCACCCTGTGTTCCCAGAGCTCAGAACAGTACCTGGCCCAGAAGAATTGCTCAATTGATATTTGCTGAGCAAATGATTAATTTACCTGGTTCTACTGCTCCTCTGAGAATTCCAATCACATTGTATATTCTTGTCACTTTGTTGTTAGAATGGATGTGCATCTTGACTTTTCTAATGCAAAAATAAAGGACACATTCTGAAAATACTGGTTAAAGCTTTGAGACCCACAATTTTTTAACTCTTACATCATTCTAAAGATTTCTTTTTTTTATTTTAATGTTTTTTTATTATATTATGTTAGTCACCATACAGTACATCCCTGGTTTCTGATGTAAAGTTCGATGATTCATTATTTGCATATAATACCCAATGCACCATGCAGTACGTGCCCTCCTTACTACCCATCACCAGTCTATCCCATTCCCCCACCCCCCTCCCCTCTGAAGCCCTCAGTTTGTTTCTCAGAGTCCATAGTCTCCCATGCTTCATTTCTAAATGTACACATGCAAGGATTCCATTGTCCAGTTGTCTGATACGATTTAAATGTATCCCCCTGTACAACCTGTGGTTTTGTTTCCTGCTGGTACTAGATGTATTTTACTTTTTCTGTTATCCTACGTAATTGTTTTTTTTTTTTTTGAAAAAAGGTTTCCTCCCCCCAAAGAGAGTTACAATAGAAATAATCTCTTAACTGTGTAGAAAAGTTTCCAATAAAGCCAGGTCCAACATTGTAGGGCACTTGGAGATTTCCTTTCCAGCTGCTATCTGGCGGTGCTGCCCCACCCATTTTCCTGTTGAACGCAAAAAGTATTAGCTGAAGGAACACTTTGGAGCTAACAGTTAAAATGTCAGTGAGCTTGCTTTCTGGAGTGCCTGCTCATAATGGCTTCTATGAGTCAGGGATATGCCATTTACCCCTTACTATGGCTCTTATGAGGTGGCATCTACTGTTACTCCCACTTCAAAGATGAGAGGCCTGAAGCTTAGAGAGACAGGTAACATGCTTGAGGTCATGCAGCTGGTAAGTGGCACAGCTGCGGGTCAAACATCTGGTAAGAATTTAGACTCTGCGTTCCCAGTTTCTAACAGAAAGCTAGTTTACAAAAAGTGCTTTCCAGGGCACACACTGGGGGAAGAGTTCTGACATCAAACTCTGGGATTTTCTATTTTATTATTTCTCTCACTGATAAATATATCCCCAAATATGCATATGGTCATCTTTTACAAAGTCCTTTCACACACATCTATTAGGGAGTGAAGAAGAGCAAAGGAAAGGATTACACTTCAATTATCAGGCCCTAAAAGCTTCATTCTATTTTTTTTTAATTTAAAAAGGTAGAGGGGCGCCTGGGTGGCTCAGTAGTTTCAGTGCCTCCAGCTCAGGTCATGATCTCAGGGTTCTGGAATTAAGCCCTGCATCAGGCTCCCTGCTTAGCAGGGAGCCTGCTTCTCCCTCTGCCTGTGCTCTCTGTCTGTCAAATAAATTAAAAAATAAAAATCTTTAAAAAAATGTAAAAAGGTAGAAAGATTCAGGCAGATTTGCCAGCACATGCCACTAGCCCTGGTTATTTTTCAGCAGGTGGCTGAGAAAGATAATATGATAATGTGTATGGAATGAAGGGGTTCTTGTGGTTTTACTTCAACATATCTGGAAGGATGATGACTCTTTTAAGAGCACTGATTGACTTATTCTTGATTTAGGCACGGAAACCAAATGTCCCCTTGCTAAACTGGAGCTAACAGAAGAATGTGGTTCAGGGGAAAATTAAGAGCATGGAAAAGATCAATCTATACTTTATGACTTTATCTGTCCTCACAGACCCCCATACACCCTAGGCTTCGCAGCGGAGCACGCTCTGCAGCTCCCTCGTTTGTGCTGTGCCTACACACAGCAGCTGTTCCCTGTCTGCCTCTTCGAGGACATGTGAACAGTTCAACCTGACCTAGAATCTACTGCACACACAATACTAATCGATTAAATTATCTTCTCATAAAAAACTAATTACAAGTAATATTCTGTTTTAAAATGCTCTGAGAGTAAATGCTTACTTTTTTCCCTATCTCACTCAGGAGTTTGGCTAATAAACATAAATTCAAGTAACATACTATAAAATTTGTTTATCTATTTATAATAAAATTTCACACAAAGAGCATCAACTAACGTGAAGAGACACTTTACATGGGTAGAAAGCATAATCAGTCAAAACAGCAGAGCATTAAGTACGCAAAAATGTTGTAGAACATAAGTGAAGAAAGATATACCTATGCTTGATTATACATAAAATATTTCTATAATGAGATATTGTAAGTTAACAATACTAATTGCTTTTGGGGTGTAAATGGGTAAGATGGAAACCTTTTACTGTATACTCCTTTGAATTTTGAACTGTGTAAATGTTATTTCCTTTTCAAAATAAAAATATGAGAAACAAAAGAAGGTACATTCATCAGGAAGAATAACAGTCAATTGTGTATTATAACACAAGGAAGGTAATGAATAGTCCATATTCCCACAAAATAATAAAATATAAAGCCAAAATTGTAGTGCCCCACAAGGACAAGTAAACAGATGATTGGAATAGAATATAACAGCTGTATGTAAGAATCTGATGTATCAGTTTAGGAAATATCATACATCTATGGAGAATAGAAGTTTTAGTCAATAAATATTATTGATATAATTAAGGATATAAGTTTCTTTAGGTACTTACTTCACTTTATAAATAAAACATAAATTCCAAGAAAATTAAAAAGTTGAATATTAAACTTTCAGACCATAAAAACTTCAGGAAATAAAAGTAAGTGTTGAAAATGTCTCAGAAAAGATTTAATCAGATAAGGGATGCTCAACAAATATGTATAAAAAGCATTGCATTTAAAATCTATATCCTGTAGCAAATTAATTTTTATTTGTCTATTTGGCAAAGATTTATTGTCTACAATGTTCAAGACAATGTGTTCTACTCACTAAGGAACACAGATATGTACATGACGCCGTGGTTCTACCAAAGAGTATAGTCAGAAGTTAATCAGAAGAAAATACGTATAAAGCCAACTATAGTATAAAACAAAGCAAGACAAATGATAGAAAAAGTGGTAAAGAATATAGACAAAAGGAAACTTGATTTAGCTTGTGGGATCATGAACACTTTCTAGAGGTTTTACTTGTTTGAATTTTAAAGGATGAGTTAAGATCTGGGCATGGGAAGATGACGTGAAGAGCGTTCCAGGTACAAAATATGGTATAAAGAGGTACAGATGCAGAAAAGTATAGAGCAAGTGTAAGGTATGGTGATTGTTTTGGCTGTGGTATAAGATAACCAGGGTACCATGACAGAAGCTTGAAAAGGAGTAAAACTTTGCTTCTGGAAAAATGGAGATGTGCTTTACCCTATTCTTCCTGCTAAGTACAACTAAATTCTCTGGACCATAAGTATACAGAAAACAAACATTAGGCTCTGAAGGGTGGAGAGAAGAAAACAAACTAACTTGGGATCTCAGAGTACAAGAAAAGGCACAGTGGTGAATTCCTTCAGTTTCCTTTTTGGCTTATTTCCCCAGACTTGGAGCTGAAGAAGCTAGCAAGCCAGAAATGTCCTGTTGCACATCTGGAACACTCTATCTGACCACAGCTGAATACGCGTTCTTCTCAAGTGCATATGGAACATATTACCAGGATAGACTATATATTAGGCTGTGAAATAAGTCTAAATAAATTTAAATGACTGAGATTATGCAATGCTTTAATTAATTATGTAATCTGTTTACTAACCCAACCACAAAAGAAATAATTAAGCAATCAATAACAGACAGGAATTTGGGAAATATGCAAATATATGGAAATCAAACAACTGACTCCTAAATACCCAATGGCTGAAAGAAAAAATCACAAGAGTACTTAGCAAATACTTGGTGATGAATGGAAATGAAGACACAATATATCAAAACTTATGGGATGCACCTAAAGCCGTGCTTGGAGAGAAATGTATAGCCATAAACATCTATATTTAAGAAGTAGAAAGACATCAAATCAATAAACTAGTCTTCCACCTTAAAAAACTGGACAATAAAGAAAAAAAGGAAGCTTGTATCAAACATAAGAAAGGAAATAATAAAGATTGTAACAAAGATAATTAGAGAACAGAGGAAAAAAACAGAGAAAACCCATGACACCAAAAGTTGATTCTTTGATAAGATCAACAAAATTGACAAATAATAGCATGATAGATGCTATTATTATTGCTGTCATTATTGTTGGCGTTGCTATCATAATCCTAGTTGTTACTCAGGGAGGCAAATGAAAACCATTTAATCACATTCCCTTCAGTATAGATGGGAATCCCTCCCACCCAAGTAAATGTGTTTTTGCTTTACTTTAACTCACATCTCAGATATGAAATTCTCAGCATTCTTGGACCATTAATATGATTTTATATCTCTCCTCATCTTCTCATACATTTAAGAAACTCTCATTTTATGATGTATCCAACTTGTAAAACATCTTTTCCAATTAATACATAATGTTAAATGGCTAACCATTTGTGGGCATCTGAGAATTGACTGTCAGGGACAATGAGCATACTCCTAACCTAAGTGTGCAAAGGGAGTAAATAAACACAGTGAAAATCATAAACAAATTATATGTTCTTTGAAAAAAATGTATAAGACTAAATTCCAATCATGTAGAATGTTTCATTATATGTTAGAAAGTGTGGAAGATGAAATAGGAGAGGGGCCCAACTAGCTCAGTCAGTGGAGCGTGTGACTGTTGATCTTGGGGTTGTGAGTTTGAGCCCCACATTGGCTGTAGAGGTTACTTACATATAAAATCTTAAAAAAAAAAAAAGAAAAGAAATTGGACCTGTCTTCCTGCTTTTAATATATAAAGATCATCTCCTTATCCAAGTAGATTGTGCTTTCTAAGTTCATTTTTAATTATGGTGTTTTCAAAACAAAATGCACTTTTCCATGGAAGTTATGTTATTAATGGTGATTGCATTTATAAGATGGCTTAAAGAGGCTAAATTAAATACATTAGAGGCAAACTGCATTTGTGATTTTTTTCTGATCAAGTAATTCTAGTCCACATTTAGGTCATAGGTGACATTGACCTAGTTAATTGGAGCAAATAGTAGACATAGTTAAGTACACCTCAAAATCAATTCTATATAATCTTTCCTTCTTTCCTTCCATGCATTCTTTTTTAATTACAAAGATAATACAAGTTCATTTTTTAAAAAACGTTTACATAATTGAGATTATTCTCTTTATATCTCTGCATGTCTATATATAAATATATCTATAGATTTCTAGATATCTAGATAAACCTGCCATTTCCACTTAGTAGTATAGCATACTTGTGTTTCCATATCATTAAATATTCTTGCACAACACATATATTAATGGCCCCATGCACTATCATAGCCAGTGATGTATCTGACTACTTACCAATTATTGAAGATTTGCGTTATTTGTAGTTTTCAACTATTATAAGTAGTTACAATCACGTTCATCTTTTTAAATATCACAAATATTGAGACTTTATAAATATGTTTAGGTAAACACATAGCCATAGTGCCCTCAAAAGTTGTGCCTGGATCTTGAATTCTAACCCATGTGGCAAAGCTAAGAGCTCAAAAGCAAAAAAGACCAAGGTGCTATTCCTTAGTCTGCCCTTAAATGGGACAGATCCTTCCACTCCTCTGAATGTCAGCCTCCTCAACTGTAAAAGAAGGGCACTGCTTTAGGTCATGAAAAGTCTTCTTATGGAGACTGGAATAAAATGATTAAGAATGCCTTCTTATTTGAGAAACGGTACTACCTGGCCAGATGCTTCTCTCACAATTCTACTTACAGAGAAGTCATGCTCTCTCCTTCCTAAAGGAGACTGGACAAGAAGGGACATGCAGATGGGAGAAAGCATGGCAGGAAAGGGGAAAGGGCTCCAATGTCAGAAAAGCAAAGGGGGAAGAGGCATAAAGAGGAAAATAAGATGGAATTGCTCTCACACTGTGTTATTCCAGGTCGCTCAAGTTGTGGACAATATGAGGATGAGATGAGTAAGAGATTTCTTAGGGGAAAAGCCTGTGAGAGAAATAGTAAGGTGGGGGGTAGGACAAAGCTGAAAAATCCAACAGACTACAATGCAGGTCTCATGTGGAGTGAAGGAGAAAGAGAAGGAAGAAAAGGGTGGTGGGTGGCGGCATCTAGTTGAGCAAGCCTGCTGTGGAATCCTGAGCTAAAGTCTCCCATGACAGGAGCCCTGCGCCACCCAGTAATGGGCTTGTTTTAGTGACCCTGCTGCAACCAGTCACTGAGGGGAATGCTTGTGGGAAGCATGGCCTTGACACACACAGGGTGACAGACTTCAAAGCACAGTAGCTAGTTCCATTGATCAATCACGCCCCCTGCAGTTGGAGAACTGAAAGTCTCATTTTCATGACTCTCACACTGGATACCACTACGTAAAGTAAATTCCAGAATAGATCAACTGTTCTTTAAAATGGTGATAAAATTGTAGGTTCTACCATTTAAGAGAATTTCCGTATTTCTGAATATTGAAGAAATATTCAGGTGTTGAATACTGCCGATAGTTGAAGACTGCCAATAAAGAGCAATATCCAAACAGCCATCTGTTTGTTTCTCACAAACTTACTCCAGGAGCTTCTGTGCATCATAGTATCCAACTGGATGAACAGGAATGCTTGGAAGACCAACAGCATCTGTGATTCCACGTCTATAAGCATATTCTGAAAAAAAGTGGAACACACATTAGTAAAAATTCAGTCCCATTCAAAAGTTTTTTTCTGTAAATCATCTTAAACACATTCTTATATTGCATCTACTAGAACTGTCATACTAAAAAGACAATCTCAAATGTTAGTATGTGGAACAAGTGAAACTCTCCCACATTCCTTCCAAGAGTGTAAAAATACACAGTCACTTTGGATAACTCTTTTGAAAATAAGGTTATATGGAATTGTGCACGAGGACACAAAATTACTTTCATAGGTATTTCCCCAAGGAAGAGGAAAATATATGTGCACAAAAAGGCCTGTAAAAATTGTTCATAGCAGCTGCATTCGGGCAGCCAAACACAGGACACAGTGCAGATGTCTGTCAACAGCAGCAGGAATAAATGATCTGGTGCAGCACGTATGCTAAAATAGGAATGATACAGAGAAGATTAGCTTGGCCCCTGTGCAAGGATGACATGCAAATTTGTGAAGTGTTCTGTTTAAAAAAAAAACAAAACAATCTGTAGTATAGTCACACAGAATTCTTCTCAGCAATTAAAAGGACCAAATGATTAGTACACACAATAACACGGATAAATCTCAAATCATCATACTGAATAAAAGCAGCAAGGTACAAAAGAATAGACACTGAGAGGACCTGGGTGGCTCAGTTGGTTAAGCGTCTGTCTTGGGCTCAGGTCATGATGTCAGCGTCCTGGGATTGAGCCCCATGTGGGGCTCCCTGCTCAGTGGGAAGCCTGCTTCTCCTCCTCCCTCTACCCTTCCTTCACCCATGCTCTCTCTCTCTCTCAAATAAATAATATCTTAAAAAGAGAGAGAGAATGTATGTTGATTCCATGTATATGAAATTCAAAACTGATCAATAGTGAGAAATACCAGAAGGCAGTTGATCAGAAAAAGGAGCACAAGAGAACTTTCTGGAGTCATGAAAATGTTCTGTATTTTATTATGAGTGACACAGATATATGCAATTAAAAAATTTTATTGAACTGTGTATTTTATTATATGTAAACTCTACTTAAAAATAAAAACATACTGTAATTTCTTCAGATTTAAAAAATATGTTATTTTTCCACTTTTCCTCCAAATTTTAAATTATCTAATAAGAACTTTAGGTGATTTTAAAAGTGTATTCTTTTTATGGGTAAAATGAATTAATGATAGGTTATGTGGAATTTATTTTAAAAGTATCCTAAGTGGTGGAGGAGTAGGGGACCCCTTTTTCAGCCAGTCCGCTGAGTCGACTTGGGTAGGTACCAGACCAGCACGAACATCCACGGAATCAGCCTGAGACGCAGGAAGATACATCTGGATCTCTACAAATGAACATCTCCAGCACTGAGTATTGAGGTACAAAGAGGGGAGCCATGAAACTGCCAACAGATATTGGAAGCTTAATGGAAGGGGGAGGGACCGGGAAGTGGTAGCCACCTGCACAGGGGAGTGGGTGGACTCGCAGACCGGCACCTGAGAGACAGCAGACAGAGACCGTGAGCCAGGGAACATGCGCGACCGGTCTGAAAACTGGACCTCCGGTGCACTCACTGGAACCAGACTGAGACCAGCAGTTCTGGGAGCGCGCGGGGGTGGCTGGTGGCTGGTGGCTGGCGGTGTTAGAAACACAAAGGACAGAAAAGAGCCAGCCCTGGAAGTGAGGGCTGGGACGCAGGGTGTGGGGCACACGTCCCGAAACGCCGCAGGGTTGAGCAGCACCAACAGAAACAGAGTTAAAGTGGCTAGAACATCAGTGGAGAACGGTCCGCGATCCCAGTTCTGAAACAGAGGCTGAGATTCGGCCACTGCTGATCTGACTCTCAGAAGAGGAAGAGCAAACTGCCAGGGAAAGCTTCCAGAGAACAAAAGCCTGGAAATACCATCTCACAGTGTGCCCATATCCATCCCCCCTCGCAGGGGACAAGGAGACTCTACCCAAACAGGGTTGCCTGAGTATCGGCGCAGCAGGCCCCTCCCCCAGAAGGCAGACTGAAAAATCAAGAAGCCCACATCCCTAAGATCCCTATAAAACAAGGGTGCACAGCCTGTGTCCCAGTCAATAATTTGGGCTCTGGACAACCCCGCAACCTCTCCTCATCAGAATGACAAGAAGGAGAAATCACCCCCAGCAAAGAAAAGGCAATGAGTCTGTGGCCTCTGCCACAGAACTAATGGTTATGGGTATAACCAAATTATCAGAAATGGAATTCAGAGTAACAATGGTCAAGATGATGTGTAGACTTGAACAAAGTATTAACGAAAATGTTAATGAGAATATAGAATCTCTAAGGGCAGAAATGAGAGTGAATCTGGCAGAAATTAAAAATTCTATGAGCCAAATGCAGTCAAAGCTAGAGGCTCTGACGACCAGGGTGAATGAGGCAGAAGAACGTGAAAGTGAATTGGAGGATGGGTTAGTATAAGAAAAAGCTAAAATAGAATCTGGACTCAAAAAAATCCATGCTCAGGAACGTAGGTTACGAGAGATAACTGACTCAGTGAAACGTTCCAATGTCAGAATCATCAGCATCCCCGAGAGGGTGGAGAAAAACAGAGATCTAGAAGAGAAATGTGAACAAATTGTAGCTGAAAACTTCCCTAATCAAGCAAGGGAAACAAACATTCTTGTCCAAGAGGCAGAGAAGACCCCTACCAAGCTCAACCATGACAAACCTACACCACATCACATCATAGTGCATTTTGCAAATATTAGATCCAAGGATACAGTATTGAAAGCGGCCAGGGCAAAGAAATTTCTCATGTACCAAGCCAAGGGTATCAGAATTACGTCAGACCTGTCTACACAGACCTGGAATGACAGAAAGGGTTGGGGGGCCATTTTTAAACCTCTTTCAGAGAAAAACATGCAGCCAAGGATCCTTTCTCCAGCAAGGCTGTCATTCAGAATTGATGGAGAAATAAAGACCATCCAGAATCGCCAGTCATTGACCAATTTCGTAACCACGAAACCAGCCCTACAGGAGATATTAAGGGGGGTTCTATAAAGGTAAAAAGGCCCCAAGAGTGATACAGAACAGAAAGTCACAATCTATAGAAACAAAGACTTTACTGGCAACATGGCATCATTAAAATCATATCTCTCAATAATCAGTCTCAATATAAATGGCATAAATGCTCCCATAAACTCCACAAGGTTGCAGATTGGATAAAAGGACATGACCCATCCATTTGCTGTCTACAAGAGACTCATTTTGAACCTAAAGATACATTCAGACTGAAAGTAAATGGATGGAGTACCATCTTTCATGCAAATGGATCTCAAAAGAAAACTGGGGTAGCAATTCTCATATCAGATAGATTGGAATTTAAACTAAAGACTATAGTTAGAGACACAGAAGGGCACAATATTATTCTTAAAGGATGTATCCAAGAAGTGGATATGACAATTATAAATATATACGCCCCCAACAGGGAGCAGCAAGATACACAAGCCAACTCTTAACCAGAATAAAGAGACATACATAAAAATATGTTAATAGTAGGTGACCTCAACACTCCACTATCAGAAATAGACAGAACACCCATGCAAAAAATTGACAAAGAAACAAGGGCTTTGAATGCCATACTTTATGAGTTGGACCTCATAGATATATATAGAACACTACACCCCAGAACCACAGAATACTCATTCTATTCTAATTCCCATGGAACTTTCTCAAGAATAGACCATGTTCTGTGACACAAAACAGGTCTCAACAGATACCAAAAGACTGAAATTATTCCCTGCATATTCTCACACCACAATGCTCTGAAATTGGAACTCAACCAGGAAGAAAAATTTGGAAGAAACTCAAACTTTGGAGACTAAGAACCTTCCTGTTCAGGAATGATTCGATAAACCACGAAATCAAAAATCAATTTCAACAATTTATGGAGACCAACGAGAATGAAAACACAATGGTCCAAAACCTATGGGATACTGCAAAGGCAGTCCTAATGGGGAAATACATAGCCATCCAAGCCTCACTCAAAAGAACAGAAAAATCTAAAATGCAGTTTTTATATTCTCACCTCAAGAAGCTGGAACAGCAAAAGAGGGACAGGCCTAATCCACGCACGAGGAAGCAGTTGACCAAGATTAGAGCAAAAATCAATGAATTAGAAACCAGGAGTACAGTGGAGCAGATCAACAGAACTAGATGCTGGTTCTTTGAGAGAATCAATAAAATTGACAGACCACGGGCAAGGTTTATCCAAAAGAATAGAGAAAGGACCCAAATTAATAAAATTATGAATGAAAAAGGAGAGGTCACAAACAACACCAATGAAATTGGAAGGATTATTAGAAGCTTTTACCAAAAGCTTTATGCCAATAAATTAAGCAATCTGGAAGAGATGGAATCCTTCCTGGAAACCTATAAACTACCAAGACTGAAGCAGGAAGAAATTGATTTTTTAAACAGGCCAATTAATTAGGAAGAGATTGAGTCAGTGATAAACGACATTCCAAAAAACAAAACTCCAGGCCCAGATGGTTTTCCTGGGGAATGCTACCAAACATTCAGAGAAGAAATAATACCTATTCTCCTAAAGCTATTTTAAAAAATAGAAACAAAGGAAAGCTACCAAACTCATTCTATGAGGCCAATATTACCTTGATCCCCAAACCAGGCAAAGACCCCATCAAAAAAGAGAATTACAGACCGATTTCCCTAATGAATATGGACGCCAAAATCCTCAACAAGATCCTGGCTAATAGAATCCAACAGTACATTAAAAGGACTATCCATCATGACCATGTGGGATTAATTCCTGGGATGCAAGGGTGGTTCAACATTCGCAAATCGATCGGGGTCTTGGATTTTATCCAGAAAGAAATATTCAGAAATCATATGATTCTCTCAATAGATGCAGAAAAAGCATTTGACAAAATACAGCATCCTTTCCTGATTAAAACCCTTCAGATTGTAGGGATAGAGGGTACATTCCTCAATATCATAAAAACCATCTATGGAAAGCCTACAGCAAATATTCTCAATGGGGAAAAGCTGGAAGCCTTTCTCTTAAGATCAGAAACATGACAAGGATGCCTACTCTCGCCACTATTATTCAACATAGTACTAGAAGTCCTTGCAACAGCAATCAGACAACAAAAAGGGATAAAAGGTATCCAAATTGGCAAAGAAGAAGTCAAAATGTCTCTCTTCGCAGATGACATGATACTCTATATGAAAAACCCAAAAGAAGCCACTCCCAAACTATTAGAAGATATAGAGCAATTCAGTAATGTGGTGGGATACAAAATCAATGCTCAGAAATCAGTTTCATTTCTAAACCTGAGCAATGAGACTGAAGAAAGAGAAAGTAGGGAATCCATCCCATTTACAATAGCACCAAAAACCATACGTTACCTTGGAATTAACTTAACTAGAGACGTAAAGGGTCTATATTCTAGAAACTATAAATCACTCTTGAAAGACATTGAGGAAGACAGAAAAAGATGGAAAAATATTCCATGCTCATGGATCGGAAGAATTAACATAGTTAAAATGTCCATGCTACCCAGAGCAATCTGCACTTTCAATGCTATCCTGATCAAAATACTGAGGACATTTTTCAAAGAACTGGAACAAAGAGTCCTTAAATTTGTATGGAAACAGAAAAGGCCCCGAATCGCCATGGAACTGTTGAAAAGGAAAACAATGCTGGGGGCATGACAATGCTGGATTGCGAGCTGTACTACAAAGCTGTGATCACAAAGACAGCATGGTACTGGCACAAAAACAGACACATAGACCAATGGAACAGAATAGAGAGCCCAGAGATGGACCCTCGGCTCTTTGGGCAACTAATCTTTGATAAAGCAGGAAAAACATCCGGTGGGAAAAAGACAGTCTCTTCAATAAATGGTGCTGGGAAAATTGGACAGCTACATGCAAAAGAATGAAACTTGACCACTCTCTCACACCATACACAAAAATAAACTCCAAATGGATGAAAGACCCCGATGTGAGACAGGAATCCATCAAAATCCTAGAGGAGAACATAGGCAGCACCCTCTACGACATCGGCCAAAGCAATCTTTTTCATGATACATCTCCAAAGGCAAGAGAAACAAAAGATAAAATGAACATGTGGGACTTCATCAAGATAAAAATCTTCCGCACAGCCACAGAGACAGTCAAAAAAACTAAGAGGCAGCCCACAGAATGGGAGAATATATTTGCAAATGATGCTACAGATAAAAGACTGGTATCCAAGATCTACAAAGAACTTCTCAAACTCAATACATGAGAAACAAATAAACAAATCATAAAATGGGCAGGAGATATGAACAGACACTTCTCCAATGATGACATACAAATTGCTAACAGACATATAAAAAAATGTTCAAAATCATTAGCCATCAGGGAAATTCAAATCAAAACCACACTGAGATACCACCTTACGCCAGTTAGAATGGCAAAAATCAACAAGGCAGGAAACAGCAATTGCTGGAGAGGATGTGGAGAAAGGGGATCCCTCCGACATTGTTGGTGGGAATGCAAGTTGGTACAGCCACTCTGGAAAACAGTGTGGAGGTCCCTTAAGAAGTTAAAAATTGAGCTACCCTATTACCCAGCCATTGCACTACTGGGTGTTTACCCCAAAGATACAGACGTAGTGAAGAGAAGGGCCATATGCACCCCAATGTTCATAGCAGCATTGTCCACAATAGCTAAATCGTGGAAGGAACCGAGATGCCCTTCAACAGATGACTGGATTAAGAAGTTGTGGTCCATATATACAATGGAATGTTATTCAGCTATCAGAAAGAACGAGTTCTCAACATTTGCTGCAACATGGACGGCACTGGAGGAGATAATGCTAAATGAAATAAGTGAAGCAGAGAAAGACAATTATCATATGATTTCTCTCATCTGTGGAACATAAGAGCTAGGAAGATAGGTACGGGAAGAAAAGGATAACGAAATGGGGGGTAATCAGAAGGGGGAATGAAGCATGAGAGACTATGGACTCTGAGAAACAAACTGAGGGCTTCAGAGGGGAGGGGAGTGGGGGAATGGGATAGACTGGTGATGGGTAGTAAGGAGCGCATGTATTGCATGGTGCACTGGGTGTTATTCGCAACGAATGAATCATCGAGCTTTACATCAGAAACCAGGGATGTACTGTATGGTGACTAACAGAATATAATAAAAAAACATTTTAAAAAATTTAAAAAAATAAAAAAATAAATTTTCCTAAGTAACAATAAAGAAGGGAGGATGAAGAGATGATGAAACAAGATTGATAAAATATGTTGATAATTATCTCTATTTTTGTGTATGTTAGAACTATTCCATAATAAAAAGCAAAACTAAAAGGAAAATAAAATTAAAAAAAATTAACAGGGTACAAAAGGGAATTTAATAAGTGCAAGCCCCATAGGGATACCAAGGATACCACTTTCCTCCCCCAAATACTGTTTAAATTTGAGAATAATTAACAGAAATAGTCTAGTTAAGTTCATTGTATGTTTATAATTTTAGCTTTGTAAAACAGAGATTAAGAGAAGTATATTTTTTTAATCTGGGGGAAAAAAAGAAGTGAAGTTCAGGTGTGTTTATGTAATTTTATTATAGGATAATATGTGTTGTTTAAAAATATGTATTGTTTAAAAAATACATATTTTAAAATAAAATATGTTTAAAATAAAATATGTGTTGTATAAAAAATCTATGACAGTGTACTATGTTCCAAGAAGATTTATAAAGCCAAAACACATAAGCTTTAAAGGAGTCTACAATTTGACAAAAAAATCAGATGAGGAATAAATATTATCTTCATTATCCAAGTTATACACCTTAACTAGTTTTAAACCACAGAAACCCAGGGGCGCCTGAGTGGCTCAGTTGGTTAAGCATCTGCAGTCCGCTCAGGTCATAATCCCAGGGTCTTGCTCAAGGGAGTCTGCTTCTCCTTCTGCCCCTGCTTGTGTTCTCTTTTGCTATCTCTCTCTTTCAAATAAATAAAATCTTAAAAAAAAACCCACATAAACTCAACCATCGCAGATTTTTATAAACTTTATCAAATAGCTGAGTACATTCAAATTAAGTGGCTCCCTTTGTTAATGATCCACAGTTTTACAGGGGAGCATTTCAGCCTTATACAAGCATATGCATCTCCAGCCAGGCTTCCTGAAGTGGAATCCCACCCCTCACTCAGTGGTGTGGTGATCTGGGCAGACCGCCCTCTTGTCTCCCTTTCTTCTGGTCAAGCAGAGGCAGTAAAACTACAAAGCTGTTAATTCAGGAAACAATTTAGAAAGTTATCACTATTGTATTTACATAGCAAAGATGCAATAAGCATTTTCTGGACTCTCTATTTTATTTATTTAAAAAAAGATTTTATTTATTTATTAAGAGAGAGAGTGCAGGCAGGGAGAGGGGCAAAGGGAGAGGGAGACAGAGAATCCTCAAGCAGATTCTGTGCTGAGCACGGAGCAGGATATGGGACTCAATCTCACAACACCCAGCCCCAATCAAGAGTCAAAGGCTTAACTGACTGAGCCATTCAGGCACCCCTGGACACTAAATTTTAAATGTGCCAATTTGGGGGTTTATAGAACTTCTTTTCTGCTATCCTGAATCTACAACTAGGAAATCCAAAAACTGTAAAAACCATAAATTTGGAGGGAATTTACTTGGCATCAAAACCTGATTTGATGCAAACTCATTTGACAGCAAAATCTAATTTGAGTAAATATGTGGTTATCCATATTATTTATTTTTATTATTTATTATTTACCTCTGCTTAGTATGATTATTCATATATTTTGTTGCAAAAAATATTTATATGCCTGCTTCCTGTATTCTATCCTAGCCTCCTGAGTGTCAGCCAATATATGGGATATGACTCACATTACTTTTAAATATCTGAAAATATCTGAATCAGGCCCAAGGGTTCCAAATAAGAGATAAGGGACCTAAGCCAATAATTTCCAGAATTTGAAACTCTTTAACGTACTTCTTAGATGGAAAGAGAATTTTAAAAAGACATACTTCATCTGGAAAACCTTTAATAAAATCACTTAAAAATGTTTTTAAGTTTCCCATGATGATTAAGGCCCAATCACTCACCATTTGCTGGGTAACCAGGTGTGAGAGGGTCCCCTGCACCATTAAGATTTAAGATATTTCCACGCTGGACACTGCCACCCGGAAGATTCCAACCGTCTGGATAGGACTTCACCCCAGGAGCAAAGTAATCAGCAGGATCTGAGAACAGAATGACTCCTTTGGCCCCTGCCAGCTGGGCATTTTTAACCTGGAAAGCACAATGTCTCTCTTAATTCAGTTTGGTTGTTCTAGATTTGATAATATCAATCTTTTCTGAAATTACGCTTACATGAACAGTCAAATGTTATTTTCAATCTCTTATCATTGGACCTACAATAAGGACATTTCATAGAGAACTAGCTTTTGCTTTTTCCTACTTCAAGTTCTAAAAATGGGTTTCTAGGAGAAAAAAAAGATAAAAATGGGTTTCTAGGAATGGATCATCCCTCAGAGCTGTAGCTTTAGAAAATGTCTATAGTAGTGATAGCAAGTACTTTCTGTTTCTTTCACTAGTCTAGATGTACAAGAAAAAAAGCAGACTCTACAGACCAGATTCCTATATCTTTTATGGCTGGAAGGGAATATTTTTGAAATTTAATTTCTCACAAAAAAGAAAAAAATGAACAGATCAAGTGATAGTAATTTTTTAAAACTGCTATGTAGAATTTGGTTTCTCTGATTACCTATAATAACAATTCACATTAAAATTGAATTTAGTAAATATTTTCAAAGATAATATTAAAAAACAAAGATACTGATGGCAACAACAAACCCAATGAATGCTTTCTATGTATACCACAGGCATAACTTGCAGGTATGGAAAAATCTGCTCTGTTCTCCTTGAACTTCTACACTGGTCCAAACTCCAATGACCCCATTTAAAACCCCTGTCTATAAGCCAGTAAATGTGTCCTCCCCATAAGGTGGCTGTGTTACAGAATATGAGAGAATCATGGTTCTCAGAAAGTTTTAAGGATATGTTTCTACATATGTAAGATATGATATATTTTTTATATTGGGAGAAAAGGAAAAAAATGATTTTTACCTTATTTCCTCTGAAAATTTTCCCATATCTGGCAATCACAATCTTCCCAGAGCAATTGATTTTCATGTCCCTCTCTAGTTTAAAGAAGTCTTCAGTCTGTGCATAGTTAACATATACGAGATCACCCTGTTGAGATCGGAATGATTTAATATAAGTATGATTTAATACAAGGAGGTTCCTCTGCATGACTGTTTCACATCTTTGAATGAGGAAAGAGGCAAGAGCATGCAAGAGGGCCAGAAAAGCATCAGTCTCACATAAGAGATGCAAGGGAGAAATGAGCCTGAATTATAGCAATTGGCTGACTTACAGACATATGAATTTAACAGTAAGCTCTGTTTTTATGTCTCCTTTACAGTGGTTATAATGTTATAGAAGTGTTCCCCCCAAAATGTATATGAATATACACATTGCCGCATGCAGTTTGAAGGAGTCCAGGCACCCTAGGTTAAGAAACACTTGACAAGAGTTTTATTCTTAGAAGTACATTCACAACTAGTAGCCTAATGGGTCTCCTCTAACACCAGGTAAGGAAGAATGGTCAGGTAGTATAACTGCCTTATGGGTCTGCTTTCATATTATTAATACGATTATGTGCAAGTCTTAATAACATCTCTGAGTCTCAGTATTCTCATTTGCAAAATGACCTGTTAAACCAGTATCCTTCATTTTTTTTTCTCACCTACTCCCTAAATTAATTTTGAAAAACAACACACCCCTCATATATTTACTTGACATCTAAAATTGCTTATCATACCTTTAAGGAGCTACAACAAATGCAATTTCCAACATATTATAACTATTAATATTTTGACAAGCACTTTTACATCACTTTTTGTATGTAACCCAAAAGAATATACACACTATACTGATTTACATCATCCATTTAAAAAGGAAGACACTCTTCAGTCAGAATTTTATCATGCCTTTTCTCCTCGAGCTTCTATCTTGTCCCCCTTTCCCCAAAGAATTTTATTCTAGAGTAGAATATATTTGTGCTGGACACTGGGATGTGCTGCCCAGATCCCCCTTCGCTGAAGACGTTCTTGCTCCAGTTGCAAGAAAGGCTCTCTGCAGACAGCCTTCAGTTCTCAAGCCTCTTCAGGAATTTCCTCAGCTACAGACAACCACCCTGCTCAAAGTCATGCCCCTTCCTGGGATGTCACACAGTCCATGACTGATCAGTGGGGAGTATAAAGCCTTGGACATTTTAGTCCAACCCAGGACAGCTCTGAAGGGCTGCTGACTCTAGAAATGCCCTTCAGATCAGCAGAGGCTGTCCCTGAGCTACCATTGAGGGTCACTGCTCCCTCTGCTCAATCCAGGTTCCCTCCCCTGACACAACTATTGATCCCAAGAGAACACTTCTTAATTAACATCTAGGATGCTACATTCCATCTCAGTTTCTGTCACCTAGAATCCAGGAAAGTCTGGAAGTCTTTCCTTGATCACTGCCAAACTTCCCTTGATTAAGAATATACATATATGTGTATGTGTGTGTGTGTGTGTGTGTGTGTGTGTATGTGCATATGTAAGTGTGTATATACTTATGTATGTCTGTGTATAAATATATATAGAGAGAGAGAGAGAAAGAGAGAGAATTTTTTAAAATGTCTTGTGACAGGATGTATGCACGAAGAAAATTCTTTAGGAGTAAGCTAATTATTAGTAGTATCAGACTAAGTCTAATAATATTACCAATTTACATAAATGATACCCAAGCATAAAATTTTACTTGAAATATATCTCTTAAAGCTATTAGATGTTAAAACATCAGGTCACTGGATGAATAAATTATTGCTAGAATGAGACAGGACTCCACATTAGTTCTATTCACACGTCTTGTTTTTACATAATTTCGAGAAACTTTGAGATGGAAAGGAAAGAAGTTTTGTTACAGAATTATCATGAAGTTATTTAAACTCCTTCCAAATTACAATGCCCAAATCACACACACTGATCTATTATCTGAGTTAATTCTAATGATGTCAGCTAGATGCTCAACTAGGCTCATCTAATTTTGTTCAACTGCAAACCATTTGACTTGCCAAATCTCTTGTTATCCATTTATGAGAATCTTTCACTATTGTCTCTTAGTCCAGAACCTCAGAGATTTTTACGACTTGGAGATATGCTTCATATTGTTTTAGGGTGGGTGAGAGATGTCTTTCATTTGTAAAAATAAGAGAAAAATTATTATAAATAAGGAAGTGGGAACAAAGTACCAGCAGGACCTGACCATGGGGTAGTTCTCAATCCAATGTAATTATACACTGAGAAATTGGTGGTGGAAACCAATTTCATTAAAATGATCTCATGTCTGCCTCTGTAAAGTCTTCATACATCCTAGTTTGAACTCCCTGGGCAGGAAAATTTCTCATATCCTATAATTTTATTTTTATTGTTTCCCTCTTCTGCTACATTTCTCCTAGCTTGCGCACAATAAATTTATAACACATGCTAAAATTAAGTGGTTTGTAAGCTAATTCTAGGATTCAATTGACAAACTTGTTGAAAATGTATCATTATGGATCCAGCAGTGTTCTACAAACTAGGGATACAGCACATTCCTGTCCTTGAAGGAACTTACATTCACCTGAAATGCAGAAAGATAAGATAATAAAAATAATAACTAAGTAAATTACATAGTATATTAAAAAGTGACAGGTGCTGTAGAAAATTGTTTCAAAGTTTAAATAGGATAGGCAAATAGTAAACTAGTACTTGGGCGAGTGCAACTTTAAATGAAAAAAAGTTAAGTCTACTGAGAAGGTGACATTTGAATCTTTGCTTCAGTAAAGGGATTGCTTTTAGCTCTTATATTTTTCTCTGACAATGCAGGATTAACACACTATTAATGACTGCACTGTATGTCTCATTTATAATTGTTAGCCCTCTCTGGAGCTCACTCTTATTCTGTGAATATAGAGTTATTAACCAATTTAATTTCAGTGAATTTTGTCTTAGTGTCAGTGTCCTACTTGAAATTGATCCCTATTTAATATCACTAATTTTGGGGAGACTACTTCCTTAAATGTCTGCAAGCTGTGGCTGTCTTTTCATAATCTGCAATCCTCACAAGACAAATGAGAGATAGGAGGAGACATTAGTTGAAAAATGACAGTACACTTTGAAAATAAAACAAGGGTGACTTTGAAAATAAAACAAGGGTGATAGATGTATCCTCTGGGCACTTCACAAATGCAAGTTGTCACTGTCAGTTAGAAAAAAGCTTTGTTTTCAGACAATGATCTTCTTGTAAAGTTTACACTGTACCATTGTTCTATGACTGGGAATAAATACAATCTTGCACTGTTAGCCTAGAATTTTCCGTTTCTTTCAAGCTTCCATCTTCTTGCTCTTGTTAATTGAAACAGAATCGGGAGACAAGGCCAGTGGCTCCCAAAGCATGGTTCGTAAGCCCTCAGAATCAGTCACCTAGGGCCTTGTTGGAAATGAACTATGAAGACCTACCAAAACTCAAGGGGGTGGGAACAAGAACTGGTATTTTATAAGTCTTCTGGATTATCATGGTACATGCCGAAGTTTGAGAACCACTAAATTAGATTAGATTTTTTATTTTATTTTATTTTAATTTTTTTAAAGATTTATTTATTTATTTGTCAGAGAGAGAGAGCAAGAGCACAAGCAGGGAGAGCAGCAGGCAGAGGGAGAAGCAGGCTCCCTGCTGAGCAAGGACCCTGGGATCATGACCTGAGCTAAAGACAGATACTTAACTGACAGAGCCACCCAGACGTCCCTAGATTATATTTTTATAAGACATTATCGAATTGCTCATTTCAAATAGCCTAAAGCAGAGCCCAGTATTTCACACTCCAGAGAATTCAGATCCAAAGATTACTTATAGTGAAATATCTTAAGCACAGACATATCTAACTTTAAAAAAATTAACATCGCACTGGCTGAGTTACAGGTGACCCAATGAAGCACATCAGCCAACAAACTCATCTAATATTTGAACACAAACAAGAATCTCATGCAGAATCACAGACTCTTTCTATCTTCCCGTTAATCTAGAAGAGTTTAAGTAGAATAATTCTGTCAAAGTCCAAAAATTACTTGGGAGATTTCAATTGATTATACATTAAACCCACAAACTCATGTGGGAACAATTTTCTCCTTATAGCACTCTCTCTTATCACCTGGAAACATAATCTGTTTCTTTACACTTAATATTTTCACTGCTTAATAAATTTCACAGTGTTCTTCAACTACATCACACTCAGTGAAGACTTTTAAAGTGTATTTTATATTTTATGGCTATTTTAAATTTTTTGTTATATTTTCTGTCATTATACACTATTTGTCCATATATACTTAACTCTAATCTGATAATATTAATGCTATTTTTAAATAATGATGTATTAGTGTTTTTTGTATATTCTGGTTATACAGATATCACTGTAAATAATGAAAAGAATTAATAAAAAGACCCAAAGTATAAAAACATAAGGAGAACAATTGGGCAATATTAAAATTAAAGATATCTTTTCAATAAAGGGGAACTTGGGGTACCTGGGTGGCTCAGTTGGTTAAGCATCTGCCTTTGGCTCTGGTCATGATCCCAGGGTCCTGGAATCAAGCCCCATGTCAGGCTCCCTGCTCTGCAAGGAATCTGTCTCTCCCTCTCCCTCTGCCTCTCTCCCTGTTCATGATCTCTCTTTCACAAATCAAATATATATATATATATATATATATATATATATATATATTCATATATTTAAAAAAATAAATAAAGGGCAGCTTAGATAACATGAGCAAATGAGTAAAAAATGAGAAAAAGGTATTTGTAATATTTAAACCAATATGGAATAAATAATTAAAATATTTAAGAAACCCTTAAATTTAATAAGAAAAAGGCTGGAAATTCAACAGAAAGAAGACAAGGCTATACTTAGTCATTGTACAGAATAAAAACCAGAACGGCTAATAAATAAATATGTTTAGAGATGAGCAACCTCGGTTGTAATCAGAGAAATGTGAATTAGAATAAAATAAGGGCAAAAGTCATAAAGTTACATAGTTTCAAGTGTTGATGAAAATATATGAGGAAAAAGGAACACTCATTGAGTGTCAATGGAAGCAATCAACTGCTACAGTCTGGACACTGTGAAATTAAATATTCCTACAAAACAGCAATACCACCCCGGTTTACTATAAATAGAGAAACCCTTAAAAACCCAGAAGGGGACACATATGAGGATATTCACTGCAACACGGTGGTGATGAGGATTTAGGAGTAAAGCTGACTCACCACAAAAAGAATGGGTAAGTTACATGTGGTGTGCATACAACGTGGAACAATAAGCAACAGTAAAAAGTAATGACATAAAGCAACATGGAAAGAGTTTTTAAAGGCCATTGATTGAAAAGAGTAAGAGATCAAGTAAGACCTAATTTTAAATGCTATTTACATAAATTAAAAAATTTCAAGAATATATACAATGCTGGGGCATCTGGGTGGCTCAGTTGGTTAAGTGTCCAACTCTTGATTTTCGGCTCAGGTCATGATCTCAGCATTGTGAGATCTAGGCCTGCTGGGCATGGAGCCTGCCTAGGATTCTTTCTCTCCCTCTCCCTCTACCCCTCCCCTGCTCTCTCCTTCTCTAAAGAAAAAAAAAGGAAAGAAAAGAAAAAACGAAAAGAAATGAAAGGAAATTAAGAATCATACATGGGTCCATGATGGTAAGGCACCTTAACCTGTGGTATAAGCCTAAGTGACCACAGTACACCTGAGATATAAAATATGTTATCTCTTCACTACCAATAGTTATATGCCTCATTCCTAGCTCAACCATCAATTATGAAATAATTATGATTGCAAGCATTCTGTTTATGTGCTAAATATTAGAAAGAATTTTTCTAATATTATACCATTAAGATGTAAACTAATCATTTGAAGTAAATTTCATATAACCATGGAAAATACACTTTCATTCAAAGTTTGCAAGAATTTTTAAATTATAAATAAGTTAATAAATCCAATACATTTGAAAATAAAAAATAGTATTTTCTCTCTTATTTAAAAATTTGGATTATATCAAATATCTCCTTATAACTGTTTATTTATTGTCTGCATGTATGAGGGGTTCTGTTTGTTATTTATATTTTATCTTATTGCATTTTTACCTCTGGCATCCCCTGGGGAGAGAAGGCATTAAAAGGTGGCACAACATCTGAAACATTTTCATATCCTGGAGGAGGTGGTTCAAATAATGATGAGTTGAAAATCTGGAAAAGCAAAATAGAATAGTCAAAACTAAGTCAGGTGAAGTTTGATTACTATAAGCAAACAAGGAAAAATGTACATTACCATTTTTGTCAGTAGAGGGATTTTTATTTTGTATTTTGAAAATACAAAAATCATATACCCAGCACTGTCCTAGAATAAACCACAGACCCAGAGAGGATCTATCAAGCACCAGGTTTTGATTTAGGAGGAAAATGTTAACACCCAAATAAAGAGTAACATTGTATTGTAATCTTAATCCTTTATAACATTGTTAAGATAATTATTTAACAACAAATTAAATACCAAATTCGCTTCAATAAAAATATTACATTTTGGGGGGATCCATATCTAATAGTATCTACACTGAACAACATTCACACTGAAAAGAACTAAAGATGCTGAACCAAATATAAAATATTACCTTTTTAAATGTATCATCAAATTGGGAAAAAAACGTGAGGAATACTCAGAAGCCAAAAAAATGGCATGAAATCAGGAATCCTGAAAGGCTGCACTAAAGTCTGCCTTTGCCTTAACTGGGTCTCTCAGAGCCAAAACAGAGGCACAGGAGTTTGACGAAATTCTGAGATGGTCCAAATAATGGAAATAATGGAGTCTAAACAAGACACCCCTACATAAAGCTGGGTTGCCAAAGAACAACATCCTTCAGGGTTAAGGATACACTAGAGACAAACCCGTTGGATGTGTATATGAGGACTCGTAAAAGAGAATAGAGGGGCGCTGGAGTGGCGCAGTTGGTTGGCCATCTGACTTGATTTCAGCTCAGGTGGTGGTCTCAAGGGTTGTGGGATTGGGCCCCATGTCGGGCTCTGCACTCAGCACGGAGTCTGCATGGGATTCTCTCTCCCTCTGCCCTCTCTCTACTAGCTCTCTTTCTCTCTAAAAAAATAAAAAATAAATAAATCTTTAAAAAAAAGAGAGAGAGACAGAGAAGAGAATAGAAAGAATGTGGAGGAGCTAAATTTAAATATATAATAAGAATTTTTCAATAAAATTTTGTTAAATAAAATTTCTGATAAAAATTATGAACTCTAAGATTCAGATGGTCCAATGACTACTGACCAAGCTAACGAAAAAATAACTTACATCCAGACCCATCATAGTAAAATTATGATATTCAATATACTATTTAAATGTCAAAAGTTACAAAAGAGAGATTATACAAGAAACCCAAACAGAATAAAAATTAGATTGGCAGCTAATTTCTCAACAGTAATAATGGAAGCCAAAATGCTGTCAAATATTCTCTCCATGTGTAAAGGGACAATAACTGTCAAACTACAAATCTAGGTCCCACAAAAACATCCTTCCTTTTGAAAATGAAATGGGGGCACCTGCACGGCTCAATTGGTTAAGCGTCTGACTCTTGATTTCGGCTCAGGTCATGATATCAGGTCATGAGATTAAGCCACGCATTGGGCTCACAGCTGGGCATGGAGCCTGATTAAGATTCTCTCTCTCCCTCTGCCCCTCCCCTCCCTTGCACGCAGGCATGAGTTTTCTCTCTCTCTCTCTCTATAAAAGAAAGAAAGAAGAAGGAAAGAAAAAGAGAGAGAGAGAGAGAAGAAAGAAAGAAAGAAAGAAAGAAAGAAAGAAAGAAAGAAAGAAAGAAAGAAAGAAAGAAAAAGAAAGAAAGAAAAAGAAAAAGAAAGGGAGGGAGGAAATGAAAAGAAAAAATGAAATGAAAGACACATTCTCCTATGAAAAATTAACAGTTCGGAGTCAATGGATATTCACTTAAAGAAAATCTCTAAATGACATCATTCAACAAAACAAATAAAGCCTCTAAAAGAAGCTCTAAGATGATTCAAGAAGGACCGGTAAGCAAGGTGTCCTGAATATGTGGAAAAAATGAATAAATATGCACTGTATGTAATAATAAAGTCAAGTATTGTTCAAGTTGACAAGAACAAGATTGGATTAGAATTATGGGCATAAATTGGTAGGGTATGACCAAAGTGAAAATATTCTAAGATATTTGTATGTTTGTATTATAGGAATATTGATCAATTATGACATTGTTAAGTAGGGATCAGATTTTTTAGTTTCCAAACTACTAAAAAATGAAACTGGCAAGATTAACCATCCAAAAAAAAAAAAAAAAGAAGAAGAAGAAGGGAAGGGGGGGAAAAGAATTAGAAATCATTATGACAAAGGACATTCCAGAAAATTATAGACTTTATCTTATATTTTTAGTATGTGCAAGTCTGCATGATTTTAATCTTATGGGAATCTGGGAGGTTTCTTTCTTTTTCTTGTCCTTATGTTTGGAATGCTTCTCTTTGGTTTTTTAATGAAGCAGATATACAATGTGTGCTCAGGGCAAAAACAGAGACCATTCATACTTCAAGGTTTTGCTGAGTCATTTTGACCTTGGTAAACATTCAAGCATAGCTTCTCTGGGAGCCCAGGAGTAGGACCCACAAACATGAAAAGTTGAAAATTCCCTTTCTTTTATCACAACCAGGAGTTGATTTGGGGGATATTTACCTCTGTTTCTTTAAATAACATGCTATGTTTCAGATTTAGGTGTTATCTATGAATATTGCAACAGTTCAACTGTTTTTGTCCCTCTGCCCCACTTGTGAATGTTTTTGTACTATTACCATCTCCCAGTGTAATTTAATTATTGTGACTATTCAGAGCTGAGTTCTGTGGTAAACTGTAAACTTTTAGTCTCCTGCACAACACGCACAAGTTCCTCCTTCCACAGGCAAGAAATATGACTACTGTTCTATAAATTCTACCAGAAATATTTTAAATATATACAGACACATTATCTTATCTTTGTTCACATAGAGGGAACATATGATATAGATTGAACTATATATTGCCTTTTTTTATGCCACAAAAGGTAAATAGAAATTTGTAAACTAAACTGTTTTAGTTATACTCAGGATACATAATTTGAGGCTATATTAGTGAATTCTGGAAAGTGAGCAATGCTCTCTGTTATATAGTCTACCTTTGATAAAGTCACCCAAAAAAGTTGTTTCCTTGACCTTACAAATTTTTCCTACTTGTTAGAATAACTCATTAACTTGCTCTAAAATCCCCTTGTTCAGAGAGGCTGTAAAATTGTAGATTACCATCCATATAGGCAAATTGAGTGACACCAACTTGAATACTCCCTTGGCTGAAAGACGTGCTGATGCAAGGACTTTGTTTCTGGATGGATTTGTATTGTACTTTACTACAGTTTCTTTTAGAATCTTTCCCAATGATTCAGATGAGTTTCATACCCTATGTGGTTTACAGAAAAATTATGGGCTATATGGAGGATGTGGGCATTTCTGAAGGGTAGTAGTTGATATGGTTTCACGTTAGGTTCTGTGTGCCTCAGAAAAGGTAGATATTTAGTGCTCTAGTTGGTATAACATAATGTCAGGTTCACTCTTGGTCTCCCATCACTGTTTGTACCCCTGCCCAGGACCAGGGCCATGTACAGTGTTGAAAAGTAGTGATAGATATCCAAACTCAAAGGGAATGTTTTTAATGTCTCACCATTAATTTTGATAGTTGCTGTGACCTTTATCAGGTGATGTTAATTAACTTCCTTTCCAAGTTTACTAAGAGTTTTTATCGTGAATTTATTTTTCACTTTTCAACTTTTTTGGGGGGGGCTGGATATGTTTTGAGATGAGTATGCAATTTTTCTTTTTCATAACGATAATTATATTATCCATATATATACACATTACACATTTGGCCTGTATTTTTGCAATTTGCTTGTTGGGTTATCATTTCTAGATTATACTTGCTTTAAAAAATGAATTGAGTTTTTAATATTCTCTGAAATAGGTTGTGTTATATTTAAATGATCTTTAACTTCAATCTTTCAAACTTAAAGGTAAACCAGTTGGTCTTGATGCTCTGTGTTGTTGGAGTTTCTGAAGTACTAATTCAATTTAATTAATCTTATAGAACTATTTGGATTTTTAAAAAAAGCATTCTTGTGTCAATTTTCATGTTTTTTCCATTTCGTCTCAGCTGTGAATTATTGGCATCCTTCTTCCTAGAATTTTCTTATCTCTTTGAATCTGCACAGCATCAATAGATATGCCTCTGTTTTTCACTCCGTATTTATTTATGCTTTCCTTGTATTTTTCCTTATTGATCTTTGTCCTTTAGGGGACAAAAGGGGTCATCGGGTGGATTACCTCATCAGTGCTGACCAGATAATTTCAGATTGACTAGTTAAAGATCACATTCCTGGGAGAGGCTGAAACTGTTAGGTTAGGTATTAAGTCTTGGGTTGCTGAAGGGGGCTTAGTAGAAGTAACTCCATTTGGGGCCTCTTGTAACTTTTCCTCTACAGATAAAAACAAATTTAGAATTGTTGGTGAATTGAAAAACTTAGGTAGTGACCCTCTTTATCTCTTAATGAGGTTTTTAACTTTGTCCTAAAACTTACTTTATAAGATAAAACCATTTTTTAAGTCAATATTTAATTGGTATTTCTTTTTCAGTTTTTCAGTTACTTTCAAACTTGTTGTGATGTTGTGTTCAAATTACTCCTTATAAAATAGTACACAGCTGATTTTACTTAGTTTGACATGCTATGTTTTAAATCAGTTTTTTCCTTTAATTTTTTTTTCTAATTACTGATACACAGCACTTAAGTCACTTTTACTTTCCTATTATGTAATTTTTACTCTTCCTTTCCCCCCCAATGCTCCTTTTTTCTTTCGTGAAAATCATGTATCTTGGGCAGCTGTCTTAACTTGGGCTCAAATAAAACTCTTTTCCTTTTCCTTTAAAATTTAAAAGGTTTGTTCATTTTGTGTCAACAGTTGACACAGCTTGCTTCAGGAAAAGGAGAAATAGGGAGAAAACAAGGCACTTTGGAGAAGTATGTGACTATGTTCAGATGTACTTTGGATGAAAATAAAAAAGGAAAATGGACTAATGATACAGCTTTTTAAAAATTAGGAAGTTTTAGGCAGTGTGATATTGAGATTTATGATAAATATATATTTGATCTTCATCACGTTTCTGGCACTGAGCTCCTAAAATGTTCTAAAAGGAATTTCCTGATAAGAGCAACAAAGCTGTCTATTGTTATGTTAACGAGGTAACTTTTGGACCCCACTTAAGGATGGGCGCAGGTTGCCAGGAGAACAAACTTAGTGATTAGAGGGTTGGAATTTTCAGTCCCACTGCTAACCTCCCAGCCAGGAGAGAGGAGCTGGAAGTTGAATCAATCACAAGAGCCAAGATTTAATCATTACACCTATGTAATGAAGCGTCCATAAAAACCCAAAGGACAGGGTTCAGAGAGCTTCTCGGTTGGAGATGAGGGGGACTGGGGTTCCTAGAGCGGGTGTGGAAGCTCTCTGCTCTTTCCCACATACTTTGCCCTATGCATCCTTCATCTGGCTATTGATTTGTATCATTTATCATCCTTTTACAATAAATCAGTAATTTGGAATGTAAAATGTTTTTTGCAAATGTTAATTTGCTCAAGCAAATTAATCAATCCTGAGGAGGGGATCATAGGAACCTCTAATTTCTGCCCATCTGTCAGAAGTACAATGAACAAACTGGCATCCTGAGTTGAATGGGGTCATTGGAACCTCCAGTCTATAGTTGGTAGGTCAGAAACACAGGTTAACAACCTAGGCTTGCAACTGGCATCTGAATGGGTGGGGAAGAGGGCAGTCTTATGAGACTGAATTGTTACCGATGGAATCTGATGCTCTCTCTGGGGAAATAGTGTCAGAATTGAGTTGAATCATAGGACACCCAACTGGTGTTTGAGAATTGCTTGTTGGATGTGTGGGGAAAACACTCCCCATTCCAACAGAAATTGGTCTAGGAAGCCAAAAGAAACAGCTAACACCATTCCAGAAAATCTCCAGAATGATGTTTCTACATGATACCTTTATATTAGGTGTCAGACTTGAAGAATTTAATAAATGCTTATAATGACAAAACAAATAATGAAATGGAATAATAAAAGCAAAGTCACAGTCAAAATTGGGAGGTGAAAGAAAAAAGAAAAAGAAGCGCAAGTTTGTTATTTTCCTCACTGGATAGATCATCCCCAAATCCGACAGATCAAGACAGAGATTTTATACACATATATGAACATATATATTAACATAATCAATATCTTATTTCATCATTAAATAACTTTCCTAAACATACTTTTATAGACTCCTTAGTACTTAATTATATAGATATGCCCCCACTTATTTAATAAATATTATGGGACCATATGCTGTATATTGTTCCACATAACCTTTTTTAAAAAATACTTTTTAAATTTTGAGGTAGTTTAATATTTTAAAAAGATTAACTATTAACTACAATAATTTAAAATAGTAGTTAATATGGAAAGTTTTAAATCATATTAGGAAATTTAGCATGGCATTACATCACTAACAGCAAAACATAACAGCATATTTGCCATTAAAAGACTGATTCATTAGTTGATAGAATGTGATTGACATATTAGGAAAAAAATTTTAAATTTATATATATTTAAATCACATGACATTTTCAGTTCACTGATCAATCTGGACATATCTGAAGCTATATACAATTGAGAAGGCTCAAGTAACAAAACGACTGAAGGAAACTATCTCTACTGAAAGGGGCTATTTCAGTACAGTAGCTCTAAAACTAAGGTATGCTAAACAGGGTTAAACAAATGAGTTTTATTTTATGAGTTTCATATTGAATACATATCATGATAAGAAATATCTCAAATTACTTGTATTCTTTTCTTCCTCAAGAATGTACCCTAACTTGCAAACAAGATTGTAAATTGTTTAGATAATCATTCTATAGACATTCTCTCCAAATTCTCTTCCCCTTTAAATGCCCACATCCAAGTTTTGGGCACAGAGCTGAACACATGATCATATGAGTCATATCATTATGTACCAGTAAAAAGCTGCAGACTCAAACTGCACACCAGATGTCTTGAGTTTCCTCACATCCCCAAACTCATACAGTATCTTTTATAGTCTGAACCTATCAAAAATGTGTATATTTTACTTGCTTGGAAGTATTAATATATCATATTTTGTATTAGCACACAATACTAAAAAACAGAAAATACAACTGTCATCAAGCATTAATTTCTCAGACTTTTTCCAACATCACATTAAATTCAAACATCATAGGAAAGGAGTTGACATTGGTAATGAGATATTAAAGACATCATTCACAAGTTTCAATAACATTGATTTCTATCAATAATTAGAGATGTATAGGACATTCTTTCATAAAAGCTGTTTGAAAAGAATAGAGATGAGGATAGTTTCTTATCTCTTTGTTTTACCTCATTTCCGTCTCCATCAATTATTGAGATGTAGTTGGGATGAGTCTTATTTGGATAGGACAACAGGACATCATAATGGGCTAACTCAACAGAATCCAGGCCAAATTCTTTCCACTGGGATTGAATTTGCTTTGCAAGCTGAAAGTTTTGTTCTGTTCCTGCTAAATGTGGCAGCCGTGTAAAATTACTGGTGAACAAAAATTGAAAGTGGTTAGAAATTAATGTTTAGTCTGCCTTTATCCCAAATGAACAACCAAGGAAGGCA
Organism: Ursus arctos; assembly: GCF_023065955.2. NCBI lineage: Eukaryota > Metazoa > Chordata > Mammalia > Carnivora > Ursidae > Ursus > Ursus arctos. The sequence goes on along the minus strand of NW_026622863.1, from coordinate 58,021,211 downwards.
GATTGACATTTCAAAGGTGCTTTGAAATGTGATATGTTAAAGAAGGAAAGTGGTACTATTATTGCATCAAATAGATTTTCAAAGCTTATTTTGAAGTTTTCATGCTCTAATTTGTACTCATTCAAAAGAAAAATTGGAGAAACTGATCTTTGTAGAGAATTGTTATATGAAATCCTGTGGGCGTGTCCCCATATAGTAGATGAGGAAAGTGTCCTATTCTTTCCTTAAGACTCATGCGTCTTAGAATTTTCATGGAATTATTTATTTCACTTGTGAAACAGATTTAGAAGGTAAAAAATATTTTCATACAAAATACCAAGTTGTGACGAGCCAAGAATGATTGATAATTACATTTATTTTTAAGTACTCCAAGTTATGGCCAAGTGAGAAAGCTTTTGATTAGCAACCTTTATAAAGTATCTTCATTAAGGAATAATCTAAACATATTTCAAGAAGCTCAGACTGAATCTCTTGTACTCCGTTCATTGTGCATAGTAATACACTTAAAAATCAATGATGATAATTAGCCTGACCAGGAATATCTCTAATGAATAAGCTATGAGGGTAGCTACTAAAAATATTTTCATGAGTTTACTACTTTCTCATTTAATATGTCTGGATACTGGTGCTTTTGTTTGTTTAAATTTCTCTCTCTCTCCTGGAAATGTGTTATTTCCCTGAAGATTCAGCTCTTTGGTATTTTGGTCTCAAATCACTTAGAGAAAAAAAATCCACATGCCAAAAAGCATCATGTATCATAAAAAGACATTTACTTCTAGATCTTCACAAACTTCTGCTCCTGAATATGTAGGTTTTTCTAAAATCAACACATGTCCATCCTTATAGGGATTTTTTAAAAAACAAATAAATAGGCAACATGATTATGATAATTCCATTTTCAAATGTTTACTTTTATGGTAATTTATCTTAATTTTTGACTTGGAAAATCAACTGCCAAGAAGCATAACTCTCAGTTTTTAAAAAAATGGAGTTCTTGTGATTATTTTTTTATAATTCTATTGGAATAATTTAAATTGTATTTACAAAGATAGTATCAAAATCCTTATTCAAAAATGCTTAAGGGCTTAACACTATAGAAGCCAAAGTGGACTGCCCAAGATGGGCCACTTTGGCACGAACATTATTCTGAGCTGAAGGCCATCAAAACCCTACAGGATCAAAAGAAACTTTTGCCACTCCCTTAACAAAACAGAAGAATCTAAATTGGTGATCTTTCTCAAAATAAGGGTTATTAGCAGAGATAAATTTTATCTGAGTGATCCATCTGTATGGCAGGACAAATATCTACCTAATTACCAAACATCTGCTCTTCTTAATCACCCTGCAAAGTGGATTCCTTTCATATACCTCATTTTGCCTGTCTTTGGAATTCCCATGTCTATACGGATTCCCCACACATACACTATTAAATCTGATTTTCTCCTGTGAATCTCTCTTGTGTCAATTTAATTCTTAGTCCTGCTAGTAGGACCTTGAAAGGGATAGGACATTCTTGCTCCCTTACAACAACTTACACAAAATTTCTAATGTGTATTTGCAAAAAGTAATAACAAAAATAACACAAGAGGCAGCTGAGGTTTCTTTATATCTTTTCAATGAATACCTGCAGAGATAACAGAAAAAGAGCCAACACGTTGCAATTTTTTTTCTATATAATACAGATCACAAACTGTAACTAAAGTGAATGCAGATTATGCATATTTCCTCAAGTCAGAGTGATAACTGTCCCTACATGTTAAGAAATAGGGCACCTGGCTTGCTCAGTTGATAAGGCATGTGCCTTTTGATCTCAGGGTTGTGAGTTTGAGCCCCACTTAGGGGGTAGAGTTTACTTAAAAAAATAAATAAATAAAAATGAAAGGAAGAAAAAAAGAACAGTTACCAATAGGGAGTCTTGAACCTGTTCTCCCTACCACCAAAAAAGGAAGGAAGGAAGGGAGCGAGGGAGGGAGGGAGGAATTGATAATTATCAAACCTGGCTATTACAAGTGAAATTCCTTGTAACAGTGTTGTCATTACCAATGAGGATACAAGAGTGTGCTACAATTAGGGCTGGAACCCACTCATGTGGAGCAAAGCTGATCCTAATGAAGAGTAGGAAAAAATCCATTTCCAATGATAAATAAATTGGCATAAAATCTTATAAGTGGTATAGTAGAGGCTTTGCCACTAACCTGTGTAATCCTGGCTAAATCTTTAGTTTCTCATCTGCACCCTCGGAGAATATTACTACCTCACTACTTTCCAAAGATCCGTAGCTCAATTGGGTAACTTAAACTGCAACTCTTAATTTTTATTGTATTATTCAATTACGAAGAGTGTTGCAAATAATTTGTCAATCCTACTAAAATATCAAGTTTTCTTAAAAAATAATAATTTACAAACCATCCCAAATAGCCAACAACTTGTATTTAAAAGTGGGCTCACATATCTCTGTCTGGCTAGAAAAGTGCCACATATCATTACATTATCTCAATTAATAAAGAGAGCTGTCTGGCTTACAAATGATGGAACAGTGCTTCCAGGAGCTAGATGCCTGGAAAGCAGCTAGTAAAAGCAGAAGTGGTACTCAAAGGCCTATCAGGGAAATTCTGAGCCCACAGGTCTACAAGAGTTTTCTAAAATAATCTTGTCTTTCAAAACCGGACCAGAATAGAAGGAAAGTTTCCTTAAGGAGATGCAAAGTAGTGAACAGAGCTGAGAATTCAATGGAGGGGAAAGGGGTGGGGGAATGGGATAGACTGGTGATGGGTAGTAAGGTGCACTGGGTGTTATACGCAACTAATGAATCATCGAACTTTACATCAAAAATCAGGGATGTACTGTATGGTGACTAACATAATATAATAAAAAAAAAAAAACCAGAAGGGAAACAGGACAACCCCTATCCCAAAGGAGGCTGAAAAAAACAGCCCCTACTTTGATCCTCCCAGCCACTATGGAGAGGCAGACAACTTGGAAGTAGAGAGGACCTTTAGAAGCAGAGCAAAGGAAGATAAGATGGAAGATCTGAGGCTTTACCGACCCCTGGCCTATGGGTAGAATTAGATTGAAAGCTCTCTAATGGCTGAATGGCAAATGGGAAATCTGGAGAGTCCAGGAGGTTTCTGGTAATTCTGTGGTCCTTGGAGGGATGAGTTGGGTTCTCTTAATTTCTTTTTTTGTGTGTGCTAATGGTGAAAATCCTTGAGTTCTAAACAATGAGAGGCGTTTTGCTGGGGTCATGGAGAATAAGCAAGAAACTGATTGCTTTCATTTTACTCAGGGTCTAGAAAGAGAAATGAAGGCATTCATTTTTGTTCTCTGCCAGTCAGTCCATGTCACAGGTTAGGAAAGGAAGCAGGGACAGCAGCTCTGTCTAGAAGTGAACATTATATCTTGCCAGAGCTCCACTTTTACTTTATCTATTATACAGAATTATAGTGAAAGAAGTCCTAGAGGCAGAGGAGGGGTTTCCACAAAATTTAAGCTTCCAGGTCTCTCAGTTGAAATGGCCCTTCCAAAGACTGGAAGGTGCCCAAGCAAATTTTTATTCATAGTTTTAATTCTATTGTAATTGAAATAGGAAGCTCCTGGGTGGCTCAGTCCATTAATGTCTGCCTTTGGCTCAGGTCTTGATCCTGGGGTCCTGGGATCCAGCCCTGCTTTGGCTCGGCTCCCTGCTCAGTGGAGAGCCTGCTTCTCCCTCTCCCTCTGCCGCAACCCCTGCTGTGTTTTCTCTCTAGCTCACTCTCTCTTTCAAATAAATAAATAAAATCTTTAAAATAAATAAATAAAATAGACATATGTGTTTGTATGATCATGTGTGTGTACATCTATGCGTGTGTGTGTGTGTATAACTGTCTTTTACATAAAATTCTAACTTGTATTCACTAAGGAATGCTTCAATCACTATCAGGACCTCCAAGTATTTTGCTTTGGAAAAGCTAAGTAGTCTAATCAGTTACATACAGTCATTCTACACAAGTGTTTTATTTTTAGTTGCTTTGCAAATGCTCTTTAAATTTACTAATTTACATATTTTGCTCTACACTACAAATAACTATTTCAGGAAACAGAGAGCTAGTTTTCAAACCATGTCATATATGCGCTCTCTAATTCATCCTTGTCACAGTGATATCATGGTTCCCATTTTACAGATTTGGAAATGAAAGCTCAGGAAGGTTAAGTATTCACTCCAAGTCATTTTACTGTCAATGGGCAAAGATGTAATTTAAATTCAAGCATATCTGAGTCCACGGAATGAACCGTGAGAGACTATGGACTCTGGGAAACAAACTGAGGGCTTCAGAGGGGAGGGGGTGGGGGACTGGGGTAGGCCGGTGATGGGTAGTAAGGAGGGCACGTATTGCATGGGTGTTATATGCAAATAATGAATCATGGAACACTACATCAAAAACTAATGATGTACTGTATGGTGACTAACATAATAAAAAATTATTATAAAAAAAAGTATATCTGAGTGCAAAGTCCAAGTTTATTCTTTTTGCCTAAAATATAATGTTGTCTTCTAAACAGGAGTCAGCAAATTGTTCCACTGACCAGATCCAGCCCACTTCCTTATTTTTGTACAGTCCACAAGCTGAAATGGTTTTTACATTATAAACAGCAAAAAAAAAAATATTTTGTGACATATATGACATTCAAATTTCAGTGCCCATAAATAAAGTTTTACTGAAACTGCTACTCTTGTATGTTTATGTATTTTCTCTGGCCTCTTCTGTGCTACAATAGCAGAGCTGAGTAATTGTAACAGAGATCGGCTGGCCTACAGGGGCTGGTCCTTTATAAGACATAGTTTGTTGACTCCTGCCCAAAATTGAATCTAGTGATACAGTTTAGCTTAAAGTATAATCCTGTCTAGATGAAATATGATACAGTGTTTTCAACAAATAAAACTTTTTTTAAAAGTCAGTTCCTGTATATGAAATATTTAATCAAAACTTTCTGAACAGAATAACAAATTACCCATATAAGCCATCAAGTATATACTTACTATAAGAACCTCTTGATGTTCTCAGCTTTCAATTCATCCAAAAATACCTTCTTCACATTATGCTGTGGAACAATGTTAGTAGGTTCATTGGAGGATTTTATAAACCATCCTGTAAAATACATACAAAGATAGGAACAAGACATGAGTTCACAAACAGGACCTATTTTTCCTTATTATTGTATCTATCATGCATGAAACACAAAGTATCAATGACCTCCAGTATTAACTGAGATTATTTTACATTTAATTTCTCTTGCCCAGTTTCACTAGAAAAAAAATCATGGAAACACTTTTCAAATACAGATCAGTCACAACATACTTTTTTAAAATAATTTCAATGACAGATGTTGCTGTGATTCTAAAAAACGAAATGTTTTATAAGCAAAGGACCAATAAAATTAAATACGTTTCAACTAATGGGGATAAACAAGATCTCTTAAAGGTTAAGGCAAAAAGGAGATCTACCTATTTTCTCCTGAAAGCTTCTATCCCCAGTGACTGCTCCTCTGCTGATGCAGAATAAGCATTTAGTAAATGTTTATAATGAATTAATGATGAATCTATTTCAAGTACATAAATTATTTCAGAGTTGAAGGAAACTCAGACTTGCAATTTGTTTCAGAAACTAAAACAAAATGTATTGAGATTCTGTGTTTCCAATTGAAGCAGGCTTGAGATTTTGAACTTTAGAAAGCTAGAAGAAAACTACAATTAAAAAAAAAGAAAAAAGAAAACTACAATTCACCCAAAGGCTCTGCAAGATGCCCAGTGCACAGAGACCAGAAGGAATGGGTAGCCAGATCACGTGGAGCACTTTGCTCTTGTAGCTGGCTTTCACTCTGGGGGAAATGAGGCATCTTTACAGGCTTTATTTAGAGAAATGATATGATCTGGGCGTAAAATAGTTACCAAAATCACCCATCCAGCTTTTGTGGAAATTTCCAGTTATTAATCATATACATACATACACACACGCATATATACATGCATATTGAAATAAATAGGTGGCAGCAAATGGAAATACAATTCCACTGGTACATAAAACAAAAGGACTTGGATTAGACTGGGATCAGGGCAGGACACACTGAGGATGAAATGCTTGAATTGAGAGATGAAAAACGAACAAAATGAAGAGGTGGGAGGCCTGTGGGGGGAAAGGAGAGCAGAGAATCCTAAGAAAAAATTTACAATTAATAAAGAACTTATTCTGTGTCATCCACTGGGCAGTGAATTCAGAGCAGGGGTGAACTACCTTAAACTAGTCCTGTGCACCAACGTCCAATTAGAAGCATCTCCTCATCAAGAAGGAGTAAAGAAAAGTGCCAGCAACCCAACACTGTGCTAGGAGCTTCGGATGCTCTTTCATTTACCATTCCGAATAAATTACAGATATTCTTATCATAAGGATTGAAAAACTGAAGCCAGGAAAGACTCAGTAAATTGTTCAAAGCCACGAAGAAGTAGCAGAGTCAAAATTAAAATTTAAGAGTCTGAGCTTGTCAGTGCTGCCCCTGGATTTTTAGGAAGTTGGGTTAAGTGTGCGAATCAGTACACAGAGTAACGCAAAAGACCTACCGGCAAAGATCTGCTCAGAGCGCTGACAATAATAGCCAGTTTTCAAATGTTCCTCTAATTATTTAATTCCCAAGGACGAAAGAATGAGGAGAGATAAGAGCCCCCGTGCAACAATGCCCTGACGTCCACCTACTGTATACATGAAGCAGCTCAGGCACACGACGAAAGACCCCAAACAGGTTAGAGTCCTATCCCGCAAAGCTTCCTGGACGACCTAGTTCAACTGCCCCGCTGGTCATAATACGTACCAGTTTCCCAAAGGGCTCGAGCGGGTGGCACCTGCTGAAGTCCTGTTTCAGGGTCTCTGCGTTCCACTCCTTACCCTGGGTGACTGTCTTACCATAGCCTGTCCAGAACCCTACTGTGCCCTCGCCTCCAGCGATCCCCAGCTAAGGCGCCGGAGCCCGTTCCCCACCTTCCCGCAACCCAAAGCACCGTCCCTGGGGTAAACACGCAACAGGACCGCACTCGGCAGCGGCCCGCGAGTCCCGGGAACCGCGGGGCCGCGGGGTAGGCTCCGGCATGTGCGAGTCCTGCGCCCCCCTACCGAAGAGGAAGCCGACGATCAAGAGGCCGGCGGCCAGCACGAGCGTCCCAAAGCGCGGGCGGCGCCAAGCGACAAAGGTCGAGTCGGCTTCGTGCAGGGGATTCCACATCTCGGCGCGGCCGGCGGGGCCTCCTGGGACCTGGGCCTCTGCTGCGGCCCCCCTGCAGCGGGGCAGCGGGACAGCGGGACAGCGGCTTCCTCCCACCTACGCCGCGCTTATCAGTTACTGCGGGCTAGAAGGCGGCGCGCCTGGCGCGGGACTCGTTTCTCCGCCCTAGAATAGTTGTAGCTTACTCTGAACCAATCAGCTTCGGGAGGTTTTACGAAGTGCAAACTCTGATAATTCAGCATCCTGAAGCTGTAAGATTGTGGCTTGTGTACTTTTTTGCATGTGTATATACAACAATTAAAACCTTCTTAAAAAAAATAAAGGCATAGCGTGATCTCATTTTGTATTTCTTGAAATATTTTGTGTGTGTGCATAGGAAAATGTCTGGGTAGGATTAGTACGGAAATATTTACAGTGTTTACCTCTGGAGGGTGGTACGGTGAGGTCAGGAAGAGATGGGCGTAAAAGATTTTCTTGAGCTTCTTACTTCCTATACTTCTATACATATTTCTTAAAATAATAAACAAGTTTTTATGTAGTAATAAACATTAACAGAAAAATACTGCATTTTACTTAAATATGACAAATGTGGTTTTTCTGAAAAAGTAAGAAGCTATTTTCTATTGAGTATCCTGCTTTTTTCTTTTTGTTTTGTAAGAATTTTTGAACATATATATGCCTATAATTTTTAAATTTTTTTACTCAATAATGAAGATTTTCATATCAATATATAAATTATCTTGTTTATTGTTTTTTAGTAGTGTTATAATATTTTCAAGGATAGATTGAAGAATGCAATTTTCATTCTAAGCATACCAAAAATTTCTGTGTAGCTGATTCACATAAGAACTTAATATATTGAATTAAAGCTAAAATCTGTTCTGAAAAGTAACACCACAAATTTTGTCATGAATAAACATTTAAAAAGAGGGAGTAGCCCTTGAAGAACTCGAAATATGAGAAAGCATTCTCGAGACAGATGAAGTAGACATATTCCACACACAGCAGAATAATCAGAGAATGTTAGTGATTTCAGTGTGGTAAGAAGTAAGGTGTGTGTGATTTGTACAGAGCAAAGTGAAAACTTATTGAGATTTATTTGGAATATAAAAGTATAAAAGTGCGAACTCAGCCAGAAGCTGTTGGGAATAAATTTTGGCAAAGGTTGCAGTTGTTCTTGTTTTTGTTCTTAAGATTTATTTATTCTAGAGAGAGTGTGTGTGTGAGCAAGGCAGGGGGTGGAGAGACAGACTGAGAGGAGAGAAAGAATTCTCTAGCAGACTCTCTGAGTGCAAAGTTCATGATCTAAGCCAAAATCAGGGGTCAGACAAAACCAACTGAGCCACCCAGGCACTTACCATTTTGAAAGTCTGTAATGGGAATTCAGAGAAAAATATATTGAGTTCAAAACTGAAGGGAATCGAGTTAGTGTGTGGCTGAAGAAAGATCTTCTTCAAAGCTTCTGACAGAATATGGGGGAAAGAATGGGGTGCCTGGGTGGCTCAGTCTGTTAAACATCTGCCATCAACTCAGGTCATGATCTCCAGGTCCTGGGATCTAGCCCTGCATCCCCACATTGGTCTCCCTGCTTGGCGGGGAGTCTACTTCTCCCTCTCCCTCTGCCCCTCCCTCCCACTCATTCTCTCTTTCTCCCTCAAATAAATAAAATCTTAAAAAGAAAAAAAAAGAATATGGTGGAGAAGAAACTGAAGATTCAATTAAAATGCAATTTTATTAGGAAATGGGAGGAACAGGGAATGGAGGGATATTACATTGTTTATGCCAAACTAGAAACTAAAAGCTAGAATCTCTGTTTTTGTTTTATTTTGTTTTGTTTTAAATAATTGGAACTCTTGTACACTGTTGGTGGGAATGCAGAATGACGCAGCCACTATGAAAAATGGTATGGAGTTTCCTCAAAAATTTAAAAAGAACTACCAGCAATCCCAGTTCTGGATATTCATCCAGAAAAACTGAAAGCAGAATCTTGAAGAGATATTAGCACTGTCATGTTTATTGCAGCCCTATTCACAATGGCCAGGATGTGGAAACAACCTAAATGTCCACCAATCAATGAATGGGTTAAAAAAATATGGTATATACATACAGTGAGATATTATTCAGCCTTGAAAAAGAAGGAAATCCTTCAATATGTGACAACATCAATGAACCTTGAAGACATTCTGCTAAGTATAATAACCAGTCACAGAAAGGAAAATACTGCATGCTTTCACTTATATATCTAAAAGAGTCAAACTTGAAGAAGCAAAGACTAGAACAGTGGTTGTCAGGGAGTTGCTAATCAAGGGCTATAAAATTTCAGTTGTGCAAGATGAAAAAGATCTAGATAAATGGTGCACAACATTGCACCTATAGATAACTTTGTGCGGTATAGATAACAATACTGTTTTGCACACTTAGAAATCTGTTAAAAGAGGACCAAGATATGGAGGCAACCCAAATGTCCACCAGGAGATGACTGGATGAAGAAGAGGAAGTATAGATATACAATGGAATACTACTCAGCCATAAAAAGAATGAAATCTGCCATTTGCAACAACATGGATGGATCTACAGGGTATAATGCTAAATGAAATAAGTCAGAGATAAACAAATACGGTATGCTCACACTCATATGGGGAATTTAAGAAACAAAACAAATGAACAAAGTAAAAAAGAAACAAACATAAAACCCCTAGACTCTTAACTATGGAGAACAAACTGGTGATTACCAGAAGGGAGAAGGGTAGGGAGCATGGATGAAGTAGGTGAAGGAGATTAAGAGCACTGGGTGATGTATGGAATTGTTGTATCAGATGTTGTAGACCTGAGGTAAATATAACACTGTATGTTAATTACACTGGAATTAAAAAATAAAAAATAAAATAAAAACAAAAACAAAAAGCAAAATAAATAAATAATCTGTTAAATGCATAGATTTCATATTAAATATTCTCACCACCATTTTAAAAACAAACTAGGTAGCAATTCTAAAAACTAAAGGATGCGAAAAGGCCCAGATTATAAAGAAAAGAACAAATGAATAAAGATATGGCTTCTAAAATGCTGAATCTTAGATTCATTTAGGGTATTTATCTAAAAAAATAAATAAATAAACAACAACAAATATTATTGAGAAGACACAAATACTTCCACATACAAATATGCAAAGTACATCTCCTCAAAGTTACCAAGTTACCAAATAACTCCTCAATTCTCTTTCTCTGTCCACCTCACCCCTCGCTCTCTCCCTCTTCCCCCATGCCCTCTCAGTGGAATGACTGAACCTTGGGGCACTATATAGCTATGAGAGTTATCTAGACCCATAAAGACATCTGTTCCAGCCAAATAGGAAAAACATGACAAAAGTGTAGCTTTCCATCAAGATCACAGGTATTTTGATTTACATAAGAAGACATTTTAAATAACATAAGAACCAAAGAAAATTAGTTCCAGCGATATAGCCACCTAAATGGGTTTGCAGAGTCTTACTAGAAGAATTAGGTTAAATCCAGATCTAAGCATGTAATCTGCATGGATTTTGAAATCTATACAACCATTTAGTGAATTGATATAGGGACTACAACAGGGCATCACAGGCACAGATGTGAGAACCCCTGGTCAGTATCTCAGATAACTATGAAAATCCCAAACATCTAAAAGAGTATCCTTGAAGACTCTTTGTGATGACCCCGGTGTTTCCTTTGTGAAAAAGCATATTTTTAACCCCAGAATATTTAGAATTAAACATAGAAATGTATGGGTAATTGAGCCCATTAATTAAAAGAAATTTGTATTTCAAAAATGTAATGTGAGATATTTGAGATAATTTGGACTATTCAATTAAACTTAATTCTAAATTTCAGCTGTATAATCAAGTAATTGAGTTCACCTTTTGGGTTTTAAATTGAAATTACTTAGTATATTTATATGCAGTTTTACTGGAATATGTAAAAGAAATTAAGATTCCCCATAATTATAAATTAAATTTATTAGACTTATAAGAATTACATTTAAGCACTTGAAAATTTTTGTTAAATGATTGAAGTGCCTAAAAATTAATAGAATCCATTAAATGTATAAATGCTATTTAAAATGTTTAATAGTGTTTAATCAAGTATGTAAAATAAGACTAAAATTTAAAAAAGTCCCATAGTTATTGTTAAAATTTATTAGATTTATAAATAGAATGAGATACATACACTGAAAGTAAAGCCACTAAGGAAGAATAAGGTTTTTTAAAAATTTCTAACTTCAATCAACCAAATACTGGTTGTAAAAGTTAAAGTAAAACTCTGAATATTTTTTTTCTATATAAAACCTGCCCTTGAGAACATTAAAAAAAAAAGTGTCACAGTGTCTAGCAAAGTTAATTACTAGTTCCCCAATTAACATTTTCACTTTTAAACTAGATGACACTTTCAAACATACTGGCAATCCTTAGTTTCTTTTGCCAGGTCCTCCTTTGCCAGTCCTTTAAATGTGGGAGTGTCTCAAAAGTCTGCCTTTGGCCCTATGTTATCTTCTTTCTATAGTAGCCATTAAGGTGATTTCAAACTCCAAGTACGATGTATGCTCTTGCAGAAACTGGCTAGAGTTTCACCAAACATTGCCCTGTTTCCTAGGCACATAGCTAGACTGCAAGTCTCAGTACCCCTTAAAACTAGCTAAGCCAATTTCTTATGTAAGGCTACTAAAATACAGGAGAAAGTAATGTCTGGCACTGCCAGGCCTGGCCCTTAAAAACCTCCTATACAATCTTCCACTCTCCCTCCTCACATTAATCATTTGACTGAATGCACACAATCTTAAGAGAGGATCCAAGGCTCTACGGGATGGTATAGCCTTAAGATGGAAAGAACATCCATTCCTAAATCATTTCTTGGAGGAGTGACCAGTAATCAAGAATGTCCAATTGGACTTCAAAGAAGTGAAAAATAAACTTCTATTTTTTTGGAACCAAATGGATTTCTTTGTTACAACAGCTGGTGCCACTAAATATTACTGATATTGATAGAATCCTCCATTTTTTCACGTTTTTTGCCAGCCTAGACTTCACACCCCTGAGATCCATAATTAAATATCTAATTGCTGAATTGAGATTTCTACCTAAAAGTCTATTCAGCCACTCAAACTTCACATAATCAAAGAGAAGTTGGTCTACTATCCAGCTGTATTAGTCAAGGTTCAACAGAGAAACAGAACCAGTAGGATACACACGACTGAGGGCTAGCAAGATGGCAGAGGACTAGGAGACCTAAATTTTGTCTGGTCCCAGGAATAAAGCTAGATAGTTATTAAACCATTCTGAACACCCATGAACTCAACAGGAGATTGAAGAAAAGAATAGCAGCAACTCTATGAACAGAAAAGCGACCACTTTCTGGAAGGCAGGATGTGCGGAGAAGTGAATCTGAGGTGATATGTGGGAAGATAGACCACAGGGTGAGGGAGCTTTCATCAGCCAGCTACAGGCAAGTGATAGAACAGAGAAGTACAAAATCGGAACTTTTAGAAGTCTGCTCTGGTGAGGGATGTCACTCAGGCAGCTAAGGGGAGGGGGGTAGAACCCTTGCTGGGACAGTGCAGTCTCAGGACCCTCGGGGTCACAGAAGGACTGAGGGTGCCTGAGTGCAGCAGAGCTCCCAGGTATCAGAGCGGGGAAGCTGGCTGCAAAGAGTGAGCCGAGGACGGGGCTCTCAGCTTGGGGTTGCCATAAACGGCAAACTGTGGCACAGCTGGGCCACTGCTCTTCGAACAGGGGCCCAATAAGCAGCAGATCTGGGGAGACTCTCCTTCCTCCCCTAGGAGAAGTGGCATGGGAACATGGCACAGGAGCTTGCTGGGCTTGGAGACTCCAAATGGGGTCCTGTGCCTGAGATAGAAAAGCTTGGTCACAGGCCCGGTGAGTGCGGAGTGCGGACAGAGACCAAAGAGAGAGGAGTGACTGACTGCTTTTCTCTGAGAGCTCACTGAGGAGTGGGCCCCGAGCTCTTGGCATCTCCAGGGCCAGAGATTGGGAGGCTGCCATTTTCAGTCTTATCCTCTAAAAAGCTGCTCTGAAAGCCTTCAAGGAACAAAAGCTACTGAGAGCAAACCCAAGCAGATTACTTAGCCTGGCCCCTGGCAAGGGCCATGCAGTACTGCCTGGGGCAAAGACATGTGAGAATCACTGCAACAGGCCCCTCCCCCAGAAGATCAGCAAGAACATGCAGCCACAACCGAGTTTACAGATCAATGAGAACTGCAAAACTCCAGCGCTACAGGAATACAGCACATAGAATTCATGGCTTTTCCCCCATGATTCTTTAGTCTTTCAAAGTTAATTTTTTAAATTTTCTTTATTTTTTTCTTTTACTATTTCTCTTTTTTTGAATTTTTCTTCTTTCCTTTTTCAACCAACTTCTTATCAATTCCTTTTTAAAATCTTTGATTTTCATTTTTACAGTCATATTCCAACCCTACATTGTATTTACCCTTATTTTCGTGTATATATATAAGTTTTTCTTTCTTTAAAATTTTGGGAGGCATTTTCTCCTAACAGACCAAAATACAGCCAAAATCTAGTATGTGGCTCTGTTCTAATCACCAGCCTGATCATATTCTTTTTTTTCCCCTTTTCCCCCCAGTTTCAGGTCTCTTATGATTTGCTTAGTGTATATTTTTCTGGGATCATTGTTATCCTTTTAGCAGTTTGTTCTCTTGTTCATCTGTTCTTCTCTGGACAAAATGACAAAACAGAAAGACTCACCTCAAAAAAAAGGAACAAGGGCAGTACTGAACAAGGGCAGTAATCAACATGGACATTAGTAAGATGTCAGAACTAGAGTTCAGAATGATGATTATAAAGATATTAGCTGGGCTTGAAAAAAGCATAGAAGATACTAGAGAATCCCTTTCTGGAAAAATAAAATCTAACCAAGTTGAAATAAAAAAGGCTATTAATGAGGTTCAATAAAAAATGAAAGCTCTAACTGCTAGGTAAATGAGGCAGAAGAGAGAATTAGTGATATAGAAGATCAAATGATGGGGAATAAAGAAACTGAGAAAAAGAGAGATAAACAACTACTGGATCACGAGGGGAGAATTCGGGAGATAAGTGATACCATAAAGTGAAACAATATTATAATAATTGGGATCCCAGAAGAGGAAGAAACAGAGAGAGGGGCAGAAGGTATATTGGAGCAAATTATAGTGGAGAATTTCCCTAATTTGGGGAGGGAAACGGGCATCAAAATCCAGGAGGCACAGAGAACCCCCCTCAAAATCAGTGAAAATGGGTCAACACCCTGACATCTAACAGTAAAACTTACAAACCTCAGAGACAGAGAGAAAATCCTGAATGCAGCTCGGGACAAGAGATCTGTAACCTACAATGGTAGAAACATTAGATTGACAGCAGACTTATCCACAGAGGCCTGGCAGGCCAGAAAAGACTGGCATGATATATTCAAGGCACTAAAGGAGAAAAATATGCAGCCCAGAATACTATATCCATCTAGGTTGTCATTGAAAATAGAAAGAGAGATAAAAATCTTCCAGGACAAACTAAAAGAATTTGTGATCACCAAACTAGCCCTACAAAAAATATTGAAAGGGGTCCTCTAAGCCAAGAGAGAGCCTAAAAGTAACATAGACCTGAAAGGAACAGAGAAAATATACAGTAACAGTCACCTTCCAGGCAATACAAATGGCACTAAATTCATATCTTTCAATAGTTACCCTGAATGTAAATGGGCTAAATGACCCAACCAAAAGACACAGGGTATCAGATTGGATTAAAAAAAAAAAAAACCCAAAAAAACCCAAAACAAGACCCATCGATATGCTGTCTGCAAGAGACTAATTTTAGACCCAAAGACACCTCCAGATTTAAAGTGAGGGGGTAGAAAACCATTTACTGTGCTAATGGACATCAAAAGAAAGCTGGGGTGGCAATCCTTTTATCAGAAAATTAGATTTTAAACCAAAGACTATAATAAGAGATGAGGAAAGACACTATATCATACTTAAAGGGTCTATCCAACAAGAAGATCTAACAGTTGAAATATTTATGCTCCTAACATAGGAGCAGCCAAGTATATAAGCCAATTAATAACAAAATCAAAGAAAGACATCAACAATAATACAAAAATAGTAGGGGACTTTAACACCCCCTCACTGAAATGGACAGATCATCTAAACAAAAGATCAACAAGGAAATAAGGGCTTTAAATGATATGCTGGACCAGATAGACTTCACAGATAATTCAGAGCATTCCATCCCAAAGCAACAGAATACACATTCCTCTCTAATGCACGTGGAACATTTTCCAGAATAGATCACATCTTGGGTCACAAATCAGGTCTCAACCAGTACCAAAAGATTGGAATCATTCCCTGCATATTTTCAGACCACAATGCTTTGAAACTTAAATTTAATCACAAGAGGAAAGTTGGAAAGAACTAAAATACATGGAGGCAAAAAAGCATCCTACTAAAGAATGAATGGGTCAACCAGGAAATTAAAGAATAATTTAAAAAATTCATGGAAACAAATGAAAATGAAAATACAGCTGTTCAAAATCTTTGGGATTCAGCAAAGGTAGTCTTAAGAGGAAAGTATATAGCAATACAAGCCTTTCTCAAGAAACAAGAACGGTCTCAAATATACAACCTAACCCTATACTTAAAAGAGCTGGAGAAAGAACAGCAAATAAATCCTAAACCCAGCAGGAGAAGAGAAATAATAAAGATCAGAGCAGAAATCAATGAACTAGAAACCAAAAGAACAGTAGAACAGATCAACGAAACTAGAAGCTGGTTCTTTGAAGAATTACTAAGATTGATAAAGCCCTCGCCAAACTTATCAAAAAGAAAAGAGAAAGGGCAAATAAATAAAATCATGAATGAAAGAGGAGAGATGACAACCAACACCAAAGAAATACAAACATTATAAGAACATATTATGAGCAACTATATGCCAACAAATTAGACAATCTGGAAGAAATGGATGCATTCCTAGAGATGTATAAACTACTAAAACTGAACCAGGAAGAAGTAGAAAACTTGAACAGTATCAAAAATGGCCCAACGAACAAGAGCCCAGGGCCAGATGGCTTCTCAGGGGAATTCTACCTAACATTTAAAGAAGAATTAATACCTATTCTTCTGAAAATGTTCCAAAATGCAAAAAGAAGAACTCCCAAACTCATTTTATGAGGTCAGCATTACCTTGACCCCAAAACCAGACAAAGATCCTATCAAAAAGGAGAATTACAGACTAATATCCCTGATGAACATGGATGCAAAAATTCTCACCAAAATACTAGCCAGTAGGATCCAACAGTACATTAAAAGGATTATTCACCATGACCAAGTGGGTTGCAAGGTTGGTTCAACATCCATAAATCAATCAATGTGATATACTACATTAACAAAAGAAAGAACAAGAACCATATGATACTCTCAATAGATTCAGAAAAAGCATTTGACAAAGTACAACATCTTTCTTGATTAAAACTCTTCACAGTGTAGGGATAGAGAGTACATACTTCAACATCATAAAAGCCATCTATGAAAAATCTACAGCGAATATCATTCTCAGTGGGGAAAACTAAGAGCTTTTCCCATAAGTCAGGAACATGGCAGGGATGTCCACTATCACCACTGCTATTCAACATAGTACTAGAAGTCCTAGCCTCAACAATCAGACAACAAAAAGAAATAAAAGGTATCCAAATCAGCAAAGAAGTCAAGTTCTCACTCTTTGCAGATGATATGATACTTTATGTGGAAAACCCAAAAGACTCCACCCCAAAACTGCTAGAACTCATGCAGGAATTCAATAAAGTGGCAGGATATAAAATCAATGCACAGAAATCAGTTGCATTTCTATACACCAACAACAAGACAGAAGAAAGAGAAATTAAGGCGTCAATCCCATTTACAATTGCACCCAAAACTGTAAGATATCTAGGAATAAGTCCACCAAAGAGGCAAAGAATCTGTACTCAGGAAACTATAGAATACTCATGAAAGAAATTGAGGAAGACACAAAGAAATGGAAAATGTTCCATGCTCATGGATTGGAAAAACAAATATTGTGAAAATGTCTATGCTACCTAGAGCAGTCTGCACATTTAATGAAATCCCTACCAAAATATCATCAACTTTTTTCACAGAAATGGAACAAATAATCCTAAAATGTGCATGGAACCAGAAAAGACCCCAAATAGCCAGAGGAATGTTAAAAAAGAAAAACAAAGCTGGTGGCATCACAATTCCAGACTTCAAGCTCTGTTACAAAGCTGTAATCAAGTCAGTATGGTACTGGCACAAAACAGACACATAGATCAATGGGCCAGAATAGAGAGCCAAGAAATGGACCCTCAACTCTATGGTCAACTAATCTTCGACAAAGCAGGAAAGAATGTCCAATGGAAAAATAATAATTTTTCTTCAATAAATGATGTTGGGAAAATTAGACAACTACATGCAGAAGAATGAAACTGGACAATTTCCTTACACGACACACAAAAAGAGACTCAAAATGAATGAAAGACCTAAATGTGAGACAGGAATCCATCAAAATCCTTGAGGAGAACGCAGGCAGCATCCTCTTTGACCTCAGCTGCAGCAACTTCTTCCTAGACACATCGTCAAAGGCAAGGGAAGCAAGGGCAATAATGAGCTATTGGGACTTCATCAAGATAAAAAGCTTTTGCACAGCAAAGAAAACAGTCAACAAAACCAAAAGACAACTGACAGAATGGGAGAAGATATTTGCAAATAACATATCAGATAAAGGGCTAGTATCCAAAATCTAAAAAGAACTTATCAAACTCAACACCCAAAAAACAAATAATCCAATCAAGAAAAAGGCAGAAGACATGAACAGACATTTCTCCAGAGACATCCAAATGGCCAACAGACACATGAAAAAGTGTTCAACATCACTCGGCATCAGGGAAATACAAATCAAAACCACAATGAGATACCACCTCACACCAGTCAGAATGGCTAAAATTAATGTCAGGAAATGACAAATGTTGGTGAAGATGCAGAGAAAGTGGAACCCTCCTACACTGTTGATGGGAATGCAAGCTGGTGTAGGCACTCTGGAAAACAGTATGGAGTTTCCTCAAAAAGTTGAAAATAGAGCTACCCTATGATCCAACAATTGCACTACTGGGTATTACCCCAAAGATACAAATGTAGTGATCTGAAGGGGCATGTGTACCCCAATGTTTATAGCAGCAATGTCCACAATAGCCAAACTATGGAAAGAGCCAATGTTTATAGCAGCAATGTTCACAATAGCCAAACTATGGAAAGAGCCTAGATGTCCATCAACAGATGAATGGATAAAGAAGATATACAATGGAATATTATGCAGCCATCAAAATAAATGAAATCTTGCCATTTGCAATGATGTGGATGGAACTAGATTATGCTAAGTGAACTAAGTCAATCAGAGAAAGACAATTATCATATGATCTCACTGGTATGTGGAATTTGAGAAATAAGGCAGAGGATCTTAGGGGAAGAGAGGAAAAAAAGAAACAAGATGAAACCAGAAAGGGAGACAAATCATAAAAGATTTTTAATCTCAGGAAACAAACTGGGGGTTGCTGGAATAGAGGGGGGTGGGAGGGATGGGGTGGCTGGGTGTTGGACATTGGGGAGGGTATTTGCTATGGTAAGCACTGTGAATTGTGTAAGACTCATGAATCACAGACCCGTATCCCTGAAACAAATAATACATTGTATGTTAATAAAAAAATAAATAAAACCTTCAAAAAAATCTGGAAATGTAATCTATAAAATTTCATTCTGTGGAAAGAGTTCACCCACACAACGGTGCTTACTGATATTCTTCCGTCCACAGGAGACCCGTAGTTACTTTTTCTAACACATGGCTTCTTTAAGGGTTCTGGGTTTATGATGACAATAATAAAATTGCCTTTTGATTAAAAAAAATACACACAACTATATATAAGATAAGATGTATTATAGGAATTGGCTCAGATGGCTACGGAGGCTGAAAAATCCCTTAATCTGCTGTCTGCAAGCTGGAGACCCAGGAAAGCCAGTGGTATAATTCAGTCCAAGTCAAAAGCCCTGAGAAGGGGTGTTGGGTGGGAAAGGATAGCTCTGGTTTAAGACCCTATTCTGAAGGCCCAAAATGCAGTTGCTCTGAAGTCAGAGGGCAGGAAAAGATGTACGCCCCTGTTCAAGAAGAAAGAAAAGGAATTTACCATTTTCAAATCTTTTTGTTTTATTCGGGCCCTGATCACATTGGTGAGGGAAGATCGTTTTTACTCAGTCTACTGAATCAAATGTTAATCTCTTCCAGAGATAACCTAACAGACACATCAGAAATAATGTTTACCAGCTATCTGGGTGTTCCTTAGCATAGTCATGCTGACATAAAATTAACTATAATACCACATCCCAACACCACTCCCACCCCCTGCTAGACTTCCCTGTCTGTCCTATTTGAATAAATGACACCACTCTCCACTGATGTTCAGGATGAAATTTTAAGTCATTCTTCATCTATTCACTCATGAAATATTTATTTAGTGTCTCCTATGTGCCAGGGACTATGCTAGGTGCAGCAGACACAATCATAAATGAAGTAGACTTGTTTCCTATTACCTCTTTTACTCCTACCCAATTACCAACCACCAGTGTCTCCTAAAAAATAAATACCATCATCTCAATCTTCTGTTTGAAAATCTTTGCCTTTACTTGTTTTCCCCCTACAAAATAAAATTTAAATTCTTCATCAAGATCTGCACATTTTTCTAAAACCTTACCCAAATCCATTGTAGTGGACATCAACTTTGAAAACCTTGTGTCCCTGGGCACAGTTAATTGAATGAAGAATAGACACTCGATTCAGCTTCGAGGTAAATCTTTTGCTGAGGTGTTGGATTGGAGTTTGAAGTGGCTGGAAGTGTTACATAGGTGGCCAGTCAGCTTCTGCCTATCACACGGATACAATAACAGAGAAAGGGGGATTAACTACAAAGTAGAAGGAAGCAAGTGTCCAGAGAAAGCAGAGATAGTATCAGAAATGGAGTCAATGCCCTAATTCCTGACCTTCAAGATCTTGGTTCCAGTGTTTCTAGAGACCCAGTGTCCTTCCTGCTCTTGAGTTCTGGGAGATACTCTTGAATCTTTTAAATAAACCCCGGCTCCCTTATTCAGTCTCTTTTTTGCTTAAACTAACTGGAGTTGGTTTCTCTTGCTTAGAATCCTGAATAATTAAGCTCTCCAGTCTCATCATTCATTCAGCTCTAGTTCCCCATTCCCCGCCGGCATCACCTCCAGAGGCAGCCAGAAAACAGCACTCAAGAGGCTCAGCAGGGACCTTTGTCTGGTTGCTCATTGCTCCTGGGAGCCTTTGCGGGGTGAGGTTCCCCTCTTATGACACCAGAACTTATTAAAAGATAAACTGAGGCAGATTAAAATTTTAAGTTTACTTAAGAAAAACCAATTCAAATCAAGCAGCATCAAACTGGAAGTGGTTAGAAATGTTCCACTGACAGGAGCATAGTGAGAGGCTTTTTACAGAGAAAAGGCAGAGGAAATAACTGATTGGCTATAACTTAAAGACCAGTTGGCTGATTGTGACTGGTTGTCCTTAGCTTTTTTTTTTAAAGATTTTATTGATTTATTAGAGAGAGAGAGAGCACGAGAGCTCCGTGTGTGCATGTGTGGGGGGAGGGGCAGAGGGAGAAGCAGACTCCCAGCTGAGCAGGGAGCCCTCTACTGGGCACTCAGGGTACATGGGACTTGATCCCAGGGCTTGATCCCAGGACCCTAAGATCATCATCTGAGCAGAAGGCAGATACTTACCAGCCTGAGACACCTAGGTGCGCCTGTCCTTAGGATTTTGATTTCTTAACCTTGAGGCTTGGATTTGGGTTTGCTTATAAAGGCTGCCATGGCATTAGAACCACATCAGTCTAAAGGTCTCCTGGTTTAATTAACTTAGCACTGCTCATTTATCAGTTTGAGATTTTGGATTCCTTCAAGTCCAGTGGGTATAAAGAAAGGGTCTCTTGCCAAAGATATGCTCTAGTGCAAGTCGTTTATTTAGGTTTATAAAGACTGTTTGCTGTTGTTGGAGTAGGAGTTTGTTAACCAACCCTTTGAGGGTTTAGAAAAGGTCGTGAGCTATTTCACACTTTTTATATTGGGGGCCTTGATGCCCTCTTAGGCAAAAATATTTTGCTATTTTCTTCAGAAATATCTATCTTATGATTCTGTACTTTTCTAGTATGTACTGTATCTTGGTTAAGAAACACCTAATGTGTCCACCTTTTCTTCTGCCAAGAGCTAAACTTAAATGTTTTTTTGAGCTACTGACCAATAATATGCAAATAAGTTCTTTGTATGGGATAAGGTTACTGGCTAGGACAGCCTTGTGGGAGAAAGACCTCTTTTGCCTTCAGAAATGGCAGGAAAATATGCTGTTCCTCAGGATTGACTTCTCCGCCCGTGATTCTGACACGATCATATGATGACGTACATTGATATATGCTTGACAATTCATTTCATTGTTTCTTGCCCTTTCTGGTGAGGAATTTGATCTGTTCTTCTGTTCCAGCTCCTCCCCTTAGCAGGTAAGTCAAAGGAGAACAGAGAATTATGGGAGAAGTGTGACAGAGCCCTGAGAGTGAGGATTTCAACATGATATTTTCCAGAAAGACTGAAGAATTAGTCAACCAGTCAAAACACATTTGGACTAGAATTTCTTTCTATATGTCTTTTTGTTCTAGTTTTTTAAAATTTTCTCCTTTAAAAATCTTTTTTAGTACAATTTAGAAGAACTCTAGCTCTGTCCTAGCTGACCAGACAGGACAAGGAATATTTCCAGATCTCAGACCTAAATACATAGAGGAACAGCTTATTCCAAAGGAGGCAAGCCAGTGAGGGAGGATCCTCTTTGGAAAGCCCAGTAAGAAGAAAGTTGGTAAGTGGAAACTGGGAGTTGCCCTGCAAAATAAACCTTTACCCTCTGGACAAGGACGAAGAGAGAGTTGTAACGTAGTTTCAGATTCCAGAAGAAAAGGCATTTCTGCCATTGATTGCCAAGATACTCTTTTGTAGTTTAGCCTCTGCTTAGAATGCTAATTCCCATCTCTTTCTCTCTCTCTCTCTCTCTCTTTTAAAGATTTTATTTATTTATTTGACAGAGAGAGAGAGACAGCCAGCAAGAGGGAACACAGGCAGGGGGAGTGGGAGAGGAAGAAGCAGGCTCCCAGTGGAGGAGTCTGATGTGGGGCTCTATCCCAGGACTCTGGGCTCACGCCCTGAGCTGAAGGCAGACACTTAACGACTGAGCCACACAGGCACCCCATAATTCCCATCTCTTGTACCTACTCTTCTTCCTGTTTCTTGGGAAAGCTGCCCAATTCCATCTGTTTTTCTACCTGGATATTTGGAATTTATTTTTTTCTCATGAGCATATATTATTCATATTCCAATGGATTTTGCTGTTTAACGGAAAGAACTCTAAGGCAGGAATCAAGAACTGTGATTTTATATACTTAAAAGATTTAACAATGTAATCATAACTGTTATTTCTTATTTGCTATATGACTGAGACTGTGATAAATGTTTACACGGACAGATGGAAATCAATGAAATGTTAGGTGAGCAACGAACTATGAGGGTAGATATATATGATAAGATTTGTTTTGGTTACAGAATAAAATATAAATAAAATTATCTGTGGTGTACATGCAATCATTACTGTGTTTTGTGCTTAGGCATAAGTAGTGAGTATTTTGGACAGATATTGCAATTTTTATAGCCAAGCCAAATAACTCAATAGAAGAGGAGTCTGCCTTTATTAATTTATCTTTATTTTTTGTCAAGGTTAGGAAGCTAGATGTCTGGTTCCCACTAAGAAGCACCTGGGTGGATCAGTCAGTTAAGCATCCTGCTCTTGATCTCAGCTCAGGTCTTGATCTCAGGGCCGTTAGTTCAAGCCCCATATTGGGCTCCACACTGGGCATGGAGCCCCCCCGCCCCCCCCGCAAATGCCACCTGGGCATTGCAAGACCAGAATATTTACTATTATAGATATGAAATAGAACTGAGTTATGCCCTTCATTCAGAAGCTCCAGGGCAACATATGCTATATTATAGGGTAAAATGGGAAGCAGGGGGAAGGGAAACATAACTTTATTAGGATGTGAATCCAAGATTCTTAAAAGGTCAAAATAACTTTCTCATTTTTAAGTTATTTTATTTCTCTTTGGGGAATTGAGTTAATAAATATTCATTTTCCCTTCCCATTTTTACTTCTGACTTTTCATTAAGATGGAGTAAGTTATTGACAGAAAGACCCCTTCTTGGATTTCGTCGTCCCAGATAAATTCTATTTTTCAGTTAAAACTCTGCATACAGGAGGGGCACCTGGGTGGCTCAGTCAGTTGAGCATTCAACTCTTGGTTTCAACTCAGGTCATGATCTCAGAGTCGTGAGATCGAGCCCTGCATTGAGTCTCACTTTGGACTTGATGCTCCGCATCCGCACTCAGCAGGGAGTCTGCTTGAAGATTCTCACCCCCTCTCCCTCCCTCTACTCACACTTGTGCTCTCTCTCTCAAATAAATAAATAAATAAATCTTAAAAAAAAAAACCCTCTGCACACAGGAAAATAATTTGAATTATTAAGCAAGTGGCATAGGTGTTTATGCTACCTCCATAGGTATTGGGCTGTTTCAATAGTTAGGACATCTTTATTATTATTATTATCATTATTTGTATAGCTTACTATGGGTTTGTACATTCTGGGTAGTGGATTTTGTCAGCAAGAATAAGGTGAAGTTATCACAGCCCCAAATATGGAGGAGGTCTGTAACTTAGGACTTCGCAACACAAAGATTTTTGAAAAGACTAATTAGAGAATGCCTTTCTTCTAAACACAAGAATAAAAGCTACGTACTCTTTTATACGATTAATTTAACTTTCATTATGGGCTATTTATTACCAATGATAAATGACAGGGTTCTATCAGAGCCAGGTACTGCATAGCTCCCCTTGGGGCACACATGGAGCTCAATGTAGCTTGTGTACCCTGGGGCACTGGTCAGGTATAAATATTTAATTCCAGTTTAGTAATCCCTTAACTTATACTGGCTATGAGAATCATCTTTATTCTAGTTTGGTTGAATTCTTTGTTGCCTGACCTAGATTTTGCAAATTCCTTTCTAAATGTCTTCATGTTCTGTTCTTGTACCATATCCTTCTGCATTCGGATAATTTTTGGTACTAAAATTAACCATATATATGTATAGCCATAATTTTCAGCATTCATTATGCAGCGTACCTTTATTCTTCCTCTCTGTCTCTGATTCTCCCAGTGTGTGTTGATCAATGATCTGCCTGCACCATTAAAAACGTAGCTCGCTTCACAGGAAGAGTATATTCATGGAGATTCCAAATGAAAGCTTCCTCTCGTTGGACAGAAACATGGGTGACCTGACACTTCATATATAACAGCATTTATTATCTCCCTTTGATTGAAACAGTTTAGAATTATTATTGGTTAACCATTTTATGTGCCATAACATGTTAGGGAAGCATGCTAATTTAACACATCTTCCCTATATCCTTGCTTATTTTTTATTCTGTTGCACTTTGTAAATCTTCTTTTTTTTTAAAGATTTTATCTATTTATTTGACAGAGAGAGACAGCCAGTGAGAGAGGGAACACAAGCAGGGGGAGTGAGAGAGGAAGAAGCAGGCTCCCAGCCGAGGAGCCCGATGCGGGGCTCTATCCCAGAACGCCGTGATCATGCCCTGAGCCAAAGGCAGACGCTTAACGACTGAGCCACCCAGGCGCCCCATGCACTTTGTAAATCTTCTGTAAGCCACCTCAGATCTTTTTGTGAACTTAAGTCTAGAAATGAGTTATTTCTCTGCTCCAGCCAAATTGATATGGGCCTGTTATATGTTAAATGTTTCCCCCCAAATTTACATATTGACGTCCTAACTCCCACTAATTCAGAATATGATCTTCTTTGGAGACTGGGCCTTTGCACAGGAAATCAAGCTAAAATGAGGCCATTAGAGTAGGCCCTAATGCAATATGCAACATGACCGGTGTCCTTATGAAAAAAGAAAATTTGGACATAGACATTCATAGAGGGAGAAGGCCTTGTGAAAACAAGGCAGGGATTAGGGTGATGCTTCTATGTGCCCAGGAGCACCAGTGATTGTCGGCAAACAGTGGAAGGTAGAGTAAGGGCATGAAAGAGATCTTTTTTCCCACTGCCCTTGGAAGGAACCAACCCTACCAACACCTTGATCTTGGACTTCTAGCCTCCAGAACTGTGAGATAATAAGTTCCTCTTGTTTAAGCCACTCAGTTGTGTTATTTGGTGGTAGCAGCCCTGGAGAATAAATGCAGTGCCTCTATAAAACAATTATCTTATTAACTGCAGATTTTTTTCTTTGGTATTTTTTTCCACACTGGAGTATGCATTCATCAAGGGAAAAAACCTTGCCTGTCACATGCTTTAGTCTGTGGTAGTTTTGTAAGGGAAAGAAAATGTAAGACATGATTCCTGTCTTAAGATCCAAAATTTATTCATCTAATATTTATTGAGAGCTTGATATAATTATGTAACTAGCACTCAGTCAACTTGAGGGTCATAAAGTGGTAAACACAAGAAATGATGATCTCTACTTTCATGGGATATATTGTCTGGATGACAGTGGTGGGGTGGAGCATTAATACACACAAAGGCAACACCTGGGTGGCTCAGTCTTTTGAGGTTGAGCATATGACTCTTGATTTTGGCTCAAGTAGTAATCTCGGGGTCCTGGATCGAGCCCCACATTGAGCCCTGCATCAGGCTCCACACTCAGTGGAGAGTCTTCTTGAGGATTCTCTCTCTCGCCCTCTGCTCACACACATGCTCTCTCTCTCTTTCAAATAAATAAATGAATCTTTAAAACAAAAGGAATATACACAAAGGTTAAAAAAAGAATATACACAAAGAGAAAACAATTGTATGATATGTAAATAGTTTGAAGGAAAAGAAAGAAAACCATGTTTTTATAACAGCAATTTCAGTGCATACAAATATGTGATAATTGTCAAGTAGGAAAGAAACAGCTATGTATAAGGAACAGGGAACAGTGATAGCCCTTGGCCATGGGATGGTCTGGGAAGGCCTCTAAGGAAGGGCATTTGAGCACTGCTTACAAAGAGCAGTTGATTTTGATAGATGGTGGGGAGAGAGCCCACTTACACTTACCAAGATGAGAATGAGCAAGAACCTCTGGGTTGTGAGCAGTCCATCTGTCTGGAGCATAGAGAAGTAGACTAAGTAGAATGATAGGGCAATGATAAGTATTATTATTTTTTTTTTAAGGCTTACTAAGTGCCAGGGACTGGAATAAAGACTTACATTGTCTTAATTATCTTCACATTTTCTGAGGTAGCCTATAGTTGTCCCACTTTACAGATGAGGATATTGAAGTTTGCTCAACCATTGTTTTGAACTCATGTTACTATACTATACTATATACCACCCAGACTTATTCACCCAGACTTATTAACTGTGATTTAGAATGAGATCTCTACCTCCACAAGCTCTGGTTTTGTTTTGTTTTGTTTTTTTCCATGAAAAAGACTGTCCCTCCCCCCCCCCCAAACGCAGAGTCAGAAGATAGATTGCAGGCAGATTTTAGAACACTTTGTATTCTTAAAAATCTGTAGATTTTACTTAAGAGTAAAGAGGAGAGAAATAGAACTTCTGCGAAGTGGTAACATGAGCTGAAAACATTGAAGCCGGAAGAAATTTGGGGAAGTAGGATCCCTTAGCACTTACTAAAGGGAAGATCCAGATCAGAAATATAGGTGTGTTATTAGGCTGGCTTAGCATACACACGAAGCATTGGAGGTTCCTGCTAATAATTCCTATTTGCAGGCACCACCCCAGGGGATTGCTAAAGTGAGGAGGCTTAAAACAATATTCTGTTCTTTCCTGGTCAAAGGATTAGGGAGGCAGAGTGAACCAAACTTCCTTCTTCGCAGCAGGCTCATGGCCTGGAGGGACCAGAATTCATTCATCTTTTCATTCCCTTTCCCCCTACGACCTGAGATCTTGCTCATTATAAGCATGTGGATGAATTGAACTATCAGAGTGAAAGACTGTCGTCAAAGAAGAAGCATGATTCTGTGAATTGAAAATGAGAACGAATTCAAGAAAACACAATTTGTAAGCCCGGGAGCAAGAACACATGGGGTACAGAGGTGTGACATGTGACCAGCAAAAAAGATTAAAA
Source organism: Ursus arctos (assembly GCF_023065955.2). Classification (NCBI taxonomy): domain Eukaryota; kingdom Metazoa; phylum Chordata; class Mammalia; order Carnivora; family Ursidae; genus Ursus; species Ursus arctos. The sequence continues at coordinate 57,993,660 of NW_026622863.1, read as the reverse complement.
TGAAATCTCTGGCCAATTATATTTGAGTGATCTGCTGCTTAGGGCGCATGATTAAGTTCCTAGCAGCTCTGATATTTGTTGGATACTTTTCCTCTGCAGACTCTGAAAGCACTTTGAAGAGACTGTGTCACCATTAGGAGACAATATAAAACACCGCTTGATTTGAGTCTCCCACTCTGGAAACACACAGGCACTATTCTTTCTGCTGAACACCATAGAGAAGAAGCAGAAAATAGCTTTTTCAATCGAAATAGCAGGAACAGATGTAGGAAAGCACTGTATGGTTTTCTGAGTTGGAAATTGGCTAGAACACAGGGATATGAATGTCTATCTTCCTCTCAAACATGCTGGGTGCCAATAGAAATGAATGAAACCTATGAAAATAGCACGATCAAATAATGCTCTTCATTTAAGAAGTCCTTATTTATGGGGCGCCTGGGTGGCTCAGTTGGTTAGGCATCTGACTCTTGGTTTTGGCTCAGGTTGTGATCTCAGTGTCATGAGATCAAGCCTTGCATGCATGTGGTGCAGAGTCTGCTTGAGATTCTCCCTCTCCCTCTGCCCCTCCACCCGCTCATGTGCTCTCGCATGCTCTCTCTCTCTCTCTCTCTAAAATAAATAAATAAACAAAATCTTTACAAAAAAAGTCCTCATTTAGTGACCTGAATATAGTTGGCATTCTAATAAATATCTGTTGGAAGAATAACAGCAAGAACAAACTTAGTGTTTTCTCATGTGTTTGCTGGTTTGTCTCCCAGACCTCTTCTGTCACTGGACCTAGACATAGAGAGGTCCTTTCTCATAGTTGACACTTCCAGATCATTTTTTCTCTGTCCTCCTTAAAAAACTACTTTAGCAGTTAGGCTCTCTTTCTTCCGTAAGTCACATTTTTTTCAGCTCAACCAGGTTATTCCCATAAACATGCAGGCATACTGTAATATCTTTTGAAAAATAACCCCCTTCTTTAAAATAACCTCCAACTATCACCTGATTTCTCTGCTTCCCTATACATCAAAATTCCTTGAAAGAGATTTCTTGTATTCATTCTCTTGTCCCCTTTCTTTCTTCCTGTTCTCACGTGAGTCTACTCCAAAAGCAGCTCTTCTCAAGATTACCCATGACTTCTGTAGCTGCTAAATGCAATGATAAAGTCTCAGTCTTTGTCCTAACTAAACTCTCAGCAGCAGTGATGCCATGAATAAATCTCTCCTAGGAATATTTACTTCAACTTGACTTCTGGAAGCTACTCTCTCACTTCTTCTAATCCCCTTTGCTGCTTCTTGCAGCTCTCTCTACTGATTCTTCTCATCTTTCCACTGAAGTTCACTGGGGTTCTGTCCTTACTTCTCTTCTCTTCCCTATCAACACAAACTCTCAACTCCATATCACCAAATATGACTGTTTTAAATATTATCTGTATTTTGATGATGCTCAAATGTTCTTCCCCTGAACTTGGAATTCTATTCAACTGCTACTGAACATCCTCCCTTCTGCAGTTAATAGACACCTTAAATTTAATATATCCTGGAGCTTGATATTCAGCTCCTCCAAACTGGATCTTCCTTAGCATTTAATGTCAATTTTCCCTTCCAATTGCTTAAGCAACCTGGAGTCACCCCCAATGGACTTTTCTCTTTTTCTCTTACATATTTTCTCCATCAATCAATTCTGTTAATTGTACCTTCAGAATGTATAAACAATCTGGTGACTCCTCTCCCGCTGCCAAATTTCTCCAAGTGGCCATCATCTGTTTCCTAGATAAATATGATACTCTACTTTTGGTCTCTCTGATTCAGCATGTACCTCCCTCTTATGGTCTGTTCTGAACATGGCACCTGGATCAGATTGAGTAATGTTACCCCTGTACCCTAAACTCTACAATGGTTTTTCACCATGCTCCTTACAAGGGCTAACAGGCCCCTGTTTTTTGTTTGTTTGTTTATTTGTTTTTTTCAGAACAAATTTCTTCTACTCTTTCTGGGCCTCATTCATTAGTCACATTGTCCTCCTTGGTGTTTGTCATACTCTACACATGTTCCCAACACAGAGATTTTGCTCTTACGGTTCCTCCTTCTTGGAGCTCTCTTCCTCAAATACCTGCATGTCCCCCTCCATTGCTCCTTCACACCTTTGCTAAAATGTCAATTTCTCTGGGACGCTTTCCTTGACCACCATCTTTAAAATTACCCCTCCCAGCACTATCTATTCCCCATCTCTACTCAATTTTCTCTAATAATACTTATATCTACCTGACTAACATGTTTTACTTATTTATTTATTGACCACCCTCCACTCTAGATTATAAGTATAATGAGGGTCTGGATTTCATTTACTATTTTGTCTCCCACACAATGAAGAATATCTGACACATCTTAGTCACTCAATAAGTGACACTGGAATGCTTTAAAGTCAGACAACTCTGGGTTCTTTCCTCCAGCTTCTCTACTCACCAGATATAGAAATAAACATAGTGAGAATATTAGAAACATCCCTGTGTTATTGACCAGAAATAGTAGCATACTCTTCTTTTCTACAAGGACCAAGTTGATTAAAATTGAAGAAATATAGTGTGACAGTCATACTCATTAAATGAAAGTTAATAAAAGTACATTTAAATGTTAGATGCTTTGTGTTATACTTGAGAGAATGAATTGGGACCTTTTGCTTTCTAAGTCAGATGGACTCCCAAACCCCCTTTTAAATTAAGAAGGTCTCATTTTCTCTGAAGCCTTCCTGATTTCCCAGACAGTCACTCCTTCTGCAGCATATTTTATACATACCTTCATTTAGCCCTTATCACATTGTATTATAGTTCCCTGTAATGGCTTTATTTCCTCAGCTAGACCGTGAGGTTCCTAAATAAGGGGATGATAGATACCTATCTTTGCATCCCCAGTCACTAGAACTGTTTCTGTCACATAGTAGGTGCTCATAAACCTTTGTTGAATAGATTAGGTAATTTGGACTCAGATGGCACGAGATTGGCAATAATTCACTGTTATTACAAATAAGAGAATTACTATAAAACGAAGCCTTGTTTGTAGACATACTAATGAAGAAGGGAAACATAAAAGACTAATTTCAAATATTAGAACATATCTTCCAAATTTTCAATTTAATTACCCTAGAAAATGTTAATAAACAAAAGTGCAAAAGTGCTTTGTTTTTATTATCCTGTATTTTGTATTACCCTGATTCAGTCACCAGATGTCAGTAGGAGACTGTGGTCCAAGTTGCTCTTTCTGTAAACAAGGAAACAAAGACTTGACATTGAAACATGGAACAAATCTATTTCCTTATACAGACTCTTCTGAACGGTAAGCCTAGTAGCTTTAGCATTTTATTTTTGGCCTGATTTTGATGTAGCCTAGTATAGAAGAAAGGACATCGGACTGGGAATCAGAAATCTCAGGTTTTAGCTCCAATTCTGACATTTTTAAATTCTTTGACTAGCTGGTAAGTTCCTTTACCTTTCTGGACTCTGAAAGGTTTCCTCATTGGAAAATAAGGTAGCAAAAGAAGATGATTCCCATAAACCTTCCAGCTCTAACTTCTGATGATTCTATTCCCTCTTCTTGCTAACTTCACCTTCTGTGAAGCTGGAAAACTTTTATATGTTCTTTCCCACTTTCATACAATCAGTCTCCAGATGTTGGTTGACATGTGCGATATCCCCTTTCCATCTGGAGAATGATCCATTTTATTATTAAAAAATACACAAAATTTGTTTAAGATGTTATGTAATTGTGATACTTTTAGCAACAGTCATGTTTGGGGTTTTCACTTTCACCGGGGAATGAATTACTTATTTTAGGTATTCCTGAATATTCTTCCTCTTTGTTACCAGTTCTCTGTACTGCACACCCATCCACCTACCTAAAACACATACAGCCTCGTCTTTTATTCATTATGTTCCACTGAAGCCTGCAATCACCAACCACTTCTAGAAGACTCAGACACTGTTGTCATATGAATGCCTCATTCATCTCTTTCATGCATATTTATTCATCAGTTAGATACTTATATTGCATATAGTTCATTTCATGGTGAAGGTTCTCACATTCTCAAACCATGCCTTTTAATTCTTTTCCTCATAGTTAAGCCACAGAGTAAATATTTTTGAGACTAGCCTGAATTAGATGGAGCTCTTAACACTTAGAGCCACCACTCTTGTACCCAAATTATATAGACCAAGTTCACAAATGTTTTTATAGAATGTATTCATTCCTGGAATGTATTTGGTTGTTTAGTAAGCATTCCAGGCTGCTGGTGTTCTGGGATCTAGACAACAAATAACTCACAGTGCGGTGTGGAAACAGTGTGGGATAGGCATTGATCCAACATAGTGATGACAGCTACAGTGGGGTTACATGCAGTGTGCACTGGGGCTCAAGGAAGGCAAGCCTAGCCAGTCTGGAGGAACCAGAGAGAGCTTCACAAAGGATTTACAGATTTACCCTTGAGCTGACTTTTCACAGAAAGTCAGGAGATTTGGATGGTAGGTTGGGAGACTATTCCAGAGAGAGGGGGCAGCAAAGGCAAAGAAACAGAGGTGCAAGACAGGGTGTTAAACTGGAGAACTGCATGCCCATGGTCTGTGTTGGTTGGTTGGAAAGCGAGGGGGTGATTTGCTGAGAGAAGAGACCAAATTCATAGTGCCCACTGTTTGAAATTTATAAAAGGTTCTCTTGCCTCTCCCTTCTTCTTTATGTATTTTGGTACTATTCAAGGGTCAGTTCTGGCCTTTCATAGGGAACTGTTTTTCATGATCTTTGTTAATTTACAGAGAAATCTACATTGTGTATAGTCTGTGACACATTATTACTCTTTAATACATATATGGGCTCTTGTCCTGGCCAGACAGTTTGTTCCCCCAGTTCATGTTTGCACTTAATAATCACTTTGAATTATTATTATATGGAAGGATGGAAGGAAGGAAAGAAAAAAAGAATGTGGGGAGGAAAGAAAGTAGGAAAGAAGGGAAAAAAACAAGGAGGGAAAGGATGAATGCTGGTAGTGGGAAGTTAAATTAATATTTTTCAAGAGTATATTAGATTCTGGAAAATATAGAGACATCATTAGTAATGTAGCTGAACAATCAGGGCCACGTGGAGGTTTTAGAATATTTGTCATTGTCCGGGACTCTCTGAGCATGTAGAACAGGAGGTGGCCCCAGGGGAGATATACATATAACCATATACATGCATACTGACTATGTTTTGTGAGGTAGGAATTGGGAAAAAAAAAAAAAACAACAGCCTGATAGAGAGCTCTGCTCTGAAATACTGAGCAGAGAACGAAATGCAGCATGTATGGATTATATAAAATAATATCATTTTTCTAATATTAGATACGAAAAGAGACCCCTAAAAGGGCAATAATGCAGGTCCTTTCACTGTTCTGCCTTATTATTTTTAAGTCAAACTGCTTTTTGATTCAAGGCAAACTCCTTGAAGGGGAAGCATCTACAATGGTAACCGCCAGAGGTACAGAAGCTGCCTAGGAGAGGAAGTAGGACAGGCTGAAGTCAGGCAGACAGGGGTGTGGGTGCTGGCTCCACCCCTCGGTACCTCTGTGACCTTGAACAAGGTGTTCCTACTTCTCCCACAAGCTTTAGTTTCTTTGCCTATGAAATGCAGATAATAATGCTTCCTTCTCTGTGGGGTTTTGGGTTCACTGAACGAAATGGAACATCTAAAGAACTCAGCACAGTGCTTGACACATTGTAAGTAGTTGGTAAATAATAGTTATTATTGACAAGTGTGGAACTATGAAAACACAAAAGACTGGACTCTGTGCTAGAGAATATGAAGTATAGTTCTAGCTTCATTATTCACTTGCTATGTGACCTCAGTCACGTTTATTTTGTTCCTTGTCTATACAGTGGAGACCTCTATATTGTACCTAACCATCATGAGTGATAGTGTATGTAAATCATTGTACAGTTTAAGGAATCATTTCTATTACAGCCCTCATTTAAAAAATACAGTGTTGTAGGCTTCCAAGATTGAGCACCTGTGCCTTGTTCTGCCTGACAGCCTAGGACTATTCTACTTGCAGAATTTTAGTGCTCTGGTTGCTAAAAACAGCATCACGTGGGCACTGTGCAAAGTACAGTGCCCATTTCATGGGTTGATGAAGGCACACATGCCAAAGTTGAAAGTCTAATTGGAAACTGAATAGTCCTGTCTGGTGTCTTACCACTACTTTACATTGTGAAAGAAAATCCTCATAGGTTCGTCATACGGAGTTTGGTTGTCATGATTATCATCAACTTTCAAGTCACATCTGCACGTTATTTAGTCAATTTTTTTACCCACTATTCTTAGAAACTGATATGATTTAGAGATACTACTGTTCTCTTTGGCTCTTGTATCTGCAATTAAGCAAGATGCACTAGCAACATTTTCCTCTATTAATACCAAATCTCAATTGCAAATGTCAGCTTTCTTCTGAATCTTTCCCTTAAGTCATACTTTAAAACTCTGGAGTTCAGTTGCCTCAGCTGTAAAGAATGGGTATTGATTTGGGGGCCCCCGAGTTTTCTTGAAGCCCTAGAGATTTACACAAGCTCCCATGGTGTTAGTGGGAGAATGTTAAGTGTTCTTGTTTATATGTCTTCTCAGATAGATCGTATTATCCTGAAAGTAGAGTCATTAAAAGAAATGTGGTTTATTTTGCAACATTTGCATAAAATATGAAGTTAATGCAGTATATATCATTTGTTTATGTATACTATTATATTTTGTTTTGTTTTATCTCTAATAATTCATCAAGTTATTATAAATGTAAATACTTTATAAAGTAATTCCACATTAATCATTTTATCGTATCTTATCCATACTCATTTGAAGAACATAGGGTAGATATAACTCTATTATTCATTTCATGTCCCAAATAATCACACACATGTGACCTTGTTCCATGCCACAGAGTTAGCAAAAGGAGGTGGCAGTATTTAAACACAAATCTTCTGACTTCAAGCTTATTCCAATCCACCAAAAGTGTTGTTTAAGTCAAAATATTGGGGCACCTGGGTGACTCAGTTAAGCGTCTGCCTTCAGCTCAGGTCTTGATCCCGGGGTCCTGGGATTGAGCCCCATCCCGAGCTCCCTGCTCAGGAAGCTGCTTCTCCCTCTCCCTCTGCTGCTCCGCCTGCTTGTGCTTGTGCTTGTGCTCTCTGTCAAATAAATAAATATTTTAAAAAATTAAATATTAGTTGTCCAGAGAAAGTAAACTTGAAGAAATGTTACTCTGTTTTAAGTGATTTCTTTGCTTAGAAGTAGGGATGATAATTTTCATTCTCTTCAAAGCACTGGTTGCATGGTGAAACTGGACACTTCCCCAGTTTCCTGAATGGGAATTTCGTTATTTAATTTGAAGTATTGTTAATTCTTAAGACTTAGGCACAGTCATATTTATGCATAATTTTGTAAGCTTAGTTTAGAGTTATCCATAACATAATTGTGTTTAGATTCTCTGCTAATGCCTGTATCCATTAGAGCTAATAAATGAGGCGTCCTTCTCTATACATCATATGCATGGACTTCCTCAAATTATCAACATGCCACTGAATTTGGCTTCCTTGGTTTGGAAATCTCTTAGTTTTTCATAATACTGGAATATTATAACTCCAGAGGAAAATGTAATTTTGATCATTTTGTGGTTTTATGAAGAAATAAAGTTTAATTATTGAATGTTGATTCCATTTATGTTGAGTTACTTTTAAAATATCATATAGTGATTTTTAAATTAAATTCCACTTCTTTTAAAAATACTTGGTGAGGGGATCACATATGCAGATTAATGAAATATAAATACATGTGAAAAATTAATTGTAGTTGAAGAATGATGTATGATGCTTGGAAAAAAGAGAAGAAAGGAGGTTTCTCCAAATTCAGGCATTATTTATTCTTTTACAATAGTATAATTCTAGACCAAAAGGATCCTTGAAGTTTATATTATTAAATGAGGAAACTACATTTTTAATGGCTGAGGAAACTACAGACCTAAGTGTTTTCCCAAAAATTGCACAGTTAATTGGTAGCAGGACCAAAAGCAGAACATAAGTTATTTTTCAACTATGTGCCAGAATCCCCTCTAACATCAGACTTCCTTAATAATATATAACTTAATAATTAAAAAGCATCTAGCAGTTTGCTCATCCCATGCGCATTGCAGATAACTACCATAAATATTGTAAGCCACTGATAGAAGTTTCTCTTTCCTCATTACAAAGAATGCCATAGATGGGGGAAAAACCTCATCACCCCATGCCCGGATTGTTGGGCAATACAGCTCTGAGCCCTTCTCTCCACTTTCAATCACTCTCAGCCTTCATATTCTCTCATCTGGTGGACAAAACCATCTTCCTAAAGTCTTATAAATTCTCAGAACAAAATCTTCAATGACTCATTTATAAAAATATTAAATCTAAACTTCTCTAGCAATGTTGTACAAAATCTAACCCTATCCACTAGTGTTATGATGGAGAGGGGAGGTACACATGAGGCAATTTTTAAATTATAAGCTGAAGAGGAGTAAAGGCTCTTTGGTAATATAAATGGGGATGTTCAATCCTAATACTGAAGTAAAGCATAATTCATGGCAAAGGGCAATCAGAAGCAGTGGAAGCAAGATGCAATCTTTTCTCAGAGAAGAAGCTTGAGCTAACAAAACACTTATTTATTTCTTTTTTAGATTTTAATTTAATTTTTTTGAAAGAGAGAGAGAGGGAGAGAGAGAGCATGCAAGCATGGGAAGAGGCAGAGGGAGAGGGAGAGAGAGAGAGAATCTTAAGCAGGCTCCACACCTGGAACACACACACATGCACACACAAGGAATACTGAGGCCCAGAGAAGTTTATTAAATTGCTTGAGATAACAGACTTCACTGTAAACAAAGTAAAAGTTTCAGGTCTATTTGACTTCAAATCCTGCATCTTGCTATAAGAACTTGCTGCACTTGTTTTCTTGCTCATGTTATTCTCATGACATGATAGCCTTTTTCCTGTCCTTCCTTATATCCAGATTCTTCCTAACCTGAAAAACTCAGCATCTCCTACATGAAGACTTCACTGATGACTACAGTGCTTCTTTGTCTCTTTTCCAAACTCCTGGTGCAAGCTATGTTTATTGAGGGTCTATGCTATGTCAGATATACAGGCATTTAGCATAATCTCATGCAACACTGTGAGTTTTGATAGAAACAACCTGTGAATATGTTACATGGCAAATGGAATTTCACAAATTAAGGTGATGAACTTTAAAATAGAGGGATTATCCTGGGCTATTTGGGTAGGCCCAATCCACTACATGAGTCCTTAAAAGTAGAAGAGGAAGACAGTGAAGTCCATTAGAGATATAGCAGGAGAAGATGCAGGAAATAGGCCAAGCATGAGAGAGACTTGACCTACTATTACTGGCTTTGAAGATGGAGGGCAGGTGGGCCCTAAGCCAAAGAATATTCAGGGCCTCTGGAAGCTGAGAGTGGCCCTCAGCTGATAGCAAATAAATGAAGACCCTAGTCCTAAAACGGCAAGAAACTGAATTCTGCCAATATCCTGTATGAATAAGAAAACAGATTCTCCCTTAGAGCCTCCAAAAAGGGACACAGCTTTGCTGACATTTTGATTCCTACCTTGTGGGATCCCAAGCAAATGAAACTGGCCAAGCCTGCTTGGACTTTTGGCCTACAGAACAGTGAGATAATAAATCTGTGTTGTTTTCTATTGCTAAGTTTGTAGTAACTTGTTACAGTAGCTATAGAAAATTAAGACAGTTGTTATCTATAATTTTCAAATAAAAGTTTGAGCCATAGAATAGTTAAGCTCATACAACTTGTACGTGTCAGAACTGACTCTTTCAAATATACTCTACTTCTCCTGAATGTGCATGCTCCATGGTCTCTTTTCCTTAAAGTGGAGAACCATACCTTAAATATTTAATTTGTCTATCTTCTCCATGTTCTCTGGTATAGTCTTGAACACACAGACATTCCAGGGGGTGAATATTTACTGTGTTTCCCAAATCCCCCATCAGTGAAGGACTCAATGCCCTGACAGCCAAGAGCGCTATCAGTTATAACCTTCAACCACCAGCCCCTTCAGAGACCATTCCAGCTACATATTTACCTTGCTTAAACACACATCCTTCCCAGAATGACCCACATAAAATGACTAATCTATATCAAGTGAAGACCTAGCTATGTTGATCCAAGTTGGGAAAATGCTGAAGGATCCTTGTAGCTACAGAGCTCCACATGGGGTCAGCCGAGGCTGTTGAGTTTCCCTTGCAGATCCACTTCTCCCTACTCTATCCTGTTCATTTCTTTCCTTCCACAGGCATACAGGTGTGGATCCCAGGGGCACTTCTTAACTTCTCAATTAAGCAAGCTAATCTGCTTCTCAGAATCTACTCCCCAGGAACCCAGGCTGTGACATCTTACCAATGCCTTTGGTTGGTTACCATATCTAAACATTGGATGAAGTTTATTTTACCTATTCATGTGGGTAAAATGTTAGCTTCAAGTCACAAATCTCCAAAGTGTTTGAAGAGACTATTTGAATAGTGATGTCATTTCCATCTCTCATTTTATGAATTTGAGGGCTACAGATGGCAAATTTTATAAATAATCTCCACTTTGGTTAGTGTTTTAATGGTGCATGTGTAATAGAATAACATAGGGTGTAATAGAATGAAGTAGGGTTTATTCTTGATATATCTATCAGGCGCCACAGAGATAGAGGTATACCAGCATGCTCAAACAAAATCCACACATTTTATGATTAACTGAGAGGGTTACATGGAAAGCAGATGTACCCTCCCTATTTTCCTCCCTGCCTCTTTATTCTTGCTCCCATGTTCCTGGCCTGCGGGTGAGCGAACTTACCTGAGGGTGCTAGGTCTAAGGGAGGTTCTTCTGCAGGTGTCTTCCTTCTTCTTATCTTGTTGAAATCACTGAAGCCATCTTCCTGGTACCCATGATGAGCTCTCTCCCTTCCTGGCCTTCATGGTGCTTGTTCTGTGATCTCTGTACCTCCTGCCTGCCTTCCAGGAATTCAACTGGCCACTGGGTAGCCTTCTGCTATTTCCAATTACCTTACACACTCTCAAAACTTGTAGTCCAAAAGCAAAACTGTCTCAAGAGTTACAGCTTGAGGTAAACAGCTCCTTTTATTCCATTTCTGTAAACTCCTTTCCTTTCTCCCTCTATCATCTTTTGTTGTTAATGAATAGTCTCCTTCAATTGCCCTTGGAACATCTTCTCACTAACTCTTCAAGAGCCTCTCTTTCCTAGAGTACAATTTATTAGATATTTCTATAGATATTTCTATGGCTATTTCTAACTTTCCCCCAGAGATTCGCAGTTCAGCATTAGGGTTTTATAACATTTGGTTTCTCTTGGCATTCGTGTTATCTACTTTACCACTGTTTTATGCCACAAAAAATAGAAGTACTCAGCATAGCAATGTTTTTAACTCTCACAACTCCAAACTGGCATCAGAATAGGCTTAGAGTCTGTGAAGAGGAACTTTAAGAATATACATGTCTTCCACGCAGTGGTGAGCACTTGTCCCTTTGGACAATCAGGAGGTAGACTCTTCAGACCTCAAGTCAAAGTCCACATTTAAATCCTCAGCATTCAGCTTCATACGATGCATGCAGACATCTTTGCCCTTTGAACACAGTACATCCCATAATAGTTGTTTTGCAGTGAATGCACATTTCCTGGAGAATTGAGGTTGCTTGCTCGCCTTCTAAAACCCTGTGCTATACTTCTACAGGAGGTAGGTTTTCATGGGCAAGGTTGTCTCCTTTGTGTTTTCAGGATCCAAGTACAGGCAAGACCATAAGTCATCAGAATAGTATCCTAAAAGTACCTCTATTTCTTCCTGTTGCAGTGTATCCCACTGGACTAAATTTTGTTCATTATTTCATCTTATCTTTGGCAAGTCCATTCTGCAAAAGATACATCTCAACAGCAGCCAAACACAAGCAATCAAACTTATATTCTTAATCCCATTTCACCCCTAGATACCATGATTTTGGCCAGATGTCTACTGTGATTGAATGCCTGCTCATGTTGTCTTTTTCTGCTGTTTTCTAGTTATCTACAATTTTGAGATTCTTTAGATTATCTTTTGCTCATCTCTCCTCCTCACCTGTACAAAATCTATGTTTCACTCTTGCTCTTACCTGCTCTCAGCCCATCTCTTAATGACATCCTTCTCCTATTTCAAAATTCCACAGATAAATTTGATCAGCTGCCTCATTGCTTCCATCAAATTCTCCCCCACCTCCACCCTTTATGCTCTAGCTTCCTTTCCATGGATTAGTTGGATGCAATGGGCACTCATTACTGAGTACAAGTGCTGCTGTATGCTGGAGTCCTGGAGGCACCAGTTTGACACTCACAGTAGTTTTCAAAACCAATGACCAGAAGCTGGGCTTCATTTCTTTTTTTTTTTTTTTTTTAAGATTTTATTTATTTATCTGACAGAGATAGAGACAGCCAGCGAGAGGGGGAAACACAAGCAGGGGGAGTGGGAGAGGAAGAAGCAGGCTCATAGTGGAGGAGCCTGATGTGGGGCTCGATCCCATAAAGCCAGGATCACGCCCTGAGCCGAAGGCAGACGCTTGCTTAACCGCTGTGCCATCCAGGCGCCCCTGGGCTTCATTTCTACTTGGAGCAGTGAGGAGAGCAACTTTCTCCCAATTTTAGTATGCCTTTATTCCACATGAATACAAAAAAATGTATTTGTATCTCAATAATTTACAAAGTTTATAGTGAAGCAGCTCTTTTATTTTTTACTTACACTGCCCACTTTTTCCACCACTTCTTAGTAAAAATATGAGTCCATAGGACCTTGAAAAGGAGACCAACCTAGAAGTAAAACGAACCTCAGTGTAGATAGCCAACACTCATAAAGTGTTTCTTGATAGGAGCAAAGTTGGGATGATAGTGAGCAACACCTATTTGCTTAGGTCTCTCCTTTGTGGTAAGTCTCAGTCTAGCCCCACTCTAGGGGGAAACTAGAAGAAATTCATGAGCTGAAATGTGGAGGTAGAGCGGGGAGGAGATCTGGATGGAAAGTGGTCTTGGAGGAAGTCATAGGGTTCTGATGAGAAGACCCAATAGACAGCAACTAGGCAGGGAGTAGAGTGGAATTATCCTCAAGAGACTGCCAAGTACATACCAGTTACAAGTGCTAGTAAACTGTGTGGATGCCAGAGCCAGGCTTGTCGCTTGTCTACAGACAGCACTCCCAGAAATGAGGGCACAGATCCTTCTGGGAAGGAGGTCTGGATGGTTCATATCTGTGGCCATAATGCCTGTGCTAACAGTGTCCTACAGGAGAGGCAATCAAAGTAGAGATTATAACATTGACTCTGGCACCAGATTTAGAAACCCGGCTATACTATTGACTGTGCAAGTTACTTAATTTTTCTGTGTCTCTCTCCCTTATCTGGAAAATGGAGATTATAAAGTCTATCTTATAGGCTGTTGTGATAATAAATGAATGTTTATAACCACACCTAACACTTAATCTATTCAATAAATATTAGCTATTTCAACATTATGCAATTTTGTGAAACAAAACATTTCTAAAAACCTGTTCTATCTTCAAGCCACTTAAGAATACCTATCCCCAGGGGCACCTGGGTGGCTCAGTCAGTTAAGCATCTGCCTTCGGCTCAGGCTGTGATTCTGGGATCCTAGGATCGAGCCCCGAATGGGACTCCCTGGTCTGTGGGGAGCCTACTTCTCACTCTCCCTCTGCCTTTTGCCCACTTGTGCTCTTTCTCTTTCTCCCTTAAATAAATGAATAAAATCTTTAAAAAACACACCCATCCTGAGGATTGGGAGGTTCAGGCTTTCAGTTATGGAATGAATAAGTGATGGGGATGAAAGTTACAGCCTAGGGAATACAGTCAATGGCATTGAAATAGCATTGTACGGTGACAGATGGTAGCTACACTTGTGGTTGGTATAACATAATGTATACAATTGTCAAATCACTATGATGCATACCTGAACCTCATGTAACATTGTGTGTCAACTATTCTTAAATGAAAAAAAGAATAGTCATCCCAATTTTCATTTAGAAAAGGAGGTACCATAGTTTCTCTGTATATTAACTTTAGACTTTTCTCCTTATGTTTTACTGTAGCCCACTTACTTTCTCTATAACCAGTTGGAAGCCCAAGATCCCTTCTTCGGACAAAAATTTAATGGCTATGGTACCTCATATATACCCTTCCGCATGACAGGTAAAATGTGAAAAACCCACACTAAAGTAATCCTTTGCATATTTTCTTATTGTATTTCCAAAAGATGTCTTCATTTCTTTTTTTAAATAATTTTTATTGTTATATTAGTCACCATACAATACATCCCCAGTTTTTGATGCAATGTTGCATGATTCATAATTTGTGTATAACACCCAGTGCACCATGCAATATGTGCCCTCTTTAATACCCAATCACCAGCCTATCCCATTCCCCAACTCCCCTCCCCTCTGAAGCCCTCAGTTGTCTCCCAGAGTTCACAGTGTCTCATGGTTCATTCCCACTTCTGTTTACCCCCCCTTCATTCTTCCCTTCCTTCTCCTACCAATCTTCCTATTTCTTATGTTCCAAAAATGAGTGAAACCATATGAGTTCCATAAATGAGTGAAACCATATGATAATTCTCTCTCTCTGCTAGACTTATTTCACTTAGCACTATCTCCTCCAGTCCTGTCCATGTTGCTGCAAATGTTGTGTAATCGTTCTTTCTGATGGCTGAGTAATATTCCATTGTATATATGGACCACATCTTCTTAATCCAGTCATCTGTTGAAGGGCATCTCAGTTCCTTCCACGATTTAGCTATTGTGGACAATGCTGCTATGAACATTGGGGTACATATGGCCCTTCTCTTCACTACGTCTGTATCTTTGGGGTAAACACCCAGTAGTGCAATGGCTGGATCATAGGGTAGCTCAATTTTTAACTTTTTAGGGGACCTCCACACTGTTTTCCAAAGTGGCTGTACCAAATTGCATTCCCACCAACAATGTAGGAGGGATCCCCTTTCTCCACATCCTCTCCAACATTTGTTGTTTCCTGCCTTGTCCATTTTTGCCATTCTAACTGGTGTAAGGTGGTATCTCAATGTGGTTTTGATGTGAATTCAAGCTATACTACAAAGCTGTGATCACAAAGACAGCATGGTGCTGGCACAAAAACAGACACATAGACCAATGGAACAGAATAGAGAACCCAGAATTGGGCCCTCGGCTCTTTGGGCAACTAATCTTTGACAAAGCAGGAAAAAACAACCAGGGGAAAAAAGACAGTCTCTTCAATAAATGGTGCTGGGATCATTGGACAGCTACAAGCAAAAGAATGAAACTTGACTATTCTCTCACACCATACACAAAGATAAACTCCAAATGGATGGAAGACATTGATGTGAGATAGGAATCCATCAAAATCCTAGAGGAGAACATAGGCTGCAACCTCTTGACATCTGCCACAGCAACTTTTTTCATGACACATCTCCAAAGGCAAGAGAAACAAAAGAAAAAATGAACTTGTGGGACTTTGTCAAGATAAAAAGCTTCTGCACAGCCAAGGAAACAGTCAAAAAACTAAAAGGCAGCCCACAGAATGCGAGAAGATATTTGCAAATGACACTACAGATAAAAGACTAGTATCCAAGATCTACAAAGAATGTCTCAAACTCAATACACATGAAACAAATAATCAAATCAAAAAATGGACAGATGTCTTCATTTCTTAACTGCAATATTTCATGTCTATGTTACTAACTCAGGGATGGAAGAGGTTATGCATATTCAGCATTTCTCTTGAAATCCAGTCCCTTAGTTTCTCAGTCATTGATTTTCTTCAATGTGCATCACTCAGATGTCCACAAAAAGCACTAGACCACCTCTCTGTTCTTCAGTAGATGCCAGATGTAGGCATGCCCTAACAAACTAACAGTTGTAAGTCAGAGTTTTCAGGACCTAGGATGAGAAAATAGCATCACAATTTGGACTTTGTTTCAAAAAAGAAATTCTTTTTATTCATTTCTTAATCCAGGGAAATTCCCCCGAGGTTCATATCTTAAGATATTCTGTAGAGTTAAGGTCAATCAAGCAATTTTAATTAAGTAGAATCAGAGAAACATTGGAAGGAGCCTAAGGAGACATACTGACTAAATATTATAAGACATTCTAGAGATGAGATCTGAGGAAAGAAAATGAACAGTGGGTAAAATCTCAGGAAATCTGAATAAAGCATGGGCTTTAGTTAATAATAATGTAAGATTGGTAATAACTAATAAGCTGTGAAAATGTACCACATGAATGTAAGATGCTAACCATAGGGGAAACTGAATATAGGTGTGCAGGAACTCTGTACCACCTCCACAGCTTTTCTGTAACTCTAAAACCATTCTAAATAGAAAGTTTAATAAAAAATAAGTTGAAGTTCCCCAAATGTTTGTTTAAAAGAACATTCTCACATCTGTGCTTTTGTTCTTACTAGTTCTCATAATCCCCCTTCCCACACACCTCACTTAGGGTAGGCAAATACGTTTCCTTTCCCATTGACTTTGGCCTTGGCCACATGACTTGCCTTGGCAAATGGAACTGAGCAAAATGTGCATTCACGATGTGGCTCACTGCCTCTAGCTCTACCCTGCTACCATGAAAACAGTATATCCCAGAGAGTGGTTCCTCTTTTCGCTTGCATTCCAGAATGAGAAAACAGGTAGAGGTGAATAGAGCTGAGCCCTCACGTAATCTGAGTAAGATAAATGTTTGTTTCTGTAAACCACTAAGATAATGGGAACATTTGCTGCTACAACAATAGTAAATTAATACTTTTGTTGATATCTTTCAAATTAGATTCAGTTCTTATACTGTCTCCTTCATGAAGACTTCCCTAGGTATCTCCATGACTCATTTATACTTTCCAGATTTAGCAAATAAAAATAGAGAACTTAATGCATTTTAAAAATCTGTGGAGCCTAATTCGATCATAAACTCTTTAAGGCAGGTCCTAATCTTATTCACTCAGCAAAATATGTTGTACCCTATTGTTCCTGGCATTTTATTAAGCTTTGTAAATACAATGGTGTATGAAAACAAATAGGAGCCCTACATTCTTCAAGGTTTTAAACTACTGGAGAGGACGGATTAAATAAATAATTACAATGATAAATGTAAAACTATAGTTCTAACCAATGCTATTTAAAGATACCAGTGCATGGTCCTCTGAGAATCTCTCCATGGGACATTTGACCAAGTCTTAGCTTTAAGACAAGGAAAGGCTTCCCTGAAAGAGTGACTTAAGAGGCAAAAAGATTGGGAAGACTGGTCCAGCCTCTGAACAACCCATGGATAGGAGTAGCCAGTGTCGCTGGGGAAAGACACAGTGAAGTTACTGTGAGATAAGATTGGGGAGGTGTAGATGGGAGACAGAAATGGCGTCTTTACCCCAACACTAAACTCAGTGTCACACACTTAGTATGTGCTTAACAAATGATGACAGCATATGGCTTAACTCGGGTTAGCTAAACTTTCTAACAAACATACTAGATGCCTGTGGTTGGGTGACAGAAGGGCAAACATGAATTAGGCAGAGCCTTTAACCTCAGGGAGCTTATGTACTAGAGGATATAACAATCCATCAGCCATAGTTGACCAACCCACCCCACTCCAAAAAAAAGAAAACCAAAAAACACCACACACACACACACACACACACACACACACACACAAACACCTCGAACTTTGTAGGAAAAAAAAAAAGGAAAATTGTTTTATTGACTTATGGAATCCAAACATATGTTAAACAACCAAGCTGGAGGGAGGAGACTATATAGCTGGTCTTTGGAGAGACCTGGAGCTAGACTCCAATGCTGCCAGAATTCTTTCTGTGTCCTGTATCTGTTCTTTCATTTTAGATTAGCTTTCTTCAAATAAGGATATATTGCTGTCTTCAGTTTGTGAATTCTATATTTCCTGACTTCAGGCATCAGAGAGATGATACTGAAACTCTTTCTTATTGAGTTTGACCCAGAGACCCATCCTTGGAGCAGTCAATGAGGCTTTGGGCCACAAAGTCAAGTCAAGGCCAATAAACCACATGAAAGGAAGGAGTCCTGACAAACACAGCAATACAGATGAGTCTCAGAAAAGATTATGGTAAGAGAAAGAAGCTATACACACACACACACACACACACACACACACACACACACTATATATTATGTGAGTTCCTTTATATGAAATTTTGAAAAAGACAAAAGTATAGTGAGAAAAAGAAGACAAATGGTTGCCAGAGATGGGAGGAAGAGATTGAATGTAAAGGAGTATGAGAGAATTCTTTGGGGGGAATGGAGATGTTCAATATTATTATTTTGGTGGTGGTTACACAATTTTATAGATTTATAAAATACTTCAACTGTACTCTTAAAATTGGTAAATTTTGCTGTATATAAATTATTTCCCAATAAAACTGACTTTTTAAAAAGCAATGCAACCATGCGGTTAGGTGACAAGCAGTTCTAAGAGAAGATGCTGGACAGATTATACCAAGCATCCACCACAGATATAGTTTCGTGAGTGGTATACCAATGAGAAAACAGAGATCCATGGGGACAGGGGGAGGCACTGAGAGATGGGAATGATTTACACGTAAGTGAGGAGGTGTCAAATCTGTGTTTTATCTGTGACTGAGAACAAAGGACAAAAGGAGCTGTTCCCATGAAGATTCCTAGATATTTGCAAAATTCAGCAAAACAGGCATTTCAAAGAATGTAATTAGTTAAAAAAAAAAAGTGTATGTGGGACATGCTGGAGAAAGGGAAATGGACTGAGAGAGCCAGAGGGGAAGAATGAACTGAACGAGAATTTCTATCCTATGACTGAGCATTCTTAGACAAAAAGGAATGAAGAATCCTGTTTCTTTCTATAAAAGAAGACCAGAAAATGGGAAGGCAGGGTTATCACTTTCATACTTTATGGTCATTTTTTAGAGGAAAGGAAAGTTATTTCCTTCTAACTCTAACCAACCACACGTCTTCAACTTTATAACAACCAGCATACCACAGTTACTGTAGGATTCTCTCCTTTGCTTAAGTTTGAGCCTACTTAAAGAACAGTCAGAGAGTGGCAGAGACTTTCTTCTTAGAATTGCAAATATGTTAGCAATGAACTCAAAACTGTTTGTTTATGGCTAACACTTCCATCAGATATACATTATTTGCTTACTCAGTATTTATTTCCTTGGAAAACCAATCCCTCCCTAATACAGCAGTGGTGTTAATTACCACCACTCCCTCCCCCAGCTACAGGCACACACACATAACAATCAGAACGCCGCATCTCTTCGGAGATGAGAACTTGACCCAAGCAAGGCCACTCAGAGACTTACTGTGAAATTTTATATGCATGTTTCAGAGAAAAGGGGTTGTCCATCTTTTGATGGGAAGCTATAACATAGACTAAGGGCTCCTGAAGTAGTAATACGTTTTATTACCCAATAGAGAGTGAACATGAAGCCAAAATGCAAAATAAAGCACTGTAAAGGGAAGCAGAGTTAAAGCTCTATAAGTCCCTGGATCCAGCCATGCCCAAAGCAGCTATCGCTCTTAAACTTCCTAGTTGTACGAACCAATTATCTTCCTTTTTCTCTTAAAGTAGTTTGAGCTGCATTTCTTGAAATTAAAATATTCTTCATTAACACAGAGGTGATTCGGACTGCCCCTGGGGCTATTAATGAGGATCAGCCTTATAAAAATATATATAAGAATGAACTATAAACCTGAGTCCTTATGACGCTTCTAACACAAATTCAATTGGCCATGGGGAAAAAATTTTTTTTAAATAGTTATTCACATCAAATAGTGGTCAATTACTCTCTTCATTAAATAAACTACTGTAATAGATCTTTGCATCTGTTATGATTTGGAATTGTAACTGATTTTAATTGCCCCTTTGTGGGGCTTAGTTCTAAACACTGTTCTTTGTTTTTATTAGTGTATGAAACCAGCAAGTATTATGTTTATTCAAATGCTTATGGCCAAGTATACTTAATTACTTAGAAAAAAATTTTGTTTCTACCCGAACAGTGTTATTTTAATAGAGAGATTGGGACATTATTTTTCTTTAATATGATTGGGATAACAAAGCTGGTTTCCACAGCACTGTTTCCTCAGAGATATTTATTTGTCAGAGAATTAAGGGATCCCCTGGTATTGCCGTGCATTTGCTACATCTATTTGCTATCTTACTTCCTCTCCCCAATGTTTCAAGCTCTCCTTGCCAGTGCATCAGGACAAAAAAAAATTATTTTGCTCCTCAAATGGTATATCATTGGTTCTGTCATATTCTGGGATGCTCATAATACCCTCCTCAGATTCAAAGACAAATGTTCCAGCATTTCCACTCATTCTGATGACATTGTTAGGAAACAGTCTGATAAACTCTGTCTGGATCATTCAAAATGCCAGATGTTCCTGGCAATATTTCTTATGTGAAAATCTATCTGATATATTCTAGAAATGGAAATTACCCTCCCTCACTTTTCCAGTGTCTCATGTATTTTTCTCAAGTATTTCTTCAGTAAGCCACCTGGATAGAATGAGCG
Organism: Ursus arctos; assembly: GCF_023065955.2. Taxonomy (NCBI): domain Eukaryota; kingdom Metazoa; phylum Chordata; class Mammalia; order Carnivora; family Ursidae; genus Ursus; species Ursus arctos. The sequence goes on along the minus strand of NW_026622863.1, from coordinate 57,973,012 downwards.
CAGTAATAACAGCATCGACTTTTTACTCAAAAGTTTGGACTCTTCCCTTCAAACACGAAAATATTTTTTGCCTCATTCTTCCTTGTTAGAAGTCCACCACTGTATTACGTACATTCTGAGAAGTTAAAATAGAAATGACAATTTAGAAAACAAACTATAGTATGACTTGCAGGCCAAACTATACCAAATTATGGCATGCAGCATACGCTGCATAAGCCCAAACTGCTTTAACAACACCCCATTTAGACCCATGTGTTCCAAGATAAGACCACAGATGAATTGGTTTATCCTAAGTCTGAACTCATGTTTTTCAAAGAGAAGACCACAACTGTCTCATGAATTTGTCTTGTTTATAAATTCTGACCAACTCGGGCCCAGACCATGCTTACTAATTCTGCTCTAAAATCTGTTGCCCCCCATCCCCAATTCTAGAAGTACCTCTCCCTAAATTTTCCCTCTTGAGAACTATGGATACTCTTGCTAGTGTTGTGCTGTCACTTGCTCAGCAAGCTTAAGAAACTTGGCTTTGGGTGATCAACAGGAATCCCTGGGGATCTTTATGTGGGAGTTTAGACCAATCATGGACAGTGACATTGTTTTCCTCATCATCCATCATGATATGCACACTGTGCTCTTTGCTCCTAGAATTTGAATCCTTGTACCTAGGGATATAACAGATAGTCCTTTCTTATTAGTTAATGCAAAGGCATCTGAGAAGAGATGAAGACCAGGGACTTACCCTTGTCCAAACACTGTTTTTTTTTTTTTTACTGAAGTGAATCAAAACCATGTGGTGCCTTCCTGTTGTCTTCATTTGCCCAGAATCCTTATATTAGGCCTGTTTCCAAGAGCTAACCATAATTCTCATTCACGTGATTTTATTTCCTGTATTGAACTAAAACAATCAGTCTTAGGTTTTCAATACTAAAGGTTCCAAGTCCAGGGGGTATTTGATTTCATCAGAATATTCCTGAAAGAAAATCAATGGACCAAAAAAATTGATGTTGGTACTCTGTGTATTAACCATATATTCATTACCTATTTTTCATATGCATCACGTCAGCCCCGGGCAGCAGTATTTTCTAATTTACTTTATGAACATATCAAGGACTCAGTCAAACATTGTGTCTTTCCACCAAATGCCTAGGCATATTAAAAAACTGCAACTAAAAATTAACTGGCTTATATTGAACAAAATTATGTGCTAAATTATGCATTTTAATGTGTTTATCTCATTAAATTCAAGCAACCTAGAGAGAATGGATTTATAACCCCCATTTTCCAGGTTTTAAGAAATTGAGTAACTTGCTAAATATCACCCTTTGGGAAGTGTTAGACTTTGCTCTCAAGAAGCTTTCAATCTGGCTGAATAGATAACGATATTCAGAGAACAGTTATATAATAACATGAAAACAGAAGACATATCCCAAGACAGTTCCTTATTCATTGTCCCCCTTGATTGTGGAATATAAATTCTCTGAATTCAAAGAAAGAAGAAATTATGATGAAACAGACTCTATTTCATAAGCTTCCTAAAGCAGATGGATTTCACTGGATTCCAAAATATATACAATGGTAGAGTGTTTTGTGAGAAAGAGTCGTGGTAAGCAGAGGGACAACACATTCTCGAAAGGAGAAACTAGCATTTTCAATCACCACAGTGAATTCATGAGTGGGGCATGGAGGACGGAGGCATATAAGGAATGGCTAGCTAGTAGTGTTGAGGAAGATGAAAAGTGTCACTTGTAGCCACACTTTCCCTTCTTCCCCAGAACCATGTCAGACTGTAAAAAGACGGCAACTCAGTTTTATTCCAGTGGAATGTACCTGCGCTAAGAGTTGCCACAATTTGAAACAGAACTTGGAAAATTGGCCCAGGCCACTTCCAAACACCAAGCATAATCATTTGTTTATTAGCTTGCCTGTCAGTGTGTTTTTGATGTTTGCCTTATTTTTGTCTTTTGAGCAGTAACAAGACAGAAATATGTACAGCTGAGAGTTAGAGAAAGAAAAATCAATAAATACATGGCTCTAATATGGATATGGTCAATGAGGAGGACACTGATATTTATAAGTGCTTATGGATGGATCATGGATCATGGATGGTGAACAGAGGTAAATTTTTCTGGTACACATTTTTTACTTAATTGCTACAACTGTTAAGAAATCAGTGTTATTTATCCTGTTTTTTTCGTTTTTGTTTTTTGTTTTTTTGCAGAAGGGAAAATTGAGGTTTAGGAAAATTTAATAGTGTAACCCAAAGTCATACAGTTACATTAAGAAGTAAAGTCTTTATTTAAACCAGATCTCATTGATTTCTAAGTCCATGCTTTCTTATCAAATAAATCTCTTAAATAAATAAACAAAAACCCCTCAAATTTTAGTGAGCAAGCATCCATAGGAAATTTAATAACCAAGTGACTCAGATAATAATTCAATTAGTGTTTCAGTTATGTATTGCTATGTTGCTCACTACCCAACACTTAGTAGCTTAAAATGACTTTTAATTACCTTTTTAAATTCTGTGTTAACTGGGCTCAGCCGCACGGTCCTTCTGCCATATTAGACCGATGTTAGCTGGTTCTGCAGTCACCTAGAAGCTCTGCTGAACTAGAATTTCCAAGACAGTTCACTTAAATGGCTGCAGTTGGAGCTGACTGTTGTCTCAAATCTCACGTGGAGATGGGGTTGCTGACCAGAGTGTCATGATTCTCTTCCACATGGTCTGGGCTTCTCACAGCATGGTGGCGTGGTTCCAAGTGCTCAAAAGTATAAGCTGCAGATCCCAAAAGATTCAGTCTTAATATCCACACTGGGTTTCTATTGCCATATACAATTGGTCAAAACAAGACATTGGACCAGCTTAAACTAAACAGGTGGAGAAAGAAATTCTACCTCTCAAAGAAAGAGTGGCTATGGATTTGGGGGCATTTTAAAACAACTACCACTTACTGGTCCGTGGTGAAAATGGAGGTGGAGGACACGAGAAAGGGATAGGTGAGTATCAAGAGCAAAGCTCTGCACAGAGACGTTAGAATGCAGAAAGTATGTACTTGGATTTCAAGACTGAGACTCCAAATGGACATAGAAACAGGAAATTCCCTCATGATTGGAAGCAAGACAGACATTTATAGATAGTTTCTCATGGTTTCTGCACTGAGGCTGCAGGTACAAACCTAGTTTAACATATTATCTGTTAATTGAACTTATTTTTTAACAATGTATCAAATGATTAGATATCCCTAGAGGGTTGAGAGATGATGATATTCCTAGTATTACTGGTATGGGACTCCTCACAATGAAATGTTTTTAGCTAATTTCATGTATATATATTATTCTGCCATTGATACTGTAATTCTTACTTCACGTGGGTAGGAATCTTGCCCCTGCTTCACAGCACTGTTTATTCTTCATGCTCAGTAGATGTCGTGACTTGCGTACATATTCAACTCTTTCAGATTGTAAAAATAAATGCGGCTCCAGAGAGGTCTCCCCGTCACCCTCAGGTAACCCCCAAGCAAAAGGAAACAGAATGAAATCAGCCAACCATTTTATTTCACAAAGATCGCTGTCTAGTCATTTCTAACAACAACTTTTTAGTTAGTATCCTCAGTGCAGAACTCTTCAGCCTCCACAGGGGTGGAAAGTTTTATTTTACATTGACCTCTTAGGGATGGGCAAGCACTTGCTGAAGAAGCAAGTCCTCATTATTAATTAGTAATTCATTATTGCATGGTTGCAAAGAAACCTTTTGACCTGCTGAGACTTAAAATGGGCACAATCATCAATGTTTCCATCATAGAATAAGAAACAATTTCAGTCTAAAGTGCACGATTTCTGGACCATATTTCTAGGTGTTTCTGTTCTTTTACACCATTTTTGAAAGCCAAGTTAAAAAAATAAGAACATTAGGTTGCTTTAGCTTAAAATATAAACAATTAAGTAGCATTTATGACTAATTAAAATTTCATTTTTTTCTACAAACATAAATTTACTTTAATCAGAAAAGTCAAAGAACAAAAATTTAAACTCAATTCTTTGGATTTTAACAAGACTTTTAAAGGGGGATATTTTTTGTTAAATGTGAAGTGTGTTCGGCAGAGTAAAGAAAGAGCAAATGAGTAATCACTACTGAGAAAATAATTATAATTGTGTGAAATCACATGAAAAGAATAGGAAGCATGAGAACAGTTACAAGTAATAATAAGGAAGGCATTTGTTATTTATATCATAAATCAGAGGGCAAGTGTTGCAATGAGAAAAATAAAGCTACTGATGATTGTATTTTAATATCAAAAATCATTGTTAAGGTTTATTGAAACTGTAGCTATCTGTTCTGCAGGGTCTTCAGTCTAAAAATAGTGCACATCCAAAAAAAAACCCTGCAAAACCCAAAATGAGAGTTATTTGTATTGATATATATACATAGAGAGCTTTTGATACCAGTCAGTATAAACATATAATATTTGATAAATAAGTCAGACACATAAAAATAGTTTTAACTATTCAACTAAATTGTTAAGGGACTTCTGTTTCTGAAATTCCGGTAAAATTGTTCCTAAACCACTGATCCGATAGCTCTGTTGGTTCTTGCTGTGTTTGAAAACTTTTTTTCTTTCTCACCCTTCCTAAAGTGGACCCTTGACTTGGAATATACCTCTGTAATCTGGTTGTTCTCCTCGTCTGTTCTCCTTCACCTTTATGGTCTCCTTTGCTAGATCCTTTCTCTCCCCAACTTGTGTTCTGGGTGACTGTCTTCCAAACCATATAGAAGTCCCTCAGGATTCTTGAAGATCTGACCCTTCCTTGTCAATAGTTTCATCTCCTAGCATTCCCAGTCTTTCCATCTTTTTTCTCTAGCAGTAGAATCTCACATAAGCTGAGGTTTGTCTTCACACCTTTGTATATGGTGCTTCTCCTTTCTGGAATGTTCTTTAAATCTTTTTTCCATCTAGTCAATTTCAAATTGTGCTTCAAGATACAGCTGAAGTGTTGCTACATCTGCAAAGATTCCCCTTAAGAAAGTTAATCATTTTCTCCCATTTGCTACCACATCATCACCTCACATGTTCCTTTATTATTGCAGTGTGTTGCAATGTATTTATAGGATTACCTGCAGAGTTCCAACTTCAGATACTCGGGGAAAAGATCTATTTCTTATATATTTTTTTTGAGTATACCAAACTATGTATTTATTTATTTATTTATTTATTTATTTATTTATTTATTTTAATGATTTTTTATTATATTATGTTAGTCACCATACAGTACATCCCCGGTTTCCGATGTAAGGCTCTATGATTCATTAGTTGCGTATAACACCCAGTGCACCATGCAATACGTGCCCTCCTTACTACCCATCACCAGCCTATCCCATTCCCCCACCCCCCTCACCTCTGAGGCCCTCAATTTGTTTCTCATAGTCCATAGTCTCTCATGTTTCATTCCCCCTTCTGATTACCCCCCCTTTCTTTATCCCTTTCTTCTCCTACCGATCTTCCTAGTTCTTATGTTCCAAAGATGAGAGAAACATATGATAGTTGTCTTTCTCTGCTTGACTTATTTCACTTAGCATTATCTCCTCCAGTGCCGTCCATGTTGTAGCAAATGTTGAGAACTCGTTCGTTCTGATAGCTGAGTAATATTCCATTGTATATATGGACCACAACTTCTTAATCCAGTCATCTGTTGAAGGGCATCTCGGCTCATTCCACAATTTAGCTATTGTGGACATTGCTGCTATGAACATTGGGGTGCATATGGCCCTTCTCTTTACTACGTCTGTATCTTTGGGGTAAACACCCAGTAGTGCAATGGCTGGATCATAGGGTAGCTCAATTTTTAACTTTTTAAAGGACCTCCACACTGTTTTCCAGAGTGGCTGTACCAACTTGCATTCCCACCAACAATGTAGGAGGGATCCCCTTTCTCCACATCCTCTCCAACAATTGTTGTTTCTTGCCTTGTCTATTTTTGCCATTCTAACTGGCGTAAGGTGGTATCTCAGTGTGGTTTTGATTTGAATTTCCTTGATGGCTAATGATTTTGAACATTTTTTCATGTGTCTGTTAGCCATTTGTATGTCTTCATTGGAACAGTGTTCATATCTTCTGCCCATTTTTTGATTTGTTTATTTGTTTCTCGTGTATTGAGTTTGAGAAGTTCTTTGTAGATATTGGATACCAGTCCTTTATCTGTAGTGTCATTTGCAAATATATTCTCCCATTCCGTGGGCTGCCTCTTAGTTTTTTTGACTGTTTCCTTGGCTGTGCAGAAACTTTTAATCTTGATGAAGTCCCATAAATTCATTTTATCTTTTGTTTCTCTTGCCTTTGGGGATGTATCATGAAAAAGGTTGCTTTGGCCGATGTCGTAGAGGTTGCTGCCTATGTTCTCCTCTAGAATTTTGATGGATTCCTGTCTCACATGGAGGTCTTTCATCCATTTGGAGTTTATTTTTGTGTATGGTGTGAGAGAGTGGTCAAGTTTCATTCTTTTGCATGTAGCTGTCCAGTTTTCCCAGCACCATTTATTGAAGAGACTGTCTTTTTCCCACCGGATGTTTTTTCCTGCTTTATCAAATATTCGTTGCCCAAAGAGCCGAGGGTCCATTTCTGGGCTCTTTATTCTGTTCCATTGGTCTATGTGTCTGTTTTTGTGCCAGGACCATGCTGTCTTTGTGATCACAGCTTTGTAGTACAGCTCGAAATCCGGCATTGTGATGCCCCCAGCTTTGTTTTTCCTTTTCAACAGTTCCTTGGCGATTCGGGGCCTTTTCTGGTTCCATACAAATTTAAGGACTATTTGTTCCAGTTCTTTGAAAAATGTCCTCGGTATTTTGATTGGGATAGCATTGAAACTGTAGATTGCACTGGGTAGCATGGACATTTTAACTATGTTAATTCTTCCGATCCATGAGCATGGAATATCTTTCCATCTTTTTATGTCTTCCTCAATGTCTTTTAAGAGTGATTTATAGTTTCTAGAATATAGGTCCTTTACGTCTCTGGTTAAGTTAATTCCAAGGTAACGTATGGTTTTTGGTGCTATTGTAAATGGGATGGATTCCCTAATTTCTCTTTCTTCTGTCTTGTTATTCGTGTAGAGAAATGCAACTGATTTCTGAGCATTGATTTTGTATCCCGCCACGTTACTGAATTGCTGTATAACTTCTAATAATTTGGGAGTGGCTTCTTTTGGGTTTTCCATATAGAGTATCATGTCATCTGCAAAGAGAGACATTTTGACTTCTTCTTTGCCGATTTGAATACCTTTGATCTCTTTTTGTCTTCTGATTGCTATTGCAAGGACTTCTAGTACTATGTTGAATAATAGTGGCGAGAGTGGGCATCCTTGTCGTGTTCCTGATCTTAAGGGAAAGGCTTCCAGCTTTTCCCCATTGAGAATAATAGTTGCAGTAAGCTTTTCAGAGATGGCTTTTATGAGATTGAGAAATGTACCCTCTATTCCTACACTCTGAAGGGTTTTAATCAGGAAAGGATGCTATATTTTGTCAAATGCTTTTTCGGCATCGATTGAGAGGATCATATGGTTCCTGAGTCTTTTCTTGTTGATATGATGTATCACGCTGATTGATTTGCGAATATTGAACCACGCTTGCATCCCAGGTATGAATCCCACTTGATCGTGATGGATAATCCTTTTAATGTACTGTTGGATTCTATTAGCAAGTATCTTGTTGAGGATTTTGGTGTCCATATTCATTAGGGAAATCGGTCTGTAATTCTCCTTTTTGAGGGGGTCTTTGCCTGGTTTGGGGATCAAGGTAATATTGGCCTCATAGAATGAGTTTGGTAGCTTTCCTTCTGTTTCTATTTTTTGAAATAGCTTTAGGAGAATAGGTATTATTTCTTCTTTGATTGTTTGGTAGAATTTCCCAGGAAAACCGTCCGGGCCTGGAGTTTTGTTATTTGGAAGGTTGTTTATCACTGACTCAATTTCTTCATAATTAATTGGCCTGTTTAAGAAATCAATTTCTTCCCGTTTCAATCTTGGTAGTTTATAGGTTTCCAGGAAGGATTCCATCTCTTCCAGATTGCTTAGTTTATTGGCATATAGCTGTTGATAAAAATTTCTTAATCCTTCTAATTTCAATGCTGTTCGTCATGACCTCTCCTTTTTCATTCATAATTTTAATAATCTGGGTCCTTTCTCTTTTCTTTTGGATAAGTCTTGCCAGAGGTCTGTCAATTTTATTGATTCTCTCAAAGAACCAGCTTCTAGTCCTGTTGATCTGCTCTACTGTACTTCTGGTTTCTGACTGATTGATTTCAGCTCTAATTTTGGTCAACTGCTTCCTTGTGCGTGGATTAGGCCTGTCCCTCTGTTGCTGTTCCAGCTTCTTGAGGTGAGAATATAAAAACTGCATTTTAGGTTTTTCTATTCTTTTGAGTGAGGCTTGGATGGCTATGTATTTCCCCCTTAGGACTGCCTTTGCAGTATCCCATAGGTTTTGGACTGTTGTATTTTCATTCTCATTGATCTCCATAAATTGTTTAATTTGATTTTTGATTTCCTGGTTTATCGAGTCATTCCTGAGCAGGATGGTTCTTAGTCTCCAAGTGTTTGGGTTTCTTCCAAATTTTTCCTTGTGGTTGAGTTCCAATTTCAGAGCGTTGTGGTCTGAGAATATGCAGGGGATAATTTCAATCTTTTGGTATCGGTCGAGACCTGTTTTGTGTCCCAGAACATGGTCTATTCTTGAGAATGTTCCATGGGCATTAGAATAGAATGAGTATTCTTTTGTTCTGGGGTGTAGTGTTCTATATATATCTATGAGGTCCAACTCGTCGAGTATGGCATTCAAAGCCTCTGATTCTTTGCTTAGTTTATGCCAGGGTGTTCTGTCTATTTCTGATAGTGGAGTGTTGAGGTCCCCTACTGTTAATGTATTTTTATTTACATGTCTCTTTATTCTGTTTAAGAATTGGCCTGTGTATCTTGCTGCTCCCCTGTTGGGGGCATATATATTTATAATTGTCATATCCACTTGTTGAATACTTCCTTTAAAAATAATATAGTGCCCTTCTGCCTCGCTAACTATAGTCTGTAGTTTAAAATCCAATTTATCTGATATGAGAATTGCTACCCCAGCTTTCTTTTGAGGGCCATTTGCATGAAAGATGGTACTCCATCCCCTTACTCTCAGTCTGAATGCAACTTTGGGTTCGAAATGAGTCTCTTGTAGACAGCAAATGGATGGGTCATTTCTTTTTATCCAATCTGCAACCCTGTGGCGTTTATGGGAGCGTTCAAACCATTCACATTCAGACTGAGTACTGAGAGATATGATTTTAATGATGCCATGTTGCCAGTAAAGTCTTTGTTTGTATTGGCTGTGACTTTCTGTTCTGTATCACTCTTGGGGCCTTTTTACCTTTATAGAACCCCCCATAATATCTCCTGTAGGGCTGGTTTCATGGTTACGAAATTGGTTAATGACTAATATCCATTTCTTATTAATCTTTGTATACACCCAGGCCAAAAACAAGGCCTAGTGCATAGTAAGCTCAAATGAACTTACCATGATATGGTCATAAATAAGGGTAGAGGAAATGGACTGTAAGTTAAGATAATCAGAGTTGAGATAAACAAGGAATTAAATGTTGCAATATTGAAGTGTCGCCTTTGGAAATTTAGATATTAAATGGTTGCCAAGAAAATTCCAGACATCAGATAGGCCTTGGGTTATATGGAATAGTATGAATTGCCAGATTCTTCAAAATAGTTTGAGGAGTGACCAAGATTTTGGTGGAGGATAATGATGAGGCTGTGGTAAAGGATGATTGATACAGGAGGCGAGGGCAATACACTGGAAAGTTAGAATATTTCTGACTCGACGCTTGCTTTTGTGAAGCAAGGGACATGACAGAATGCACACCCTCTACACTAGAGCAGGGATCGACATACTATATCCCCCAAAATGGCCTGCTGTCTGTTTTTTTGTAAATGCGGCTTCATTGAAACACAGGTACACTCATTCACATTTGTATTATCTATGGCTGTTTTGTTACAATGGCAGAGTTGAGTAATTATAACAGAAACTGTACGGCTCACCAAATCTAAAATATTCACTGTGGCCCTTTACAGAGGAATTTTGCTGTTTTCTGCTCTAGAAAGATTCAGGCAAAACAGTATCTTCTAATCTATGATAAGATTCAATTTATTCAAAGAATTGGAGAACTATTGGGTGTGTAGTTGAGAAGATGGAGTGAGGAATGCTTACTGCAGAAAGTGGGTTTCAGAAGACATGATAAACATTTTGAGAGACTAGTAGGGAAACAGGAGAAATGGTGGGGGTGCGGGGTCAAGGAGAACGAGCACTGAGCAATATGGGAAGGAAGGTCCACCAGAAGCTGGTCTAACCAAGAGGCTTATTTTTGGGAAAATTATCCAGGATTTCCAAGCATGGCTAAAGAGGCCTAATGGGGTTTTATAACCTCAGGTTTCCAAAAAGGAATCTTGATGTCAGTTTCTATCAGAAGACAGTTTGGCTGAACCCTCAGGTCAAACATGCCAGAAACATGATAGTAAAATTCCGTTGGTCAGTAATGGTGAAGGTCTGGTTGAGATCACAAGCCTGGGGACATGAGAAGATGGATAGAGGTAATTCTACCAAAAAAACCTTAATCCTTAAGTCATAAGGCCTTGTCTTTCCCGTAGATTACTAGAGCACAAACCAATTAAAAAAAAAAAACCTCATTAGTTATGAATAAGCTCCCATTTCATCACAGTATAATATTCTAGAGATAGATAGAATTATATATCTATGTAAATACAACATCTATGTATCTAACTTTATCTTTATCTATGTATCTATGTATGTATCTATCTATGTATCTATCTTTGGTCATGTATTTTTTAGGTAGAGAATCTTGTTTTGGACATTTCAGCGGATGAATTTGTTGAGCTACACATTAGTTCAAACTAGTACATGTAATTCAAACAACACTGAGAACAAATGAAACAAGAATGTACTATCTAAAATATAAAATACTCCTTACTTCATTGTAAGTTGTTATTTTGGTCAGCTTAAGACTGTCCATTGTTAACTGACATTCAAACCACTGGACCTTATGTGAATTAAATTCTCAAAACTCAGCAGTATATTCATTATCTGTGCTATATACTTTTAGGTATATCTATCAGAAGTTTCAGACTTCTGTTATTACATTGTAATACTATTCGTTCATACTGACAGAGTGAAATAAAATAAGTCACTTAAAAGGCTAATTACCTATGATGTGAAACTGATAAGAAATAAATATATAGCCATAAAATATATCTATAAGCATAGACAAAGTGTCAAAGGCAGAGGGGCACGTGGGTGGCTTAGTCAGTTAAGCATTGGACTCTTGATTTTGGCTCACATCATGATCTCAGAATTGTGAGCTTCACATCGGGCTCCATGCTCAGTGGGGAGACTGCTGGAGACTCTCTCTCTCTCTCTAATAAATAAATCTTTAAAAAATGTACCAAAGGCAGAAAAATTGAATGCAAAGTTATAAAAGCACAGTGAATAACCTTGGAATGATCCAAAAAAGATTTATATTTAATTTTCATGTAGGTTTTAGATAATGCTAAAGAAGGAAGTGACAATATAATGTGATAAGTCATAACAAGAATAGGAATAAAATGCTTCCTGGGGGAGTGACAAAACGGTTTCAAGGAACTTATACATTTTTGTCCTAAGAAGAATGAGGAGGCATTCACTACCCATGAAAGGAGGCAGTGCTTGGCTTACATTACTTCTACCACAAAAATACCAGAAGGAAAGAAAGAATATGAAAGGCTATTTTTCAAAGGCATCGTTGATCTGCAAACATTTCTCAATTTCAGATGCACATTCAGTGTGTGTTGATACAAATATTTGTTTAGTCATCTTTTCTTCTTTCATTCTTTTATCCAATTTTTTAAAAAGTTTTTATTGAGACAATGATGTGTGCTAATCACTGTAGAAGATTCTGGGTGAACAAAGACACAACCTTCAGCATGCTCACTCACATGAGGGGACAAAGAGTAGGGGGACAAAGTAATTCCTGGAGTAACGCCACAGCAGAGATGGGGACAGGGATGGTGGTGGTGTGAAGGACACTCAGCATGGCTCAGGAGAAAGTCTGCACTGCAGAGAAAACTTACTATAGCAAATTCATTACAATATTATTTTTTATTGGGGAATACTAGATGTTCCTTTTAGGATACAGCTTTGGTAGGAACAAGGCTACCAGAAAATGATGCCAAGAAAAACTTTCTGTTTGCTGCAACAGGAATATTTTTTATTATTATTTTTATTTATTTTATTTTTTTTAATTAAAATTCAATTAACATATAACATATTATTTGTTTCAGGGGTACAGGTCTGTGATTCATCAGTCTTACATAACGCCCAGCCTCACCACAACACATACCCTCCCCAGTGTCCATTATTCAGCCACCCAATCCTCCTACTCCCTTCCAGCAACCCTCAGTTTGTTTCCTAAGATTAAGAGCCTCTTATGGTTTGTCTCACTCTTTGGTTTCGTCTTGTTTCATTTTTCTCCTCTCTTCCCCTGTGATCCTCTGCCTTGTTTCTTAAATTCTGAATATCAGTAAGATCATATAATTGAATAGCAGTAGTAAGCATTTTCAAATACATTGCATAGTACCTTAATGTGGAAAAGGACTTCGCGTAGCTAATCAGTTTTATTTTTTAAAGGTTATGAGGTTTCTGCACTTATCCCATTCAAAAAGGAAATTACTGCTGACCTCTAAAGTCTCTTTTAATACAGACATTCTGCTAGTTAATAACCATTGGAAATGTTAAAAATAAACAATATTAAGTTTCACCTGAGTTTATGCAGTCCTGAGGATAACTTTTCTCAGACATGTGTTATATTAGAATGTGTTATATTAGAAATACCCCTGATTTCTTTAAGATAACATATTTTTAAAAAGGCATTAGCCTCAAGTACCCATTTGCAGAACATTTTCAAACCAACTGACTTGTAATTTAAAAAGATAAATCACGTTGCAATGCTAGCTTGATAAAATAAAAGAGAAGTTGTGTTATTTTGCCTGTGTATTTTAAAATTTAAAAATATAGATTATTTTGATGTTATATTTAGTCATATTTTGGGAACTGCTTCTGTATGGCTCAGCTATTTATAGCAGTCTGGGACCAGAGGTAGAACAAAATCTTCCTACACAGGAGGCACAGTCTCCTGAGGATAGAAACAAAAACAGGTTCTGAGAGGAAGGGCAGGTCAGGGCCCAACAAGCAGTTCAAGTGCCCTGACAGTGGGGTGGGGAGAGCACGAAGACAAAATCTTTAAGTAGCAACTTTTAGATGTCCAGGAGAGCCACCTGAGGAACACCTACAGCAGGTCTCTTGCTGGATTCCAGACACTGGCCTGAGTTTCAAAGTTGAACTCTAACTTTCAGCAGGGACCCTAGAGGAGCAAGATGGACCATCTTCTCAGGGTAGCTAGGGTCTGGGACATTTGACACAAAAGACTTTTCAAGTACAAGGGACCCTTCCAGTGTCAGAGTTATAGGTACAGTATATTGGAAGGATGCTGAGGTTAAAGAGAAGCAAGTAGGGGCACCTAGGTGGCTCAGTCCTTAGGCGATTGCCTTTGGCTCAGGTCAAGATCCCAGGGTCCTGTGATGGAACCCCACATCAGGCTTCCTGCTCAGTGTGGGGCCTGCTTCTCCCTCTCCCACTCCCCTGCTTGTGCTCCCTCTCTCACTGTCTCTCTCTCTATGTCAAATAAATAATAAAATCTTTTTTAAAAATTAAAAAAATAAAGAGAACCAAGTAGTTAATTTGTTAGGGGGTTGGTCTCTCTTTGAACCATGACCTTTCATCCCTTCTACATCCCCTTCTGTATCAACTCAGGCTGTCCTACAAATCAATGGTAATTAAGATCAACTCAGATTTGAGTATTTTAAAACCAATACTTCAAGAGTTCTTAAAATTATTTTTAAACTATCTAAGAAAAAGTACTTCAATTGTTTGTTAGAAAGCATTTATAGAGTTTATACTGTGTACCAGTTATGTATTAAGTACTAAAAATAACAATATGAGTAAGACATGATGTTTACCCTTGAGGGTCCCATGGGCTAGAAGGCAAATAGACATGAAAAAGTATAATGCAGTAAGATAAATTCCATAATCACAGAACAGATAAATTATATTCATTTTTCTAAAATATAACCTTTTGCTCAGAAATTCTCAATATCTTCAATACCTCCCCATTAATTTCTAACTGAATGGAGCACTTACATTCATTCATCTTGCTTTGCAAGTGCAAAGTTTTGCAGTGCACCACATGACTAACGCTTCTCTGCCATCTCCATAAAAATCCCCCTTTTCACTTTGTATTCAGATTCTTGTGATGTAACCACATTGAATCAACTGTCAATCTTTAGACATGATTTAGAGAATAGAAAAGTTGTAAATACCTTCAAATTTATTTTATGAGTCCAGCATAAACTTAATGCCAAAACCAAATAAGAACATTAGGTGGAAGGAAAGTAATGGGTGATTTTCATTCATACACAGAAAAGCAACTATCTTAAGTTGTTAATACATGAATCCAGCAATATATAAAAAACACAATATATCACAACCATATTAAGTTTATCCTAGGAATGGAGGCTGAACAATAGAAAACAATTAATATAACTTACTTCCTTATCAGAATAAGGCAGGAAAATCACATACAGTGAAAGCCATTGATAAAATTCAGCAATCATTTATGATAAGGTACTCTTAGCTAAGTAGGAATAGATGAAACTTTCTTATTCTAATAGACATTTTTAGCAAAAAGCTTATAGCAAATGTTGTTATGAAATGTTGAAATATTTTTCATTGAGATAAGAAACATATACCAAATGCCTATTATTATTTATTTCTCCTCCAAATTGCACTACACATCTAGTCAAAACAGTAAGGCAAAGAAAAAATGTTACAAGAATTGAAAATGAAGGAATAAAACCCTCATTAGTTGTGGATGATATGAGTACCTATGTAAAATACCCAAAAAACTGATAGATTAATTATCAGGAATATTAAGGATGTTGGTACAAGGTAATACAGCAAGTTGGCTTTATTTCTATAAATCAGCATACAATTAGAGACTTAAAAAGATACTGTTTATAATAACATTAATATATCGTATACTAAAAAATGTCTCACAATACCCTTTAAGAATCTTAATGTAAAAAACTATAAACCATTATTGAGAGATCTTTTATATGAGTTTATAAAGAAGAGATTGCAGGTATGTTCATAAATAGGAAGATTCTATACGTAAAACATCAGTTCTCTTCAAATTAATCTATATGTTCACTAGATAAATCTCATTGAAAATCCCAGCAGGCGTGTGTGTGTGTGTGTGTGTGTGTGTGTGTGTGTGTGTATGCAAACTGATAAACTGGTTCCTAAATTATACTGCTTTTGGCTTAAAAATGGTAAAAAAAAAATGAGGATGTAAGTATTCTCCTTACCCACAACTGAGCCTGTTGCTGGCTGTCCTCATGACTAGATCTGCCATAGCCCTCTTATTCCTTAAGATAGTAATACTAACCTGTAATAGGAAGAGGCTGTGGATGGATATGATATTGTGATTTATAATAGCATACATTTGGTTTGTATCATCATTCCTGGCACAGAGCTCTTGAACCCTGAAGAATGTTCTAAGTGAAGAGAGTGACATAGATGTCTTCTGTTATTTTATGATTTGGACCCCAGCTCCAAATAGATAGAGATTGGGATAGAGACTGATTGCCAGGAGAACCAACCTTATAATTAGAGGGTTGGGACTTTCAGTCTCACCCCACAAGCCCCCCTCTCCTCAAGAGGTTGAATCAATCAGCAGTGGCCAACGATTTAATCAATCATGCCTTAGTGATAAAACCTGCAGAAAACCCCGAAAGGACAGGGTTTGAAGAGCTTCCAGGTGGGTGAACTGTGGAGAAATGGGGAGAGTGGTCACCTGGAGAGGGGATGCAAGCTTCTAGGCCTTTCCCCCTTACCTTGCCCTATGCATCTCTTCCATCTGGCCCTTCCTGAGTTACATCTTTTATAATAAACTGGTGATCTGGTAAATAAAATGTTTCTCTGAGCCCTGTGGGATGCTTGCTCTAGCAAATTAATTGAATGCAAGGAAGGGGTGGTGGGAACCTCTGATCTGCCAGTTGAGCAGAAGTATGGGTCACAATCTGGGGGGAGACTGCCATCTGAAAGGGGTATGGGGAGGGAAGTCTTACAGTCCTGAATCTTGAGCCTGTGGAATCTGATGCTATCTCTGGGTGTCAGAATTGAGTTGAATTCTCTGACATCCTCCTGGTGTCCAAGAATTGCTTATTGGTGTGGGAAACCTCCCCACCCCCCATACCAGTGGAATCCATGACCAGAATCTCTGAGTTGGTGTCATTGAAGTGGGATTGTCTAGAACAGCCCTGGTTCGCCGAAACATGTGGTTTGGGAAAAGAAAGAACAAAAATTGGGGGGACGTTGGATTCCTGGGTGGCCACATAGTCATGCATGGCAGCAGCCGTGCTGAAAGTAGGCAAAGTTGCCAATGAAATTTAGAGATGGATTCAACTCCTGGGGAGTTGGTTCATTTGATTCATGCGGAAATGCAAACTAACAGGAAAAAGGCAAAATTTTCTATCCCTTTGTTATGGTTACCTGTAACAGCTGAACTAAAAGAGAATGTTGTTTCGGACCTTGATGCTGGCCACAACTCAGATTTCAGTGAGTCTGAGTTTAGGCCACTAGCCTCAAAGTTGTCCCCGAGGGAAAAATGATTCAGGGACAATAGAAATTACCTTTAAGATCTCTGGTCGCCAAGAAGGTAGTGAACATGGGGGAAGGGCAAAACCACGAAACTATTGAAAGCAGAAGGTATGGTGTGATGGGGTTGTTTCATTTTGTGGATGAGTCTCTTCAGCTTCCTGAGGAACCTTTACTGAAATGGATTATGTAACAAATTTAGGGACCGTTTTTTTGTTTCTGGTCTTGGTTTTGGTTTTGAATATTGCAGAGTGGAGGAGCGTGTTTGGGTTAATGCAGGACCCAGAGCTCACGGAGGAACAATCCCAGACAGCACTGTATGTGATCCCCATGCCCAGGAGGGTATTCCTGAGGGAAGAGCCAGCCTGGTGAACTGCATAAAAGCCACTTATGGTCAGTTTACCCTGAGAAGGGGGACTGTCTCTCTCCCTGTATGAATGCCAGGTAGAACACCCCAGTGAATTAGCTAATATGCTTTGTCTGCAAACCACAAAATGGGGCTGGCATTATAATGACCATGATCTTCTCCCACTGACTATGACAGTAACTCAGGTCATGGTGAATGCTGTGGTTAAAAGGGCGCCTTTCACAGGGGCACCCTTGTTACTGCAAAACCAAAACACAGTTGTGGAAGCCTTTATCAAATTTGTTGTCTCAGCTTCCCTTCTTGAGTCCTACAGATGCTAATAAAAACACTAGGTTAAATAACAAGAGAATGGGCAGAAGCGGAATGGAGAGTCAAGAAAATCTTTCCAACAATGTGGAAATTTCTAAACAGTTGTTAAGATAAGGTGAAAAGGTAAATGTTGATAGGAATAAAACGAAGAGGAAACAGAAAGGGTAAGTCATGAAATTTGTCCCCCTAGTGCAAATCTGTAGGTGGTTATTAAGAAAACAGATGAATAAAATGGGCATTGATGGGGCTAAAACAAAGGTGGTAATATAGCACCATCAAAGTTTTAGTAGGCCACAGGGACCCCCCCTTGGGTCCCCCACCTTTAAAGGGATCCAAATAAGTCTGCTCTATTTATCCCAATTTGAAGAAACTTGAAAAGCCCAGAGACAGATCAGTGAGAAACCTTAACAGCAACCCCTTGGGGCAACAATTAGACTGATTAATCAAGGTGATGAGTGACCAAAGGGCCAAGGTCCCTTGGTTCAACCTTTGCTGGAGACCCAGAGACTTTTGCACAAGTGTGGGTAAAATCATCACGGGGTAGAAAAGAGAAGTTTCTAGGAACCTTGAAGCTCTACAAACTGTGGTACCAACACCCACTGGTGACACTGTTGGAGTAGATCATCGAGAGGACGTGACCACGGACTGATGCACAAGTTGGCATTGGGTGATGGAGGCTCCTCGCCCCCATCACTGTCCTGGCACTATACATTGCACCCACTGTTCCCACAGCTGGAGCCGTTTTCTAGGACACAGCCTAGGAGAGCAATGTGCCATTAAGACCATCTGGACAGTCCTTATGACTCAACCCTGTGAATGCCTCAATATAAACTTGTAAGATTCTGGCCAGCAGGTATGGAAGTCCACTCATCTTGCAGCCACCCAAATAAGCCTTGTGAACAGGTGCCATCTACCAATCCGGAGTGTCCTGTCTCTTTCTTCCATCTCTCGTTGCCCTCCTTGTATGGGGTCCAGTTTGTAAACCAACATAGGTCCTGACTGGGGTTACAACCAGAGTTGTTAAAAAACAAAATTCAACTGGGTAAATTTGAGGATCAAATTGACTTTATTAAATGACTCATAAATCAGGTAGCACCCATCCAGCAAGTAGAGGGGAGCTCAGAGGAGTTGTACAAAGTGGAAGTTTTTTTATGGGAAGGAGGATGGGGCAAGCTGTTACGAGATAAAGAAGAGGATTATTCCGGCAAGGTCACTTTCCCTTAGGGGGAGAGCAGGGAGTCTTATGCAGATTACCTCATCTTCTTTTGGGGACTGGAGAAGAACCCTTTGGCAGATTACTTCATTGGCACATGCCAGAGAATTCCTGAATGACCAATTAAGACATATTTCTTGGGGAGGTTGAAACTGTTAGATTAGGTATGAAGTCCCATTTTGGTGACTTGGCTCAAGTGATCTCATTTCAAGCCTCTACTGTTCTTTTTAACAGAGAGAACTTAAAAGTGTAAGGGTTGATAGGATTATGAAAATAGGAATGTTTGAGCAGGCTTTATGAAGAAAAGTTATGTCTCCTCTACCTGCATGTTTTATGGGAATGGATATTATGTCTGGCTAGGGAATATTTCCCCCACCTTGTTTTATACAACTGTTGATGAAGTCCTAATAGAGGCTAGAGGCAGGAATATAAACGTTGTTGGAATTAAGGTAAAAGTTTGTAGGAGAGTCATCTTAACTGCTTCCAATTTTGATCTCACTCTGTACTGTGGTGTCTCTCTCAACTGGAGGGGAGCCTCCAAATGTCCTGCAGTGGGCAGGACAGCAAAGCAGAGACTGTCTGCAAAGAGGACCCAGGTGGGGGCTGTATTCAAAGGGGAAGATGAGGAGGTATGGGGATGTATGGAATTTTTCCTTTTTTGGTACCTGTGCCTGGTTGTAAGTAGCCCATTGGTCCGTTAGGGCCTATGGATATTTTAGGTGGGTCACCTGATGGGCTTGTCTGTATTCATCCAGGGGATCACTGTGGGCCATTTTGCCTTGCTGTACCTTCCACTGCTCAAGCCTGTTGCCTAAAGGCAGCCTCTACATGTAATTTCTGATTAAGTTCTTCTTCCCTGCTTATCTTACTTATAACACAGGCAAAAGACTCAGCAGGCGAAGCAGCCTGTGATGAGAACCAAAATTACTCCCTCAAGTAATAATGACTGTCCTGACGTCAGCAAGACTCCACTTGATTGACCCCAAGACAATGATGGACCTGCCCTTTACTGACCACTGGCTTATACCCACTGACCTTTGTCCCACATTTTCCTTGTATAAGCCTGCAAGTATTTTCAGTGCTTTGGAGATAGCCTTTGGGACATTGGTCCACTGTTTCTCCTGCATTGGCTTCACTGAAATAAATTCCTTTCTTGTTTCATCACCATTCATCTCTCTGCCTTTGGAGTTTGTCAGTGGCAAGTGGTTAAATCTGGTCTGTTTGGGAGCCCTGAGGCAGGTGCTCTTACACCCTTAGGCCCTAGTTACAATTTTTAGCAAGCCAGCCAGGAGCTGTGCCTCTGATTTGTCCAATCCCCCGCCCCGGGACTCCCCAGGAAGGAGCAGCTGTCCCCGGTAGGGTGCCGGGGCTCACCCCTTCATTTCCCAAATTAATGGCTATGACGGATTGGAGCTAGGTATTTATGGCTAGTTGACCCTGGGTAGGGAGAGTGAGAACAGTCCCTTGCTGCTCCAGAAACTTGTTTTGTTTCAGGGGGAGTCCTTTCACTCACCCTGGACCGGCAAAACTGCCTCAACCACATTTGGTGAAGCAGAGAAACAAACTGAAGAATAAGCAGGCCCTAGAAATTTGGTTCCTGGTATGCCCTGTTACAGTGCACACTGGACCCCATCCTTCTTTGGCTCCTTGCCACTTGGGTCCTTTGAACCATTTTTTTCTGGTTTTCATAACCCATTTGTTCAGGCTTGTGCAGCTTCTTTGCATGAATTTATGGCAGGGATTGTTGTAATTTGTAATTTGTAAGATACCTATGGAAAAAGAATGGACATACGGGAAATGGGAAGGCAGAATATGTATTTGGTTCCTGTTGGAATTTGTGAGTGTGTGTGTGTACAAGATGGGGAGTGCTAACCCTATTCCTGCCAAAGCCCCCGGGGAGAATATTGGCTGACTGGTCTAGTTTTAGTTATAAATTGATGACAAAGAAGATGATTTTTTATGGCAATACCGCCTGGCCTATGTCTATGTTTAGCTCAAAAGAAAAGTGATCACTGAATGGCTCTGGTTCAGTGGGGGAAGCCCCCAACTTTTAGGGAAAATGCTAACAGAGTCAGCCTGGGCTCCATTTAGTTATAGTTTTGTTTCTTCTGTGTACTTTCTGAACTTTGTCTATGATGATGGGGAATACTTCTGGTCCCAAAGTCCAATAAGGATGCATTTTGAATGAACGGTACAGTGGGCTGAAAATCAACCAGAGGAAAAGCCTATTTTGCAGGAAGGAGAAACAGGAGGTGAAGATCAAGTCATGTTTGTCCAAAAGTTGAATCTGCCTGAGGCCTTTCCTATGACACCCCTCACACCTCTGCCTCTCCCTTCTCCTCTACCTGTGCCTACACTGCTATAGCTTATGCAGCAACTCCTATACCATCTTCAGTGCCTCCAACACCATCAGCTTCTCCTCCTCCTCCCCTCACAATCAAGAAGCCAAAAGCACCCCAAACTGTTTGCCCACCTCTTTATGAGGTTCAAACTGAAGCACTTCCCAAGTCAATATGAAGGGGTCCAGGGGCTCCCCTGGATTTAAACCAACTGCTTCAGATTTCCCCATAGGAGCTCAAGGTAAAATTGACATTGGGGAACAAATTGACATTTTTAGAAGGGGGGAAATGGCAGAGGAGTAGGGAACCCCTTTTTCAGCTGGTCCCCTGAATCGAGCTGGATATCTACCAGACCATCCTGAACATCCGTGAAATCAGCTTGAGACGCAGGAAGATACATCTGGATCTCTACAAACGAACATCTCCAGTGCTGAGTATTGAGGTACGAAGCGGGGAGCAGTGAATGCTCGCACAGATATTGGAAGATAAATGGAAGGGAGAGGGAGCCGCCACGCTTGGGCACCGGGAAGCAGTAGCCTCCTGCACTAGGAAGCTGGCCAGACTCACAGACCCACACCTGAGAGAAAGCAGACAGAGACCATAAGCCCGGGAACGCATGCACGACCAGACTGAAACTGGAGCTCCAGAGCACTCACTGGAACCGAACTGAAAACTGGAGCTCCAGAGCACGTGAGAACCATACTGAAACAGGGAGCTTGGGAGCCCACACGGGAACTGGGGGCAGCTGGCGGTGTTAGAAGCACAAAGGACAGAGACCTGTCGGCCCTGGAAGCGAGGGCTGGGAGAGTGGCTGAGGGCCCACAAACCCGGGACGCTGCAGGGATTTTAGCAATATAGACAGAAACAGAGTTAAAGTGCCCAGGAGAGCTCAATGGAGAGTGGACTGTGATCTCTCTGTTCTGAGACAGAGGCTAGGATTCAGCCACTGCTGCTCTGACTCTCAGAAGAGTCACAGAAAACCACCAGGGAAAGCCGCCAGAGAACAAAAGCCCAGAAATACCGGTTCACATTGTGCCCATCCCCATCCCCCCTCGCAGGGGACAGGGTAACTTTACCCAAACTAGGTTGCAAGAGTATCAGCGCGGGAGGCCTCACCCCAGAAGGCAGGATGAAAAATCGGGCCCATATCCCTAAGGTCTCTATAAAACAAGTGCACACTGCCTGGGTCCAGGTCAATAACTTGGGCTCTGGGCATCCCCACAACCTCTCCTCATCAGAATGACAAGGAGGAGAAATCCCTGCCAGCAAAGAAAAGATACAGAGTCTGTGGCCTCTGCCACAGAACTGATGGATATGTATATAACCAAATTGTCAGAAATGGAGTTCAGAGTAACAATGGTCAAGATGATGTGTAGGCTTGAAAAAATATTAATGAAAATATTAATGAGAATAAAGAATCTCTAAGGGCAGAACTGAGAGAGAATATGGCAGAAATTAAAAATGCTATGAATCAAACGCAGTCTAAACTAGACGTTCTGATGGCCAGGGTAAATGAGGCAGAAGAACAAATTAGTGAATTGGAAGATGGGATGGTAGAAGAGAAAGCTAAAACAGAAAATTGGCTCAAAAAAATCCAATCTCAAGAATATAGATTATGGGAGATTACTGACTCAATGAAATGTTCCAATGTCAGAATCATCCGCATCCCTGAGGGGGGTGGAGAAAGAGAGAGGTCTAGAAGAGATATTTGAACAAATTGTAGCAGAGAACTTCCCTAATCTGGCAAAGGAAACAAGCGTTCATGTCCAAGAGGCAGAGAGGACCCCTCCCAAGATCAATGAGAACAGACCTACACCACGTCATGTCATAGTGCAGTTCACAAATATTAGATCCAAGGATACAGTATTGAAAGTGGCCAGGGGGAAGAAAATCCTTATGTAAAGAGGGAAGAATATCAGAATAATGTCAGACTTGTCTACAGAGACCTGGCAGGCCAAGAAGGATTGGCAGGGTATTTTCACAGCTCTATCTGAGAAGAACATGCAGCCAAGTGTCCTTTATCCAGCAAGGCTATCATTCAGAATTGATGGAGAGACAAGGACCTTCCCAGACTGGCAGAAACTGAAGGAATTCGTGACCACCAAACTAGCCCTACCTGAGATATTAAGGGGGTTTCTATAAAAGTAAAAAGGCCCCAAGAGTGATAGTGAACAGAAAGTCACAATCTGTACAACAAAGACTTTACAAGCAACATGACATCATGAAAATCATATCTCTCAACAATCACTCTCAATGTGAATGGCCTAAATGCTCCCATAAAACACCACAGGGTTGCATATTGGATAAAAAGAAATGACCCATACATATGCTGTCTACAGGAGACTCATTTTGAACCTACAGATACATCCAGACTGAAAGTGAAGGGATGTAAAACCATTTTTCATGCCAATGGACCTCAAAAGAAAGTTGGGGTAGCAATTCTATCAGACAGATTAGATATTAAACTAAAGACTGTAGTTAGAGATACAGAAGGACACTATATTATTCTTAAAGGATGTATCCAACAAGTGGGTATGACAATTATAAATATCTATGCCCCCAACAGGGGAGCAGCTAGCTACACAAGCCAACTCTTAACCAGAATAAAGAGACATATAGATAATTCACGTTAATAGTAGGGGACATCAACACTCCACTAACAGCAATAGGCAGATCACCTAAGCAGAAAATCAACAAAGAAACAAGAGCTATGAATGGCATAGTGGGCCAGATGGATCTCATAGATATATACAGAATATTACACCCCAGAACAACAGAATACTCATTCATCTTGAATGCACATGGAACGTTCTCCAGAATAGACCATATACTGGGTCACAAGACAGGTCTCAAATGATACCAAAGGGCGGAGATTATTCCCTGCATATTCTCAGACCACGATGCTTTGAAACTGGAACTCAATCACAAGGAAAAATTTGGAAGAAACTCAAACACTTGGAAACTAAGAACCATCCTGCTTAAAAATGATTGGGTAAACCAGGAAATTAAAAATCAGATTAAGCAATTTTTGGAGACCAATGAGAATGAAAACACATCTGTCCAAAACCTATGGGACACAGCAAAGGTAGTCCTAAGGGGAAAATACATAGCCCTCCAAGCCTCACTCAAAAGAATAGAAAAATCTAAAATGCAGTTTTTATATTCTCACCTCAAGAAGCTGGAGCTAGAACAGAAGAACAGGCCAAACCCATGCACGAGAAGGCAGGTGATCAAGATTAGAGAAAAGATCAATGAATTAGAAGCCAGGAGCACACTAGAGCAGATGAAAAGAGTTAGAAGCTGGTTCTTTGAAAGAATAAATACGATCGATAAGCCCCTGGCCAGACTTATTCAAAAGAATAGAGAAAGGACCCAAATTAATAAAATTATGAATGAAAAGGGAGAGATTATGACCAGCACCAATGAAATAGGAAGGATCATTAGAAACTTTTATCAACAGCTTTATGCCAATAAATTGAACAACCTCGAAGAAATGGATACCTTCCCAGAAACGTATAAATTACCAAGACCGAAACAAGAAGAAATTAATGATTTAAAAAGACCAATTTATTATGAAGAGATTGAAGCAGTGATCAAAAACCTCCCCCAAAACAAGAGTCCGGGCCTGACGGATTCCCCCGGGAATTCTAGCAAACATTCAAAGAAGAAATAATACCTATTCTCCTGAAGCTGTTTCAAAAAATAGAAACAGAAGGAAAACTACCAAACTCATTCTATGAGGCCAATATTACCTTGATCCCCAAACCAGGCAAAGACCCCATCAAAAAGGAGAATTACAGACAGATATCCCTGATGAATATGGACGCCAAAATTCTCAAAAAGATCCTTGCTATTAGAATCCAACAGTACATTAAAAGGATTATCCATCATGACCAAGTGGGATTCATCCCTGGGATGCAAGGGTGGTTCGACATTCGCAAATCTATCAGTGTCATAGATTTTATCAACAAGAAAAGAGTCGAGAGCCATATGATCCTCTCAATGGATGCAGAAAAAGCATTTGACAAAATACAGCATCCTTTCCTGATTAAAACCCTTCAGACTGTAGGGATAGAGGATACATTCCTCAATCTCATAAAAACCATCTATGAAAAGCCTACAGCAAATATCATTCTCAATGGGGAAAAGCTGAAAGCCTTTCGCCTAAGATCAGGAACACGACAAGGATGCCCACTCTCGCCACTATTATTCAACATAGTACTAGAAGTCCTTGCAACAGCAATCAGACAAGAAAAAGGGATAAAAGGCATCCAAATCGGCAAAGAAGAAGTCAAACTGTCTCTCTTCGCAGATGACATGATACTGTATATGGAAAACCCAAAAGACACCACTCACAAATTACTAGGACTTATAGAGTAATTCAGTAATGTGGTGGGATACAAAATCAATGCTCAGAAATCAGTTGCATTTCTATACACGAACAATGAGACTGAAGAAAGAGAAAGTAGGGAATCCATTCCATTTACGATAGCACCAAAAATCATACGTTATCTCAGAATTAACTTAACCAGAGGCGTAAAGTATCTATATTATAGAAACTAAAGATCACTCATGAAAGACATTGAAGAAGACACAAAAAGATGGAAAAATATTCCATGTTCATGGATCAGAAGAATAAACATAGTTAAAATGTTTATGCTACCCAGAGCAATCTACACTTTCAATGCCATCCCTATCAGAATACCAACGACGTTTCTCAAAGAACAAACAGCCCTTAAATTTGTGGAACCAGAAAAGGCCCCAAATCACCAAGGAATTGGAAAAACAAAGCTGGGGGCATCACACTGCCTGATGTCAAGCTATACTACAAAGCTGTGATCACAAAGACAGCATGGTACTGGCACAAAAACAGACACATAGACCAATGGAACAGAATAGAGAGCCCAGAAATGGACCCTGGGCTCTTTGGGCAACTCATCTTTGGCAAAGCAGGAAAAAACATCCGGTGGAAAAAAGACAGTCTCTTCAATAAATGGTGCTGGGAAAACTGGACAGCTACATGCAAAAGAATGAAACTTGACCACTCTCTCACACCATACACAAAAATAAACTCCAAATGGATGAAAGACCTCCATGTGAGACAGGAATCCATCAAAATCCTAGAGGAGAACATAGGCAGCACCCTCTACGACATCGGCCAAAGCAACCTTTTTCATGATACATCCCCAAAGACAAGAGAAACAAAAGATAAAATGAATTTATGGGACTTCATCAAGATTAAAAGTTTCTGCACAGCCAAGGAAACAGTCAGAAAAACTAAGAGGCAGCCCACGGAATGGGAGAATATATTTGCAAATGACACTACAGATAAAGGACTGGTATCCAAGATCTACAAAGAACTTCTCAAACTCAATACACGAGAAACAAATAAACAAATCATAAAATGGGCAGAAGATATGAACAGACACTTTTCCAATGAAGACATACAAATGGCTAACAGACACATGAAAAAATATTCAAAATCATTAGCCATCAGGGAAATTCAAATCAAAACCACACTGAGATACCACCTTACGCCAGTTAGAATGGCAAAAATAGACAAGGCAAGAAACAACAATTGTTGGAGAGGATGTGGAGAAAGGGGATCCCTCCTACATTGTTGGTGGGAGTGCAAGTTGGTACAGCCACTCTGGAAAACAGTGTGGAGGTCCCTTAAAAGGTTAAAAATTGAGCTACCCTATGATCCAGCCATTGCACTACTGGGTGTTTACCCCAAAGATACAGACGTAGTAAAGAGAAGGGCCATATGCACCCCAATGTTCATAGCAGCAATGTCCACAATAGCTAAATTGTGGAAGGAGCCGAGATGCCCTTCAACAGATGACTGGATTAAGAAGTTGTGGTCCATATATACAATGGAATATTACTCAGCTATCAGAAAGAACAAGTTCTCAACATTTGCTGCAACATGGACGGCACTGGAGGAGATAATGCTACGTGAAATAAGTCAAGCAGAGAAAGACAATTATCATATGATTTCTCTCATCTATGGAACATAAGAACTAGGATGATCAGTAGGGGAAGAAAGGGATAAAGAAAGGGGGGGTAATCAGAAGGGGGAATGAAACATGAGAGACTATGGACTATGAGAAAGAAACTGGGGGCCTGAGGGGAGGGGAGTGGGGGAATGGGATAGACCGGTGATGGGTAGTAAGGAGGGCACGTATTGCATGGTGCACTGGGTGTTATACGCAACTAATGAATCATCGAGCCTTACATCGGAAACCGGGGATGTACTGTATGGTGACTAACATAATATAATAAAAAATCATTAAAAAAAAAAGTTTCGATATTATCCCAGGAACTATCCTACTTGACAATGGAGTATTGAAAAACAAAAACAAAAACATGGGAACTCTTCCGAGAAGACTATGACACAGTGGTAGAGACAGAATCACAAATAAATAAAACATAGGTAAGAAATTTCATAATAGTTCCAATGCCATAAGATTATATATTAAGGGGTGGTGCATTCTACATGACATACCCAGAAGGATTTCATAAATGAATTCACCTTTGCACTGGGCCTTGACAGATGACAAGGATTCAACCATGTGGTTAGCTCTTAGACCTCATGAGGGTAAAAAACAGGATAAAAAACTGAGACCAAGTTTTAATGAATCTTATTAGCCATATTAAGTATTTTAGACTGGAAGTAATGGGAATAAATGAGTGGATTGTAATTTTTAAAATTTTTTAAAAAATATTTTATTTATTATTTATTTATGCATTTATTTATTAATGAGAGAAAGAGTAAGCATGAGCAGGGAGGAGGGGTAGAGGGGGAGGGAGAGGGACAAGCAGATGCCTTGTTAAGCACAAAGCCTGACTAGGGGCCTGATCTCACGACCCTGAGACCACTACCTGAGCCACAGTAAGATGTCTAACCAACTGAACCACCCAGTCACCCCATATGAGTGGAGTTTTTAAAAAAGATTTTATTTATTTATTTGAGAGAGAGAGTGAGAGTGAGAGTGAGCAAGAGAGCACAAGCCGGAGAAGAGTCAGAGGGAGAAGGAGAAGCAGGCACCCCACTGAGCAGGGAGCCCAAAACTGGGCTTAATCCCAGGACCCTGGAATCATGACTTTAGCTGAAAGCAGACACTTAACTGACTGAGCTATCCAGGCACCCTGAGTGGATTTTTAAACAGAGGAGAGAAATATGGGCAGATTATTCACATTGGCATTGATGGATGGGATGAATTACAGGAGGCCCAGACTATAGATAAGGAGATTTGTTAGCTGTAGAGGAAAGCAATCCAGAATCTCTGCAGTTCAGAGCTAGATACAGAATCATCTTTGATTTTCCCTGAAAATCATCCACTGGGAACTGTCTTACTTTAGTAACTACTGCTACCACCACACTGGCTTTTCTGTCCTTAGGTTTTTGGCCCAGATAAAAATCCTTTCCCTTAGCTTCTTTTACAACAGTTGAAATAATCTGGAACATTCAAAGAGTCTTTACTAAATATTAAGAAATAGTCTACCAAAGCCAACATACTCTTCTACTCTACCTGCTGTCTTTAGTATCTTTATTAGCCCCAAAGGACTAAAACAAAATGAAGGTTACTTGCATGAATTTTTTTCTTACCTACTCTTTCTTAGGTAAGGGAATTAACTGAGAAATGGCCCATGCAAGCAGACACAGAGCATGTTTGTGGAAGAGAAGGAAACAATACTCAATCTCATTGAGACATGTCCTTAAGCAAAATGCTGCTGCCATTGTCTCTTGGAACCTATGATGCTAGAAACTGCAGAAGCTCCCTGTTTCTCTAGAAGAACACTGCCCTTCATCACTGCTTCTGTCAAGAGACTAAATATCCCACATGCTATCACTTCACATTGTTCATTTCTACAAATGATGAATTCCTAGGATGGTGTAGACAGTGTGGAATCAGGGAGAGGATGGAGAGAGGTAGTGATTAGTGAGGCTATTTTAACGATTTAGGTGTGAGGTCAGTAAAATCAAAAGCTCCTGAACTTGAAGTGATCATGGAAAAAGAAGAGGGAAGTGGGGAGGAAAGGGTAGATGAATGAATATAAGCATTTCATTAGGATTTATTGGTTGATATTGGTCAGTGCTTGAGTGAGTAGAGTAGAACACTGGGGAGGACATGGACTGCCTCCAACAGCTTTTCATTGTTCCAGGATCTTTTCTGTACTGTTCCCAGAGAAAACTTTCCCAGTTCTCTGCCTCAGCCTATGGAATTTTGCATTCTACTTCCTACATGAGAGCTTCTGTGAAATTTAGGCATGAGAAAGTTTTTCTATGAGCTCCATTGATTCTTTCTCACTTCCCTCAAACCACAAATCTGTTTTCTTATTTTTCAGTTATTTGTCTCACATGTACTCACATCTACATTGCTACTATTTTCAACAGACTTTATAAAGAAGAATATTTATAATTAGCCTAACATTAAGCATCACATGAATATAGGTGCTTATAAGGCCTTGGATAAGTGTGTCCTAATGCCTGGAGATTTTTGGAAGTAACTCTTACCTCAAACCACACTCACCATGGTGCTGCTTCTCTAACAAAACATGTGCTGCCTCAGTTCAAAGTGTTTGTACTTTTCCCCTCTGCCTGGAATGTTCTTCCTTCAAATATCTACATTGCTCATTCCTTCAAGTCTCTCCCACTAGAATATAATCTCCACAAGGACAGGGACTTTGTTTTGGTTACTGCTGTGTGTCTCCAGCCCCAAAGACGGTGTCTGATGTAGTGGAAATAGATAGTCACGGAATGAATGAATAAAGAATAGCTTTATAAAATATAGAGGGAAAAATTCCATTGGAAGAAACTGAAGCCTAGAGAAATGAATCAATTTAATAAATTTAACATAACTAACATTAGCAATTATTATGATTTTATTGTCATTATCATTCTTTTAGTTCTGTTTTTAAGAACCTATGTTTTGATATCTACATCAGCTCCTATCATCACACAAAGCTACAAAGTGGATATCCTGGAATGTTACATAGATTGTTTAAGGTCAGCTAGCTAATGGATGGAAGAATAGCTTTTTGACAAAATAGTGATTTGTTGTATTTGGACAGAATCCATGCTTCCGAGGTACTTACCCACTGGTTTGCACTCTGCCTGCCTGTGTCCCTTTACTTTCATTCACCTTATGCTTGCATGCTAAGCAAGTGCAGAATATCGTTATTATATTTTTGCCTATCATTTTTTAATTAATTAGTTAATTAATTAATTAATTTAGTGTGCGAGCAGGGGGAAGAGGCAGAGGGAGAGGGAGAGAGAGAGAGAATCTCAAGCAGACAACACTGAGCACAGAGCCCATTGCAGGACTCCATCTCACCACCCTGAGATCATGACCTGAGCTGAAATCAAGAGTCAGTTGCTTAACCAGATGAGCCACCCAGGTGCCCCATATATCTTTGCCTACCATTTAAATGTATTTTAATCCTTTATGAAATGGTCATAGGAGGTATTGAGTGTAGGCTAGGATAAACTTTGAGATATAGGCAGGCAGTATATTAGTTTCCTAGGGTGACTGTAAGAAAGCACCATAAACTGGGTGGCTTTAAAAAACAGAGATTTATTGCTTCCCAGTTCTGGAAGATAGGAATCAAATGTGTCAAAATAAGATATTCGGATGGCCATGGTCCTTCTGAAACTGTAGGAGAGAATCCGTCCTTGTCTCTTCCTAGCATGTGATGTTGGCCATCAGCCCTCAGGGTTCTCTAGCTTGTAGCTGCATCACTCCAATCTCTGCCTCTGCCACATTCCATTCTCCTGGTGCATCTTTGTCTTCATGTGGCCGTCGTCTCCATGTGTGAATGGATCCATGTTTCCCTTAGCTTACAAAGACACCACTTATATTGAATCAGGGCCCACTCTAATTGACGTTTTCTTAATTTGATTGTATGCAAAGACCCTCTTAGCAAATAAGGTCAAATTCACAGATATGGGGGGTTGGGACTTCAACAGACCTTGGGAGGGACACAATTGGATCCATAACAGGTGGGGAGCATCAGCATGGCAGGATTGCTATTTCCGGGTTTAGTGCACCAGCTCTTTCTCAATTCAGAGACTGCCTATGGGTTTTCTCCTTCGTCTGCATTACTTTTGTGCCCACTGCTGGTTCACTTACCAGCAGTGTACTGGGGCCAGCTCACCCCAGCTGATGAGAGCTACTTTTTAAATCTTCAGGAGCCTGTTCCCCAAAACAACCACTATTAAAAATTATAATATAAATTCAAAATTAAACTTAAAACAAAAGTAATACATTCTCAAAACTGATAATTGCCTAGTTTGCTACAATTATCTATGTCCGTTATTTACTTCTATTGTATGTGCCTAGAGGAAATACAAAATAACATTGTTCGTATCTCTTCCTATGTTTATGTTCAGTGACATCAACTTGGTAGCTTGAAATCAGTCACAGAGGGAGTATTTATGCCATAGAAAGCCATTAACACTACAAATCAGGGCTTGTTTCTCCATGGGTAACTAGCTATTAAACAATTCCCAGATACCACTGATTAAATCCTATACTTCTTCTGGGCTTCATCTTCCATTCCTCAAACTGGCTCTCTGTAGCACTCACTTAAACTCTCCCCTTCAATTATTCTCTCTCTTAGTTCTTGTTCCTATTCCTCACAGGACTGATACTTTGTGATTGTGTGTAGGATACACACCAAGTGAGAAGTTTCTAGAATATAGTAAATCGATTCTAATTATAGAATCTGGAAATTGAATAAAGGAATGGAAACTTGCCTATGGCATCAAAACCTTCCCATGTGTCCTACTGAGTCCTCAGGTGACCTTGGGGAATGTTTTAAATGACGATGGGCTGACCATAGGCATTTGAACAATAAATGCTGCCTCTGAAAAGATAGGTCAGCAGTGCTGAGCTGCTCTGTAGTCCTTGAAACCTAGTGATGAGGTAGGGACAGTAGATGAGGAGGCATTATGGCTCACTACCAGGCTACGACCAAGTATCTACATGTTGGCAGTAAAATCTTTAGTTAGGAGAAATTAGTTCTAGCCCCAGAATTAGTTACCAAAGGTCCAGACTTAGAAAGCATGGCAGAATGGAAAGAGAAGGTGTGCCTGGGTGGCTCAGTCAATTAAGTGCCCAACTCTTGGTTTCAACTCAGGTCTGATCTCAGGGTCGTGGGATCGAGCCCCAGGTCTGGCTCCATCATGCTCAGTGCAGAGTCTGCTTGTCCCTCTCCCTCTGCTCCTCCTCCTGCTCTCTCTCTAAAATAATAAATAAAATCTTTTTTAAAAAAATGAATGGAAAGAGAAGCACTAAGCGATTAAAATCAACTCTCCATTTACTAAGTGGCCTTCCGCAATCTACTTAATCTCTGCATTTTGGTTTCCTTATCCCTCAAAGGGGGTAACAAGAAAAACCTCATGGGGTGCCAGAGCCATGGCTAACGTTTAAGAAAATTTTGTGTGAATTAGTAAAAGGCACCTGCTCTAAGCTGATGCAGCTCCTCTAGCTAGTGGCTTGGCAAAGAAGTAACACTTTTGTGTAAAGGTAAAGGTATCTCTTCCTTGTAGTGGTCCTAGTCAGGGACAAGACTACTTGTCCTCAAATACAGGAAGCAAACTGCACAACCATTCATTTTGGTCTAGGTGTTGAGGTCAAGCTTGAACAAGCTCATATATTAAAACCCAAGCTCTGAAACAGAAAGCTGTCATAAATGTCAATTCCCAACTCTGAAAGTCCCTCCTCTCTTTTGTCCCTCTTTTACTTCTCCCAGGCCATCATTGAGTAGAATGTCCTCACCCTTAAAGACAGAGACATGAGTCATTTTGGCCCCTACAAGAGTCTCTGCTTCAGAACTGAAACTAGACAACTAAGAGTCATATACCCAACACTCATGTAGGGGACCCCCCCACACACACACCTGTGCAATTACTCCTAAATTGGTCTTTCCTTTTAAGAGTACCCTGGATAGATGTGGAGGGAGCCTAAGTTCAAAGAGCATGAAATACAGCTACCTTTGTTAATGTGCCCATAAACCTGGTCAGTCCCAGCTGTAAAAAACAAATGAGTAAAACCTGTTTCCTCTTGTTCCTTATATTATATCAGTATCTGGTAGTTGTTTATGTTTAAAGAGTCAACAGAAGGCAGGGAAGGGACCAGGGAACATGATAAGTGTTTAAGGGATGTGATTTACTACTCTGTGACATGCCAGTGATGTGGCATGAATTAAAAACAGAGTCTTCCAGGAGAAAAGATTTCTTTAGAGATGTAATTAATTGACCGGGCTTGAGTCTCTACTTTCCCGGAGAAGTAGTTGTCAGTGAAGTGCTTCCAACACTGCCCTGGCTGTAATTATTATTCAAGTTCATGCTGCAAAGTCATCTTCACTTAGAATTCTAGCATTCACTATGAAAAAATTCATAGATTAGGTTTTTGTATTGCCACATGCCTTGGGATTTATCCTCAGAATTAGGAAGCAAACGTAGCCAGCAATTAGTTTCAACATTTGTTTTCAGAAATGAATTTTTCCCATATCTGTCAGATTTGGCTCAGGGTTCTTTTTCAATTTAATCTTTGTTAGCAGCATGAAAAACTGTTAAATGTTCAGGCATAAGCAAGTCATCACTCCATATCTGAAGTCTAGAGAGCTGCTGGTTGTCATAGTAATTGACTGCACGTGTGAAGTAGGCATTGGCAGCCTCACATTTTCATTAAAATATCATGCATATTTGCATGAACTCCTGCCCAGAGCATTGTTACTGCGTTCCATTCTTCCCCAACCCCATTGTCCCATAATAGTGCCAAGGGATTTCATATTTTAGAAGCAAGCTTACAGAGTTCGCTGCATTTATTATTGATCTGCCTCAGATGGAAGTTAAGCTGTATTCAAAGCTCAGCATGTGTGAATGGAGAGCTGACTATAGGTCTGTCTTCCTCTTCCCTTGAATCCCATTTTTTCTACCAAATGGTTTAAATTAGTTTCTTTACCTTGCCTCCCCCCATACTCGGATGTCTTCCTTCAAATATCTCCCTCTGGACTTGTAATGTTGCCATTCCTCCTGAAGATGTAGGTTTCTGTTCTGTTTACCATCCCACCTTCTCCATGCCTTCTTTCCGGGACCTCCATTAGGTTGCTTTGGGCTTAGAGCTATGATCATATTAATTCATCCATTTGATCATTTTGTTTGCTCAATTGATAAATGTTTATTGCATGTTTACTGTGTGGTAGGCTAGGTGCTGGATCCCAGATACACAAGGGCAATAATTAGTTAATAAGAGATATAAGCTTTTGCTGACTATCCTGTGCTTGATTAAATGGTCTGTATATTGGGGTGCGGGGATGGCTCAGTCAGTTGGGCATCTGCTGTCAGCTCAGGTCATGATCCCAGAGTCCCAGGATTGAGTTCAGAGTTGGGCTCCTGGCTCAGCGGGGAGTCTGCTTCTCCCTCTGATCCTCCCCCCTCTTGTGCTCTCTCTCTCTCACTCTTTCTCTCTCTCAAACAAATAAATAAATAAAATCTTTAAAAAATTAAATGGTCTGTATATCTTAGGCAATTACTTTCCATCAAAGTCTCCACCAAACCAACCTGCAAATGTTTGCATCATACGAACTATTTGTTGAGTCCCACAGATTATCAAATAGTATAAGTTTACTTTTTGTCCCTACAACATTATTTAAACATTCTTTTGTTGAGCTAAAAGCTTGAATAAATACACTAGGAAGTGTCAGTGCAGTAACAGTTTGGTAATATGCAGATTATAATGGTTATTCACTATGATATAACACATATCAACTCCGTCTCTCTACTTACACCCACACAAACACAGCCTCACTCATACACTTGCACACACTAAAGCTAAGAAACAAGAGTCTTGATCAATAATTGAGGAACTGCATTTTCTCAAATCTCATAGGTTCCGTATGATGCTTCACTGTACTTCCGTAATTGCCTCTGTTCATCCTGCTCCTTACACTTGGGACGTCTTTCCCACCCTAAATTTCCACTGAACACCTGGAGAACACCTCATCTTTCAAAATTCTATGCAAATATCACTTCTTATTTGAAGTGTTTTATAACACATTTTTTTTTAAAGAATTCTGGCAGTAAATTTCAGCACACGTGTGTGTGTGTGTGTGTGTGTGTGTGTGTATGTGCGTGTGTATAGAACGGATGTATTGGAATCCAAAGTGCACTTATTGTCACAGATTGTGTTAAAAAGAAATTTGAAAATGTGGCATTACATAATACACATAAAGCATTTCACATGATACTAACACATAGGAGAAGAACAGGGTTTTGCCACAAAAGTCAAGATAGGAAAGTTTTAAGGATAGGCTGATTAATGGTGTGCAATACAGCAGAGAACAAAGAGGATGAAATCTGGGAGAAGGTTATTGTGTTGGAAATAATTAACTTGTAGAAAATCAAAGGTGGTCTACAAAACATGATTTAGTCTGCAAATATTTGTTATTAACAACATATACAGTAACACTGTTTTATAATGCCAAATGATAGTAAAGGATATAAAGGAAAGCTATACATGGAAAGAAGTTGACAAGATGATTTCTGCATAGAAACTATAATAAACAATGAGGGGCACCTCAGTGGCTCAGTCGGTTAAGTGTCTGCCTTGAGCTCAGGTCATGATCCCAGGGTCCTGGGATGGAGTCCAACATCAAGCTCCCTGCTCAGCGGGGACTCTGCTTCTCCCTCTCCCTTTGCCCCTCCCCCCTGCTCATTCTCTCTCTTTCAAATAAATAAACAAAATCTTTTTTTGAGAAGAAGAATCTATAATAAACAATGAAAAACAGCTCCATCACTTTAAGTTTGTCCTTTCAAAGGAGGTAAAATAGTTACACTATATATATATGGATATAGGTAATATAGATATGGATAAAGATACAGTTTTCTTGTTCTTGAAAAATCTCCAGTTAAAAAACAGTTTGGGACTTGGGATGCCTGAAAACTTTATGAGACTCTTTTTTTTTTTTCCTGTCGGATAAGGCATGATACTTTTGTTGCATTCCCAGTCGGGGGTGGATGTGTCTGGAGATAAGCTTTATGGTTTGTCCAGCTAGGTCTGCAGACTACAAACATAGCGGTGGCTTCCAGTTCATGGCATGAAAGAAAGAAATACTCTTCTCTGGTACAGATAGCCTTTCAACCACTTTCTCATAAAAATACCAGATTTGGCCAAAAGTTCTTAAGGTGTTCAAATAATTCTCCCCAAGCATCTGGAAGGTGTTGCATGAAGGGAAAAAGTAGGAGAATTGGGGCAGGTGGACAGAGAAGAAGTCTAATAACTCACTCCTTTTACCACCCTTAGAGGGAAGGCCTCATTGGGAGGGTCCCAGTGTGTCGTCCTCACACCCCAAGTTCCCTGGTCTCTTCTCCACACACTCTAGACTTTAGCTACTTTTCTCTACTGAATTCCACCTTTTTCCATTTTTTCTAGAATCAGTCACCCTTTCCTATAAAAATTATATATACTTAGTCTCCCTTTATCTCATCGAGTGTCTTATAAAATTATCAAGTTCAGAGGTTATATTTGCAGGGTTTTTTTTTCTCTGTTCAGTTGCTTTTTGCTCTGTAGAAGCATATCTATGTCTCTTTGTCCACCACTCCCTTGAAGAAAGGCTCATAGGTTCTTGGTTCCATACATAAAGGGGTGCAGAGAAATACTGGGGATTTTTTGCTACCTCCCAGCTGTAATTCTTAACCACATCTCTATCTAGAATTACCTGGCAAGCTTTCAACAAGACCCATGCCTATACCCATTCTTAAACCAATTAAATTAGAGCCCCTGGTCCTGAGAGTGGGTCCTGATTATCACTTGTTTGTCTGTTTAGTTTGTTTTCAAACCGCTCAGGTAATTCTAACGCATGGCTCAGTTTGATATCCACTGCCCTAAACAGTACTTCTTGCTCTTCCAAGGCATGTAAACCATCTGTAGATTCTGTGAAAATGCAGATCCTGATTCAGTAGGTCTGGAGTGGAACCTGAGATTATGTGGTTATAACAAGCCCCCAAGAGATGTGAATGCTGTTGGTTCCGTGGCACTACATTTTGAATAGCAAGGTTCTGGAATATTTAAAGTTAATCACATCTCACCATTTGTCATCTGAAATATGTCCCTTCCTACTCAAGCTCCAAGCTGGAGAAGTTACTATCCTGTGAGCAAGCCCTGGTTTTAGATCCTGAAAAATAACTGCTGGAAAATAAAGAGCATCTTGCCATCTCAGAAAATGTACCTCATCTCACCACTCCTGCTTAGCACAGTTTGTCCAAATTGCTAAGTTCAGTTAACTAAACTAGAGGCATTTATTGTCCCCTATGGCTCTATAGAAACATACAGGGCATTGGGAACTCTTTTTGTGTGTCCTACAGAGACAGGAACAGATCTCATACAGTCCTGGATTAGGACTTTGAAAACTGGATTCTAGCCTCAGCTCTGCTTACTTATCCTAATGAGGGCTTTCTGAGCTTTCAATATTTTCCTCATTTCTCATGATAACATCTCTGAGAGCACAACATGGGATCAAACTCACCCTCATGGGTCAAGGAAGTCCCTCAGAGGAGGAGAATCCATAAAAATGAGTAAGAGTTAGTCACATAGAGAAGCCAGAGGACAGAATGAAAGAACATACACAAAAGTAAGGAGAGAAGACAGAGGAGACATGACAAATTCTACGAAGAGTTTGGGATGGCCAGGTTGGAGGGGGCATTTACGGAAGAGATGAGACAGACACGAGGCTGGAGAGGGGAGGACCATTTCATTAAATGATAATGTTGAACATCCATCATACACCTACTGTGTCAGACACTTTGCTATATGCTTTGTATATAGTACTTCATTTAATTCTCACACAAACTCCTCAAGAGGCAGGCAGTGAAAAAAAATCTGTGAAATGGCTTAGAAACTATAAGGAACTGAAAAGATTATGTCACTTGACTTAGGTCCTATAACTAATACATGGTAGAGCCAAGTCTTTATCTCTCTTGAGTCCATGCTCAAATCCGTGATACCAGCTTGAATAGAGAGTCAAAGACAAATTTAAGACAAAGGAAAAAGATGATCATTTTTTTCATTTCAGAGAGATTGTCCCATCCACATGAAGGATGATTGGATAGGGTAAAAATGGAGGCTTGGAGACCAATTAGGATTCCTCCTCTTAGTTGCTACAGTCTCATGGGTTTATCAATATCATTTGAGAACTGAGAATGTGTCTTATTTTTCTTTTGATTACCAGCACCTAACACAGTTTTGGGAATATAGTAGATATTTATTGATGGAATAAATGATTACTATTATAATTATGTAAAAGAAAAATCATGAATGCCTAACCTGAGGCAGTGACAGTAGGGTTAGAGATGGAATGGAATAGAACACTAGATGAATACATTTCCACCAGGCAAATAAATTAATGTTACTGTTAATAGCCAAAATGTTCGAAATTCAGAGGCCTTTTCTAACGTTGTTAATTCATAGGATACACTCTAACGGTGGATATATCACACACCACTGGAAGACGAAAAAGGAAGTACTGAGGGTAATGAGCCATGGGTGCTCTTGGAATCATTCCATGCAGCCTGCCTCATCCTCTGGATCAGGCAGGTGGAATTGGTGTAGATTAGGGAATGTGATGTAAAGCTCTGATTTTTGACTGAAAAGATTGTTTTCAGGGGGCACCTGGGTGGCTCAGTTGGTTAAGCTTCCAACGCTTGATTTCAGCTCAGATCATGATCTCAGGGTCCTGGGTTCAAGCCCAGCATCAGGCTCTGCACTCAGGAGTGTGGAGTCGGCCTGAGATTTTCTCTCTCCCTCTCCCTCTGCCCCTCTTCCACCTCTCTCTCTCTCTCTCTCTCTCTCTCTCTCAAATAAATAAATCTTTTTTAAAAAGGTCGTTTTCAGTACTCTCTTTTGCAGGAGTAGGTAGAAGACATTGGTTAAATCAGAGCCTCTGATTTTTCATCTCGACAACAGAGTAGTGGGGCAGGGAAGAAATGAAATAATAATGAGAACAGCCCTTTTAAAACAATATTTTTGTTCTTCAAATGTGAGTATTGATTAGACTGCTTTTAGTGCAAGAGCTGCAATGCCTCAACCATATTTATAATTGAGTTTTAACATGTAAATCTGGTCCTTATCATCATCTGTAAATTTCCCTATTCTGAAAATATTAATACTAATATAGGAGATTATTAACACTAATGTTATATTATATTATAAAATATATAATATAAAAACCACTGGAAATTATTTATACATTTGTATATTTTAAATTTTCTGTAATGAATATATATGGTTTTTATCATCTACAAAGGGCTGAAATTGTTATTTTTCAGGACTCTGAAAGTGTATTTGCCAATGATTTTTATTTAGGAGTTAGGACAGAGAAGAGGTTCATAAATTTAAAATGAGAAAAGTCATTTTTAGTGCTTTAATAGACAGAATGCCAAATTTAGACTCTGAACACAATTTTTCAAAGGTTTCTCCTGAACAGGAGCAGCCTCGCTTCCACAAAAGTAGTCCATGCAAGAAGATATACACAGAACTAAATGTCTAGCACCTGATATGGATGACCTTTTGCTGAACAATCATTTGGAACAGCATTTGTTCTGCAATAACTGTCATGTATGGACAGAAACAGGACAAAATGAAAGTTGTTTTGGTTTCCTTCTTCTATTCAACTTAGAAACTACAATAGCAAGAGCACAAACTACTAGCTAATCTAAATATATAAGTTCATGAGACTTTGCTAAATAAATATCCTGTTACTCAGAATATACCAAGCATTGGGATAATGTGATGCTGTTACCAAGTCTGGGTATTTCAGTAAATTCAGCGATTGGGTAGGGTCACAGGATGTGTGTGTGTGTGTATATATATATATATATATATATTTTTTTTTTTTTTTTTTGGCAAGTTTCAGAGCATCATAAAATGCTACGAGCTAAGAGTTTAAGGAGAGCGTGGCTTTGAAAAAAAGTAGCTATGAATTCAAACTCAGCTTCTACATCTTTCTAGCTGGATGACTGCAAGCAAATTACTGAACCGCTCTCAGCCCTGTTGCCTTTATTGCAAAATTAGGGTGGTTTTTACATAGCTAACAGCACTGTTGTAAAGATTAAGAAAGACTGTATAAGTCGGGAATTATCTCTTTTTAAACTTCCCAGGTGTTCAATAATACACACTTCTTCAATATAGGAATTCCAGACAGAAGGTCAACTAGACTCTGATTATCATGAGTATGGTACTTTGCAAAGCTACCTATCCCGCTGTTGAGCACTCCTTTTACTTTATGACTTCTCTTTGGTCATTTTGCTGAAGTGCTCTGACCCTCTGACCCACCCACCAGTTTTTAGTTCTGCATTTGCTCGATTTTGCATTTAATAAGCTGCTTTAATTCTACAGTGGAGGAGAAAAAAGCTAAAATGTGTTAGTCCTTGCCCTCATAGTTTATAGTCTAGGTGACAAGGCCAGGCAATAAATAAATATATAAAATGAGAACAGAGATCAGGAAGGTGTAAACTAAGCTAACGACAAATATTTGTTGAAATGCATTGAGATCAATTCAATCAAATCATTGCCTATGCCTGGGCCTGAAATTCTAGTCATAGTCCTTAATATTATGTGAGGCTGCAGTATTAGGAAAATGGCCGTTCTTAGACTTATTTTTTATTTTCAAAATAATAAATTTATATATTTAGAAAATGAGAGACAGAATTACAAAACGAAAAGGAATAGGTTCCCCTTGTTTCCTCTCCAGCCTCACTCTCTGGAGGCAATTACTTTTGAATCCTTTCTACTTTTATTTCTCCTAGTGGCCACCTCCATTATTATTAGCAAGATATTTATTATTTTATTGCTTAATCAATTAAATCCAGATAGTGTCTATATGCTCAGCATAATGAAAATTAAGATGTTAACTGATTCACTATTTGCCACCCTACATTTGCCAATTTTTGATAATTCTATTATTACATATTATTTCTTAAATACTTATATCAACATATAAAGTACACCAAACTCTACCTTTTTTTTTAGTTTTTTTCCGACTTTATTGAGGTAAGATTGACAAATACAAATTGTACATATTTAAGGTGTGCGGTCTAATGTTTTGATATACACGTACACCGTGAAATAATCACCACAATCAAGCTAATTAACATATCCATCACCTCACATCACTATCATGTTCTTATCTTTTCTTCTGGTTATTTTTTTTTCTTTTTGTGGTGAGAACACTTAAGATCTATCCTTTTAGCAAATTTCAAGCATGCAATAACAGTTGAAGGAGTGCTGACAACACTGACTCCATCTTTGGCCCTCCGTCTTGTTCAGGTCTGCGCAATGACCGCCTGGGGGCTAAGTGTTTCAGGCCCCGTGGAGCTTAATGTATGCCCGGACTGGAATGTGGAAAGGCTTGTTCTGATCTTACCTACCATGGCACACAGAAGGCTCCACTTTAGGTAACTAGTAGAGATCCTCTGGTGCACAGATAGTGCCCCTTTAGTTAACTTTCCTGTGACCTCACCACCATGTCCCTCACTCCATAAGAGCTGAGAATTAAGTTTGGAACTGGGTGGAAAATGGCCGCTTAGAGCTTGGGTCACTGCTCTGCCAGATCCCCCCCATCAGTAAGTTACCCTGAATAAAACTTTGTATAAATGGTATGGAGTGGCTTCCTTTGTTTTGGGGACTTAAAGTGCCTTCTCAGTTTGGAGGATACGTTACTGACCCTCCTGCAACCTCTAACAGCAGTATTATTAGGTATATTCACATTGGTGTGTATTAGATCTTTAATCTCTAGATCACTTTGGGCAGTTTAAACATTTTAATAATATTAATTCTTCCAATCCATGAATACAGGATGTCTTTTTAATTACCTATGTCTTCTTTAATTTCCTTCATCAGTGTTTTATGATTTTCAAATTATACAAATATATGCCATTCACCTCCTTGGTTTATTCCTAAGTATTTTATTCTTTTTCTTCCTACTGTGGATGAGATTGTTTTCTTAATTTACTTTTTTGATAGTTTGTTGTTTGGGCATAGAAACATGACTGAGGGGAGGCTCAGTCAGTTAAGCATTTGCCTTCAGCTCAGGGCATGATCTCAGCATCCTGGGTTTGAGCCCCACATCGGGCTCCCTGCTCAGTGGGACCTTGCTTCTTCCTCTCCCACTCCCCCTGCTCATGTTCTCTCTCTCTGTCAAATACATAAATAAATAAAATCTTTTAAAAAAATGACTGATTTTTGTATATTGATTTTGGATTTTGCAACTTTACTGAATTCTTATTTTTTTTAAGATATTATTTATCTATTTGAATGAGAAAGACAGCAAGAGAGCCAGCACAAGCTGCGGGAGAAGCAGAAGGAGAGGGAGGAGCAGACTCCCCGCTGAGCGGGGAGCCCAGTGCAAGGCTCCATCCCAGGACCCTGGGATCATGACCTAAGCCAAAGACAGATGCTTAACTGGCTGAGCCACTCAGGCACCCGTTTCTTATTTCTAAGGGTTTGTTTGTTTGTTTAAGTCTTTAGGGTTTCTACACATACGATCACGTTATCTGCAAGCAGAGGTAATTTTACTTCACACTGATCTGGTTTCCTTTTATTTCTTTTTCTTGTCTAATTGCTCTGGTTAGGACTTCCAGAACTGAGTATCCTTGCCTTATTCCAGATCTTAGAGGGAAAGCTTTCAATTTTTCACTGTTGAGTATGATGTTAGCTCTGAGTTTTTCATATATGGCTTGCATTATGGTGAGGTAAATTCCTTCTATAGTTACCTTATTAAGAATTTTTGTAAAGAAGAAATGCTAAATTTTGTCAAATGCTTTTTATGCACTTATAATCATGTGGGTATTTTTTTCTTCCGTTGGGTTAATGTGGCA
Source organism: Ursus arctos (assembly GCF_023065955.2). Classification (NCBI taxonomy): domain Eukaryota; kingdom Metazoa; phylum Chordata; class Mammalia; order Carnivora; family Ursidae; genus Ursus; species Ursus arctos. Next base: position 57,930,100 of record NW_026622863.1, on the reverse strand, counting down.
TATCACGTTGATTGATTGACATGTTGAACCATTCTTGCTTCCTAGGGATGAATTCTACTTGGTCATTGTTGTGGTTAACTTTATGTGTCAATTTAACAAGTCTCAGAGGTGTCCAGATAGCTGGTAAAACATTTTTGGGTGTGTCTGTGAGTGCATTTCTGGAAGAGATTAGTATTTAAATTGGTAGACTGAGTAAAGATCTCCCTTACCAATGTGTATGGGCATCATTTAATCTGTTGAGGGCCTTAGTAGAACAAAAAGGTAGAGAAAGGGTGAATTTGCTCTCTTTGCTTGAGCTAGGACATCTGTATCTAACCTGCTATTGAACATTGGCCCTCCTAGTTTGGGGTCTTTGGACTTGATCTAGGATTTGCACTGTCAGTTCTCCTGGTTCTCAGGCCTTTGGACTTGGACTGTATTACATAACCAACTTTCCTGATTCTCCAGCTTGCAAATGGCAGATTGTGGATCCTCTTGGTCTCTATAATTACATGTGCCAATTCCTATGATCTCCTTTCATACAGATATATGTACTATTGGCTTCTTTCTCTGAAAACCTCTGATTAAGGGGCGCCTGGGTGGCTCAGTCAGTTAAGTGTCTGCTTTCAGCTCAGGTCATGATCCTAGGGTCCAGGGATCAAGCCCCACACTGGGCTCTCTGCTCAGAAGGGAGAATGCTTCTCCCTCTGCTGCTCCCCCTGCTTGTGCTCTCTAATAAATAAATAAAATCTTAAAAAAAAAAAAAGAACTCTGACTAATAGTCACAGTATATGATCCTTTTAATGTGCTGTTGAATTTGGTTTGCTAGTATATTATTAAATCTTATCTTTCTTTTCCTATCAATTTTAGACAGTATTTCTCAACTTCCTATTTCATAAGATGCAGATATTAGCATGTTTATAATTCTGTCATTTTTTTTGTTCTTTCCTTTCTCAAAACTTCTGTCAGAAATACATATTGCTTTTCCATTTGTGGGGAGTGTTAAAATATTTGTAAAGTAGTTGGTCCAAGGAAGCTACCACAGGAGGAAGACTGAATAGAGATTTGGGTCAGAGCTAGGGATGAAAAGCATACATGCAACTGGCCTCTTCTATGTCCTATGTTCTTGGATACAAACTCAACTTCCAGAATAAAAACTGATCTTAGAATGGAAGAATCATTATGCATTTTTTCTTTTTTTTTTTAAGATTTTATTTATTTATTTGACAGAAAGAGAGACAGCCAGCGAGAGAGGGAACACAAGCAGGGGGAGTGGGAGAGGAAGAAGCAGACTCCCAGCAGAGAAGCTTGATGCGGGGCTCGATCCCAGAGTGCCAGGATCACACCCTGAGTTGAAGGCAGATGCTCAACCACTGAGCCACCCAGGCGCTCCTGCATTTTTTTTTTCAATTTTGATAGTATATGTAGACATCTATAAGTAACATTATTGCATCTAAAAATGGGCAGTTTGGTCTTAAGGGGACTCTACATTTATAATTCAAAGTTAAGTTCACTTATGCTAACCCAGAAGAGAAAAAAGGAAATATACATGTTTCTAGTCCAATTCCTTATATAGAACATATAAGGGTGTTTATAAGCATTGTATAATAACAATTCAGGGAATATTTTTTCCCTGCAAATGTGAGTATGCTTTTTAAGTTAAAACATCTTTATTATACATTTTAATGCTCCATATGAAAAAATCAAATAATATATTCAGTAGGTCATAATGTTTGCATAACATCTTTAGAACATTATGAAAATAAAGCAATTTCCAGTTTTGACTAAGGACATTGGCTGACATTTTACTTCCAACAAGTTACATTCTGTTTTTTATATTTTTAAACAATGGCAAAAATTCAGAATAGGAGATGCCAAGCTGCTCTTGTTGGCTCTGGATATTCCTTGCTTTTTTGAGTTTCAGTCAAATATTTGACACCAGTTCAGCTGACTTTTTGCTTGTTAATTTCAGAAATGGGCATAATCCCACTTATATAGTTCAGATGTACTTCTGTAAGTTCTCCAAGAACCATGTCATTATTTTAAAAAATGAAGATTCACATAACACAATCTTCTAATTGGAAATGATTATGGTATGAAAAAAGAAGCAAGGTTTTAAGTCACACTGTCCAGATTTTAGTTCTGACTTCATACCTTTTAAATCTTAGGCAATTAACTTAAACTCTCCCAGTCTCGTTTCCTTGAGTGAAAAATGAGGATGGTAATACTCATCCTATGTTAGCCATAGGACCTAGCAAATCCTAGTCGTAACCAAAATTGGTCATAATCATAATAATGAGGAGGAGAAAAAGCAGGCATTTGTAGAAGGAGTGGTAATAGTAGTAATAGTGCTAATAGAAACTAGAAGTCATGCGAATAGTGTTTACAGTAACCTTTACTGAATTGCTTTTGATGTACCAGCTAGTATTTGAAGTAATAGAATGTCTAAATTGATTTAATCCTTGCAGCAACCTTACAGCCCTACATCTTTTGATCTGAATGGGAGCGAACAAAGGAGGCAAGAGAGAGATTGCATAGTATTATGAAATGGCCCAGGTAGAGAAGGACCAGATCAAGATAGACCACTGAGAACATTGGACGTTAGTGAATGAAGTGACGGGGTTCTGTCAAAGGTGATCAAAGAGGAGAGTTAAGAGGCCTAGAAAGAACCCCAGGAGCAGCTTGAAGGAAGGGTTTGGTAAAGTTTTCCAGAAAAGGAAGTTCAGGTCTGAACTGAGAGACTGTGGGCTGTTCTTCTCACTTAGGCTTTCTATCTTTGGAAATTTTTGTCTTCCTCCACAGCTGGAATAAATACGATCTTTGCTTTTAAATTGATTTTTCAGTGGTGTCTTTGGAAAAAATTCATTTGATGTGGTATTGCTATGATTAAATTTTTTATGGTTGTCATCTAGTTTCTCAAAAATTTTTGTTAATTATTATTTTAGATTCTCTTTACCTATACTATTTAGTTAAAACTTCAAGTTTCAGCTTATTCATCCCTGTATCCTCAGATATTATTGGCACAGTGCCAACTGCTGGAAGACAAGAGAGAAAAAGAAGAAGAAAGGAAAGAAGGAAATGGTGATCATGATAATAAATTCCATTAAGCATCTGATGAAGGTTTGTGCAATAGCATCTGATGGTTTGTTGTTATTCAGGTCCTTTTTGAGGGAGAAAGAAATACCACCTCTCACATCTTTAGTGATAAACTGATGGTGTTTATTTCACAATTACTTGCTCATGGATGCCACTGAAATCAGTAAGAAAAATCACTCGGAAAAGTCACTTATGAATCTCTTGACTCAAGTATCTAAGCAAAAGGCAGTTGAAGAACAAATAGTCAAATAGCTAAAACCGCAAGTGGGGTAGAATAATTAATTACAATAAAATTGAAAAATACTAACTATGATCATAACTCTGTTTGTAACATTCATATTCAAAAAAAAATGGCTAGAGAAAGAAAACAGTAGAAAAATGCTAATATTTCTTGCCGAGTGCTGAGGTTGAATATTTTTTCATTTGCTTCTTCCCTGAAGTGTGTTTATATTACTTTGATAAGGAAAAAAATGTAGCAAAAGAAAAATAAATTTCTAAGACTGCAAAGATAGATCAAGCCCTTGTAAAGAGGCTCTGTTTTAAAACACTTTTCAGTTTTATAAAATTGGACTCCAAATTCAAAACATTCAAGTTAGGAAGGAGTTAAAATCCAACAACTTACTTTGCTTCTCTGTCCGAATGGATAGTTATCATCCATTCCTGTGCACAAAGTCATAATGTAAATAGCCCTGTGTGCAGAATATACTGAGAAAGAGATGGTAAAACCAAAAAGGATAGAAGCATAATGTAAAGAAAAATCCAGTAAGGACAGCTAACCTTGCCAAACAACATGTCCCAAATGTTCATCTAGCTCAAGTGGGTTTTCAGGGAGGATTCCTGGGCACCCAATCAAATGGGTAAAAATATTCAGACAAACAGCGTGCCCGGTTGGCTCAGTTGGTAGAGCATGCGCCTTTTCATCTCAAGGTTGTGAGTTTAAGCCACATGTTGTGGGTGGACCCTACTTAAAACAAACAAACAAAAATATTCAGAGGAGCAGAATCTGGGAGAACTCTGAGGCTGTTCTAAGCTGATTCCCTTTTCTGACAGGTCTCTAACTAATTCATAGAATTGGATCCAGCCCCAGGGAGAAGATTCTGGAAAAAGCTTATGGAGAAACCTGAACCAAGTCCTATGGGATGGGATATAGGACACATCAAGGTTCTATGATGAGCATAAACCACACGGACTATGGTGTGTGTGGTGTGGAGATGGTGTGTGTGTGTTGTAGAGTAAAGAAGTTGAAGAGGGAAGATGGGGAGAGTAGAGAACGGATCAAGACTGGAGATTGTGCCAGTTCAGGTTGAGAGGAATTAGGAAACACTAAATCAAAACAGTGAGGTCTGTGCTTGCTCAAAACAAAAGCCATTCTTCCTATTCAATTGAGTCACAAAGTAGTGTCACTAAGTAAGCATTCTTGCAGAATAGGAAAAGATTAAAGAAAGAAATTGAGACCCAGAGAAAGTGGGAATGTGGAATTTGTGCAATAAGGACTTTGTTCTATCTGTCCTCCCAGCATTGTTGAGCAGCTGGAGACAAGACAGACACCATGAGGTGAGTCAGATGACACCATCAGGAGTCACCATGGGAGTTTGTGTTGGGGGTGTGTGGTCAGTGGTGATTAAAAGAAATGGATGTATCAAAAAGAAGAAGTTAAGACAAGCTGTGTGGAATCAACAAACTTTGCAGCGAACAGTAGAAATCTGTGCAGGAAAGTGGTTCCTGAGTCTACGTGCAAATATCCATAACTTGGGGGCTTGTGTTCAGAGATGGGGCCCTGGTTCTTGAGAACTAAGTTCGTCGATACAATTCACGTTAGTTATAACAAAGAACTCCTAAATCTTAACCACTTAATGGAACAGCATTTTATTTCTCACTCACAGTGGGGCTGGAAGCAGATCTAACAGCTTTTCTGAGAAGATTTTTTCTAAACAGTGACTCAGGAAACTGAAGCACCAGATAATTTCTTCTGAACTTTCAGTCTGAGGTAGATGTTCCCATGTTGTGTGACCTTAGCACAGGGGCTTCCCTATATCTCTATGCCCAACTTGGGCTGTTGTATAGCTGTGATCTTTCTTCAGCTAGACTATCAACCCTTGGAGGCAGCCACTCTATCTTTAGTTTGTGTTTCAGGTAGTCAAAATGTTTGCGGCAGAAAAAAGGAAGGAAGAAAGAAAAAGAAAGGAAAGAAAGGAGGCACAACTCTGTTATAAAGGAAAATCATAAAGAAAACCAATGTAGGGAATTCACATACATGGCAATGTTACTTATCACCAGTAGAATAAGGTCAGAATTGTGGCAATCTAAAAGTAGCGTTTACTGAGTGCCTACTATATGCTAGACATTGTGTTAGGCATTTTACCTAGTTTGTTTCTGAGACCTACAACCACAATTTGAGATACATGGTATTATCTCCATTTTAAAAACTCAGATTTAGTGAGACTGAGTGATTTCTTTTCCCCAAGATCACTCAGGAAACTAGCACCTGGGATTTATGTTCAGGTCTGTTTGATCCAAAGTTTGTGTGGGTCTTAATGGTAACTCATTTGCATGACTGGTCTAGGTGTTTTAAAATCCCTGTTGCCTAGAAAGAGATTTGGTGCTGGGCATGAGGGTGAAGCCAAATATGTGGTCTTAGAGGTCTCACAGAGAGAACTACAGAGTTAGAGATCTACCCAGATATTTTTAAGAAAGACCCAGCCTTTGGGTCAACTTGATCTTGGAGGCCAATGAAAACTTATCTGTTATCCTTCTGATGAAAATCAACTCTGGCATATTTGGTGTTAGAACACTTGGATAGCAAGTGAAGAAAGCCAGCTGGAGCTAAATGAAGCAAAACAGGACAACAAATCATAATGGAACAAGGGAACATCATGGAACTCAACAGGAAGAATGTGGCTGGGCCTAACAAAGAACTGAATTGAGTTCTGGGAATAGAAACTATTAAGAGCCCAGGCAGAAATCTCTCTCTCTCACCTCGATTTTTCTCTATACGTGTTTCTTCTCTTTTCCTATAGTTCGGTGTCCTCTTCTTCCCAGCTTACAAAGCTATACAGGTTGCTTTTAATTCTTCTTCTTTCCTGTTAATTTTACAAAGCCAGAGAAGGACTATAATTAGGTCAGCTTTTATCAGGTGCCTACCCATGGACCAATAGACCCTGCCAGGAGAGCCAGTAGTGAGCATGAAGTAGTGAATGAATCATAGTCTAAAAACACAGACTTCAAGATAAACCAATATGGACCAACTAAGAATGTACATGTTGCAAGGGGAAGGTAATTAGGGGTCATTGAAAGTTAGACCCTTTCAAAAGAGTCCAGTACATTGACCATCCCTACAGTGGGTAGCTGAGAAGAACATGGGATTTGGAGCCAGGCAGATCTGGATTTGAATAGTGTCTCATCAATGCCTATAAAGTTGCATAGGTCATTTTAGCTCTATTTAAAATAAACTCAGGTTTCTTTTTATATGTAATATTGGCATTATAATTCTTAGTCTTCATGATTACTGTGATGCTTAACAGTAGAGTATGTAAAATAAATCACCCACAGTGGGTGCTAAAAGCTGATGTTTGCCATTATTAATTCTTCTTGCATTTTCATTTCTTTTGTATGTGCTATCCATATGAAAGTGAGCCTCATCCTCCAAAAAACATATAGGTTTTTGGTTTTTTTTAAGATTTTGTTTATTCATTTGACAGAGAAAGAGAGAGAGCACAAGCAGGGGGAGCAGCAGGCAGAGGGAGAAGCAGGGAGCCCAATGTGGGACTTGATCCCAGGACCCTGGGATGATGACCTGAGCCAAAGGCATATGCATAACCGACTGAGCCACCCAGGCATCCCAAACATACAGGTTTTATAAGAACTTCAAAACCCAGTGAAATGGGAACCAGTTGTGCTATGACTATCATACGCACAGGTTTCTTCGTCACATCCAATCTTTGCACGTTGTGTCTAATTTGATAAACAACTCTGATTTATTGTTCAGTCTTGGGTAGATTTACAAGTGAAAGGTTTCTAGTGTGTCACTGAAAAAATTTAAGCATGAAACTGGAGACAGGACTTTGGAGTTTGTAAATTCCCTCTGGTCACAGTTTATCTTTTTCCGAGTGATTGATGCCTAGTATTTTTGTCTTCTGCTCTTTTGATAGCTTCTTCAAGAATCTTCAGTTTTTAAACATCTCAGGAGACACCCTGGAATTAAAAGGAAATAAAGTCTCCAAACATCATATTTGTGGCTTTTTAACAAATAACCCTTGGCTTTAGGACTGTCTAGGATCTGTTCCCAGGGTTCTACCTGCTTAAGTATTTTCTAATATTATTGCTTATTTGATTTATTAAAGGTCCGTATATCCAGGCCACTTTTTCCTGATTTCTCCAATGTTTTCTTTCCTTCGGCCTTGCACTGACACTTCTGTTTTAGTGAAATTGATTATGACTGAGAATTGAATACATTTGTGCTTTCCAGTTCCTGCCTTAAGACCAGCCTCATCACAAAGTCACACTAACAATAAACAGAATCCTACCCCAAAAAACCTTCAAGAGGAGTGTACATCTTTATCGAGGATCTTTTGAGGACATTGAGAAGGGGATTAGACGGTACATCAAATACAAAACTTTCTAAGAATTCTACTTGTCCATTATCATTATCCCCTCAACTGTCAGGCTCCTTATAGGTACACACATTTCTTCCTCTTTTTTTTTACTCTGTCTCTGAGTCTACATTTTCTGGGATTTGACTCCCTCAATCTGTTTCCTCTTCTACCAGCTCACAAAACATAAGTTATCTTTATCAAAACCACACTTTATAGTAAAGGAGGGAGAAGGGGATTGTGTTAATTATAGTTTAATACCTTTTTCCTGTCACATAACAATAGCCAGCAAAATTAAAATCAGAGTGATAAATGCCATATATATATATTTTTTCAATAGCATATCAATAGCATGGAGATAAAAATATCAATCTCTAAAGTTTATAGATAATATGTATTATATATATATATAACTCATTTATATATAACTATATATATTTTTTTCAATAGCATATCAATAGCATGGAGATAAAAATATCAATCTCTAAAGTTTATAGATAATATGTATTTTATATATATAACTCATTTATATATAACTCTCTCTCTCTCTCTCTCTCTATATATATATATATATATAAACTTGAAAGATTGGTATTTTATCTCCATTTTCTAAAGAAGGAGATCAAAGTTCATGCGAGCATGCTCAGTGTCACATAATTAGGAAGTAGCAACATATTGTGTGCTAAATATTTCTATTTGGGAAGACCTTTTTACATCCAAGTTTCTGGCTCCATGCATTTCAAACCTTTTTCCTCCCTTATGCCATTTCTATCAAAGTTAGAATAAGATCATATCATAATAGGTACTTCAGCTGGGTCACAGAGTTGAGTTTATTGGCACAGTGGACAGAGGAATATCTCTGTATCAGGAGAGCTTACAATAAAGTAACTATAAATGAAAGTGAACTACAGAAATATTTACCATTAAATTCAAACCAAATGAATCCTCAACAATTTGTTGCCTTAGTCACATCTAAAAACATCTGATACCACATCAATATCACAAGGAAGAATGTAATAAGTTGTCTCAAGTGATTGTGTATATAACTTAATGTTGCATGTTTTTTTAAAGTAGATGAACCCTTAACAATAATATCAAACTGAATCAAACAATATGTAAAAAGAAACCAGTGGAATAAGGCAAAAAAACAAAAACAAAAAGGCATACCAAATGGACAAGAAACAGAACTGTTTAATTTGCAGATGGCATGATCATCTATGTAGAAATTTCTGAGGCATATGCAAAAAAGCAGCTAAACCTAGTAAGTGAATTTAGTAAAAAAACTACATAAAAATCAATAGCATTTTTATAAAATAACAGAAAATTGTAACACAAAAGAAAAAATACAATTTGTTTTCAAGAGCATCAAAAACATGAATTCTTAGGGATAAATTTGTTGTGTGCAAGACATGTGCAATGAGAACTATAAAACATTATTGAAAGAAACTTAATGAGACCTGAGAAAATGGAAAGATAGGGCACATTTGCTATTTGGAAGGTTGAAGATTTGTTGAAATAAGAATTTTCCCCAAGTCAATCTAATGGTTCAATTAGATCACAATCAAAATTGTAGCAAGCTTATTTTGTAGTGAAATTGACAAGCAGATTCTAAAATCTATATGGAAATTCAAATGACCCACACTAGCCAAAGCGCTTTTAAAAAGAAAAAACCAAACTTATACAACTTGATTCCAAGACTTATTATAAAAGCTCTATTAGTCAAGACACATGGATATTGGTATAAAGAGTGGAAAATAATAGAGAGTATCCAAAATAGACGTATAGATGGTAAATTTTGGACAAAGATGCCAATATAATTGAATGGGAACACATTTTTTTAAAATGGTGCTAAGGGGAACCTGGGTGGCTCAGTCAGTTAAGTATCTGCCTTCAGCTCAGGTCATGATCCCAGAGTCCTGGAATGGAGCCCCACATTCTCCCTGTTCAGCGGGGAGTCAGCTTCTCCCTCTCCCTCTGCCCCTCCCTCTGCTTGTGTTCTCTCACTCACTCTCTCTCAAATGAATAAATAAATCTTGGAAAATAAATAAAAAGTGGTTCTAGAATAACTGAACGTGTGTGTAAAAAATGAACATGAATCTTCACCACATACCGTGCAGAAAAGATGAAATTGAAATGGATGATAGACATGAATATAAAATCTGAAATACAAAATTTATAGAAGAAAATATAAGAGAAATCCTTGAAAACTAAGAGTAGACAAATATTTATTTAATACACAAAATTATAATTCCTTAAAATTGATAAATCAAACTTTAGCAAAATTTAAAACTTTTGCTCTTCAAAAAACATCAAGAGAATGAAAAGGCAAGTACACATTGTGAGAAAATATTTACAAAACATATACCTGGCAAAGGGCTTTTATCCACAATACATGGGGAACTCTTATAACACAAGAAGGAAAACAAGCCAGTACAAAAATGGGCAAAAAGAAGATAAACAAATGGCCAGTAAGCACATAAGAAGTACTCAACTCCAGGGAAATGCAAACCAGGACCAAAATGAGACATTTATTAGAATGGCTACATTTTGTTGTTTCAATGACAATACCAAATATTTTCAGGATATAGAGCAACCAAAGCTCTTCTTCACTGCTGGTGCAAATGTAAAATAATATGATCACTTTGGAAAACCATTTGGCAATTTCTTATAAAGTTAAACATACATCTATAATATACCCAGCTCTTGCACAGCTGGGCATTTAACCAAGAAAATAAAAAACCATGTACACATAGGGATTTATACTCAAATGTTCATAAGAGCTTTATTTGTAATAGTCCTAAACTGGGAATTAGAACCAAACTAAGTATCAACCAACAGGTGACTGGATTAAAATTGCAGTATATCTATATGATGGATTACTATTCGATAATTTAAAAGGACAAGTTGCTTATACACATAGTAACATGTAATAATCATGAAACTATTACACAGAATTATAGGAGCCAGGCACAAAAGAATATGATTCTACTCATACTTTTTTTTTCTTTTAGCCTTATTTTTTAAATTTTAATTCTAGCATAGTTAACAGTGTTATATTAGTTTTAGGTGTACAATATGGTGACTCGAGAATTCTATGCATTACTTAGTGCTCATCATCTTAATCCCCATTACTCTTTTTTTTTTACTTTTTATTATATTATGTTAGTCACCATACAGTACTCATACTCTTTTTGAATAAAAAAGCTTATATTCAGTATAGAACTATAAAAGTTTGCATATAAGAAATTGCAAACTATTCTGTCATGAGAGAAGGCAGGTTGGTGATTGACTAGGACCAAGGATTGCAACAATTAACTGGGAATGGCACAAAAGAAATGGTTGGTGTGCTGAAAATATTGTGTATGTTCCTTGTGATAGTGATTGCATGACTAGATACACTGATTAACTCTTACTGGAATGTGCACTTAAAATGGGTACATTTTACTGAATGTAATGTCTCTCTCACTATGTTAAGTAAGCAAATCTTACACTGGAATATGTGGCAATGGTCTGAAATGATGTGAAAGCCAGAGTAAATTCAATGAACTTTTGGGGTTTTTTTCACTTACAATATGGATTAAATTCTACCTATTACATTGAAATAAATGACGCAGCATAAGTAAAAGGTTTATACCTAATAAGTGATCAATACTTGTTAGGTTTTTTTCTTTATGTTTTTAAAAATTATTACTTTTCTTGGCCTTTACAAAGTCTTAAATTAAAAGAATCCTCTCAAATACTGTTCAAGGAAAAAAAACCCCACCTACTTAACATGTTTAATAACTAAGGCATCAAACAGGGTTCTGCTTTAAAAGTTTTTAAACTTTTCACATAATTTTTCAAAAGCCTTGTTTTTTAATGATTTTATTGAGGGAGAATTAATGAAGAATAACCAGCATCTATTTAAAGTATACAATTAGATAAACTTGTGGCGGACGTATACATCCCTAAACCAACACTGACATCAAATACAGGATATTCGCGCCACCCCTCAAAGCTTTGTTGGACCCTTTGCGGTTCATGTTAGCACCATCTGTGTTCCCAGACAGCTTCTGGTCTGGTTTTTATCACCCTGGATCAACTTGCATTTTTAACTTGTATCTGAATTTTTATGTTAATATATCACACTGTGTATATTCATTTGTGTTAAAGTGCTTTTGCCCGGTACAATGATTTTGAGATTTAACCAAGTTTTTGGACCTACCAGTGGTTTGTTCCTTTGAATTGATGAATAGGTTCCTCTTGTATGGATGTATCATATTTTGGTTGTCTCTTCCCTCCTTGATGGATACTAGGTTTGTTTCTAATTTGGGGCTATTGTGAATAAAGCTACTGTACCATTTACGTGCCAGTCTTTGGTGTGGACAGACGTTTTCCTCTCTCTCAGTCAAATAAGTAGGAGTGGAATATCCGATGAGAAGCTCCTTGATTTTGAGCTTTATGGAGGGAAGCCAACCAAGAAGGTTAAAGAATTGACAGTTAAATGACTGAGCCTGGGTCTGCCTCTTCTACACAGTGACTTAAAGTCTCTTAACTCTCTATTTGGGTGCCATCCTCCCGCCCTCACACTACTTTACTTTGTTCAGTTCTCCCGTGTCTCTTCACTCATTGTTGGGTTTTCTTTTCTCCTTCCTGGAGTTTATCATTACTCACCACCACCTGGGAGTTCTTTACTTTCTCTACTATTGGACCTAATCTATTATTCGAAGGAATCCATATAGCTGACCTAGTTAAGCTTGTTGTAAGGGACGTTAATATAAGGGTGTGAAACTGAGTGAAGCCTTCCTGTTACCCGAGAGGATGAGTTCTGGGGATACCTCGTTTAATTTCTTGAAGGATTTTGTTTTCTTTCTCTTTTGCGGATAGCAGCGTTTGCTGACAAATACCCTATGATAAACTGCTGCAGATTGATTCTCCTTTCCTTAGTAGATACCGTTGCTGGATTCAAGAAAATTTAAGAGTTTAGTTTTGCTTTGTGAAAAGTCTTTTAAAAATCCTTGAATTGAATTCTTCAGTATTTTTATGGTTCTCATTCAAAAGCTCTAATAATTTTCAACATCATCTATCCTTTTATATACGGAATTTAAGTCATTCTTTTACTTCTGGAATGTGTGTTTGTATTTGTTGATGGGGTGAGGGCTATATGTTTTGGAATATAATTCCTAAATATTTTGTTTTGGTGGGGTTGCATACTGAAATGTTATTGAATGCTGGGCACTTAGGGGAACCATTAATATGCTTCTTTTAAAACCAGTAAGTATTTATCAGGCACTGGCATGACAGTATGTACTTTCACATATAGCAAGGGGGAAAATAAGGGTTTTTATATATTTTTTTTCTTAGCTCCTCAGGGCAGGAACAGTAGTGTAGAAGTCTTTTTGTCTACCCAGAATCCCTGTTCCACTAGAGAGCTACTTTTCCTCAGTCCTTCCTAGTTCTAAAGGGACCATCAGTCACAGTGCACTGTCTGCCCTCTGATCACAAGGTTATCGACAGGGCTGGCCAAGCACTGTAACCCATTTTATACTTCATGGTGATTAGTCTAAGTAATGAACAAAGAAATGTTAGAGTCCTTCAGTACATTTTACATATGAATGTTAAAAGACAAAGAGAAATGATTTTGTATTTGCATTGCTAAAGTTTAAAGATGTTAGCTTAAGGATGCCTATAGCAAAAAAAGAATAGGTCACCATTCATAGAAGATCAGACATCATGAGAGTCACGAGATAGAGAGCGAGCAAGCCTTGGTGATAGCATTTGTCTCTGAATATGGATGCATCTGTTATTTAAAGGACATACTTGAATCCCCCATATATGTAAGCCTTGGTAGTTTTATTCCCTACTTCCCTAGGATTTGTTAAGTGACAGTGTTGACCACTCCTTAGCTCTGGAAATTTTGGCTTCATAAATCTCTTCTTTCTGGAATGCTTCCCCTTGTCTTTTTAATACCAGCTGATATGTCACAATTTCCTTGAAGATGTCCTTGATTTCTTTAGTTGGGGGAAATTTCCACTTCTTTTAAAATGATGAAAATTTGCAGAGGTAACTTTTATGTCCCTTGTTACTTTTCATCCAATACCTCATTTACCTACGTTTTGTCTTCTGTTCAAAACCACAATCACTTTGAAACTAGGGGTTATTTGGTGGCATCTGTAAATTTCTCTATAGTACATAGCACAATTTCATATATATATATCATCTACCTTGAAACACTTTCCCTAACTTCTAAAAACCAGGTGAAGTAAATTTCTTTTGTGCTTTTTGTGCTTTTGGCCTGTCTCCGTTATTTCTTTATGATTTAATTGAGGACTTGAAATGTGTTGATTACCATTTTATACCCATAGCCTAACATAGTAGCTAGGAACATAACAAACATTTAATAAGTATTTATTAGATTAATGAATAAATGCAATGCAATGTAATCCTACATAAGGACTGCAAGATACTATTTACCATCTGATAACTTGTAAAATTAATTCCAATACTTATCTTTTTGGTAAAGTTTTAGGTCATAATGACAGGTGGATCTTGAAATGGGAAATTATTTGAATGACAAATTAGGAAATCATAAAAAGTAGAATGTATCTTAGATGCCACCTTGTTGAGTCTCCTTGCTTAGCTAATGAGAGCACTGATGCCTTGCAGTTGAGTGAAATATTCCATGTCACACAGTTCATTCAGGACAGATCTTCTCATTTCCTTTCCCACTGCTCCTTCTATTATACCATACAGCTTTTCATTTAGTATTAGATTATCCAATTTGGCAAAAGTACAGAGCAGTGATTTCAGATTTTTTTTTTTTCCTCAGTGAAGGGTGGGGGGCTACTGTGGACTTATGTCTCTTACCAGAGTGCCAAAGGGATAGAGTTAACCCACACAAAAATGCCTTTGACATACTCTTGTAAGGAACACCAAGATTCCTGCTTTAGACAAATAAGAGAATTTTATTCTAAGATAAGATAGAATCTCAAAATAATAATTTCATTTTAGTTTGGGTAGCTCCTAGTTCTGATTATGTTTTCCTCTGGTTTTACTGTATTTAGCATAAGCAAGTAGCATTTTTGCCTGCCACGCCTATCCCACTGATTTTCTGTAGTCATTGTAAAAACACTGATAACTGAATTCTTGTGATCATTTTCTATAGCTGTCCAGAAAACATTTCCAAATTTTCTTGGTTCGAATCTGTCTGTTCCTATTAAAGCACGGGAAGTTCATTCTTATTAAATGTTTGTCTCTTCCCAAAAAGTTTAGTTTTATTTTACTTCTTATTTCCATTCTTTACTTATTCCTAACTGCAAATTCTAAGTATGTCTCAAATTTCCTGTTTATCTTTTTTTTTAAGTTAAAAAAAAATCCTTAATGTATTTAGCCAGTTCATTTAATCTTTATTCTTTTGGGATTTTGTTTGTGTGTTTACTTTCCAATGTGATTTAAAGTCAGAAGTTTTTATACAACTAATGTTTGTTGGAATTGCATGACTGAGACTAGAGATAATTTTAACTTTGAGTTTTACACATAGTCCACCACAGATTTTATTTTATTCACTCATTCAACATGCATTAAGCAAACATATTCCAAGCCCTGTGCTGGGTGCTGGCCATACATACAGTGTTGTGTAAAACAGACATAATGCTTCTTCTTTGGTGCTCATATTCCCAGGAAAACTATATATAGTGAAGTAATATTAAAGGAGGTAAACATTAAAGAAGGGCACAGGTGCTTTTGAAGCACATGAAAATAGCCATAGAAAGATTGCTTGGGCAAGTAATGTTTAAGCAGACATCAGTATATTGATAATATTCAACCAGGTAACATGAAAGCTTGATGAATACCTGGAGTTAGATTTAGCAACATATGTAAACATTTACAAACTGGACCAAATATTAAAGATGGTTGTTTAAATTCCCAGAAGACACTACAAAAACAGAAGACAGTGGAGTTTACTTTTTAAAAAAACTGCAGCTGAAAGGGCAAGAGTTGCAATTTTCTGGCAAAAGGCACTCTCCAACACCCACTATGGGATCACACAAGGGCAGCAGAAAATTGCAGGCTTACTAGCTCAAGGTACCAGACAATACTGCTTATAACTAGGGTAACAGGTGGAGATAACTTGATAGTGAGAGAATTGCAGGAGTAAACCCCAAATTTTGACTATAAATTGCCCATATACCAGGTTGATAGCTAGACCTCACCTACAAGGGAGGTCCTAGGGGGACTGGCAAAAATGTAGCCAGAGATCTGAGAATAATCGACACTTTAAAGATTTAGCTAAAGATCAGATAAGACCTGTGTTTGCTGCTTTTTCAGCTGAGTGCATTCTCAACTCTGTGTAGATCAGAAAGCTGGAGTTTTATTTTTTCAAGGTATCAGAGTGAAAACCTAAGGTTGGTAGAGGAACTGAAAGTTAGAGATGGATCTCGAAGCAAGGAAGCTACAGTTTGACTATGGTAGAGCCAGCAGCATTTTCTCTGTGTTCACCCTGTCTAGTTTGCTGAGCATCTTGCATCTGCAGTTCCTAATGATCTATATTCAGTTTTGCTAAATTTTTCCTCTCTTAATTTCTTTAAAAGATTATGGTTTTTTAAACCTAAAACTATAACATTGTATTCTGAAGTTTATAATGTATATAGGTGTAACACATAAAACAACATAGTACCAGGATGAGGGAGTGAGTGGAAATGTACTGTTAAAAGGTCCTGATATTTTTTTCAGGCTGAAGAGAAATGACAACATATGGCAACTCAGATCTAAAGAAATCAATAAAGAGCATCAAAGATCCTAAATATGAAGTAAATATATAGTAAACAGAAAGAAGAATGAAAACAAAGCAAACAAAAGAGCTAATGTAAATTCTTGAGATGAAACCATAAGTTTGTTATGTGAGCTCAACAGTGAAATAGAGATAGAAGATATAACCGGTGTAAGAAATGTTTTTCGAGGGTGGCTCTGTGAGCTGGGCGTCTGCCTGCTGCTCAAGTCATGATCCCAGAGTCCTGGGATGGGCTGCATCAGGCTCCCCTCTCAGTGGAAGCCTGCTTCTCCCTCTCCTTCTTCCTGCCTCTCCCCCTGCTTGTGCTCTCTTTCTCTGTCAAATAAATAAATAAAATCTTTAAAAAAAATGCTTTCCAAGATACTTGGGATATTTTCAGCTAATTTTTCTGCAGTAGAATAGTGAGTCTAGGAAATGCCCCATGTATACATGGTCAATTGATTTTCAACAAATAATGTCTTTTAAGCAAGTGATGCTAGAACAATAGATTCCATATGTAAGAAAATGAACATCTACCATCAGCTCCTGCCATACACAAATTAATTTGCATAAATAATAGACCTAAATGTAAATGCTAAAATCATAAAATTTCCAAAGCAAAACACAGCAGAAAAAATTTGAAGGCCTAGAATAAGGAAGTGTCTTTCTTTTCTTTTTTTAAAAAGATTTTATTTATTTATTTGACACAGAGAGAGAGAAGGAAAGTGAACAGGTGAGCACAAGCAGGGGGAACAGCAGGAAGAGGGAGAGGGAGAAGCAGACTCCCTGATGAGCAGGGAGACCTATGCCCCAGGCCTCTATCCCAGGACCCTGAGATAAAAACCTGAGCCAAAGTCAAGAGTCAGACATCAACCAACTGAGCCACCCAGGCACCCCTAGGGAAAAGTGCCTTAAACAGAATTATAAAAATCATAAACCTTATATATTAATTAATTGAACTTATAAAAATTAAAACATTTGATTTATAAAGATAACACTAGGAAAGTGAATCTGCAGAAGGAGCAGAATGGGAAAAAATATTTATTGTGCATATATGTGAAAAATGATTTGAATCCAAAGGAAAAAAAAGACAAATAAAAGAGGAAACACAACTTGAACACTTTAGAAAAGAAGCTATGTGAGTGACATGAATAATAAACACATGGAAAGGTGTTCAGCATGTATATGCCCATTAGGACTGCTAAAAAAGACTGACAATAAAAAGTGTTGGCAAAGTTGTAGCACAATTGAACTTCATACACTGCTGGTGAGGATTTAAAATGGCATGACTACACTGGAATAAAATTTTCATTTTCTTCTTGAGGTAAATTTCCATGTACCATATGACCCAGAAATTGCACTCCTAGGTATTTACCCAAGGTAAATGAAGATAAATATTTACACAGAGACTTGATCACAAATATTTATAGCAGTTTTATTCGTTCTAACCAAAACTTGAAAGCAAACCAAATGTCCATTAATAGGTAATGGATGAAAAATGTCATTTTCTCGGGGCGCCTGGGTGGCTCAGTCATTAAGCATCTGCCTTCGGCTCAGGGCGTGATCCCAGCGTTCTGGGATCAAGCCCCACATCAGGCTCCTCTGCTAGGAGCCTGCTTCTTCCTCTCCCACTCCCCCTGCTTGTGTTCCCTCTCTCGCTGGCTCTCTCTCTCTCTCTCTGTCAAATAAATAAATAAAATCTTAAAAAAAAAAAAGAAAAATGTCATGTTCTACCCATTCCACAGAATACTGTTAGCAATAAAAACAAATGAACTACTGATACATGAAAGAGCATTGATGAATCTTAAGAATATTATGCTGGTCCGAAGAACAGGAACAACAACAACAAAATACTAAATGATTATATGAATATGAAACCCTAAAACAGACAACCAAACAGATTTATCCAAAAAATGAAAATTCGGTTTATCATACAAAAATCAGTCAATGTGATACATCATATTTATAGGATAAAAATAAAAGCCATGACACATACAATAGACACAAAAAGCATTTGACAAAATCTAGTACTTCATCATGTTAAACATAGCACAAAACAAGTCAAAACAATCCACCAACAGTTTTGGAATAAAGGGAACTATCTTAACCCAATTAAGGACATCTACCACAAACCCACAACTAACATTATATGGAAGGCAGAATGTTCTCTTCCTAAGGTCAGAACTATGACAAAATTGTCTGACCACCACTTTTTTTTTTTTTTTTAAAGAGAGAGGGCAGGGGAGGGGCAGAGGGAGAGGGAGAGAGAAAATCCCAAGTGCAGAGCATGCCCAGTGCAGAGCACAAAGTGGGGCTGGATCTCAGGATCCTGAGATCACAACATGAGCCAAAGTCAAGAGTCAGAGCTGCCCGGGCACCCCATCCTCCCACTTTTAATAAACATTACGCTATTATGCTAGAGTGTCTAGTCAGGGAAAATAATCAAGAAAATGAAATAAAAGGCATACAAATATTAAAGGAAGAAGGAAATTATCAATTTTTGCAGATACATGATCAGTTATATAGAAAATACTAAGGAATCCACCTAAAAACTATTAGAGCTAATAAATGAGTTCAGGAAATTTGCACGATAAAATATCACTATACAATTATCAACTACAATTCCATTACTAATAATGAACAATCTGAAAATTAAATGAAGAAAAAATTTTCATTTAAAATAACATCATAAAAATAAAATACTTAGAAATAAGTTTTACAAGGAAGTGTAACATATGCACTGGAAATTATAAAATCTTGTTGAAAGAATTTAAAGGAAATCTAAATAAATGGAAAGACATCCCATGCTCATGCATCAAAAGACAATATTATCAAGATGACAGTACTTTCAGAATTGATTTACAAATTTAATGTGATCTCTATCAAAATCCCAGCTGTTTTTGTTTTGTTTATTTTTTTTTTTTGCAAAAATGACAAGCTGATTAGAAATCTTTGTAAAATAACAAAATTGGGGTACTCACATTTCCTGAATTCAAATCAAGATGGCATGGGCTGTCATAAGGATAGGTGCATAGATAAATGGACTAGAACTGATAGTCCAGCAATAAATTTATGGGCAATTGATTTTCAACAAGAGTGTCAAGAAAAATTAATAGGAAGAGAATATTCTTTTCAACAAATGGTGTGAACACAACTGAATATTCACATGAAAAAGAATGAAGTTGGTCCTCTTGCTTAGACCATATACAAAATTTAACTTGAATGAATCACAGACATAATTCTAATAGTTAAGACTATAGAACTCTTAGAAAACAGGAGTAAATCTCTGTGACCTTGAATTAGAAAACGGTTTCATTGGCATGACACCAAAAGCACAAGGGCAAAAATACATAAGTACATATATACATAAACATACCTGTATACATAAACTGGACTACAATAAATTTTTTAAATGTGCTAAAATAATCTCATCAAGAACCTGAAAAGACAGTCTACAGAAAATATTAGTAAGTCATATATCTGATATCATATATCTGATAAGGGATTGATATCCAGAAAATATAAAGACATTATATAACTCAATAATAAGAAGACAACTAACCCAGCTAAAAATGGGGAAAGAATATGAATAGATATTTTTCCAAAGAAATAGACAAATGACCAGGAATCACATACAGAGACACTCTACATTATTATGCATTAGAGGAAACCAAAGGAGGTATCATTTCACATTCAGTTGGATGACTACAATAAAAAAGACAACCATGTGTTGGCAAGGATGTAGGGAAAATGCAGCCTTCATAACTTGCTGGTGGAAATTCAAAGTGGTGTAGTCACTTTGGAAAATAGTTTAACGGTTATTCAAATGTTAAACGTGCAATTAACATATGACCCAGCAAATCCACTATAGATATTTGCTATTAGTTTTGGGAAATTCACAGCCATGAATGCTTCAAATATTTCTTCAGTTCTATTCTTTTTTTCTCCTTCTGGTATTCCCATTACATGTGTGCTAGCACATTTGTAATTGTGCCACTGGTCATGTATATGCTGTTTCTTTCTTTCTTTCTTTCTTTCTTTCTTTCTTTCTTTCTTTCTTTCTTTCTTTCTTCTTTCTTTCTTTCTTTCTTTCTTCTTTCTTTCTTTCTTTCTTTCTTTCTTTCTTTCTTTCTTTCTTTCCTTCTTTCTTTCTTTCTTTCTTTCTTTCTTTCTTCTTTCTTTCTTTTTGCATTTCAGTTTTGGAAATTTCTATCAACATTTCTTCAAGCTCACTGATTCTCTCTTTGACCATGTCCAGTGTATTAATCAGATCACCAAAGGCATTCTTGGTTTTTATTACAGTCTTTATTTTTAGCATTTCCTCTTGATCCTTAGATTTTTTAATTTCTCTCCTTACATTGCCCATCTATTCTTGCATGTTGTCTATTTTATCCATTAGAGCGCTCTGCATTTAACCACAGTTGTTTTAAATTCCCCATCTGATATTCCAATATCCCTCCGTTTCTTATCTGAGTCTACTTCTGATGCTTGCTGTGTCTTTTCATGCTGTGTTTTTTGTCTGTAGTATGCTTTGTAGGTTTTTGTTGAAAGCCAGACATGATATGCTGGGTAAAAGGAACAGAGCAAAATAACCTTTCATCTGAGGGTTTACGCACGTCTAATCCCAGCTAAGGATTAGACTGTTTACTGTTTGCTCTAGCTGTGTATGTCAGAGGCTAAAATTTTCTGTTTATTGTCCCCTTATTATCTTTGAGTTTCCCTAGACTTCCTAAACACAAGCCGAGGCCTGCACTTCTTTCAGCTGTATCCCTCAGTTGTAGCTACACCGCTGCCTTATTGATGTTGTAGTAAGGTGTAGGGGGAGGGTAAGCATTCCACAGCCTGTGATTTGGTCTTTCAGCGAGCATGCCTCAGGCGATGACTTTCACAAGTGCTTCTCAGTCCCCCTCAGCTTAGTTGAGACTAGAAGTCTATAAAAGACTAGAGCTGGATATTTGCCTTCAAGAGGAGGGGTGGAGCAGTTTGCAGTTGTTTATTCCTTATCTCTCCTAGGTTTGTTTGGCTCTGGTAAAGATCCCAGTTGGTTAGGATCTGGTAAAATAGTTTCTTTTTAAACTACTACCTTGGAGTCTTTATTGTGGTGGTTGTTCCAGGGGTGTATATATTTATCAGAACTCACTAAACCATATTATTAGATTGGATGCAGTTTATTCAACATAAATTATATCCCAATAAATTTAGTGTTTAAAAAGTCATGAGTAGCAAGAAAAAAGTTGAATAGTTGACAGGGACATGGATTTATATCATGGTACATTTATTCATGTGTGGATTACTTACCCTTACTAGATGTGTTTTCTCCTCTCTAAAATGGGGGTAACAGTATATACATCACAGATTTGTTTTGATGATTAAATAAAATAGAATTTGAAAAGTGTCTTATTTATGTCAAATAGGAGGGACTTATAAATTGTATTTTTCACCCTAAGAATGTCAATTTTTATTTCGGGACAACATTACTTATTTATTTGTTTATTTACTTACTTAATATGATTCTTTGTGTTGTGTAGTTTTGTTTGGTTGTTTAGTTAACAGTGTAATATTAGATTCAAGTGTACAATTTAGTGATTAACACTTCCATACAACACCCAGTGTTCATCACAAGTGCACTCCTTAATCCCCATCACCTATTTAATCCATCCTCCCACCCACCTCCCCTCTGGTAAAGAGGACAATTTATTTTTAACCAGGGTCCAAGTAATTGCAAAAATTAAATCTTTAATCAGATGTTCTATGTACAGTGATGGATGTTAACTAGACTTATTGCAATGATCATTTCACAATACACACAAATATTGAATCATTACCTTGTACATCTGAAGTTAATATAATGTTATATGTCAACTATATCTCAATAAAAAAATCAAAGGTTCTAATTTATAATGAATTTCTTTAATGACAGAAAATTTGGAATTTCCCTGCCTACCATCATAAACCCTGTATTCTTCAGAAAATATGTAATTGTGTTATTGAAGTCTTCAGCATGATTTCACAGTGATATTCTTACCAAGAAGTCTTTCTATATCCCTATATGCAGTGAATAATGAATTTCCTTTTTTTAAAAGATTTATTTATTTATTTCAGGAGAGAGAGAGAGTGCGATTGCATTGGGGTAGGGGCAGAGTGAGAGGGAGAGAGAGAGGCAAACTCCCCACTGAGTGCAGAGCCAGATGGGAGGCTCAATCTCACCACCCTGAGATAATGACCTGAGCTGAATTCAAGAGTCAGGTGCTCAACTGACTGGCTACCCAGGCACCCTGACTAATGAATTTCTTAATGAAAACAATCATACTGAAACTTTACAGCCAAGTTTGAATAGCACTAAAACGAATCATGTTGAGGGATTTACAAAGCCTTCAGCTTCTTGGATAATGAGAGATGCCCTGTCTGGTATCCTTACCAATGATAAATATGTAGTACCATGTATACCTTCTATATCACCAAGATGTTAGCCTATATTTTTCAGTTAGTCATTTGTATGCACTGCAGAGAATACTGTAAGATCCTTGGGCCTCTTGAACTAACCCTCTGAACATTATAGTTTCTGAGATCCGCTTGACCTGTGAATAATCAATATCACGTAAGTAACATTACTTGCCATTAGGATTCTTAAACTTTACTGAAGCAGTCCTTAACTTTTCTGAGTTAGAAGCTGAGATAAGGAAGCTATGAGCTCTCTCGCTAATAAAAGGTACGTAGACATACTTGAAATATTTGTTCACAATTTCAGGAGGTTTATGCTAATCCATGCCCCACCAGGTTAAAAATCCTCTTATAAAGCAATTTGAGCATCATTTTCTCCAAAGATAGCCCTTATTTGGACAAAATTCCTACTCTGTATTCTTAAATCTATTAGCACATTAATATGTAATAATCCGGAACCTAAACAGATTTTTTGTCCATTCTCCTTTATTTTCTAAGTACTTAAAACTATTATTTAATATCCCCTAGAATTTTGTCTTGGATTTCTACTAAATGCATCGATTGATAATTCACAGAATACACTCTTTATGTATATGAAGATCATATTTTTCCCTTCTCTAATCTTTTGGCATATCTTTCATTCTCCAAGATTCCTTTAAGGACAATTGACACTTAACAAATTCATCTGCTGGTTGCTTCTGTTTTCTCCAATAAAATTTGTCCAGTTTCGGAGACCTAAATTTATTTAGATCAGAATTTATTTATTATTATTTAAAATTAAATTAAATTCTTCTCATTTGTGCATAAATCTATGCATAAGTAAGTTTACAGGTCATCAGGAGGATATTTTCCCTAAACAGAGGTTTTTAATGTCTAAAAATATATATATCTGTATTTCTTTTGTAGGCTAACTTTGTTTTTTTATTAAGCTGACTGCATTGCAAAAACTCCTTTCCTAATGTTTGAAAAATTGTATTATAAACAGATCCCTTAATGTCTGTGGCATGTCATTACAAAGTGTCAGTGGCTAGAGAGTTTCTCATTGTTTGGAATTTTTGTTTTGTGTTTGTTTTTCAATGAGATTTAAAATCAGGGTTTTCATGGGACCCAGTGAGTTAAGACACAGCTCTGTTGGAATTCTTTCTATGAGTGTAGTAAAATTAGAACAAAGAGTTTTAAAGAGTTTCACAAATATTCCTCCAAAAATTTCAATTAAATAATTTATTTATTTTACTTATTTTCAGTGCCAAGTATGTTCCAAGTCCTGCAGTGGTACGTAAGGACAGAACCGTACTCTGATGATATTTGCATACTATCAAGTGTGGTGGTGTATGGTGCTTATATGCAGACCTGTAAGTGCAAGTGTAATGAATGGAAAGGAATCCGGGATAATTTAGAAGCACATGGCAGGTTAGGAAAGGATTCACTGATCACAGGGTGTTTATACTCAAGTATAAAACGACATCTGATTAGTACAAAAGTACATGGCTTGCTAGTAGTTACTAAAATAATCTTTCTTCTTTCTGCACAAGAAGTATTGTTGCTTAGGGGCACTTTCCCATTGGCATAATTTTGAAAAGCTTTGGTCTGGAGCTGTAGTAGGCTCACTCTATCAACTCAGTGAGGCAAAATGTGATCTCCAGAATGTGGAAAAACATTCTGAGGACTTCCTATTTTTGCCTAGAGTGAGTTTGCCTATCTTCAGCTTAGGCAAATAGAAGCTATGCCCTGGGACAATTTTTGTCTTTAAATAGCAAACATAGACTTCTTTGTTCTGCATGATTCATGGGGAATTTGCTTTCATCCTAACGAGTAGCCCAAATTGTCACTCTGTATAAAATCTAAATGAGGTTACCTTCTGGGGTAAGCCTGAGGGTGTGATCAGTTTGGCAAACCTGGCCATCTCTGTCCTGGCTAGAGGCCCAACAGGTGCATCCACAGCACCCTTCCATGCCTTCTGATTAAATCAAGATCTGATTTCTTCAAAAGAATCCACAGGTTCCTAGGAGGAAAGCAGGGATCTGTCTCTTTATTTATCGCTCCATGGGCTCCAATTATCTTCATTACAGGAGATTGTGCCTATTTCTTCTACTAACCACCCGCAGGTCATCTCATTGACTTGTGAAGTTTCACAGTGCCCGGCTTCACGGAGGTAGAGAAGTGTGAGTTGATGGTGTACATCTTTACACACGTGACCTTGGAGTTCAGGTGGTTAAAATCAGGAGACATAGACACACTAGTGCTTTAGTTCTCCCTCCAACCCTTCCATGACAGGTGTGCCCATGGGCAGGTTACTGAACTTTGCTAAATCCAGCATGGTTCACTTCCTCTCAGTGGTTCCTTTCTGTATGTTTTCAAGGCTAACTCTGACTGATACATTGTTTCCTCCATTTAAATTCAGTGACAAAATTCTGGAAGTCCTGATGGTTCCTTCGGGTGGTTTTGCACACTTCTTTTCCTGAATCATTATGCATTTGTTTTACAGTTGCTATTCATTTGCCTAGTATGTGCTTCTCCATGGCTCCCCACTTTTATTTCCATCTAACGCAAGTTGAGCCTCCTAGCTAGGCAGAGCCAGCACTAGACAGAAGCATTTGTCTACTTTGTAATTCCAGAAAATTGCTGTCCCTACAAGTACCATGACAAATGGCAGCCCGAGCAGGTCAAGGCAGGCAGTGCAGAATGGTCCCTGACAGTCTCTGACATTGCCCTTTTGTTTCTATGAAGTTAATTTTTATTCCAGATTGAGATGATTTTCAATTAATTGTGCTAGTTAATGTCTTAGAGACACTATCTGTTATATTAGTAATCAAGATATATTGTGTCTTTTGTACTTCCATTAACTTTGGCCATGTAATTCTGTGGGAAGAAAGAAAGTAATTAGGTTTGCTCAGAGTGATTTATTCCTTACGAATCTATTCTACTTATTGTTTCTGATTCTATTATTTCTTTTTTTGAGGAACAGAATCATGGCACTCATGATTTACAAAAAATAAAAGCAGTGTAAGACATATTTTCAGTAAGTCCTCAGTGACATGACCTGAATTTGGATCTGAATTATACTTCCTGAATAAAATGAAAACACTTAGTATTTCCCCTTTGCTGAATCTTTCTGCCTGGGAGGCTATGTAGTAAAGCGGAAATCCTATGCAATCCTTCAACCCTGGGTGTAAATAATAACTACGTTACTTTGTTGCTTTGTGAATTTGGCAAGTAGCTTAACAGGTCATAGCCTCAGTTTTTCAGTCTGTAAAAAGGGATTCATAATATCTGCCTTACAGAATATTGTGGGGATTATATAATACAACATCTTTAATAGGCCTCGCATAGTGTCTGGTAGACTGTTGATAGAGTTTCCAGAACTATCTCTGTGACTTTGCCCTCATAAGTCTTCTCAAAGAAATATCTCTACATGTGCAATCTCTGGTGAAGTCTGAGAGTATGGGAATCTATGTCATTTGTCAAATCATTGTGTCTTATTTCAGTGATTAGAATCTGGCACAGTCCTGGGCATATTAGACATGATAAGATAAGGTTTGTTTTTTCAAAATATAACTGCCTCTGTTTTCTCAACATAAGTAATCTTAGAGTAAATTAAAAATGGTTCAGAAATGATGATGATTACAGTTACCATCACAAACTGTACATTTGTGACCTGGGCTGTCTGCCCACAGGCTAGCCAGAGAATAGCAGGGCTAGCATTCATTTTTAGGACCCATCACATCCATACAAACCTACTAACTGTGGGACTTTGGATAAGTCTCTTTGGAGCCTCAATTTGTTCCAAATAATGGTTTGGATCAGTGGTCCCTATCACTGTGTGGTATAAGATTTTTATGTCTAAAGGATCCCGATGGTTAGAAGGTTAATTAATATACCAATAGTTAATTGCATTATGCCATTTTTTTAAAAAAATTGTTTATTTATTTGACAGAGAGAGACAGCCAGCGAGAGAGGGAACACAAGCAGGGGGAGTGGGAGAGGAAGAAGCAGGCTCTTAGTGGAGGAGCCTGATGTGGGGCTCAAACCCAGAACACTGGGATCACGCCCTGAGCCGAAGGCAGATGCTTAACCAGTGCACTACCCAGGCACCCCGTGTTATGCCATTTTAAAAACCATGTTTATGTGATCTTCCTGGTTGTATATATTCTAAATGAATGCATGCTTAGTATAAAAATAAATTTCCTTCTGTATAAACTGTGAAGGCAGATACAAGGTTTGAATTGGTTTAAGTGAGAGAGAATGCATAACTCTTTGTATTTTATTCCCAAATTGTTTAGATTCTTTGACTTTTGAATTAAACTGTGATTTTTATAAGAAATCCTTACTTTGTAAAGTTCCATCACAGATATCCTTAGGGGAAAAATAATTCCCTCTGGAAGCTTACTTCTACTGAACTCAACAATGAATTAGCTGGTATTTGCCATCTGGGAAGTACTGAGCTGGGCACTGCAGAAAACCAGAAAAGAGTAAGTGAAAGTAAGTACAATAAAGCAGAATATTACAGAAGTGACTTCCTAAAATGAGGTAATCCCATACATTTAAGACACCAAATTGCAGCAAGGGATAGACTTGAAGATGACTTTTCAGGTTACTTATATACCTACTCCCTCACACATGCACACACAATCTTCTTGATATATGTATATCATACATGTATATATGCATCCTTTTATTATTATATGTATTATATATATACATATTATTTTGTATTATGATCTATTTCATATGTATTATATGCATGTTTCTCCTGCTATCAGAAAGTAGAATGTTTCTATGAAAACTTTTGTAAACCAAAATGGTGTACAGAAAACAAGCAATTAGAATTCATTTATATGGAAAAATTTTTGAGCATTCCTAGACCCAAAAATAACCTCTCTTAGGCTTTTCTGAGCCCTTAGAACACATCTTGGATGCACACACTAAATTGAGATAAAGCACAGATGCTCACAGACACAGCTTGATGCTGAGACGCTGAGCATAGCTCCCTGGGAAGGAGATCGGTGGTGCCACTCTCGCTGCTCGGGTCATGCACTGCCTCTATAATTTCTCACCGCAAAACAAACGCTGAATGCTATTTTTACTATTTCCCTTTTTTTCATAAAACTAAAAGTCCTCTTCAGATTACTGCCAGTTAGCAGAAACAGGTGCTAACGTAGGTCTTCAGTGAAAGCACAGTGGCTTTACATGAACTTTCGAAAAGTGGGGGATACCCATTTATACATACATGTGCACAGATGCATAGCACTTTATTGAGGTATAGCCGACATAAACTAAACTGCACAAAATGCAGGGTACAGGGCGCCTGGGTGGCTCAGTTGGTGAAGCGTCTGCCTTCGACTCAGGTCATGATCCCAGGGTCCTGGGATCGAGCCTCATCTGGCTCCCTGCTCAGCGGTGAGCTTGCTTCTCCCTCTGCCCCTCACCCTGCTCATGCTCTCTCGCTCTCAAATAAATAAAATCTTTA
Organism: Ursus arctos; assembly: GCF_023065955.2. Taxonomy (NCBI): domain Eukaryota; kingdom Metazoa; phylum Chordata; class Mammalia; order Carnivora; family Ursidae; genus Ursus; species Ursus arctos. The sequence continues at coordinate 57,901,779 of NW_026622863.1, read as the reverse complement.
AAAAATAAATAAAGGGTACAATTTGATAAATTTTGACATATGAATACATCCATAAAACCATCACCACAATTAGGATAATGACCATATCCAGAGGATCCCTCAATGTCCTCCCTTCTAGACGCAATCTCTTATTGTAATGCCTCCTGCTTTCTATCAATATAGAATACAGTTTGTATTTTCTAGATGTTTATAAAAATCAAATCATGAAGTGCATGCTCTTTTATGTCTGACTTTCACTCAAAATAATTATTTTGAGATTCATACAGTTGTATTATATATCAAGAGTTCATTCCTTTTTATTGGTTAATAGTATTGCATTGTATGGCTATTTCAGTTTCCCCAAAAGTATTTATTGATTTCTTAGTATCATTGATAGGTTTTTTTATTCTTAGACATCCTGATAGGTATATGGTAGTATTTCATTATACTTTTTTTTTTTTAAGATTTTATTTGTTTGAGAGAGAGAGAGAACACAAGCAGGGTGGAGAGGCAGAAGCAGGCTCCCTGCTGAACAGAGAGCCCAACATGGGCCTCGATCCCAGGACCCTGGGATCATGTCCTGAGCTGAAGGCAGATGCTTAACTGACTGAGCTACCCAGGCACCCCTCATTATAGTTTTAATTTACTTTTTCTTGATGACTGATGGTGTTTCGTATTTTTTCCTAAGCTTATTTGCTAACCATATAAATTCTTTGGTTACACATCTCTGTATTTTTCGTTGAAATATTTTTTTTCCTTAAGTTTTGAACATCTTTTATATATTCTAGATACAAGTCCTTGTCAGATAAATTTTCTCCAAGTCTGTGGCTTATTTCATCCTCTTAACAGTGTCTTTTTTTTTTTTTAGATTTATTTATTTATTTATTTATTTATTTATTTATTTATTTATATTTGACAGAGACAGACAGCGAGAGAGGGAACACAAGCAGGGGGAGTGGGAGAGGAAGAAGCAGGCTCCTAGCAGAAGAGCCTGATGTGGGGCTCGATCCCAGAACGCTGGGATCACGCCCTGAGCTGAAGGCAGACGCTTAAGGACTGCGCCACCCAGGCGCCCCAACAGTGTCTTATGAAGAGCAGATTTATTTTTATTTTGATGGAATCTAAGGTATCACTTTTTCCTTACAGATCATGCTTTTAGTGTCATATTTAAAAAAATTTTGCCTCGCCCAACTTTTTTCCTATATTTCCTTCCAGCAGTTTTGTAATTGTAGGTTTTACATCTAGGTCTCTAACATATTTTGAATTAATATTTGCATAATAGTGGAAAATATAGATGGAAATTTTCCTTCCTCATGTTTCCTTTCTCCCTTTCATTCTCTCTTTACCTTTTCTTCCTCCCTTCCTTCCTTTGTTCCTTCCTTCCTTCCTTCCTTCCTTCCTTCCTTCCTTCCTTCCTTCCTAGTTGATGGATTGTATGGTAAAAGTATGTTTAGTTTTATAAGAAATCACTTGTCTCCAAAGTGGCTATACCATTTTGGATTCTCACTAGCAATGAATAAGAGTTTCTGTTCCTCTACATCCTTGTTAGCATTTGGTGGTGTCAGTGTTCTGCATTTTTCCATTCTAATAGGTATGTAGTGATACCTTGTTTTAATTTGCTTTTTCTTGATGACATATGATATGGAACATTTGTTCCTATGCTTATTTATCATCTTATATATCTTCTTTGGTGAGGTGTCAGTTAAAGGTTTTTGGTATGTTTTGTTTTAAGTTGTTTGTTTTCTTATTGTTGATTTTGAGAGTTCTTTGTGTATTTTGGGTAATAATCCTTTATCAGATGCATCTTTTACAAATATTTTCTCCCTGTGAAAGATTTGTCTTCTCATCTTCTCATTACTGTTTTTTGCAGATTAGCAGTTTTAAATTTTAATGAAATTTAACTGTCAGTTATTTCTTTCATTGATTATGCCTTTGGTGTTGTATTTATAATATCCGAGATCATCTAGGTTTTCTTCTAAGATTTTTATTGTTTGTGTTTTACTTCTAAGTCTTATGATCCATTTTGAATTAATTTTTATGATGTGTATAAGGTCTGTGTCTAGATTCACTTTTTTGCATGTGGAGTACAGTTGTTCCAGCACCATTTGTTGAAAAGACTATCCTTGTTCCATTTTGTTGCCTTTGCTCCTTTGTCAAAGATCAGTTGACTATAATACATGGGTCCATTTCTGGGTTCTCCATTTTGTTTCATTGATCTAGATGTCTACTCTTTCACCAATACTGCACTGTCCTGATTACTGTAGCTTTATTGTAAGTCTTGAAGTCGGGTAATATTAGTCCATTAGTCCTCCAACTTTGTTCTTGTCCTTCAACATTGTGTCAGCTATTTTGGATCTTCTGCCTCTTCATATAAACTTTAGAAGCAGTTTGTAGATATCCACAAAATAACTTACTGGGATTTTGATTGGGACTGTCTTGAATCTATAGATCAAGTTGGGAAGAACTGGCTTTTTGACAACATTGGGTCTTCCCATCTGTGAGCTTGCAGTATCTCTCCATTTATTTAGTTATTGGATTTCTTTAATCAGGTTTATACTTTTCCTCACATATGTTTTGTAGTTTTCGATGAACACATTTGGACAGATTTATCACTAAGTATTTTATTATTTATTTTATTGATGTTATTGTAGATTCTAATTTCAATTTCTGATTGCACATTGCTAACACATAATAGTACAATTGATTTTTTCCTTGACCTTTCCTCCTACAACTTCGCCTAACTTCTTTATTAATTGTTGACGTTTTTCCCCTATTAATTCCATTGGATTTTCAACTCAGGTGGACATGTCCTCTGTGAATTAAGACTATTTTGTTTCTTCCTTTCCAATCTGTTCACACGTTTTTTTCTCCTTCTTGTACTGGCTAGAGTCTCCTGAACCACTGTAATATTGAATTGAAATGGTTAAGAGAGGATGCCAATTTCTTATTCCTGATCTTGGGATGAAAGCAGGCTTTTACCATCAAGTATGAGGGCTGTTGTAAGCTTTTTGTAGATGTTCTTTATACAGTTGTGGGAGTTAATTTCAATTCCTAGTTTTCTTAGAGTTTTTTTTTTATCAGATATATAAGTATGATTTTGTTAAATGCTTTTTCTGCATTTGATATTGAGATTATCACTATTGATTGATTAATACTTATTACTGAGATTATATTTCTTCTGTCCTAATTTTTATGATGGTCAATGTATTTATTTTTAAATGTTAACAAACATTGTGTTACATGGATAAAAGAGGTCATTTAATAATGATAAAGAGGTTACTTCACCAAAAGGACATAAAAAGCCTACACCTTACTCCTCATAATGGAACTTTAAAATACATGAAAAGGGGTGACTGGGTGGCTCAGTCAGTTAAGAGTCCAGCTCTTGATTTTGGCTCAGGTCATGATCTCAGAGTCATTATCTCAGTGTTGTGAGATCGAGCCCCACCTTGAGCTCTGCACTCAGAGCAGAGTCTGCTTGAGATTCTTTCCTCACCCTCCCCCTCCCCTTCTGCTCCTCCCCCTACTCATGCTCATGCTCTCACTCTCTAAAAATAAATAAAATCTTAAGATCCAAATAAATAAATAAACAAACAAATAAATAAAGCATGTGTGTTTTTAAGTGGTTTGTATAGTTGGTTCTTGCTTTTTTTTTGGGAGGATTGTTTTATGCAGTCAGACAATTTCAGATTATTAATTGGTATAGTTAGATCATCTTAATTTAATGTGATTAATTTTGTTTTGTATCTGTCTCATCTGTTCTTTGTCCAATTTTTACCCCTTTTGTGCATTATTTTGGATATGTGGAGCTTTTTTAATGACTTAATTTTATCTCCTCTGTTAGTCTGTTAGCTAACAACTCCTTGTTTTGTTATTTTAGTGGTTACCTGGGGTTTACAATACATATCTCCCACTTTTCACAATCTACATTCAAGAGATTTTATACCACTAACAAATTATATAAGAATCCTATAATGGATATGGCGCCTGGGTGGCACAGCGGTTAAGCATCTGCCTTCGGCTCAGGGCGTGATCCCGGGGTCCTGGGATCGAGCCGCACATCAGGCTCCTCTGCTGTGAGCCTGCTTCTTCCTCTCCCACTCCCCCTGCTTGTGTTCCCTCTCTCACTGGCTGTCTCTATCTCTGTCAAATAAATAAATAAAATCTTTAAAAAAAAAAAGGCATATACAATTCAAAGACAAGAATCCTATAATGGATAGTTCTTTTTCTCCCCATTTCCAAACTTCAGCTACTGTTGTCATATGTTATAAATTCCACATTGCATTTCTAATATTTTGTTCTAATTGTCTATTTATCTTTTTTTTTTAAAGATTTTTTTTTAAATCCCAGAATGCTGGGATCACACCCTGAACCCGAAGGCAGACGCTTAACCACTTAACCGCTGTGCCACCCAGGCGCCCCTAATTGTCTATTTATCTTTTAAGATTTACATAGTCTTATATACTTACCCATCTTAGTATTTGCAATGATTGTTATTTTTTTTCCATGTTGTAATTCCGTATGGTATCATTTTTCTTTTGCCTGAAGGACTCCTTTAACATTTATTGTAGTGTGTCTGCTAGTGATAAATCCTCCCAGCTTTTGTGTAGATGAGAAAATATTTATTTCATCTTTATTTATGAAAGATGTACTTCCAAGATATTGGCTTGCAAGCCTGGGTATTTTATGTTACATACTAGACATTGTATTTTACCTTATTTGGTGTTGGATAGTTCTGCATTCTTGTAAATTTTCTTGATGGTTTCTTCTGGGTCACATTAAGTTACATAAAAACAGTGATTCCTTTGCATATTGATTTTAAGTTTTGTTTTGTGGACCAAGACAGCATTGACTCTAAGGCTAATTTTTCTCCACAGCTGACATAAGATCCTCCTGAGTACACTTCCTAATATCCTGTGAATTGCATATTTTCCAGGCTGAATGGTGAGAAGAGGCACTATTCCTGGCCTTGTTTGCCTACTCTGTGTTGTTCCCTCTTAAACTTTTGGATAGTTCTTTCTCCATTTTCAGGTATTTTCTTCACATGCATATACTGATAAATTCTCAAGGGAGACCTCTGAAGATCTCTGTAATTCTCTTTTTGTGTATTTTCTCTTTTATGTAAAACCCCTTGGTCTCCCAGACTCTCAGCTCTACCCTACCAATTCAGAAGCCATTGGACTCTACCTGTGTCTCCATGCCCCACATCTCAACCTAGAAACTCTCAGAAAAGAGTAATTTGTGGCAATTGTAGGACTCATCTGATTTTGTTTCCCATTTCTAGAGTTCATTATGCTTCATCATCTCATGTCCAATGTCTTGAAAGCCATTGTTTCATATATTTTGTCTGGTTTTTTTTAGTTGACTCAGAAGGAAGACTAACTCTACTCCCTGTTTCATCATTTTGGCTGGAAGCAAAAATCCAATTAATTGTATTTTAATATTTTTATGTTGATTATAAATCGTATCCCTATTTTGTAGACATGAAATCAGTTAAGTTTTGTTGCACCAGTGAAGTTTCAAGATCTATGTGTTTCCCCAACATTACACTTCCATGAAATACATAGCATGCTCGCTCTGTTCAGTGAACCACCGTCTCCCCCCAACCCCCATTATCTTCTCACTTGGTCTACTCTACCTGTATTAGAGTGCTAAGCCTCAGAGACCTCTCCAACACTGCTATTCCTTCTGGAATATCCTGAACCCAAATTTTCACCTAGCTAAATTCCACTCCTCTGAGTTTTACCTTAAATATCAGCTTCTCAGGAAGGCATTTCCTAACCCTGACTTTTCCATTATTCCCATATTATTCTCTATCCAGTGCTTTTTTTTTTTTAGATTTATGCCAGTTCTAATTTTATATAGTTTACTCATTTAACAATTGTCTGTCTCATTCAAATTTAATCTCTCTATAGTGATTTTGTTTGTCTTTCCCCTTTGTGGGCCTAATTCTGTTAATGTACTTTGTGTTTAGCAGGTAAGACAGACAATCAAAAAGTACCATGAGGAAAAAAAATTAGTGTGATACAGGAGTTTATAATGAGGAGACCTAATCTTCCTGTGTTAGGCTTTTCTGAGACTAAAGTAATAGTTAATCTGAGACCTACCAGATGAGTAACAGCTAACAAGGGCGGTGGGTAAAGAAAGAAGGAATTCCTGTACTTAGCCTGGAGAAAAGAGGTTTGGCATGGAAGTTAGGCGAGGGTAGAAAGGTGATAAGTGGTATGCTACCTTGACGTGTTTGAACTGTGCCTTGTCAAAGAGGAATTAATCATAATCTTTATCACTTTGGTGTTCAGAGGTGAGACAGGAGATTTAAGGTGGTAATTAAAGTCAGGAAATTTTGACACAGTATCAGGGAGGTCTGTCTAACATCTGGAAGTGTCCAAAAACCAATTATCTTTAAAATGCAGTACCTGAATTAAAGGTGCTCAAAGACTGTATGACCATCGCTTAAAGGAATAAATTTGCATATTTCTGCATTAGTTAAAAATGTCATGTTTTATTCACAAGTACTCTGAAATATAACTTATACTGGGATTTAGACGAGCCATTGAATTTATTCATTCATTTATTCAACAATTATATAATGAATACCTGCTATATACCAAATTATTATTGTAGGTACTAAGTGAATAGAGGTATTCAAGATAGCCCTGGTTCCTATTCTTAAGCTTGAAATCTAGCAAGTATCAGTCCAGATAGAGCAGTGAAACTTTACATTCAATATTCCTCATTTGAGAACTTTTCTGAAACATCTTTGTGTTTTCAAGGTGGATAGTGCAGAGCTTTCCTTGAATGAAATAAGCAATTTATGAGTAAATTGATTCAAGTATCTCTCACATGGAGTGCCTGGATGGCTCAGTCAGTTGGGCGTCTGCCTTCAACTCAGGTCATGATTTCAGGGTCCTGGGATCAAGTCCTGCATCAGGTTTCCTACTTAGCAGGGAGCCTGCTTCTCCCTTTTCCTCTGCCTCTACCCTCCTCTCATGCTCGCTCTCTCTCAAATAAATAAATAAAATCTTTTTTTAAAAAAATAAAAAAATGTAAGTATCTCTCACATGCTTGTTTTTTTGTCTGGAACTTTTCCTTATACCTCTTACCTTGCTAACTAGTACTTACCATGTAAGACTCAGCTCAGGTGTCACCTCCTTCAGAAAATATTCCCTGAACAACTGTCAGTACTCCTAGCATATAGTTTTCTGTTCCTTCCTAGCAGATAATTTACTGTTCCCTCCACTTGTCAGTGCTGACCCTAGACAAATGGTCATTCTGGGCATGATGATTTGGCATCACTTCAAAATAAGCTCTTTAAATTTTGTTAAACTTTCATTTAAAGACAGGAGAGACCGAGGCAAGGGTAGAGACAGAAAACTCTTCTCACATCCAGTGACATTCTTCTCGCCTTCGCTACCACCAACCTTTACTTTGGTCACATACTGGGCATTTACACTACTCAGAATTGCTTCCCTTAAAAAAACTCTAATTTTGTAATCCTTTGACCACAATCTCCTTTGTTTTAGAGATTCGCTTCCAAATTATTTACATTAAACCTCTTCTGCCATTCAGAATTCTATGGCATCCAGTTAATTGTCCCATCTCTTTTCTCTTTACCCATCAGCCTCCTCTTCCTCACTTCTTTTACATCTACCATATGTTCTATAGTCTGCCGCTGCAAGCATTTCGAAACTTTGTTTCCTTGCTCTTTTGTCCAGCCATGCATCCACAGTTGAGTACATACAGACTTCTCTCTGGGGTTTTGGCTCCATGCTCATGAAATTCACTTAAATACAATGGCACAATGAAGCAGAGAAGTTGTTCTATGATTCATGACTGCCTGTTCTAACTGTCTCAACAGGAACTGGCAGTATTCTTGTGTTTCTCTAGTTAGCTACCTTTCCTACTTTCTAAAACTACTATTTTAAACCTTCTCAATTATCTTCAAATTTCTGATCTCTTGCTTCACTTCCAGCAATTTCAGCAGATAAAACTTCTATTTTGCAGGAAAAAAATGGAAGCTATCATAGGGAGATCACTTCAACTTCTTGTTTCCAAATTTATAAATCTTGCTGTATCTTTATTATTGTTTTTCTTCTTCCTTTCTGTTGAAGGATTTGTCTCTCCTCCAACTAAATTCTGCCTATGTTATGGATCTCATTTCTTTCCCTCTTTTTGGGAACATTTCCTACCAACTAGCCCCATTATTATTATTATTATTATTATCATTGTCATCGTCATCATCATCATCATCATCATCATCATCATCTTCTCCTTCTCATCCTCCTCCTCCTCCTCTTCCTTCTCTTCCTTCTTCCATTATCTACTTCTTTTTTGGATCCTTTACATCAACACTTAAACACAATCACCCATCATTAAAAAAAATAAATCCCTGGATTTTCTCCCCTCTTTCAACTAATGTCCAATTTTTCTTCATCCCTTTGTAGCCAAACAGTTGGAAAAGTACTGATCTCCATTTCTTATCTCCTATTAATTTCTCAGTCCACTCACCTTTGGTCAATTAAAACCACTTCGGCTAAGCTCCCCAATGACTCCTGTGTCAGATATATTAGTAGCTACTTAAAGTCCTCACTTTATTCTACTTTTCAGCAGATTTCCATATAGTCGATCATACTCTATTTCTAAAAGTACCATCTTATCTTGACTTCTTAACACTAAGTGTTCTGTCCACCTGCACCCCCCCAACTTCTGCTAGCTTCTCTGATCACTTACCAGTTTTCTTAGTTTTTCTTCCTCTTGGATGTGGGTGGTAGGTGTTGAATATCTTCAGCTCTCTGGCCTGGACCTTTTTCCATTTCTTTTTCCCTCTCTTCTCTCCTTCTCTGCTCTCTTTTCTTTTTATACTTCCTACCTTGACGATTCAATCCACTCTCATCATTTAAAATAACATATCATGTTAACAGCTCCTGTCCTAGAATATATATAAAATACTGTACATTATATATCCCAAATATCTCTATGAAAATTTAGACCTCTATATCCAAATGCTACTCAACATTTTCCTTGGGCAGCACAACTCATTATTTCAAGTTGAAATCTTTATTCCCCCTTCTCCAAAGGTGGGGTGTAATACACCTTGGTATATGTTATCCGTATCTACTAGCAGCTGAAGCCTAAGAGTATGGAACGACCTTTGAAATCTCATACTTTTTTAACACTAAGATCCAAATTAATCACAATTTTGGTAGATCCTAGCTTCTAATATATCAATAATCTATCCACTTTATTTCCATTTTAACTATAAGAACCCTATTAAAATCACTGTCATCTTTCATCTATCTGCTACAGTAGCCTCTGATCTGGTTTCCTCAGATCTACAATTGCTGCATACGGTATTTCTCTGGGAGAGAGTGATTTTTCTTTTTAAGATTTTATTTATTTATTTGACAGAGATAGAGACAGCCAGCGAGAGAGGGAACACAAGCAGGGGGAGTGGGAGAGGAAGAAGCAGGCTCATAGCGAAGGAGCCTGATGTGGGGCTCGATCCCAGAACGCCGGGATCACGCCCTGAGCCGAAGGCAGGCGCCCAACCGCTGTGCCACCCAGGCGCCCCGAGAGTGATGTTTTAAAGGCAAATTCACATTGCATCCTTATTTTAACCCTCCTATCTCTTCTTATATATCTTTGTACAGAGTCCAAAATGTTTGCGTTTAAGGCTCTAAAAGAACTGGCCTTGCTTACCTGTCCTGTCTCATTATGTACCACTTTCTCCCTCACTCTGTGCTCTCCAGCAACACTAGCTTGGTTTCACCAACTTAATTGGGCCGAGAACTCTTCCACCACAGGGAATTTGCTCATGCTATTTCCCTTCTCTGAACATATCTTCTGCTTCAGGTCTCAGCTTAAACATTTCTTAATCAGAGGAGATTCCCTAGCACTCTAGACTAGCTTCGTTTGTTTTATATCTTATATGATTGTCCACCTTTCTTGATGGCACTTCTCATAAACACAATAAATTATTTAGTGTTATAATTATTATTATGTTCTCTCTTTCCCATTGACTCTAAACTCCAGAGAGACAGAGATCATGCCTATCTTGGTCATTTATCTTAACGTTGATCTAAAATGGTGCCTAATACAAAGTGCATTGCTCAACTAATATATGTTAGATGAGTTTTTTTTTAAATTTTTTTTATTATATTATGTTAGTCACCATACAGTACATCCCTGGTTTTTGATGTAAAGTTCGATGATTCATTAGTTGCATATAACACCCAGTGCACCATGCGATACGTGCCCTCCTTACTACCCATCACCAGCCTATCCCATTCCCCCACCCCCTCCCCTCTGAAGCCCTCAGTTTATTTCTCAGAGTCCATAGTCTCTCATGCTTCAACCCCCTTTTGATTACCCCCCCTTTCTTTATCCCTTTCTTCCCCTACCTATCTTCCTAGTTCTTATGTTCCATAGATGAGAGAAATCATATGATAATTGTCTTTCTCTGCTTGACTTATTTCACTTAGCATTATCTACTCGAGTGCCATCCATGTTGCAGCAAATGTTGAGAACTCGTTCTTTCTGATAGCTGAGTAATATTCCATTGTATATATGGACCACAACTTCTTAATCCAGTTATCTGTTGAAGGGCATCTCAGTTCCTTCCACGATTTAGCTATTGTGGACAATGCTGCTGTGAACATTGGGGTGCATATGGCCCTTCTCTTCACTACGTCTGTATCTTTGGGGTAAACACCCAATAGTGCAATGGCTGGGTCATAGGGTAGCTCAATTTTTAACTTTTTAAGGGACCTCCACACTGTTTTCCAGAGTGGCTGTACCAACTTGCATTCCCACCAACAATGTAGGAGGGATCCCGTTTCTCCACATCCTCTCCAACAATTGTGGTTTCCTGCCTTGTCAATTTTTGCCATTCTAACTGGCGTAAGGTGATATCTTAGTGTGGTTTTGATTTGAATTTTCCTGATGGCTAATGATTTTGAATATTTTTTCATGTGTCTGTTAGCCATTTGTATGTCATCATTGGAGAAGTGTCTGTTCATATCTTCTGCCCATTTTATGATTTGTTTATTTGTTTCTTGTGTATTGAGTTTGAGAAGTTCTTTGTAGATCTTGGATACCAGTCTTTTATCTGTAGCATCATTTGCAAATATCTTCTCCCATTCTGTGAGCTGCCTCTTAGTTTTTTTGACTGTTTCCTTGGCTGTGCAGAAGCTTTTAATCTTGATAAAGTCCCACAAGTTCATTTTATCTTTTGTTTCTCCTGCCTTTGGAGATGTGCCATGAAAAAGGTTGTTTTGGCCGATGTCGTATAGGTTGCTGCCTATGTTCTCCTCTAGGATTTTGATGGATTCCTGTCTCACATGGAGGTCTTTCATCCATTTGGAGTTTATCTTTGTGTATGGTGTGAGAGAGCGCTCAAGTTTCATTCTTTTGCATGTAGCTGTCCAATTTTCCCAGCACCATTTATTGAAGAGACTGTCTTTTTTCCACCGGATGTCTTTTCCTAATTTATCAAAGAATTAGTTGCCCAAAGAGCCAAGGGTCCATTTCTGGGTTCTCTATTCTGTTCCATTTGTCTATGTGTCTATTTTTGTGCCAGTACCATGCTGTCTTTGTGATCACAGCTTTGTAGTACAGCTCAAAATCCGGCATTGTGATGCCCCTAGCTTTGTTTTTCCTTTTCAACAGTTCCTTGGTGATTCAGGGCCTTTTCTGTTTCCATACAAATTTAAGGACTATTTTTTCCAGTTCTTTGAAAAATGTCATCGGTATTTTGATCTGGATAGCAATAAAAGTGTAGATTGCTCTGGGTAGCATGGATATTTTAACTATGTTAATTCTTCCGACCTATGAGCATGGAATATTTTTCCATCCTTTTGTGTCTTCCTCAATGTCTTTCAAGAGTGATTTATAGTTTCAAGAATATAGCTCCTTTACCTCTCTGGTTAAGTTAATTCCAAGGTAATGTATGATTTTTGGTGCTATTGTAAATGGGATGGATACCCTAATTTCTCTTTCTTCAGTCTCATTATTCGAGTATAGAAATGCAACTGATTTCTGAGCATTGATTTTGTATCCCACCACATTACTCTCTTCCTAATTAATTGGCCTGTTTAAAGAATCAATTTCTTCCTGTATCAGTCTTGGTAGTTTATAGGTTTCCAGGAAGGCCTCCATCTCTTCCAGATTGCTTAATTTATTGGCATAAAGCTGTTGATAAAAGTTTCTAATAATCCTTCCAATTTCATTGGTGTTGGTTGTGACATCTCCTTTTTTTTTCATAATTTTATTAATTTGGGTCCTTTCTCTATTCTTTTGGATAAGTCTTGCCAGTGGTCTGTCAATTTTATTGATTCTCTCAAAGAACCAACTTCTATTTCTGTTGATCTGCTCTACTGTACTCCTGGTTTCTAATTCATTGATTTCTGCTCTAATCTTGGTCAACTGCTTCCTCGTGCATGGATTAGGCCTGTCCCTCTGTTGCTGTTCCAGCTTCTTGAGGTGAGAATATAAAAACTGCATTTTAGATTTTTCTATTCTTTTGAGTGAGGCTTGGATGGCTATGTATTTTCCCCTTAGGACTGCCTTTACAGTATCCCATAGGTTTTGGACCATTGTGTTTTCATTCTCGTTGTTCTCTATAAATTGTTTAAATTGATTTTTAATTTCCTGGTTTATCAAATCATTCCTGAGCAGGATGGTTCTTAGTCTCCAAGTGTTTGAGTTTCTTCCAAATTTTTTCTTGTGGTTGAGTTCCAATTTCAAAGCTTTGTGGTCTGAGAATAGGCAGGGAATAATTTCAGTCTTTTGGTATCGGTTGAGACCTGATTTGTGACCCAGAATATGGTCTATTCTTGAGAATGTTCCATGGGCGTTAGAATAGAATGAGTATTCTTTGGTTCTGGGGTGTAGTGTTCTATATATATCTATGAGGTCCAACTTGTCGAGTATGGCATTCAAAGCCCTTGTTTCTTTGTCAATTTTCTGCATGGGTGCTCTGTCTATTTCCAATAGTGGAGTGTTGAGGTCCTGTACTATTAACGTAATTTTAGCTATATGTCTCTTTATTCTGGTTAAGAGTTGGCTTGTGTATCTTGCTGCTCCCCTGTTGGGGGCATATATATTTATAATTGTCATATCCACTTGTTGGATACATCCTTTAAGAATAATATTGTGCCCTTCTGTGTCTCTAACTATAGTCTTTAGTTTAAAATCCAATCTGTCTGATATGAGAATTGTTACCCCAGCTTTCTTTTAGGTCCATTGGCGTGAAAGATGGTATTCCATCCTTTATTTTCAGTCTGAATGTATCTTTGGGTTCGAAATGAGTCTCTTGTAGACAGCAAATGGATGGGTCATTTCTTTTTATCCAATCTGCAACCCTGTGGCACTTTATGGGAGCATTTAGGCCATTTACATTGAGACTGATTATTGAGAGATATGATTTTAATGATGCCATGTTGCCAGTAAAGTCTTTGTTTCTATAGATTGTGACTTTCTGTTCTGTATCAGTCTTGGGGCCTTTTTACTTTTATAGAACCCCCCTTAATATCTCCTGTAGGGCTGGTTTCGTGGTTACAAAATTGGTCAGTGACTGGCTATTCTGGAAGGTCTTTATTTCTCCATCAATTCTGAATGACAGCCTTGCTGGATAAAGGATCCTTGACTGAATGTTTTTCTCTGAAAGAGCTTTAAAAATGGCCCCCCACCCTTTCTCTCATTCCAGGTCTGTATAGACAGGTCTGACGTAATTCTGATACCTTTGCCTTAGTACATGGAAATTTCTTTGCCCTTGCCGCTTTCAATACTGTATCCTTGGATCTAATATTTGTGAAATGCACTATGGCCTGACGTGGCGTAGGTTTGTCGTGGTTGAGCCTGGGCGGGGTCCTCTCTGCCTCTTGGACACAAATGTTTGTTTCCCTTGCTAGATTAGGGAAGTTTTCAGCTACAATTTGTTCAAATATCTCTTCTAGACCTCTGTTTTTCTCCACCGCCTCGGGGATGCAGATGGTTCTGACATTAGAACGTTTCATTGAGTCAGTAATCTCCCGTAAGCCTACATTCATGAGAATGGATTTTTTTTTTTTTGAGTCCAGACTCTATTTTAGTTTTCTCTTCTACTAACCCATCCTCCAATTCACTGATACATTCTGCCTCATTCACTCTGGCCATCAGAGCCTCTAGTTTTGACTGCATTTGGTTCATAGAATATTTAATTTCTGCCAGATTCGCTCTCATTTCCGCCCTTAGAGATTCTATATTCTCATTAACATTTTCATTAATACTTTTTTCAAGTCTACACATCATCTTGACCATTATTACTCTGAACTCCATTTCTGATAATTTGGTTATATCCATATCCATTAGTTCTGTGGCAGAGGCCACAGACTCATTGTCTTTTCTTTGCTGGGGGGGACTTCTCCTTCTCGTCATTCTGATGAGGAGATTTTGCGGGGTTGTCCAGAGCCCAAATTATTGACCAGGACCTAGGCTGTGCACCCTTGTTTTATAGGGATCTTAGGGATGTGGGCTTCTTGATTTTTCAGCCTGCCTTCAGGGGGAGGGACCTGCTGCGCCGATAGTCAGGCAACCCTGTTTGGGTAGAGTGTCCATGTCCCCTGCGAGGGGGGATGGGGATGGGCACACTGTGAGCCGGTAGTTCCAGGCTTTTGTTCTCTGGTGGCTTTCCCTGGCGGTTTGCTGTGCCTCTTCTGAGAGTCAGAGCAGCAGTAGCCGAATCTCAGCCTCTGTCTCAGAACAGAGGGATCGCGGACCGTTCTCCACTGATGTTCTGGCCACTTTAACTCTGTTTCTGTTGGTGCTGCTCAACCCTGCAGCATCCCGGGATGTGCACCCCACACCTGGCGTCCTAGCCCTCACTTCCAGGGCCAGCACGTCTCTGTTCTTTGTGTTTGTAACACCGCCAGCCGCCAGCCGCCAGCCGCCCTGCGCGCTTTGGAGCTCCCGGTCTTAGTCTGGTTCCAGTGAGCACACCGGAGCTCCGTTTCAGTCTGTTGCGCGCATTCCCCGGCTCACGGTCTCAGTCTGTTCTCTCGCGGGTGCCGGTCCGCGAGTCTGCCCCGTAGATGAATTTTTAATGTTATGGTATGGATTGGGAAATTTATAGAATCATAAAACTCTACAACCAGAAAATACCTTAGTCATCATCTAGCCCATCCTACTTGTCCCATAAATTGAGAATTTGAAGCTTAGAAAGGTTAGATTAGTTGTCCAAAGTAAAAGAAAAAAAATTAGTGACAGAGCCAGGATTCAGTGGCATTCAGGACTTCTAACTCCAAGTTCATTGCTCTGTCCAGTATATCAGAATGCTTCCCTAACATAGCATTTTCAATTTCACCATCGGGCTTTTTCCTTATGAGGAAAACAAAACCATATTCAGTACCAGTGAGCCTGAAAGAGGAAATGAAATTTGATACTCAACAGGAAAATGAGCAGCAGGTTTTCCTTCTATTGTGTTGAATAGTGTGGCCCAGCTATATTATTCCTCTGGTCGCCACACATAGAAACCATGTTAATGAGTATTGCCATTCAAATAATTATCACAATTAGAATTGTATGCTTTTCTTATTTAAATTAAGTTTGTGTGGAATAAGTTATCTGAGGACTTATTTCTGTGTGACCTCAAAATATTTTGGAATACTTCTGCTAACAAGCACATCTCCACACTTACAAAACTTCATCTTCTGTTGTTCTAAATTTACTGTTAAAAAAATGATTAGAATTTTTTAGGAAAAATAAATGGGGATCGAGGGCATTTTTCATTCAGATAGGACAGATATGATGAATTTCTATTCATCATATGAAGGCACAAGGTTAGACTTAGGGAAACAACTACAACTAATAGATAAAAGAGTATGTGAGTCACACAGCCATTCTTACTTTGCTAGTGTCAATATATGAATTATTTGATTAGTTAATGAAAGAAATATGCATTGATTACCATGTCAGACAGTAGGATAAATATGCGAGGAATATGAAGATTAAGATACAGTCCCTTACTAATCAATAAAGATGTACTGAAAGCATTGAGAATGTTAATATGCTTGTGTTTCTAAATATCAGAAATATTCCTCTGTGATCAAGTTATATTTTTATAATCTAATTATAATACATAGGGTATAGACTAAGCTACTGTAAGATTAAAAACTCCAAAGAACCAGTGAATTCACCAAGATGGTAAGTTTTTCTCTCTCTAATGTAGGAATTTGTTCAATCTTGACTAGCAGGGATTTTGCTCTAAGGGATCATTCAGGGACATAATTCCTCCTAGTGTGTTGCTCAACTATCCCCTAGAATGTGGTCCTCGTGGTGAAAAACAGTTCCTTTGCCCATCTTAGTTTTGGTTCTATAAAAGAGGAAAAGGAGAGGAAGTGAAAGGTAAGCAATTCCCTATGCAGTGGATACGACTAGAAGGTTTAACACTTTACTTCTACTAACATCTAGTTGTTCAGAACTTAGTCACCTCTCTCTTACCTTAAGGTAGGTTAGGAAATGCAGTTTCTTGCTGGGAGGTTCTATGCTTGGATAAACTCTGGAGGTTCTATTATCAGTAGACTAGAGCAGAATGAATATTGTACGGGACACTTAGCAGACTCTAGCACAGTTTTCCTTTCTAGCTACCTAGATATCTGTGCATCCTCATCTTTCTTCATAAATACACTCAGACTTTCTGTAAGGGAGCTGTCTAAAATCCTTTCTAGTAGTCCTATCTGTCTAAAATCCTTTCTAATAGTCCTATTTTCAGCAGCTGAAAATCCAGGACCAGAGTGGAAAGTCCTCTCTATTAGATCTGAAAGTGCCTCTTCTGATCTGGTAACCCATCAACTAAAAAAGCTTGTCTTTCCCAATTTCAATACAATGGTAGAGTAGGAAAAGGACATTATATCAGTTGTGGTATCCTGAGAAGGACACATTGCCTATGAAAGTTTCCGGTTAAGAATACATAAATGGAATATGATTCAGCCATAAAAAGAAACAAAATTCTGGGGACACAAGGGTGGCTCAGTTGGTTAAGTGTCTGCCTTCAGCTAAGGTTGTGATCCCAGGGTCCTGGGATGGAGTCCTGCATCAGGCTCCCTGTTCCCTCTTCCTCTGACTCCTCCCCACTGCTCATGCATGGGCGTGCCCTCTCTCTGTCTCTCAAAAAAAAAAATTGAAGAAATAAAAAAAGAAAAATTCTGACATTATACAATAACATGGATGAACATTGAAGACATTATGCTGAGTGAAATAAGCTGAATGTTACAAACACAAATTTTGACACACAAAAAGGACTAATATCGTATGATTCTACTTACATGAAATACCTAGAATAGTCAAATTCAGAAAGAAAGAAAAAAAGCAAGCAAGCAAGCAGAATTGTGGAGGGGGGAATGAAGAGTTATTGTTTAATCAGTACAGTTTCTATTTGGGAAGGTGAGAAATTCTGGGGGTGGAGGGTTGACGATGCTTGCACAATAATGTGAATGTGCTAATCGCCACTGAGCTGCATACTTAAAAATGGTTAAAATGATAAATCTTCTGTTATATATATTTTAACACAAAAAATTGTTTAATTCAAAAAAGAAAGAAAGAAAAAACACCCTTTGAGAAATGTAAAGAATGGAAAGCTCACAGTGGTTTTCAGACCATGGTGAGTGTTTAATTCTTCCGGGAAAGAATTGTGAAAGCTTCCTGCTGGTGCAATAAGTTTCTTGGTCCACCCTGCTCTGAAGTAGCTCCTCTATTCATTGTTCCTTGTGGCTTTTGTTATGTGTGTCCACTATCCATATCAGAGGGAGCAAGAAAGAGCGTGTTCTACTCTGGGCACCTCCGGGGGACTGAGTATTGTGTTAGAGATTCAACAATCATAGGCTCTGGTACACAGACT
The DNA here is from genome assembly GCF_023065955.2 of Ursus arctos. Classification (NCBI taxonomy): domain Eukaryota; kingdom Metazoa; phylum Chordata; class Mammalia; order Carnivora; family Ursidae; genus Ursus; species Ursus arctos. The sequence goes on along the minus strand of NW_026622863.1, from coordinate 57,883,928 downwards.
TGCGATTTTTTTGGTAACAAATTCCCTCAAAACCTTAGTCAGATTCTTGTCTATTTGCTTCTTTCAGTTCCATGTGGAGTAGCGCTATTCAAAGACCTCTTTTGGACAAATTTCTGCAAAGCTTATATTCACCCATCTTTAATTTATTCTCCTCTCTGCACTGCTCATCTCTCTTCCCCTTAACTTAATATCCCCTTAATGCCATCTGAAACTGAAGTCTTGGAAAGTTGGCTGGGGAGCTGATAATCTTAAACTGATCTTTGCTCCGGGGCTGACTCTGACGAGTGTTATATCATATTCTTCGGGGAACAGAAGCACTTGACTTTTCCAATCCTCTAGGGCCTCAAGTTAATGGCATTTTAATCCATTAAATTGCATTCACAGACAGGCTCTACGTTACTGGAGCTACATTCCCTTCCATCTCTATAACCAAATGGGTCATTTCTGTCTAACTTTATCTCATGTCTCTTACAGCACTTTGCTAGAAATTTCAAGTAGCAGCCAACATACACCAGAAATATGACATTGTTTTCTACCCGATTCTTCAAAGCTATGAGCTTAGTAGCAATGTGGTCTGTTTATAAGTTAGCATATATTTCCAAGCAGCATAACTAGGGGCACCTCTCTTTAACTTGAGCATGGTCCTCTCTACCTGCTATGTAATTTGCTAAACGAATGTCACATATTTTGATTTTTATGATGATGTTATTCCATTTCCAGGAGCCAGTTTCTATAATAATAGAGTATAAGCTAACTTAAAATACAAAATCTGAAATCAAGCAGGATTTTTATTTCTTTGTCTTGTAACAATCAAGAGGTGAGCTCAACGAGGGGTGTAGTTATAACTCACCCACAGAGGTATCCAGATTCTGAATATCTTATTTCTTCATTACCATTCATTGTCTTTACCTTCACGTTCAAAGCATATTTCCAGCCAATGTGAAAGGGTAAAAAAGAAAGCGGAGTGCAAGCAATTTCCTTTGTAATAGGGATGTACATATCCCTTCTGCTCACATGACATTTATAGAAACATAGTCAATGCCTGCTCCTGATTGCAAGAGAAGCTAGGGTATGTAACATTAGCTGGGCAGCTGTGATTCAGCTGAAATTCAGGGTGATTTATTACTAACATGAAGAAGAGGGTAATAGTGGAAGATTCACAGACTCTGCCACTCCAATGAAATCCCACTGATATGGAAACAATTGGGTAGCAAATAATTACATCACAGTGTAATGGCTGAGCGTATGTAAATGTGAACTAAGGAATTTGAAAGATTGGAGGAGGCATGGTGATGCCTTTGGTAGGAATCTGATTCAAAAGGGGCTCCAAATAAAGAATTGATGGAACTTGAAGAAAAGGGAAAGAGGAAGTAAGAATGCAAAACTTTCCTTTTCACCAAAAGATTTGATTGTTGAACATGAACCTGGAACTCTAAGTTGTAAGATCATTCCTTTTTTTTCCAAAACATTTGATCCCAAACAATATTTTTCAAGATCAGCTAGGCGATATATAATCGCATATGTACATACAGACATTTAAGTTGCTATGTTGGTATAAGTGAGTTAATATGTGAGAATGACAATAAAAAAAATACTTTGAAATTTCCAGTCTCAAATTTTGGGAGAGTAGGAAAAAAAGTTTGCCTGAAGTTTAAATTCCATGAAAAAATATTGAGAAGGAGGTAGACAAGGAAAAGTCAATTTCTTTCCTTTTCTTTTATGTTTCTGGACTTATTTTCCATCAGTTCTAACCTTAAACCTTTGCTACACTCTGGGAAATTAGAATAAGATTGGTGAGTGCTGATTTTTCATTTTGAAAATAACCTTAACTGTTATTGCATGCTAGACTCTCATTCATTCATTCATTCATTTATTCATTCATTCAACATTTTTTGAACAATTACTATGTGCCAGACTTTAGGTAATGAAGAAAACTTTTCCATTCTCAAAATGCTCACAGTCTAGTTGAAGGAACAACCTAGAAAACGCATCTCAATATGCAGCTTGAGAACTGCTCGGAGAAAGGTCTGCACACAGTGCACATGGACTCACTTAGAAGAGGTTTCTGATCCAGCTGGGAAGAATCCATTTGGACCATAAGAGGAAAGAACCCTTGTCGTAAGTTTGGAGACTAAGTGAGTACCACTAGGTAGGGTGTATGCAGAAGCAAGAATAGCATGCACATATGGATGAAGATGGGAGAAAGTTTGGGGGAAGTTTGGGGGAAGAGAAATAACTAAAGAAGTACAGAATACCATGTTGGCATAGAAAAGGAAAAATCAGTGTGTAATTATTATTGTAAAAGGAACTGGGAAATCCATTCTCTTCCTGGCATTCATTTCTTTAACTCAAAATAATTACTGAGCACTTACTCACATTCTAAGTCCTATATTTGGCCCTGGGAAATAAGAATGAACAAAAACAGACATGCACTTCCCTTTGGGGAGTTCACATTTTATGACAGATTATGAATCAAGTAAGCTCATGAATGAATATATAAATACAGGCTTTCAGGTTGTGCAAAGGCTCAGTGGTATTGAGGGGTGTTGGTGAACTCAAAGGGCTGAGAGAAGGGTTTCAGCTTCCTCTCAATAACTGGAAGTGATGATGGATGGTCTCCAAAGCTTTTTCCTATTCTGATGTTTTTATGACTCTGGCACACTTATTACTTAGCATAGATTCTAATAGTTATGACTAAGATTTTTATGGTATGTTCAAAAAGTGACGTGAGATCTTATTTCCTCAATATTTCAAAGCTGTTTGAGGATGTAACCAGAAATATGGAAGCAGGTGTTAAGGATATCTTTTGGCCCCCTGGGACACTTGTATTTAAAACTTTAAGAACAATAAAATACACAAACATCCAGGAATTATTCTGTTAATGGCTGTATTTAGGAAATGCCGTACAATAAAAAAGACAAATAATATCATAAGCAATAGATTAGACAGTCTTTTGAGAAAGTATGCCATCTTGGGAATACAAAAGCTCACTGGTAAATCCCTATACACTTCAGAGGACTGGGGAGTCACCAACCATAGCTTCATTTGGAGTCTGAAGTATTAGCTCAGAACTCATGGAAGTTCTGAGATATCAACATGGTGTGGAGGAGGGAACAGGGGTATTGGCTTCTGTGAATCTACTACTTTCTGCCTTGATGATTGTGATGTTATGATTTATGATAAGAAATATATATTTCGTCTTTGTTCTCATTTCTAGCACAGAGCTTCTTGTGATGTTATGATTTATGATAAGAAATATGTATTTCATCTTTGTTCTCATTTCTAGCACAGAGCTTCTAAAATCCTTGGAATTTAAAATCCTTGGGACGAGAGAGATAAAGGTGTCTTTTGTTACATTAACAAGGTGACTTTTGGAAAGTACCTAAGGATGAGGGCTGGTTGCCTGAGGAACCAACCATGTGATTGGAAGGTTGGAACTTTCCCTCCCAAACCCCCTTGCCCCCCAGTCCCACCCCTAGGAGTAGGGGAGAGGGGCTGGAGGTTGAATGGATCACCAATGGCCAATCATGGTGATTGGGTTAATCAATCATGCATATGTAATGAGGCCTGCATAAAAATTCAAAAGGACAGAGTCCAGAGTTTCTGGATTGGTGAACATGTGGGGTTGCTAGAAAAGTGGTGTACCTGGAGAGGGCATGAGAGCCCTGCACCCTTTCTCCACACCTTGCCCTATGCATCTCTTCCATCTGGCTATTCCTGAGTTATATCATTTTATAATAAACTGGTGATCTAGTAAGTAAAATGTTTCTCTGAGTTCTGTGAGCCGCTCTAGCTAATTAGTTGAAACTGAGGAGGTGGATTGTGGGAGCTTCTGATTCATAGCCAGTCGATCAGAAGCACAGGTAACAACCTGGGGGTGAGACTGCCATCTGAAGTAGGGGACAGAGTGGGGCAGTCTTGTAGAACTGAGTCCGTAACCTGTGGAATCTGACACTCTTCTGGATAGATAGTGTCAGAATTTAATTGAATTGCAGGACATGCAGCTGGTGTTTGGAAAATTTTTTGTCGGTGTGGGGAAACTCCCCTCCTTCCCACTCTCCACACACACATTGGATTTGGGTCCAGAAACCTGAAAGAGTGACCTTGGGCAAGTTAGTTACTGTTCATGTGCCTCAATTCCTTCATGCATAAAATGAGGGTGAAGATAAGAATGTCTCTACCCATCTTATAGATGAGATTTGAGGCTCAAATAATGAAAAATAATGAGGAGAGAGAGGAGGGGGGGAGGGAGAGAAAGAACATAATGAGTTTCTATGGAAGCTGAAGGTATTCAAAATTTCTTGCAATTATTATTTCTTTTTGGTAGAAAAGAATTTTCTTTAATGAAATGGCAGTGTATGGTATTTTTGTTTATTTTTCATTTTAGAAGTTGTCCTCCTTTACAGCAAAATTTAGATAATCTGTGTTGGTTTCATTTATTTTTTTCTATTTGAATTGTTGTTGGTCTGTGAAATCCAGAAGTTTGGAAAAGTGTTGTATATAGGGCAATTCCAAACAAAAATTTATTACCATTCAGTTTTATTCAATGAAGCCATGTCCCTGAGACCCTTGGCAAGGAAGAGCCCCTCAGGAAACTAGTGAGAAATTCACAAGTCTAGGGACAAGTTCCAGAGAGTGACTCATCGTCATTTCTACACAAAAACAAGTGTAGACCATCATCTGATTCAGTTATTTTGGAATGTCCACCCTGTACTCATACAGCTAGGTCAGTTCTTTGAGAAATACTGAAGAAGCTGGAGAGGTTCTTTTATATATATATATATATATATATATATATATATATATATATATATATATATATTTTTTTTTTTTTTTTTTAAATAAAGCTTACAATGTGGTTTGCTTTCTCTTTAATGTCAGTTACTCATACCTCCAGGATTCTCTGTCCTCTCAGCAATTAATACCCCATCCCAGGACAGTTTTCCTACTTCCCTCTTTTCTGTTCAGAAGAAAAACACACAGGCTCTTTTCATCTTGAGTTTAACACTTATCATTCCTGATAATCAGATATGGGGAAAAGAAAAATAGTAAATCCAATCAAGTCACAAAGGTGTATGGTTCCTGACTTCTTGATTTCTTGCTAACCAAGAGTTTCAGCTTTTCTTTCTTTTTTTAGATTTATTTATTTATTTATTTGTCAGAGAGAGAGAGAGGGAGAGAGCACAGCAGGGGGAGTGGCAGACAGAGGGAGAGAGAGAAGCAAGCTCTCTGCTGAGCAAGGAGCCAGATGTGGGACTTGATCCTAGGACCCCGGGATCATGACCCAAGCCGGCATTTTGGACTAATGGTCTGATTTCAGACTTCTGGCTCTCAGAACTGCAGGAAAGAAATTTCTATTGTTTTAAGCCACCAAATTTGTGATAACCTGTTACTGCAGCCCAAGGAAATTAATTTAGGTGCTCACTAGTCTCAATTGCATATTTATTTGAGAGAGAGAGAGATTGGGAGAGAGAGCATGAGCAGGGAGAGGGAGAAGCAGGCTCCCCCCCCCCCCCCGCCAGCAGGGAGCCCAACACCAGCTGGGTCCCAGGACCCTGGGATCAAGACCTGAGCCGAAGGTAGAAGCTTAAACGGACTGAGCCACCCAGGTGCCCCATTCCTGGTATATTTTCATCTTTGTCTTAAGTCACGGAATAAAAACTGAGTAAAACAGGATCCTTGTCTTTGAGGTTGATGAGGGGAGTTACACACACACACATACAATGAAATTAATATGTGGAAAATGCAGCAATGATCATGTGCACAGAGTATTATGAACATACTGAAGAGTGTACGGACTACAGGATGCGTCTGTATGAGCACTCAGGAGAGGGGAGCTAGAAAAAGCTTCATGGCAAAAGCGTGCCTCTGAACTGACACATAAAGGAGGGAGTAATAAAGCAGGCCAAAGGGGTAAACTTTGATCAATTTTTTCCCCATGGATTTCATATTCTGAAGGATGCTGTCTACCTTAGACAGTGTTTATTAAGTAACAACAGATCAAAAACATCTCTAACTGCCAAACAGGTTATAATCAGCATAGGGTGGTCACTACTATCTTCCTATTATTTAAGCCAAGAGCAAAGTTATTAGTTGTCATTTGATTTTTCTCCCTGTAAAGTCCTTTTCTCGGCAAAAATGTAATTTGTTTCTTTCATTATGATTTTTGGAATACTGATATAGCGACAGAACTCTCTCCTCATTCTTTTCAAGGACAGGCTTTCCTGTCGGTAAAGGCAGTAACTCCTTGCACTAACCCATCTGGTCTAGAGAAAATGATATTTGAAAAGAACCTCATTAATGAGAGTTTCTGCATAGCAGGGCCATAGCTCTGTCTGCGGAGGGTAGGAGGATAATTCACAGTATTGTTTCCTTGTAAGGCAACATACACAATCGGATCCTGGACCCCTTTACAGAACTCCTACAAGATAATAGGGATCAGGGTAATAATCAACATTTGTATAGCATTCTATCATTCTACAAAAGGATTTCACAAAAGTATCTGATTATGGGTTGTTAGAATTGAAAGCAAATCCTGTTTTGCCATCTCAAGCAAGTTTCTCTTCTTTTTTGATTTTTTTAGTCTTTATTGTAATGTTCTTGTTCTTCCAGATAACATTTTCCAGCTTTATTGAGATATAATTGACATATAACACTGTGTAGCTTAAAGCGTTGAATATGTTGATTTGCTGTTGAATATGTTGATTTGATACTTATCTATTATGACAGGATTACCATTGTAGGTTAGCTAACACTTCCATCACCTCATATAGTTATCCTTTCTTTTTGGTGGTGAGAAGATTTAAGATCTACTCTCTTTAAACACTTACAAGTATATATTACAATATCATTAATTATAGTCATTGTGCTGTATATTCCATCTCCAGAGCTTATACATCATATAAGTGGAAGTTTGTATGCTTTAACCAACCTCTGCCCATTTCTCCTACCCTCTCAGGTGAGCTTAATCTCTTTCAGTTTCTTTATCTCTAAAGTAGGGACACTGACTTCCACTGGGAAAGCTATCAAGTGAATTGAGTGAGATTTTTAAGTATGAAGTACCAAGGACAGTGGCTGACAAATAGTAGGTACATAGTAAGAGCTAGATCCATTATTTTTGTCTTTTCTTTTTCCCTAGAAGTAGCTGAACTTAAAAAAAATTGTCTTTGATCATCAACAAGGTGAAATGACAACCTATGGTGTAGGGACAAATATTTGCAAACCATCCATCTGATAAGGGGTTAATATAAAAAATATATAAAGAGCTCATACAATTCAATAGCAAAAAAAAAAAAACAAAACAAAAAAAAAAACAACCCAAAACAAACAAAAACCCAAACAATTAAAAAATGGGCAAAGGACCTAAATAGATCTTCCTCCAAAGAAGATACATGAAAGACCAACTGGTATATGAAAAGATGCTCAATATCACTTGTCATTAGGGAAATGCAAATTAAAATCACAATGAAATATCATCCCATACCTATTAGAATGGCCATCAACAAAAGACAAGACAAGGCATGGATGTAGAGAAAAGGGAATCTTTGTGCACTGTTGGTGGGATTGTAAATTGGTGTAGCAATTATAGGAAAAGTATAGAGGATCCTTAAAAAAATTAAAGATAGGACTACTGTATGATTCAGGAATTCCACTTTTGGAAATATATCCAAAGAAAATGAAAACACTAACTGGAAAAGATATCTGCACCCCGTGTTCATAGCAACATTATTTACACTAGCCAAGACATGGAAAAAACCTATGTGTGCATTGATGGGATATTATTCAGCCATAAAAAATGAGGAAATACTACCATTTGTGACAACGTGGATGGAACTTGAGGGCATTATGCTACGTGAAATAAGTCAGACAGAGAAAGACAAATACTGTATGATCTCACTTACAAGTGTAATACAAAACTCCCACAAAAATAAAAACAAAAAACAACTCATACAAAAAGAGCTCAGACTGTGGTTACCAGAGATAGAGGATGGGAGGAAGGGATATTGAAGGAAGGTGGTCGAAGGTACAAACTTGCAGTGATAAGATAAATACTAGAGATATAGTACAACATGATGACCATAGCTAACACTGCTGTATGTTATATAGGAGTTAAGAGAGTAAATTCTAAGAGTTCTCATCCCAAGAAATTTTTTTTCCTTTTTATTATATCTATACGAGAAAATGGATACTAGCTGATCCTATTGTGGTAATCATTTCACAATACATGCAAATCAAACCATCACATTGTATGCCTTAAACTTATACTGTAATGTATGTCAATAATTTCTTAATAAAGCTGGAAAAAAAAGAACTAGATCAATTAAGTCAAGAAAAAACGTGTTTTGTTATGCTATTTTTCCATTGCTTCATTCCTCTCAACTCCTGGCAAGAACCAAACCATTTTGCTGGAACTTTCTTAATTCCCATCTATTGAACTTACGGCTCTCAGATGGTTACTTAGGGGTGTAATTTCAGGAGTACCAGGGTGTCCCAGAATTTGACCTTCTCCAGTGGTGTCTCTCCTTGGGTTCTCTGTGTGGTCTTTTTTTGGGTCCTCTAGACATCACATGGGAAATATGAAGAACAGGGAATATGAAGAATATGAAGAACATTTATAAATAATATGCTTCCTAACCCCAGAAAGATTTAAAGCAGTTTTCAGGATTTGATCATGCATGAAAGAGGAAAGTCCTTTATCACAGAGAAATGACAGACTACTAGATAGTGAACTGCATGAAATGTAACCCACACTTGATATGGATTAATTCATTTTGAACGGAGGGTTGCTGTCATTAATCAGTCCATGAAATTAATTGTGGTAAGTACATTGCTGTAGTAAGAGAAGATTTTAATGATATTTTAGTTTTAATTACATATTATGGCATGTGTTATAAAATTGATTTTGTTTAAAAAAAAAAAAGCAAAAGCTTGAAAGCCATGAGATTAGAGTACAAGTGGTTTACCTTTTCTGCCACTTGTTAGTTGTTAAAGTTTGGAAAATCCCTGATTTCATAAACTTTTGTTGGACACTTACTTTGCATCAGACATATTTCTATATGAATGATTTTTTTTTTCTCCCTCTCTCTCTTTCCTAATACAGATAATTTGTGGTGTAGGATAGGTAGCCTGTGTCAGTCCCATACTCTTCTCACCCTTCGCCAGGCCTCTGGTGCGAGTTTGGGGGGATTCCTATAACTAAACAGATTCTGGTACTAGGTAATAAAACACACATTTCCAAACAGAGTGAATCTGAGCTTTCCTAAAGCCCCCTGAGAATTACGTCATCTTTAACCATTAAACCGCTGGGCTATTTTTTTTTTTTTTTTCGGAATTTTCTTCAAAGCCTTGCATGAATGTGGGTTGGGGTGGGGGTAGGGACTAAGAAGGAGGTAGAGGGAAGCTTTAGGTAAGGGGCTGTGAGGAGGCGCTTGTTGGGGGTGGGATGAATTGCTGAGGATGGGCGGGAGAAGGCGGATGCTCGTACACAGAAGGCTATTTCCGGCTCAAATTTCCTTACGGAGGCTCTTTGAGTTGAACTTTTTTGGGGAAAACGATCCCTGCCAAAGAACTAGGTGTATGCGAGTGTACGAGAGTGCGGCGGGGTTCCCCACCTAGGGTATGGGTATCATTTTCCACATCTTTGTCGGTCTCTGCGAGCCGGAGCCTGCGGGGGACGCCTCCCAGTTCCCAGCCGGGACATCCTGAGCAGTGGCAGCCACAACAACAGGCTCGTCCGCAGACAAAGAGGCGGGCGCGGCGGGGCCGACTCGCGCAGCCGGGCGGCGGGGCCGGGGAGCGCGCGCTCCGAGCGCCGGGTCCGGGCCGCGGAGGGTGCAGCGCAGACCCCGCGCGGGCCGCAGCCTCGCGCCCGGAAGACCCGGCCCCGGGACGCAGACCCCGCCCGGGCTGGCTCCGCGCCGGCCTCCGGACTTCCACTCAGTCTTTGACCCTCCGTCCCCCCCCTCCCCGCCCCTCCCGCAGGCCGCACAACTGTAACCGCTGCCCCGGCCGCCGCCGCTCCTTCTCGGGCCGGCCGGCGGAGAGCGCAGCGCGGCGGGGCCGGCGGCATGGCTGTGTCCTGGAGGAACTGGCTGGCCAACGAAGGGGTTAAACACCTCTGCCTGGTAGGATGGCGGTCAGGGCTCTCTCCGCGTTTTCTCTCGTGCAGCGACTTTGATTCATTCTCTGAGCGTGCGCGGGTGGGAAGCTGGAAGAAGTTTTGCCTCTAATTCAAACATTCTCAACTAACAAAACTTTCCGCTGTTAATACCTGGAAATAATAACGACCCCCCCCCCCCAACCCATCCCCTCTCCAAATACATGGGAACTTTCATGGACACTGATGGAGGAGCAGATGTGGAGGAAGGGAGAAGAGATCACTTTTAGTGAAGACAACTATTTCTTAACGCTTTAAACATCTTACCCCCTTTGCTCTTTTCCCAGCTTGCTTCTGTTTGGTGTTGCATTTTAACAACATGCAATGCTCGGGACGTAGTGATGTCACTAATTTCTTAGGCTCATTTTGTACTGCACGGGATGCCTGGAGATCATTTAGGAGACCTCTTTGCAACCCAAATGCTTAATCTCAGGTGCAGGGACTGAGTGAGGTCAGGTTTGTTTTGCTCTGAGTGATTTTCAGCTTGCTGGTTAATTGAAAATGCTTTCTGCAATTACTAATCCAGCTTCCACTGGAAGTATTGTGTCCAGCGAATGTACTTGAAGTTTTCATTCATCAGGTAATGTTTATTTTTAATTTTTGTTTTCTCTCTCTGTATGATTTAGTTTATCTGGCTCTCCCTGAATGTTTTGCTATTCTGGAAAGCCTTCCTGCTGTATAACCAAGGGCCAGAGTATCACTACCTCCACCAGATGTTAGGGGTAAGTGGGACTTGGCTAACCCTGTAGAATGGGTTTAGGGTAAGCAGGCATTGCTACAAGGCTTGGTCAATTCTTTTATTTATTAAAGAAACCCTGGTTGTCCACTTAAGAAAGATTTGTCATTCTCTAAAGTGGTTAGGTTTTCTTGATGTATCATTTACACTCACATAGGTTAAAATGATTGACTCTTAAGAACCAAAGACACTATCTGCTAAAGTGAAAGGAATGAACCTGACAGACCAGGCTAGTAGTGCCTGAGAGAAGTTGCTACATCTTGTCAGCTGCCAAGTGCCTTGAAGGATCTGCCTCACCAGTAGGACCAACCAATGACAGGCTTTCAATTTTCACTAATCAAGACCTCAGCCTGCCCATAAGCTTATCCAGAGGATTTCTGCACTGTTTCCTTTTTCTGCCAGTTCTCACAAAGTAGGTGTCTAAGGCAGTTACTCATTTCTAGGCATTTCTCAGCTTCTTCAACCCTAGGTTACTGGTTGATTATGGTTCCAGTGTTCTGTCTGAATATGAGAATGATATTGTGCAGAACTTTGCTCTGATTTATCTCATGTTGATATTTTTCCTTTTCTCTAGTTCATGACATTTCTGATCTCATTCTTTCCATTCCCTTCCTACTTGACTCCTTAACAAAAGACAGAGGCACCGACGACATCTTTATTTGTATTAGGAGGTAGCATTTTCTAAGCAACAAGCAAAAAGTATAAAGCATATTGAAAAATTTCAGGGCTTCTGAAAAAGATTTTGTCATTCCTTTTCATTGGGGAAGAGAACACATTCTAATTAGGAGATGCGTTGTTTTCTTTTCCATGGTTTAATGATTATTTAAAATTAAGATTAGTTCACATGAATTTGTGGGACCAGCTTTCCATTTCCTTCTTTACATTCACAGATCTTATTTATCTTTAAACCTCAGCTCCAAGAGTAGTGCTTGGTACATGCTAAGACTGCAGTAAATTGAGGTTGAATATATTAACTGATGTTTTATTTTATACACTAAAGTACTATTTTTCATTATCTTTTTGTCACACAATTGATATTTTTAAAGTTTAACACTTATTTTTTAAAGAACTTATTTTTTTTAGAGCTCTTTAAGCTTGACAGTAAAATTGAGAGTAAGGTACAGAGATTTCCCTTATGCTCCCTTACCCCCACACATGCATGCATAGCCTCCCCCATTATCAACATCCCCTACCAGTGTGATACATAAGTTACAACTAATGAACCTACATTAACACATCATCATCACCCAATACCTGTATATATTTTTTTAAGATTTTATTTATTTATTTGACAGAGAGAGAGACCGCCAGCGAGAGAGGGAACACAAGCAAGGGGAGTGGGAGAGGAAGAAGCAGGCTCCCAGAGGACTTAATTTTATTTGTCCTAGGCCAATTGTTCCTAATCTTTTGATGATTATGGTATTACCTCATAGTGTAAGAATTTGCAGGCATTTTTCAAGTCCCAAAGAAAATAAAGTATAACAATGGGATATAATTAATTTTAAAATAAATATTGCTGGCTCCCATCTTTTACATGTTTAATACTGATACTTCATTATTATTAACTTAATGCCTTAGAGCATCTTAGAGCGTACAGAACATTCATGAGAACAAGGTCCCACTGTGATGAATTTTAGAAAGCCTGAAAAGGACATAATAAGTATTCTGATATTACAAGTCTCTCTCTCTCTCTTTTTAAGATTTATTTATTTATTTAGAGAGCGGGAGAGAGAGACAGCACAAGTGGGAGGGGAAAAACGAGAGGGAGAGAGAAATTCAAGCACACTCTGCACTCAGCCCAGAGCCCCATGCAGGGCTCGAATCTCATGATCCTGAGATCACAACCTGAGCCAAAACCAAGAGTTGGATGCTTAACCGACTGTGCCACCCAAGTGCTCCCATAAGTCTCTTGAAGGTGAATTTTAGACTCATAAAAATCATGATGGTATTCCTGGAAATGAATTTACTACCATTTTAAAACACAAATGGAAGGAGGCCCTCCAGTTGTTGATTATTCTAATAATAACAACGTGTAAAGGTTGCCGTTATTCATCTTTAAAAGTAAGGTCGTAACAAAGTTGCAGGAGTATGAGGGGAAGGAAGGGTCCACAGAATATAGCCCATTTGCAAGGAGGCATAGATATTGACAAGCTGTTGATTCTTAGTAGTTTGAAATCTCTGCTTTCTACTCAAAACCAACTATGTATTCAACTGTTTATTCTTGTGATATACCAGGCACTTTACAAATATTTGTTTCAAGCTATGAAACCATTCTTCCTATTTTACACACGGGAAAAGGTAGGCTGAGGAAGCTGATGACTTGGTTCAGTGTCAGAACTATGATGTGATTGCACTTCTGTCTGTCTGGCCTTTTTGCCTTTCCTCATGCTACAAAGACTTTCAAAACACTTCACTGGCCCATCCCTGTTAGTTAGGCCACTTATTACTCATCATCAGTGTAGCCCAACATAAATGGAATATGAATCATGCAATTCAAATTTTTTTCTGTAGCATGTTAAAAAAGTAAAACGTCAGTGGCATTAAATGTAATAATATATTTTATTTAAAATAGTCTATCTAAAGTATTGTATTAGATTGAAGTATTCAACATGTAGTCAATATTTAAAAAAAATACCAATGAGGTATTCTAGGCTGTTGCCTATTCTTTGAAATATATGGTATGTATTTTATACTTGTACACATCATAATTCAGTTATCAGATTTTCATCAGAAATACTTGACTTGTGTTTAGATTTCATAAAATTTTACAAATAAAAAAGTGAATTCACATACCCAAGCTCTTCCAAACATATTTAAAATTTTCCTACTAACAAAAGGACTATCAGCTTTAAGTTTAAATTAAAAAAATTAATAAACCTAAAAATTCAGTTTTGTGGTGGGTCTAGGCACATTTCAAATGCTTAATAGCTGTGTGCAACTAGTGGCTACCATTTTAGACAGTGTAAGTGTAGACTGTGGGGGAAGATATTCCTACTTCCATGGTCATATGTTCTTATCATTTTGTTTTACAGCAAACAGTTGGGCACCAACCAGCCCAATGAAAAGACATTTGGAATATGGGTAGTCCTCTTGTTCCCCCTCTCCAAAACAGGAGTTGATATTGGATGGGAAATCATGGGCCCTAGTTATTGGTGTGTAACCATAAAAATATCTCTGAACTTTTTGGTGGTGGGAATCTTTGAGAATGAAGGTAAAATTATTTCATTCTAAGAACTAGTGGATCCATTTTTTATCTATCTTTATTTATATTTATAGGATGCTAGTTGATTGTTCTTAGGTCAGAATTAACGATTAAAAAAATTGTGTAAGAATTGACAGAGAAAAGAAGATCTCAACTGATGAAAGATAAAATAATGTTGAGGTTAATGTGTCTTAGTAGGAGTTTTCATTAGGACTGTTCTTTCCCAGACTGGTCTGACCCAGACCTGGAGGCAGCCTGGTCACGGCTGGTTTATGCTTGAGTTAATGTGCTAATCAGACTGTGCACTTCCTTGGAGATGTTTAATTATGACATGCTGTGAGTTTTGGAATCTTAAAATTAAGCTAAGAAGAAAAAAAGTCTTTTGAGGGAAGCAAACACACACACACACACACACACACACACACACACACACATATATATATAAACTAACCAAGCAGTAACCTCCTCCACCTTCCCATACAAGCTTTTAAATAAGGGAATACTTCGATTTTTTAAGATAAAATCTATTTTTGATTTATTTGTTTTCAAGAAATGGAAAATGTAGTTGCTTGCACTTTACTAGAAAGATCCAATGTGTTGTCCCTCACCCTGAGAAATTTAGTTTCCTAGATTTTTTTAAATGTTGGAGCAATTTAACTCAAAATACTACCCATAGAAGCCCTCATATTGAAGTTCATTTATTTCTGAGTTGTATTTCTGACATTTTAATAATTAACAGATATAATTTAATTGATAAGAACATCTTACTTTGAGAAGAGAATGTGTTTTATGCTACCAGATTCAATGTGTCTTGGTTTTATTATCTTTTTCCCCCCAAACTAACATTTGTACATGGACCGTTCATTTTCAAACTAGTTATTCTCATGGTGCTATGATGAGAAATTTATATATTTTTTGCTTTGTCTCACAATAATTATTTAATTTTTTTAAAGGTTTTAATTTTAAGTAATCTCTACACCCAACGTGGGGCTTGAATTACAACCCTGAGATCAAGAGTCTCATGTTCTCCTGACTGAGCCAGCCAGACGCCCCCTCACAATTATTATTTTAGATCTACTGCATGGTCATGAAGATCTTTTTTTTTCTTTTTAAAAAACTTTTATCGAGATACCTATGTTAATTGGAAGAAAGCTGAGAGCGTTGAGGTTTTTTTCTAGTCTCACAGTGACAATCTTTCTTTGGTTAATCATTATCCTTTAAGTGATTAAGAAACATTAACTAATTTACCCTCTCAAAAGTCCTATAAGTTATATCATAATTAACAATTTTCAGAGACAGAAATCTGATGTCATGTGAATTTGGTAAGGTCAGAGATTAGCGTGTCTGTACAAATGGACCTAGGATTTTAGGTCAGTATTTTAGGTTTCACAGCTGGCCTAGGCAGCTTTACTTTTGCTGAGAAGGAATATAGACCACCTATCAGTTTCAGAAAAGGCTTCATCATTAATTCTTTTCATTTATTGCATAAAATGTAAAAGTTACCACCTAGATTTGCCCAAACATGCATTGTAGTTTCAATTCAGGGGATATTTTTAACTGAATGGGTTTTTTTTTTTTTTTTTTTTTTGGTTTTGGTTTTTTCTTTCCATTTGTTTGTTTTTATTCTTAGCATTCTGCTATTTGAAAATAGTTTACTTCCTGTTTATTGCCAGGTGAAATGACTTACATTACTTTGATGCAATCATTATACTCTTAATCCATTTACAGTAGATAGAAACTCAGAATTCTAGACTTGGAAGTAAGCTTTGCTATCTTTATTTAGACTTCTTTATTTTCCCAAATGGAAAAATGTAGTTGAAGCGAGTTGCTCACCATCACCCACTGAATGAGTGGCCTGGTCTCTATTCTGGCCCATTGACCCTCAGTCCAACAGTCAGTCAGTTGATGAACAACTCTATGCACAGATGCATAAACAGATTAAACCCCACACTCTATAGACCACTAGCTTTCCATCTTATGTGAAAGATATTTAAAGATGTTTAACAATTTAAGAAGTTAAGGAAAATTATTGATTTACCCCCAAGATAACATAATTCTCAGCATTACAGTTGTTTTAGATTTGTCTCAGACAAATTATTAAGGAATTATGAGACTTATTTTTATTTAAATTATTTCTGATTCCATAATATTTGTTGGACTTATACCACTCAGTGTTTAACTTCCTTATTATATACAGCTGAATACTCCGGTATAATTCTCTTTTATCAATACCAGCCAAAACAGTATAGAATTAGAAGGTGGAATTAATTTCAGAGAATTTCAAATCTACTTCCTTCATTTTGTTATTAATAATATTAATAATATCAACAGGAGGTTACATTCATTGAGGATTGTCTAGGTAGCAAGCATTAGTCTATGAGTTTTATGTGGACTAATTTATTTAACATTTCCATCCAACCTGTGAAGTAGATTTTTTTTTTAAAAGATTTTTATTAATTTGAGAGAGCGATGGGGGGAGGGAGCAGCCGGAGAGGGAGAAGAAGACTCCCTGCTGAGCAGGGAGCTCAGCTTTGACTTGGGGTTTGATCCCAGGACCCTGAGATCATGACCTGAGCCAAAGGCCGGTGCTTAACCGACTGAGCCACCCAGGTAGCTCCAGGTGCCCCTGGAGTAGATATTTTTCATTTTTCAGCTAAGTGACGGAATTAGGGATGTTCTGTATGTTGCTAGTGAGTGGCAGAAGCAGGACTCCCTCCCACATACCCTGATTCCAGAACTTGTATTGTTAACCATTGTGCTCTTCTGCCTCTATGTAACATTATATTAGGCCGAACTATATGGAATTGCCATTTTGATAAAAAATAATCAAATGTCAGTCATTTTATATAGTTCAACCTGATAACAACTGTTACCCTTTACTAATCACATACTATGTGCTAGATATAATTAGTTCTTTGCTCTTTCTTTTTATAATCTCATTTACTCTTCATATTTAAATTATCCTTGTAACAACCTTGAAAAATAAGAAGTATCACTTTTCAGGGGATTGAGAAACTGAGATTCTGAGTGGTTAGGTAACTTTTCCCAAGTCAACAGCTAACACCTGAAGAAGCCCTATTTGAACCCACATTTGTCTCATACAGAAGACCATGTTCTCAATCACTGTGCTCTACCAGGGAGGTTCTGAGACAGATGGGGTTAGAATATGGAATTTTCTACACTTGCCTGAGGTTCTTATGCGTCCTACCACTGGCTCTGCATTAGACTGTCTATATGTATGTTTGTGTGTTTTTGTATGTATAAGTACTCGATCAGAAATGAAGGTAAGATTATTGTTTATGGATTACTCCTAGATGTGAGGCAGACATGTACACCTCATCCTAATTGGTGCCTCCTGTGTTAGTTTGCTCAGGCTTCCATAACAAAGTACCACACACTGGGTGGTCTAACCAACAGAAGTGTGTCCTCACAATTCTGGAGGCCACATGCTTTATGCTGTCTCTGGGGAACACCTAGCCTGAGGCCCAGGAGCCTGTAGAATGGCTGAATGTTACAGGGACCTTCGGAGTTGATCTAGTTCATTTAGCTCGTTTAATAGATGAACTTAGTGGAGTTAAATGTCTTCTTTATCAACTCAGTCTTCTAATCCTAGTCAATTTCCCTAGTTCATCATGGTAAGCAATGTGATGATCCTAAAATTGATTTTAAAAGTCCTTGGGTCATTCTGGGGAGGAAAATCAAATAAACAATCAAACAACAATCAAATGAAGATCATGGACCTTGGAGCTATATGGATATAAGTTTGAATCCTAGCTCAGGCATTTATCTCCCTTTATGATTTTGGTAAATTACTTCTCTGAGCATAAGTTTAACTCATCTGTGAAGTCGGGTTTAAATCTTTCCCTTAGTTTAGTTGTGAAGATTACATGGGAACATGTGGTGAAATGCTTAGCATTTGGTGCATAGGTACTCAGCAAATGATATTTATTACTGTAATTAAGTAGTATTATTTAGCATTAATAGTATTAATAGCACTGAATAGTAATATTATAAATTATTTGTGTTTATAAATAAAAATAATAAAAGGAATTCAAAAGTATATAAAGATGTATTATGTTCTTTATACATTCCATGTCAGAGTTTTAACTAGTCCACAAGGTGGTTTCTATTACATGGAAAACTAACAGAAATTATAAATAACTTGCTCATAGAATAAAGTACCAAGCATAAAGCCCATTATGTAACAGGTGTTCCCCCAAATACCAGTTTTCCTCTTTCTTTCCCTCTTGTCTCCTTCATAGCCACAGGTGATAATTCACCTACCTGAAACATGATGAAATCGTTGTACTTACCTTAGAGTGTTGTGTTAAGGATTAGATGATGTAAAAGATAGGAAAGTACTTTGAAGAATTGAAAACATCGTGGATGTGAAAAATGGTTATCATTTACTGTTGCTGTGTCCTGTCATTCCTCCCAGTTTTTAAGGCTCCGGCCACGGCACCATGACAGAGCCCCCCCCAGGAGTCACAAAGCATAGTCACAGAGAAAGGAATAAAGGAAAAGTGGCAGATGCTCTTTAACATCCAATACGTATTACATTTACAGTATTGACTCTTGAAATGGGACCTTGAAGGTCTGTGACATGTTGTAATTAATAATTTTGCTAAGGCATGAACTAAGACTGAGACCTTAGTATGATAGCAGATGACTTAAGTGGGGAGTGGGTCTCACTTCTTAGTATCCACATTTTAATGCAACTTTGTGATGTGATAGTAATCAAACAATGTGGTAAAAGTCATGTGAAAAGTAGTTTCTTTAGTGCTTTGGCAGTGGGACTAAAGAAAACGTAGATTAGGATAAAGATGGACTTT
Source organism: Ursus arctos (assembly GCF_023065955.2). NCBI lineage: Eukaryota > Metazoa > Chordata > Mammalia > Carnivora > Ursidae > Ursus > Ursus arctos. Next base: position 57,865,002 of record NW_026622863.1, on the reverse strand, counting down.
GCATGATCAGTAGAATGTTTACATGTTTAGAAATTGAAAACTTGAATTTGACAATGACTCTTATCTAGAGATAAATGAATTGAATACAAGTTCTCTGGGGAACTTGGTTTAAATTGCATGATTTAATGGTTTTCATGAATGGAAATTGTTAAAGGTCTTCAGACACATCGCAGGGATATCAGAGGTTTAAATAGTTTCAGGCAAGAAGAGATGAGTGATGTACACAAAGTAAAAGCATTTTATACATCTGAAATTAAAAAGAAAGTGGGCACTTCAATACTAAGATAAATCTAAGAAATTATTTATGGTGAATGCCTTTCTGACTATATTCCTTTTTTCCTGTGATAGGATTACCAAATAGCTGATTTCAAAGTGCCAGTAATTTTGTTTCATGTGATCTTAGAAAGCTCAGGTGCATTGGAAAGATACGAAGGGGTAGTTATCCAAACAAATTTCTTTTTTCTGCGTGTTATACTTTTGATTCTCTTTGCTAATTTCTAACCCCCCCCAATTCTCTCTCTTATGGGCCTTCTAATTACTTGCATAACTCATTGTCACCCTACCTCGAATGAGAACATTGATTTCCAGGCTGGCGAGGGTGTCCCAAGAGAATTGTGGTACAAGAAAAGAACCACCTCTTGCGAATATGCTGAAATAGGGTGATAAGAGTAATTTTACCTCTCATTGATTTCCCTTGGCCAAGTTGCTTTTGAGAAGGTACTTTGGGCCTTTGAGCTTTGTTAATTCTCTCAGTTGGAAAAACATGGGCCCAAAAGCACATTTGTAAAGTGCTTTGAGTCATGCAAAAAAAGGTAAAGAATATGTTTTTCTGCCCCCTCCCCCCACCCCATCGCTCAGAATATCTAAAGGGAAAACGAAGCAAATATCATCGGTGTTCTATATTAATGGGTTCCAGTTGGGAAAAAATGACTCATATTAAGCCACAAGAATGCAGAGCTTCAGTATGAATGTTCTTCCATTCAAGAAATGGCATTTGCTGTTGGGCATTGTCTGTATTACATTTGTTACCTCCCATGGAAGTTTTCTGTGGAGTTGGAGTTTGGCTTGGACTATGTAGAACCCATCACTGAGCTATTTATTTTGATTTTGTACATTTTGTAAAACATAAGAGAGGGAAAGAATGAGTCAAATGGACATCTTAGAAGAGTTTACAGTCATAATGGATCTATAAAGTTTACTTAATTTTGGTTTGCCTGAAAAAAACTAGTCTCTGACTTGTACTGATTTTAAAGCTTGGACATGTTATTCTTAAAGAAGAAAATATATTTTGTTCAACCACAGATTTTAGATATATAAAATTTGTTCAAGTCTTATAGGACATGAGTAAAAATTCTTGTTAAAACTGTCTGTTACCACCTTTTCCTAAGCATGAAATGACTATTAGTTTAAATTTCAAATATATTAATACCTGTGAAAATTCCAAAGTTTAATGGAAACAATATAATGTAATGAACAATGTAATATAAGAATATGGATTTTGTGGACAGATTATCTAAAGTGGAAATTGTGACTTTACCTTTTAAGAAATGTATCTTTAACTAATTTATTGAAATCTGCAAAGCTTTAAGTTTCCTCAATTTTAAATGGAGAATTGTATTATGAAATCGAACTACCTAAATATTCCAGTATTGAAATATTCTGACTTAAAAAAATGGCAGTTTTGCATAGTTAAATTTAGTATCTCTTACAGGGTTTTGTTTTGTTTTGTTTTGAGGAGAGGATTGAGTAGAATGAGGAAGAAATGCCTGTGAGGCCTTCAAAAAGAATGACTTCCCTTTTTGCTAATGGCAAGTTATAGTAGACAATGCTAGAGTCATTTCTTTCAGGCCACGTTTTTGAAGTTGAGAATGTTTTGATGTTGAAATCTATTTGTAAATGGCTGCTAATGACAAAATTTCCAGCAACTAAGAGAGATTAACTCCTAATTTCATACAGCGTATACATTCTGAATTATTTAAAGAGCTATTTTGCAAGCGGCAGTGTGTTTTTGTTAATTACAGTTTCAAAACTATTGAAGCTCATAATTAATTGCTTTTTAACTGGTAATGGTTTTCAAATTTTATCTCAATTTTTTGGCCTTTTTATCTAAATTTTTTCTGTCAAGCCAACCAAAGATTGAGGTACACACGAAGAGAACTAATTTTAAAGGAAGTTAGCAGTGAATCTTCTCTGTAAAAAACAAAGGATTTAAAAAGCTATATTTTGGATTTCAGGTACAAAGTCTTTAAACTTATACCTTAGTTCGTAGCACACTATCTTTGTGGGTCTTTTGCTTTCTTCATCATTCATTCATTAATTCATTGTTTAATCACTTTTCATTCTCCAATTCTCCAGTTCCTTTTTCGTCCTGACAGTAGCAACTTTTTTTAACATGCTGACATGTATCCTTCTATTGGTATTTTATTTGCATTTTTCTTTGAATTCACCAAAATGGTATTATGCGTAGACTCATTCTGTTTCTTGCTTTTTTCCATCTGGTATTACGTTTTCAAAGTCTATCATGTGACTATGCGGTTCTTTGGGTTTTTTTTCTATTTGCTACACAGTATTCCATGGTTCGCATCTGCCACAGTTTACTTGCCCATTCTCCCAGAGATGGACCCTTTGATTTCCTCCAATTTCCTACTACTTCTGGTAATATGATGAACATAAAGCATACTCTTAGAGTGTAAATATTATACAGTAGTTTCCTGGTTTTATACTTTAGAGACTTTGCCCAATCACTGGAGGACAACTAATCTGTTCATATTTTAACAAAATTACATATTTTGTTAGGTTATTTCCATATACTTGTTGTAATGGTTTTTGGTGAGATTAAGATGACGTTGGAGGTGATATCACATATAGAACAATTTTAAAAACTGACATTCAGTTGTAGTAACTGGTTTTCAGTGAGAAATCTAAAGGTTATTGGATAACTAAAGGGAAGAATGCAGCAAATATTTTAAGTATTATTTGATTTCTGTATTCCCATGGCTTTTTTCTTATGTATTGCACATAATATTAACCATTTAAACAAAAAAAAAGCCATATAAAGTTACAGTAAAAGCAATAATAATAACACCTATAATGTCAGACTTAGAAATATAGGAAATGGGGGGTTGGTGCATCTGGACAGCGCAGTCTGTTAAGACTCCAGCTCTTGGTTTCTGTTCAGGTTGTGATCTCAGGTTCCTGAGATTGAGCCCCCCATCAGGCTATGGGCTCAGCGGGGAGTCTGCTGAAGTTTCTCTTTCCCTCTCCTTCTGCCCCTCCCTGCCATGCTTTCTTTCTCTCTCAAATAAATAAATAAATCTTAAAAAAAAAAAGAAGTATAGAAAATGGAATAAACATAGGAGAGATCATTAGAAGGATAGGTTAATAGAGAGGAATGGATCATAGAAAAGATAAACAAAGAAGCGTCACAGCAACGTTTCTCCCTAACTTTCTGAGCTGCAAAGTATAATATAATAGATAGCTGTATGGACCCAGAGACCAAGCATGGTTGAAGGGTTTGGGATGAAGTATGACTGGAGGGTTGTTTTTGTTTGTTTTTTCAGTCCATTTTACTTAGTACCTACTGTCTTACCCATTTTGGCCATTTTGGTGTACCCAGGTTTCGCTTTCTTAGAATTAATATCTTCTTGGAGACAGTATTTTTTTCCCAAAGAAAGACTAGAACAAATTTAACTGGATTCAAAGTTGAAAGTTATGGTTAAAAGACATGCTGAGTTAGCTAAGGTTACTGATGTTTTGAGGACAAAGATACAACTTAAAAAGAGTTTTATAGATTCAATTAAGAGGAGTTATTAACAAATAGAATTGAATTCAGGAGGAGTAAAATAGATATGTTTAAGTGGGTATGTTTGACAGTCATGAGAGAAAAATCTTAGTATTGAATATTCTATATTCACTGTATAAGTTTTATTTATTTATTAATTTTTAAGATTTTATTTATTTGACAGAGAGAGCGAGAGAGCACCAGCAGGGAGAACTGCAGGCAGAGGGAGAAGGAGAAGCCGACTCCCCACAGAGCAGGGAGCTGGATGTGGGGCTCAATCCCAGGACCCTGGGATCATGACCTGAGCTGAAGGCAGACACTTAACCGGCTGAGCCACCCAGTCTACCCCAGAGTATGAGTTTTAATATACATCGTTATGGATAGTCTGATTACAAGTCTAACCCAGTGAGGGTGTACCATTGCTATGGCTGTTGTTTCCTTTCAAAAATTATTCCATGTGTTCAGGCCACTAGTGTATCTGTTTTGGCTTCTAAGTTTGAGGAGGAATGTTGAGAAATTAAAAATGGTTTAAGGATGAGGAAGAATGATGCAAGATTTTGGAATGATTGTTCCTGATGAAGAGTAGCTGAGATGTGACTAAATAAATATCCAGTAATTGTGATCAGATGTGCTGGACCTGTGACGGAAGAGAAACAGGGCCTGTCTCAGCTTTCTAGCCAACTATGCTCTGCAAAATACCTGCCATTCCTCGGTGTCTTTCCCTGTGCATGGCTAATTTCTGTAGGAGGAGGAACTATAACAATGACATAAAAGCAAATGCATTGTAATTCTTGAGACCCTTGTTCTTGTGCTTTGGATAGGAGTAGATGATAAGAGATGAGCATGAATATCTGAAGGAATGTGATAGGTGAATTAAAAAAATACATTCTGTCAGCTAAAGAGGTCAAGCCATTTTCATTTGATGTGTTTTTACTTTTTAGAGCAGTTGTACAAGAGAAAATGGAGCAAGTTTTTACTATTGTTTTGGTAAGTTTTCCAATTCTTAGGTTTTGGAGACAATTACCTTGGAAGAGGTCACAGGTATTAAGTGTGATGAAAATGTCATACTTTTAAATCTGGTGACCTGTTCAGTAGACAGCATTGCCTGTAGAAACCCATGAATGTGTTCAGTGCAATTCTGGATCCCACTTAGGTTGAACTTTTGCAGACAGACACATACCTTCTGCTCTCTGGGCTTCTGGCACAGGAAAGACAAGGTAGACAAAATCTGGACAGAAATACCATGTTACAGTCTTGCTTTCTTCTTCTCTAAGAGCTATATTTCTTTCTGACTTGTAATAGACTTCTTTTATTTTTTATGTTCAGTTAGCCACTTTATAGTACCTCATTAATTTTTGATGTTTGTTCAATGATTCATTAGTTGCATATAAAACCCAGTGCTCATCACAACACGTGCCCTCCCTAATACCCATCACCCGGCTATCCCATCCCCCGACCCCCCTCTCCTCTGAAACCCTCAGTTTGTTTCCCAGAGTCCCTAGTCTCTCATGGCATGTCTCCCTCTCTGATTTCTCCCCCTTCAGTTTTCCCTCCCTTCCCCAATGGTCGTCCATGCTACTCCTTATGTTCTAATATGAGTGAAACCTTGTGATAATTGTCTTTTTCTGTTCGACTTATTTCACTTAGCATAATTGCCTCCAGTTCCATCCATGTCAATGCAAATGGTGGGTATTCATCTTTTCTAATGGCTGAGTAATAGTCCATTGTATATATGAACCAAATCTTCTTTATCCACCCGTTTGCTGAAGGGCATCTTGGCTCCTTCCACAGTTTGGTAATAGACTTCAAAGGAAAGACTACATTCCTACTGAAAATGGAAGAAAGTTTACTTCTAGAAAGGGTGGAATGATGGATGATGATGTATAAAAGGAAAGATTTGAGTTAAGCATAAGGAAATCTGGATATGAAGTCAGGATGGATTCTATTCTTTTTGGTGATCCCTTTAATTATATGGAAACAAAATCCGCCCCGCCTTCTTTCTTTAGAACTGATAACTTCTTTAGAGACTGTGTTAAAAAAAAAAAAGGTTTATAGATTGGAAGAGAGGTCAACTTGAGTAAAAAATTACATCATATTTAAAAGTCTCCAGGGCAGTTGGTTGACAGAAACCAGCTAGGATCATTTGGCATGAATTAGAGTTCATAATGGAATGAAAGGACATTCATGAGCTTTTGGATATACTTCAAGACCACTGAATCGGTAGTTTATTTTGGAATTTTTAAAGGAAATAATTACTCCAATTATTATTAACTGCTTTCTGATAGCTCATGGAATGTTATTCATTATTGTTTTCATATGAAACCTTATCAAATAGATAATCAACTTTTTGAAGTAACTTCTCGTTGAAATGTCATTTTTAAGAATCCTTAAGTGCAATCTTGCCTGTATGAAATGCTTATCATATTCTAAATTCATATCTCTATTGTAATATCTTAATGGTACATACTGAAATATAAGTTAGGACCACAAGTTTGATTTATAGGGGTAGGTAAAATAAATTGTTCTGATTTTCTGCCATGGACCCTTTTGATGATTATAAAGACAATAAAATGTGCTTACTATTGCTTTGGAAAATTATATGGACTACTTTACAGTGTTGTCTCTTTTTGCTCATATATCTGTCTCACTTCTACTTTTCTTTGGCTTTCATTGCTAAAAGCATATTTTCCTCAAGGAATATTTTTGTCAAAATAATTTTCACTTAATGAGCGTGCACTTTTGAGGTCCCCAACAATAAGAGTCATTTTGGGCACTGCCACTTAGCAGTGCTGCCACTTGCTAGCTTTTGGGGGAAAACAAGGAGATAAATAGGTAAAATAATATAATATGTAAAGTACTCCAAAGGAAATATGGAGGTTGGAAGAGGTGGAATGCCATCACAAATAGTAGGAATGGCAACAAACACCATGAGCTAGGGATAGGGAATGGAGAGAAGAAGAGCTGATTAATCTGGGTAAAGCGTCCAGGAGCTGTATTAAACATAAAAGGGTAGCCAGTTGGCCCTATGGCATCATCAATTTGGCTTATTTACAGACTTTTAATACAAGTTGGTACAAAAAGAGGGTTGGACTAGATGACCTATACAGTCTCATCAAAGAGCTACAGTTGCTCTGAGGATTTTCTTCAAATTGGGTGGCATGTAGTTCCCTAGAGTATTTCCTAGTATCCAGAATGGTGGCAGTTGGGGAAATGGAGGCAGAGTTGCTATTCTTGGACAATATTGTGTGATGGAAAGAGTAAGTCTGAATGTAGCTCTAGATATCAACTAGATTTCTTGGGTGATCACTTTTGGTCTTGATTATTTTTTTCTTAATTTCCAAAATGAGGACACTGAAAGATCATCTCATAGGCTCATTCATTCATTCATCCACCATAAATTTATTGAACACCCACTAATTGCTTAGAACTTTTCTAGAAATCTTTAGATACAGTCGAATGCAATAAAGCTCAGCTCCCATAGCTGCAACCAGAATCTTAATTCTTCAGAGCTGAGGATGGAAAGACAGGCTAAGAAAAAGTTATTTGCAGGAAAGCATGCCTTAAGAACATTTACATTCTGAAATTAGAGCAGGTTTGTGGATGGCCAGGGACCAGGATTATGATAATAGCTTCTGTTGACTTTTTACTAGATGCTGGGCACTGCACTAGGTACTATACTTAATACTCACAGTAACCTGTTGAAGTTGATATATCGTTTTTATTTTATAGATGAGGAAAGTAGACATGGTAAGAAAATACATCAGGCCACACAGCTCATAAAAGTGTTTTAAACTCAGGTTTGTTTGACTTTGAAATGCATTCTAAAATAGTGATTGCCAAGCCTGGGTGTACCTCCTGGGACCCCTCTCCAGACCTAAGGAATCAAAATTTCAGGAAGTACAATGGAGATGTGTTTATTTTTAAATAGCCCATCAAGTGCTTTCAGTGTGCAGTCAGTCAGAGTAGGAAAATTTTCTGTGAAGAGTTACACAAAAGGCAGGGAAACCTACTGGTTGGATAACAGATAAGCAATTGAAGGAGTAAGGAAGTATTATGGTTTGGGAAGTGTGCTGGGCAAGATGTCTGGATTCATGTCTCTGTTCTGGGGAGTGACATGTTAGAAAATGTCAGATAGCCTGGAGGCGGGCCTAGTTCTAGTCCCTGTTTCTTTCCAAAACAGCAATGTGAATAGTGGCAAAAAGAAGGTTGGACTGGATGACATGTAAAGGCCCATGATAGAGCTACAGTTCTGTGGCTACAAAACATGTAAGAATTAGGGGTTGTGTAGGCTTCATTTGGTTTGATTAAAAACAGTTAACAAAATTGACCTTAATGAGTACAAATTTACATAGTTTTAGACAAACACAAAATACCAAGTCAGAATATAAAATAATTTGTTATAAACTTATATGGTAATTTTTTTCCTGGAAATAGTCAACTAATTGTTGACTTGTTAAGAGGTAGCTACAGAAAAATGACCAGTTATTTAAACTTACTTTTAATACTTCTCTGGCCTTTTCAAATCCCTTTGAACAATAGTGTTGCATAGATATTTACATGTAGAATGTCATATTTCCTCAAAATTGTTGAGAAAATTCCCATTGGAGAGCAACATGTTCATTTGAAAGTTAATTTACTATAAAGGTAGTTGGCAAGTCAATGGTTTCAACAGAATTTTGTTATACTTTAATGGCGTTATCAAGAACTTAGATGAAGATGTGGAAAACATGAATGTAAAATTTTCAGCTAAAGCAAAATTGAGAAGAAAAATGTCAGAATATAGAGTTTACATCCAATATGATAGACTATGCTAAACCCAATCCATTCTTGGATTTTTGTACTTGCACTCTCTCACCTTCATGGTTTTTTTTCCACTGTAGGATAGGTGTCATTGGTTGGTAGCGACTCATGTGAGAAAATCTCTATGTTGTACACTTAAGATGAGCCATTATGTAACATAGTTGCCCTATGAAATAGCACAGTTTTAGAATTAGCAGAGATCATGGTTGTGAGGGAGATGATGCTCTTCAGTACTGCCTGCTACTACTACTATGTTGATTAATATCTTGAGGATATGCTGCATTCTGACAGAGTTGGGAAAAGTCATAGAGATGAGAGGGAGTCTAACAATTATTTCAAGAATTTCAGAGGCAACTGATTGTGTTTCACATGAAGAAAACAAGATTGGACTAGGAAGTCATTGTTCTTTTATCTTCAGTTTAGGAATATTATTATCTAGAGCTGCCTGGTGGGCAGAGACACAGAGACACAGACTTCACGCCAGTGTAAGAAAGCAAAACAGAAGTTTTTGACAGTGGAAGAGGCTTCTATCTCTGGAAAAAAATCAACGGAGTGTGGATTACCTTTGGTTATGGTGGTCATATAGAAGGGTTTAGACTCTGGGTGGATGGTGGGATGTGGGAGAGGCCCTTTTAGTTCTCCAAGTTCAGAGGTACATGTTTTAGCAAATTATTTGGCAAAATAAATTTACTGATAACTACAATATTTAGTCAAAACTTGATCCTTTGTATATGCAAGTCTCAGTCATAATTACCATAAAATGCAACCCTTGTCTCAAACGACATTTTGTGATGATTAACTACACAAAAGTAATATAATTGCCCCAAATACTCTTTTCCAGTTTGTTCTTCATACTTGAGTCAGAGTAATCATTAGCAAAGACTAATCTTTTTATACCACTTCCCTGCTTAAAACGTATTCATTCTGCCCTGATTTTTAGGATAAAGATGTGCATTCTTAATGTGACCTACACAACCCAGCAGGTCCACCCCTTCTCCAGTTTTATGTTGTGATCACCCTCTACTTCCACTCCAACCACACTGACCTACTAGTAAGTTCTCAGATATACACTATGATCCCACTTGTCGCATCAGTTCTCATGCTGTATTTTTCCGTATGGATGTCTTTCTCATTTTTGAATGACTTGGGCTCTCACTCTCAAAATTTCAGTTCACTTTTCACTTAATTAGGGAAGGCTTCCTGACCTTCTTATTTAGCTTTCATTTCTTGTTACACATGCTTGTGCTCTGTATTTCTATTCACAGCATTGATCATTGTTAGAATTTACATTTGATTATGTAGCTATTTGATTAGTATCTGTTCCCCCTACTAGAATATAAACATCCTAAGGAATAGGCATTCTCTGTTTTTCATTCACAATTGAACTCCCAGTGCCTTGGGATATGTGCATATCATAATAAATATGTATCGAATGAGTAATGTAAGTGGAACTTACTAGAGAAGTACAGAGGGGAATATTCAGAGAAAGGATGTGATACAGCGACCCCAAGGCAATAAATTAATTTTATGTAGTGCTTGCATATTTTAGACTGGTTTTACTTTTCACAAAAGTTCTAAGAACTAGGATTATTATATCATAGCATATTATATTAATTTTATAGATAAGAACATTTATCCTTCTTAATTTGACAGAAAAGGACAGTTAACTAGCTCAAGAATAGTTATTAAGTAGCAGATTTAAGTAGCAGATTTAAGATAAGAAACCATGTGTTTGAGATTTTAGGAAAATTACCATGTACTTGTTATACCCAGATGTTATAGACCCTTATAAGTTGCTTCCAATGGCATATGTTCTTATGATGTTCTTTAGGATTGCATTAATTCAGTCTGCTCTAACAAAATACTGCAGGCCAGGTGGCTAAGAGAATATTTATTCCAGTTCTGGCAGCTGGGAAGTCTAAGATCAAGGTGTCAGCAGATTTGGTATCTGATGAGAGCCCTTTTCATGGTTTGCAGAAGGCCACTTTCTTGCTGTGTCCTGACATGGAGTCTGTGGTCTCTTCCTCTTCTTACAAGAGCACTAATCCCACAATGGGGCCCCTACTCTCCTGATCTTATCTAAACATAGTTACCTCCCCAAAGCTCCCAAACACTATGACATTAGGTTTCTTTTCTTTTCTTTTTCTTCTTCCCTCCCTCCCTCCTTCCCTCTCTTTCTTTCTTTCTTTCTTTCTTTCTTTCTTTCTTTCTTTCTTCTCTTTCTTTCTCTTCCTTCCTTCCTCCCTCCTTCCTTCTTTCTTTTTTCTTTCTTTCTTTCTTTCTTTCTTTCTTTCTTCTTTCTTTCTTCTTTCTTTCTTTCTTTCTTTCTTTCTTTCTTTCTTTCTTTCTCCTCTCCTCTCCTCTCCTCTCCTCTCCTCTCCTCTCCTCTCCTCTCTCTCCTTTTCTTTCTTGACATTAGATTTCATCACATGCATTTTGGGGGCACAGACATTCAGTCCATAAAAAGAAATAAGCTATGTTTTATTTGTATATACTCATCTAAAATATATTTATAGTTTTGAAATTACGAGTGGAATTCCCAGTTAATTACATTTTAGAGACCTTGACAGGTAGGATTTGAAATGTGAAAGTAACACTGCCATCTAGTGACAACAAACTTGAATGAAGTTGGAAAAGTGGAGTAGCTGTTAAGTGCTCTAGGCATGGTAACATGAGTCAGATACAGAGAGGACCTGGCCACATAACTTGGGGCGGTCATTTCTTTTTAGTGAACATTTGAGGTAGATGATTCTTACAGTGGTTATGCGTTAATAGGGACTAAATAAAACAAATGTTCTTCGCTGTAGGTTGTTACCCACGTAGTAAGTAGATCACGTGATTTCCTGTGTTGCGGCACTTGACTGTGATCTGTCTCCATGTTCCTCACTCTCTCCATTGCTTCCGAAGGAGGGAGTTTTGTACTCTGATAACCTAATAAAAAGAAGTTTTCATCTTAGTTGAAAAAACTAAGTATATTCAGGAACAAATATACATGAGGAAACGAGTCCTTGGTAAAATCTCCGGGTAGATTTTACAGCATTGTTAAGGAAGAAGTGGAATGCCAAGATAAACTCCATCTATCCTAAGGGGACACTTAAAGCCACTTTGAGTTAAATTACTATGTGATTTAATGTAAGCACAACAATAAAACACTTCAGACATGCAATAAATGGTTAGAAAATGACGAATATAAGAATTTTCTTTAAATCATTGAACTAAAAAGAAAATTGGATAATTTATTTGTATCTCTTAAGTCCTACACATATAAGATAGATTTTAGCTGATAAATTTTAAGTGAATTATTGTCCTGGTACATTAAAATTGCAGATAAAATTATCATCTAAAATCCCCTGAGCTAAAATTTTCTTGTCATGTGCAGATGCTGGATCAAAGAGATAACAATTATTCTATTTCTCTGGAGGCCTAAATAACAAAAACCCATCACTCTGAAATAATAACTTTGCTGAGTGAGGTGAGAATATTATATTTAACATTTTTTTCAATAGTCTAGAGGGGATTATTTCTATTTGTCTACTTACTAGTATAGTCATTGCAATATGTCCCTAAGATTTTCTAACTCATGGTGTAGAAATAACCTAACTGGAAATATTAATTACTTTTTATATAAGTCAATGAAAATTATTGCTTTCCTGACATGACTTATTACCCTGCCTCCCCTTCAGGAACAATACAGCGTGTGCTGACAACAAACATTTTGTAACAGAGTTGCTATTTTGCCAAGAATTAAGTTGGAAATCTAAGGAGCGTGAATAATTTTAAGATAAGAAAAGCATCTGACTTATACATATTTCTTAGTCAATATCCTTAAAATAAAGTACTTTTATGTTTATTTTAGGACAAGAGTATAGATATGACCCCATCTCTTGTTTTCATGTGATACACTATATGAAGAATGTAGGTTGTACCACACAATAGCAGATGACAGTCTAGCAGGAGTTTGATTTAAAATTAGTTGCCAGAAAGTATGGCCTCAACACCAAGTGTTCTGATTCTTTGAAAAAAATATTGCGCAATGTGGTTATGGGGCACAACTGACCTGGGTCTCTCCTAGTTTTGGGTCACAGAAGAACTCTGGAGACACTTTAGTGCTTAAGGTAAAACCTGAAAGATGGGTAGAGTCAGTAAGGTGAAGAGCTGAAAGGCAGGCAGGCAGTGGTTTGGAAGGGGGTTGTGCGGTCAGAGAGTTCTAGAGAGAAAACAAATGAAAAAGCTTTGTTTGAAATTTTTGGTACATTATTGGTGAAAAAAGGATTCAACTGCACAAGTGTGGAGATGCGTAATATACCAAGGCTTCGGAGGACCCTTCCTACCCACAACACTATTGGGGGGGGGGGTGCAACAAGAAATTGACTTCACACCAGAAAAATGTACTCGGGTGTTTATAACACTAGTAGAAATGAGGGGAGACTAAGTTTTATGACAAGTGCAGAGCAGAAAGAGACCGGTTTCTTTTAGGGGTTTTTGGTGAGAGGAAACTAGATGGTTGTTCAAAAGTCTCGAAGAAGTTGGCATTTTGCTATGATCCTTAAAGGGGAAGCAGGGTGAGGTCTGCAGCAAGTTTGTAGTCTGTGTTTGCCTTGACTGTGTTTTGACTCTTGCCTTATTTGTTCAGCTAGGATTGTGTCTAAGCAGAGCCTCCGCGTCTGTTCTTAACCTCAACTGCAGCCTTATCCTTTTACCCGTGTGCCGGACACTCCTGGCTTACCTTCGAGGATCCCAGAAGGTAAGAACAAAAATTCCTAGTCGCAGATTCCAGGACAAAAATCAAGTGGAACAGTGGCATGTTAGTACTACTTACCTTTCATGATCTGACCATCTAATAGACTGATTTCTATCATGTGCTGTCATGATAGTAAAGACCGCATCACCTGTCAAGATGATCAGTGAGCTCTTCTGCAATACTAGATAAAGGTAGTGGATAATAGAAATGGCTATGAATAGTGATATCAGGCACTGTGCTAAGCACTCCATGGATGTAACTGTGAATCCTCACAATGATTCTGCCGGTCTTGTAGATGAAGAACCCGAGGCACAGAGAGGTTAAGTAACTCGACCAACATCACGGGACTAGTGAAATGGCAGAGCTCAGATCAGTCCCAGTTCTGAGATTTTTCCACTCTACTACTATGCCTCATTGAGATCCTGTGCTTTCATCTAGTTAAGTCCTGGTGAGAAAACTAGAAAATAGAGCCCTGTTGACTTCGAGCAAAATATACAGTGACTACTGTTGTTGGTGGCAATTTATCTCCTTTTCACATACATGGATATTTGAAGCTATATAATAGTCTTGGAGAAGATGTCTTGATTAAGATGTGATGTCATGTGTGATGTAAAATGAAGGTTGTAAGGGAACAGTAAAGCACTTTGGAAATTAAAACTCAACTGAAATTATTTTTTATCTTCGGTTATCCTGGTGTGTGTGTGTGTGTGTGTGTGCTTCTTTTCTTTGTTGGAATAGTAAGGCACTGCTGGATCAATACTGATACTTTAAAAGAGGTTGTTAATATGAGGTCACTCTGATGTTCTGTGTGGTTCAAATGAGCAGATTTACTGCAGTAAAACTTCTCAACCTTTTCACGTAATTATATTTAGAAACTCTTTACTTTTAATGCAGTAATTTGTGGAAATAATTCTTTCTCTAGGTTGCCTACCACTGTAAAATGCTAGGTTTTGATACCTAAGGCTGGCTATTGGCTTGGCGTGAAGAAAGAGAAGAGAAATGGCAGGAAATGAAAAGTGCCCACCTAAGTCTCTCAGTATTTAAATAAGTTTTAAAGAACGGTCCCCTGATGTGAAACATAGGTATTCAAAGATGCTTGACATTTTATTTTTTTATAAGCTCAAGAAGGCATTTAAAACCATAGATGGAATTGCTTCATTTGAAAGTCATCTTATTTTTTGACTACAAAAAGAAATCATATATATTGTACAACTCAAACATTCCAGAAATATGTAAAGTAGTCAGTGAAAGTTTCTCCTAATATTACTGTGCTAGAACAACCACGGATTACAGTTTGGGGTAAATGCCTTCAGATTTGCATAGAATGCCATTAATTTTAAACAAGATAGGATTATAGTATAGTTTATGTGTTATCACTCTTTTACTAGCCATATATCTGACGCATCTTTCCATGTCAATAAGTCTTTTCACATTCTCTGTAATGGTCTGGGTGTTCCACTGACTAGATATATTATAATTCATCTCACCAACTTTTAATTCCTAGGCCTCTGACGTATTTCTAAAATTTTGATATCATAAATAATGCTATAGTGAAAAACTTTGTACACGTATCTTATTTCCTGCTTATTTTTCACCATACCAAATTTTACTTAGGTTCCAAGCAGGAGAACCAGAAGATTGTTGGATAAAAGCAGAACATTCCATATAACCTGTGGTGTGACTATCTGTATTTTTTCAGGTGAGAAAACCAAAAGATGTGAAAACATTATGTTAGAAGAACACATTTTATGAGTGGTATTTTTGTTGTTTTGTAAATTATTTGCTGTTACCAACTTGTGATTTTCTCATCACATACCTTAATTTTCTCTTCCATGTGTTTGAAGAGAATTGCCTAATGGTGCTACAGAAAATGAACATGCCTTACACATTATATATATAGTTTTCACATTATAATGTATGAGAGTTGGCCCTCAAGCTGTTAATAATTGTTTCCTAAAAGTAAAATGTTTCATTTAGAAACACTAAAAGAAACAGAATAAAAGTTTTTAAGGTTTAAAAATAAAGGTATGATAGGACTTTAAATGCATACAAATTAGAATGCGAAATGTACATTCATAGAATGTGATTCCATTTAAAAGTATATTTGATAGGGATGCCTGGGTGGCTTAGTCGACTGGGTGTCTGCCTTTGGCTCAGGTCATGATCCCAGGGTCCTGGGATCGAGTCCCACATCAGCCTCCCTGCTCAGTGGGGAACCTGCTTCTCCCACTCCCCTTGCTTGTACGCTTGGTCTTTCTCTGTGTCAAATAAATAAAATCTTAAAAAAAAAGTATATTTGATAAATGTTTCTTTGATATTAATACCTGGTATTAAATGTCAAATGTTTGTGAAATTTATCCTGTTCAGTTCCAAGTTAAAATACCAAGTGAGAATCTTTTGGTTTTTAAAAGAGTCATTTTAAAACAAGTTTTTATTCTGAATATTTATGTGATATGTTTCAAATTTTGGAACAGAAAGTGATAAACATATTAATTAAATACGTGGACTATGGAGACGGGGTTGTGTAGGATCTATCCCAACTTCCCTTCTACCTTACTATGTGACATAGCTCTCTGGTCTTTGATTTGTTGTTGTTTTAATCATAAAATAGATTGACAGTAGCACCTGACCCAGTTTTGAAGACTAAAAATGAGATCGCCCATGGGAAATTTTTAGGTTGGAATTAGTTATTATAATTTACAATCTTGGGGTTAATTATGTCAGTGGCATAGCACCTGACATTTCCCGCCGGTCACTATTTGATAGGACAGAGCTGTTTTGACACCAGGGACATTTGATCTGGTTATGTATATATGGCTATTTTGAATCAGACATGTTTTGGTGCAGCTACTATCAAGAGGTCATTAAGCTCTCAGCTTTTAAAAAAGTCGCCAAGTGCTGTCAAAACAGGCATCTGCACTGTTTAATCCCTGGACATCTTATTGGTGGGTCCCACCTCTGGAGGTGAGAGATGGGGATTAGGACTCCATACTGCTCAAGAGGCTGGGGACGGAGTAAGAGTCCAGGATGAGATGAGGACCAAGGGTGTGGCCAGGATCAGGGCTGGGTTAGAACAGAGGGAGTGAAAGGTCAGGAAATCAGGAGGGTCAGGGATGTGGACACATTTGTAACTTGATTTGTTCTAAACTGTAGTTGTGTCCAAATATTCTTGTTCAATTGGAGAACAACCAAGAGACTGAGATCGTGTAGAGTCTTGCCATGAATGAACACACATTCCAGACGGTTTGCGTTCTGCCACCCACTAGTTGTCTGACCTTAGCTGGGTGTCCTTTTCTAACCTTCGTTTTCTTCTCTGTGAAATAGGGATATTTCTACTCACTTCATTGGTTTATTGTGAGAATTAAATTAAAATCTATTTAAAATGTCTGGCCTGGCTTTCTCCCTGCTGCCCAAAATTAGAAGCCCTGATTTCTTTTGACCTGAAAGGTCCTTTAAAGAGGTGAATGTACCCCTTAAGGGTGTATCTAAGACAACTAGTACCTAGGGCTTTTTTTCAGGAGAATTCAAAAAGAAAGAGCCATAAAGCATGTAGTTAACATATAAACCTTTAATTTAAAATGAAGGAATTTTTAAAAATTTGCACATTTCAGATGTGATAAAGCTAGAGAACGCACACAGTTTTGCTTAAATAATGTTTTATGCTTGTGCCATAGCGGAGGCTCACCTGGACAGCCTCTTAAATATTTCCTTAGAACTTTGTCCTTGCTTGTTAGTTAACCCCCTTCTAACTTCCTGTCCACTTTTTATGAGACCTTTTTCCTTCCTCTAATTTGATTCTGGCAGGAGCTTATCAATCCTTTAACTAACTTTGAAGTTGGTTAGCATTCTCGTCCTTCTCTTGCTTCTATTTGTCTTTGTGAGTCCTTCAGAACTCTTGGCGTATCAACATCTCATGTGCTAAGTTGGAGAGAACCGTGAAGTTTTCCAGTTTCTACACACGTTTTCTGTTGAATAACTACATGCCTTGTATCGGTATAGACTGTAATGGTTCACTAACCAGTTTCAGGTCACTTATCTCATTAAGTCAAATAAACAGATGATTAAGTCAAATAAACAGGGCCATATTATTGTCATTTTAGAGAGAACTAACCTGAGGTGTTGGTAGGCAAGCAGTGTGGCCAAGAAAACCAGATTTCCAATGAATTGTCTGTTGTCCTTTCTAGTACATTGTAATATACTGTTAATTTGAAACTTATCTCACCTACAAGAAGAGATTGGGAAGGGAGGAGGTGTTCTCATCCAATGCACAAGTTCGTTTGCTCCTTCCTTGGCCAGCCTCCTCAGAGTAATTTTCCTTTTCCCTGGTCATGCCAAAATTAATTTGTGTTTAACTCTCTAATAATTTCCTAACACCTCCATTTTCTGTGTGAGCTCTCAGTTGGTTGCGCTCTGTTTACTGTGCCAGTGTAGGTAGATTATTAAATGGTAATTATTATTTTCCTGAGTTTTTAATCCCAATGAAGTGATTACCAACACTTTTACTGTGAGGTTTAAGAAATTTAGGAACTTCCTTCTGAATTTATGGATTGTGAGAAATTTTAACTGGCTAAAAGTCTTTCAGTGGGCCTATATTTTAGGTTGAGCAGTAGTGAAGCATACAAGACCAACAACAGATTTGGAGCTAGAGGAGAGGAGGAAAATGTAGAAAAACTCAAATATCCAGGCCATATTATATACACTGACATGCGTTGTTTCCTAACCCTGACTTGCTAGGGTTATTTATTTTAGCCATTGAAAATTCAGTTTCTTTACATGATTTCTAATACTCAATGGTCTATAATCAAGATTTTTTCTGTCTTTAAAATTTCCCTTTTCAGTTTAATATTTTATTGCTCAGGTAGCTGTCAAAGTTTGACCCTGTGTTTACTTAGGGAGAGGAAAGCGTACATGAAAATCCCACTGATTTGCGCCTCATGTGATTCCACAGGTGTGCATGTGGCTGCCCATCTGGTGAATGCCCTCAACTTCTCGGTGAATTACAGTGAGGACTTCACTGAACTGAACGCAGCGAGATACCGAGATGAGGTGGGTGGTCTCCATCTTCTCGTCCTTTCTTTGGTGTGAGCTGACTAATGAAGGTCTGTGATTTTCACAGAAAATTTGTACCTTACTGCTCCTTTTGAGTGCTGTTAAGATGCAGTTGTCAAGTTGAGTTTTGTTCCTTTTCAATAGAAAAAATAGGTAATTACTATTTCACAGTCTCTACTGCTGAAAATGGGAGTTCGAGAGTGTCTACTTTCTACATTCTGCGGAGTTCAGATGGCTGCCACTCAGGCCGGCCTTCTGCCTGCCAGCAGCGTTGTCTGGCTCCCAGCCAGTGGAGACTATCCACAGTGTCTTCACAGGGCATAGGTTTTTTTAATAAGTCAGATGCTGCACTTGGGGGAAAAAGGGCAGAAAAGCAGTTCGACTATTTGAGGATCCTGGATCATCTCTTTATTTGACTTAAAAAATCTTACTGAATTTTAGTGGTTACTCTGGTTTTGTTTTAATCCTTGAAATAGGAGACCTTGAGCTGAGTTCTGTAGCAGGCAGTGTCTGACTAAGGGCTGCTTTTCTCCACAGGAAGCCACCCATGAAATGAAATTATATGTGCAGGGTGCCGGGCGAGGGCCTGATGAACACACATACAGCCCTGGTTAGCTGTCTTACAATCAGGACTTCATCCTGTCCTCAGTCTGTCTTTCCTTCACGCCGAGACTTCATCAAAAATCCAACTGCTGGGTATCGAATTGGATCACCCAGCCCTGTTCTGCTAAGTCTGTAGTGACTTTGTAAGATTGTTCTCCATCTTCCCCAACTCCATATGACTGGAATTATTGAAATTAATACTGCTGTGATTCTGTGCTTGATCTCCTTCCCAGGACAAAACAAAGGGAAAACTAACAATGAACACAGAAACAAATCACGAAACCAAAATAGCAAGCAGCCTTTGAGAACTTCTTTGACGAGACACTAATATTCTTAAAAAAAAAAAAAATGCCAATATGATTTAACTGGTCTGGGTTGGGGTCAGGCATTGATATTTTTTGGAAGTTCACCAGCTAATTGGGGTGAGCACCCAGAATTAAGAGCCACTGTCAAAGCCAGGTCCTTCGCATGTCCCCGGAAGCTCTTCGTATGTAATGATTCTACAACCCAGAACCGGAGACACCACCGTTTCTGTCTCCCGCTGTCTCCCCCCATTCCTCTATTCCCCTCAGCCCACAGCACGTGGGCTTCCTTGTTTCCTACATCTGCCATGTACTTTCCTCTTTATCTTTTGCTTCTCTCTTTGGTTTCTGTCATCTTAGGTCTCTAAGAACTATAATGGTTCTCTCATTGTAATGTTGTATACTTGAAATATTATAAAATATTTCAATATTTTTAGTCATTTTAGGTTTTTAGTTATTTTTTTCATTTTATGAAGGTTATGTGCTCCAAATAAAATATTTTAAAACACTCAAGCAAATGAAGTTTAAAAGTGAAAACTTCTCCAAAAGTAGCCACGGTTAATAACTTTCTATCCTCTTATATTTTGAGGGGCATTTTATGAAACCTGTTCCTCAGCAATTTTCTTGTTTCCATAATTACATGGACTGTAGCTTTCTGTATCAGAAGATAGAGACCTATTATTCTCTTCATATTAATGTGCGATAGTTTATTTTTAGCTTTTTCCTTATTCACAGATGTTTTGGTTGTTTTTGTGTTTCTGTTATGAACCACACTCCAATAAATTAATTTTTTTAATACGCTTCCACTAGGCAGATTCCTAGAAGTAGAATTCGGTTTCAAAGGTATGTACATTTTTAGTTTTGCTGGACATTGTCAAGTTGCCTTCTACAAAGGCTTCACTAGTTGACACACTTCTACCAAGTTTGTCAAAATGCTTATACCTGCCCCTCAGTTGTTTTTGTTTCTCTTTAATTTTTGCCAATCTGATGGATGAAAAATGGTAACTCATGGTTTTAATATGTATTTCCCCTTTCTTTGTTTCCTTCCTTCCTTCTTTCTTATTTTCTCTCTCTCTCCTTTATTTTAATAAATATTTTAGAGCCCCTAGTAGGCGTTAGACAGTGTGCTAGGGGAGGATGAAAACACACACACACACACACACACACACACTGCATGCATAAACAGATATAGCCTAACCTGAGTTGTCTTTGAGAAAGACTGATTTGTGCCACGTACCGTATTGTCCTTTGCTTTGTGCTCTGTGTCTTCTCCATATTTCTAGTGACTCACCCTCCAGCTCCTGGGTGGCACGTTCTTGACGGCCTAGCCGAATCTGCCTCATCCTGTCATCTGAAAAACTGTCTCTTACTCTCACATTCCATTGCTATTCCCTGCCAATAGTAATTGTTCTGTCTTCTGAGTTCCCACAGCTCTTTGTTCATATTTCTGGTATTACCACTTTGTTCAGCTGGTCTTGTATTTTCACTAGTTGTTTATATATTAGGTTCCTTTAGGTTACCATTGAGCTGCATTCCTAATGGCAGAGGTAGAAGTCTGGCCCCAAAGGGATGAGGAGCTATTGCTGCGCAAGTGGCCCTTATTCAAGACTTCTGAAATTATTTCATATGAATGGCTTCCCACTTTGGATATAGGGTGGCCTGACTCCAGAGTCAATGGAGGCCTAGGAAAAAATTTCTGAAGTTGTGCAATATTAAGCACTATTAGGATGAAAAACAAATCCCCAAATCTCCCGGGGATTGACCTCAGTTTTCCAGAAGATAGAAAAGGAGTTGCCTAAGGTCCATTTCACCATGAAAGATGTAGTTCAAAGGACAGATTATACTAACAATATTACTTTTTACGATTCTGAGTAATAGGAACCTACCCTCTTTATTTGAGTATTATTACTACTTTGCATGGTATTTGAAACATTGTTAAGTATTCAATTAGTATTCTTTGCATTGACTTTACAACGATAACCCTCTGTACATATTTTATTACTTTTGATTCTCACTGTCTTGACATCTTGTAGATGCAGTTTGGCGATTATGGTGGACAAAGTATATATTAATGTTTCCAAATTATAGTCAAAGATATTGAGTCTCAAATGGTCAAAGAGTGGGCTTTAGGCCACTGCTACTAGCTTGAATTAGCCACTGAGATGAAAGTCTACATTTTCTGACTCTTTACCAAGTGCTTTTTTTCCTCAGAAGGACAGTCTTCTCTGTGTTAGATTTTTAAAGAATTATTTGAAAGAGAGAGAGAGTGTGTATGCATGAGTAGGGGGAAGGACAGAGGGAGAAGCAGACTCCCCGCTGAGCGTGGTACCCGACACTGGACTGGATGTGGGGCTCAATCCCAGGACCCTGAGATCATGACCTGAGCTGAAGGGAGACACTTAACCAACTGAGCCACCCAGGTGCCCCTTGGGTAGATATTTTTGGTTTTTCAGCTGAGAAACTGAATTAGGGAAATTCTGAAACTTGCTATGAGTGACAGAGGCAGGATTCCAGCCCAAATATCCTGGTTCCAGAACCTGTGTTGCATGAAAACTTATGCAACTCGATGGAATTTCTCATTTCCACTGGGAGAATACTATCTTAAATACTTCATGGATCATATACCTAGCAGATTCCTTGTAGAATTTTACATTATCAATGATTTGTTCAGTCAAATTTTTTTTCTCTTTTTCTCAGGATCCTAGAAAACTTCTCTTCACAACTGGTAAGTTGGTATTCCATTGCTCTTTCTGAAGAGTCAGGAAAATCTTTGAGAATAAACATCATCAAACTACACAGCAATTAAATGTATGGTAAAATATAATGTGGAAAATTTGTGATCAGAACAAATGTTACCAAACATAAGTTGCAATGAAAACAGGGACACGTGTTAGAATGAATGAAGAGTACCAGTAAGTAAATGCATTTGCCTTCCATATGTTTCTCCAGTGACAACAGTGGTGCCATATGGTTATTGAGGACCTGCTCATGTGCCCCTGGCTGTGGCGAGTAATATTGGCGATAATACACATGAAATAGTCTTCTACCCTCAAGTGTTGGAAAGACACACCAAGCACCATGATTATCGCTGTAGTTCTTATAACTCAGTAATTTAGTAGGATATTTGGTGATCTTAAAACCTATATAAAAAGAGGAGGAATGAACAGTCATTAAAATCGGTTATTTTTCTTGAAACGTGTCTCCTTTTTCATCTGTAATTTAGTTTTCCTTCTCAAGCATATTGTCCATGAAATCTCAGTCTAGACTATTCATTTGTTAAAGCACATGTAAACATCTCAAAATTTTGTCCTGATGTTAGTATAATTCTTACTAAAATTCTTCTCTTTTTCAACCCTACATTTATAAGGATGAAATAGAAAACTGCATTTGGGAGATTTTTAGCGCATTATTTCAGGGATAAGGACAATTAGGTCATTGAGATGGTCTGTCATTAAGGCTTGTCTATCATAAACACCCTATTAAGGATCAGGATTGCATATAGACTGAGGCATGGCTCTGTCGAATGTATTGTTTTTCTTTTCAACCAGTTTTATGATAAAAATAGCAATAATTCTGGTGTTTTCCCCTTCCCTTTCACAACTGTATATTTAGATTTATAAAATATTTTTTTTCCCTGTTTATGTATGCATGATGTTTGCTACTTACAAAGTATTTTACAGTTTTCTCTTTAGGAACACAATTTTAGTTTTGCTTACAACTTTGCTCATTGAAAACATGTTTTTTATTTAAGCCAAAAGAACTGGATGAGAAATAGGAAGGAGAAAAAACAGAAAAACCAAACCTTGTGTATGAATCAATGTATGTTTTGGTTCGTATGAATTCATTTTACAGAAAGAATCAAGAACTTTGTTTTAATATTACTTTCTACAGTACCAAGTATAGGTGAACCACTGGGACATGTAAAATGTTTGAAAAAGTTTAGTTTTCAAACACAGAAAAAGATTTCTTCCATGACCAAGATATTACATTAAGAAGCTAAGTATAATGAATACTTGTATAGAAGCAGGTGATCTGTCCATATGGCATGAAACCCCTCCATCCTATGTTGTTTCCCAGAAGTTCTCATGAGTGGTGTTGGACTAACTAGACATGATACTTAAAAACACAGATTTCCTGGCTCCATTCTAGAGAGTCTCTGTGGTGTGACCCAACAGTATGTTTCATTAACCTTCCGCTGTACCTCAGGAGCTTCTGTTTCACCCTTCCCGGGCATCTCGTCATACTCTTGTAATTCCCTTCTTGCAACACCTAACTTCTGTCTACTCTCTTACCTGATTCTTTCTCTCTCTCTTTTTAACCTTGTCCACTTCTGCTCATCCTTTCAGTCTCAGCTGACCATGGCCCATCATGCACAAATTCCTCCCTGATTCCAGTAGGCAGAGCTGATCTCTTTTGTTGGCCTGGATTCCTAAAGATACATAGTAAAGTGCTATGTTGTATGATAATTTCTTTCCTTACACATATAATCATTTCCGCCACAAGGTGAGTTTCTCAGGTGTGAGGCAGGGCTCCGCCTAGGGCATGCAGGGCCCCATGTACATATTTTTTTGTGGAGTTTCTTTCAGTACAAACAACTGGAATCACCCCAAATCAGCATGTCAGCATCATTTTAGTGCCCCAGTCTACATCACTTCATGAAGGGAGTTGTATGCTGGCCAGAAGGAATCATTCACTTCCCAGCTTGAAACCCAGCCTGGAACCCCAAAGTATGAGTCTAGAGCTTCGAGGGCATCTGATTGACCCTACTGAGTAGTAGGTGAGAGAACAAAGCAGAATCAAAGGATGGCAAGGAATAAGAGACCACTTTCTACAAATAGACTTAATCTAGCTTTGTATTACTAATATATCTATGACTAAAACTGTTTCATAGCTATCTTTGAACATTGTTAGGTACAATGCCTAGGAAAAATCCTGTTTCTTTTTTTTTTTTTTTAAAGATTTTATTCATTTATTTGAGACAGAGAGAGCATGAGCAGGAAAAGGGGCAGAGGGAGAGGGAGAAGCAGACTCCCCGCTGAGCAGGGAGCCCGATGTGGGACTTGATCCCAGGACCCAGAGACCATGACATGAGCCTAAGGCAGATGCCCAATGGACTGAGCCACCCAGGCTCCCCCAAAATCCTGTTTCTGTTGGAGGAATGCATGCATGTTCTTAGCTGTTCTAGTGATAAAGACCATTTTTTATTAGTTAATATATTTCTTGGATTTTAGTTTGTTTAATGTTACATAGAGTCTTCTCTCTTTCTCAGTCATTTAATATTTTTCAACGTAATCTACAACTGAGAAATTAAGATTATTTTGTAGAAACTAAAGCCTGTGGTAGTTCAAGTGACATAAAATATAGTAGTTAGGTCACTCAATAAGAAATGTTAAAAGCAGTTCAATTAAGAACTTATAAAATAAAAAAAAGAATTTATAAAGTAAAACAAGTTTAAAAGATTGGATTATTCAAACATACATTTTAAAATGTTTGCTACATTATTTCCAAATTTGGTAGTACCTTGTATGATGAGAATAAAATGCACAGTATCCAATTTCAATTAGAAAAACCCTCATAAACGAATAGGATTGTGTTTCCAGTTATGTTAGAAACAACAGGATAATGAGTACAAGGTGGTATATTTCTGACCACATCTGGATATGGATGAAAATGATCTCTCAGTTTCATCTAGAATTGGCAGTACAGTACAATCATTCATTTTAAAGGCAACTAATTAACAAATTTAATAAACAGATAAAAAGTAATAAGAAAAAACATACAAGCATGTCTTTCCCTAAGGAAACAAGTATAGGTTTTGCTTCATAACTTGAAGGATTCAGAGACAGTGTTCTTCACTTTGGCAAGTAACTTTGCCCAGTAAGCTTTGACTAGCTCAGTCATTTCCAACCTGTGCTTTCTGACTCCTGGAATGTATGTAGTAACAGAGGCTAATATGTTAGGTCTTAGCTGAGCTGTCCTTGAAAGCTAGGTTAGGGTGCCCTTTGATGTACCTGGGAAATACTCAAGCTTAGCTCTCTTTTAGCACTTAATGGCCTGCATTGCATTTGTCTGCTTATCCTGTCTTCCACACTGGACTGAGATTTCTTTTAAAGCAGGTTTCATTTTTTGTTCTCACTTAACAGTATACTACAGATGCCCAGAGAATATTTACTGAAGATAAGAGCCAGTTGTTTAACTCTTCTACTAGATACATAGATCTCCTTTACAGCATCCAGATAATCAGTTAGCCAGCCCCTGTTTGTTTAATTCTAGCCACAGAAAATCATAGCTTCTTAAGGAACTCGCCCTCCTTTTTTTTTTTGACCGTTGTAATTGTAATAATTCTTTTAAAGATTTTATTTATTTATTTGAGAGAGAGAGAGTGTGTGTGAGCAGAGGGAGGAATAGAGAGAGAGGGAGAGAAGCAGACTCCCCTCTGAGCATGGAGCCTGTTGCGGGGCTTGATCTCACGACCCTGAGACCATGACTTGAGTCAAAATCAAGAGTTGGACACTTAATCTACTGAGCCATCCAGGCACCCCTAATTTTTTCTTTTCATTGTTAATTATAAGTAACTTTTTCTTCATTGATCTGGTCTATAACTTTATAAATTACAAACTCTGGTCTTTTTATACTTCTCGAGCTAGAAAGGAAACACGAATCCTTTAGATAGAAAAGATAACTTCATAAATCTGAAAGAATGTTAAAAAGCATTGAGTTGATTCTCCTGTTTACAGATGAGATCCAGTGAGATTGGGGTTTGTCCTAAGGGACAGTAACAGAACCATTAATCCCAGAATGTGCATCCCATCAGCCAAGCTGTCTACTTCATCTTCAAATAACTGATGTCAACTATTTTACTACCCATCCCCCCAAATCTTTCCAATATATTTTCCATGTTCTGCTCTTAAAAGGAGTTCTCTAGTTAAATGTTTGAGGAAAGATTTGTTCAAATTTAAACTGGCTTCTTGGAACTAGTACTTCCCAGAGACATTAATATACTAATGTGTCCTGTGACTCTTCAAGGAATAGTTATTACGCTTTTGAGTAATAGAAATTAATACTTCAAGGAATTAATGTTCAAATAATATACTTTGGAAATTATGCCTCTACACTAAACATACTCCATTTTTTCAGGTGTCCTGATTAAGTGATTTGTAGACATTCCATAATTAGTCTTGGCATATTTAGAACCACATGGGAAACCTGTATGCAGACACAGTAGAATTTAATGAAACCCCAAGATAATTATCAGAAAGGCCTCTCCAGCCACACATTTCACATCATGGAGCCATCTGGGATTCTATCATTTACTTATTCATTTGGTCAAATAAGTTTTTTTTTTTTTTAATACTTGAGGCCATAGAGAAAGACCTCCTCTTTTTTCTTCTTCAAATGTATTGAGTTGTAATTGAAGTACACTAAATTATACATATGTAAATTATGTTATTCGATTGGTTTTGACATATGTATACACTTGTGAAATCAAGACCAAAATCAAGGTGACAAATATATCTGTCATTCTAAAAAGATTTTTGTGCCTTTATAATTAATCGTGCCCTTTACTCCTCTTAGCAACTGATCTGCTTTCTATCACTGGAGAGTAGTTTGGATATTCTAGAATACTATATAAAAGGAATCACAGAGTGATTCCTCTTGGGATTTTTTGAGGGGAGAGTGTCTGGCTTTTTTGTGATTCATGTATGTCGTTGCGTATAGTTCACTTTTTTAAAACTGCTGATTAATTTTCCAGGTACAGATATTATCACAATTGTCTATCCATTCATTTGTTGATGGAAATTTGAGTTGTCTACAGGCCTTATCTGTTAAAAATAAAGTGGCTCTGAATATTTTTGAACAAATCTTTATGTAGATACATGTTTGTGTTTCTTTCGGGGAAATACTTGGGAATGGAAAGGCTGGGTCATTTTACAGGCATGTTGTTATTTGCAAATAGCATTTTTCTGTACTATTAGTCCTTTAGTGTGAACTAGTACAGTTGTCTTCTTCTCTTCTCTTAGGAAGTTAGTACTTGCCTGGGGCAATGGGAAAGAGGAGAAGGGAGTGCCCTGGGAAAGAAGTGTAAAGAAGAGATGATTTGGATTATGCACATCAGGAAAGGGAAGTCTTGTTAAGCTTCCAAATCTGTACATTGGAAAGACTGAGGAGGAAAGAGTATCCAAGTATAAGTATACAAAGATGAGCTCCTTAATTTCTCATGTGGCTCTTTACAAGTAGAAACTTGTTTCCACTCTACTGAGATTTCTAATGTTATTTTCCAGTGTTTCTAAACTGTTGGGATTCTAATGATGCATACCTGTGTTGCTCTTCTGTTGTTCCCAGCTTGTCTGCTTCTCTTAGTGGCTTATAGTTCATGATGGCCCTTCCGTTTCCTAGGTGGTTCTTTGGCAAGGAGAGAAGTTGGGGGACGTCTGTGCTTTTGGAGATACAATTGTTTCAGTCGCTTTCCATGTAGATTTAAGATGGAATCTCTCAGCTGGGGCATTTGGGACTTAACTGTTGCTTGTATGATTGTAAGAGTAAATAATGGTAACTTATAGACAGGATATTTTATTTAGTAGGAATAAGATAATAAGAAATGAGACTATCGTGATTTTAGTTCTTTTTGATATAGCATATCAGCCATTCATTTTGGATATGCTATCTGGGCTAACATTGTATTTTTAGCCATCTATCATGTCAGTATTAAGTTTGAAAACCAACACGTTTGCACAGTTTTTTCTTTGTTAAAAAGTGGTTATTATATCACATCAGAAGCACTGACTGCAGTGTATTTTCCGTACTAAGGAAATATGCCTGCAAGTGTTCTTAAAAAACATCAACACTATAATTTTTTTTCTTGAAATCTATTTTTTTGTTCTACACTTGAAGTTGTGGGTTTTAGAAAGCTTTAGGTTTTGTTTACTTTTTCATTAAAATTATTCTAGATAGTAAAAGCAAAAAGAAATTATTTGTATTGAAACTGAAGCAGCTACTAGTTCCATCAAAGGGGGGCTGAGAGAGGAAGGGAGTTTTAGTACTGAGGTGGAGAAAACCAAAACAGTAAAGAGTGTTCCATGTCAACCCAGCCCTGTTGTATATTTTTTCCTCCTTTAAAACAATTTTATTAACGTATACTTAAGAGCTAATAAATTACATCTATTTAATGCATACTCTCATAAGTTTTGACTCGTGCATATATCCATGAAACCATCATCACTATCAATATAATGAACGTATCTTAACACTCAGTCTTTATTTTATTTTTTAAATTTTTCTTTTTTTTCTAATAATATTTTTTATTATATTATGTTCGTCTTTGTCTTTAAAATTTCCTCATGCCTTTGGAAGTCTTTCCTTCTGCTGCCCCTTTCCTACCTCCCCAACAAACATATGTTTAATTTCTTTCTGTTGTCTTCATTACTGACATTTGATATAGTATGTACATTTGGTAGAGCATGTCCCTATAGAAGTATGTACACATTCACCATTCTGAGTGGGTTAGTTGAAAGTACTAAGGCGGACTCTTCTGTTAAAGGTAGAAAAACTACTTTGCCTTAAGTACCTTGAAACTGCGCTAATTTTAAAAAGGCTTTTTTAGAGAGGGAACATACAAAGAGAGAGGTGATTTGAATTGGGCCTCCCACAGAGCAGCATAGTACTTTGGATTTTAAGGTAATAATTTTTGTACCTTTTTTTCTGTATGGTTTAAATTAAAATGTACTTACATACATTTTTTATAGTTCCTGGCCTGACAGGGGTCGGCATGGTGTTGGTGCTCTTCCTGATGATTACAGCTTCTACATATGCCATACGGTGAGTGTCAGAGTCATTATTTCAGTATTTACTGGCCAGAGTGTTTAGATTTTCCTCAGATTATCCTCACTTTCATATACAGGAAGAGTCTTGATTAACTGGAATGCTTAGCCAATGCAATCAATATTCTGGTCAATGGACTATTTTGGATAACTAAGAGAGAAATAGAGACATTTCTATATAAAATTTCCTGTTTTTGAAAATTTTTATTGTTTTAGTCAAATATTCTGTGTTGGTAAGGAAACACATGGAGACTTTTTGATGACTAAGGAAATTTGAGTTCTTCAGGGTCATTAATCTGAAGAAGAGTGTATGTCTATGAGACATGACCTTGAATTCAACATATATGCAAAGGAATATATCACAATTATTTTATAACCCATTTCCTGGTCTGAGTTTGTTTTGTGGGAATTTAATGTAGTATTCTAAATGAAGCTTTGGAAACATGGTTAGTTGACATCTGCTAAAATAACTGGAAATATCTGCATGCATATTTATTCTTCTCTTTATGAGATTTTGAGCAACTGCAGGTATACATTTTCATGAGCACTTTCAAATGTTCTTTCTGATGGACATGTTCTGTATTTCGTAATATTTTATAGCATCTTATGTTTCTGGTCAAGCTTTTTGGTTAAGAAAGCAAAAAGAAGAGATAATATATAATATTCAAAAATCCCCAATCATTCTACTTGTTGAGATGTGAAATTTAATGGAAACACACACACATGCACACACATAAACGTCCATTGAAAATAATTGCCCAATAAAGTATTTTTTAAAAAGATTTTAGATATTTATTTTAGAGAGACAGAGAGAGAGCACGCATGTGAGCAAGCTGGGTGAGGGGGGAGCAGAGGGAGAGGAAGAGAGAGAATCTCAAGCAGACTCTGCACATGGGCTCAATCCCATGACTCTGAGATTATGACCTGAGCCAAATTCAAGAGTCTGATCCTTAACTGACTGGGCCACCCAGGTGCCCCTACCCAGCAGAGTATTAAAATGAGTCTATCCTTGAACTTCTGAACACATCTGTATACACATCCACATACAATAAAATGTTCCAAGTAAACTCACCACTCAGAGATTAGCACTATAAACTTTCTGGTGTTAAGGATTATGGGCTTAATCCTCCTTGCCCTTGCTCACTCATTTCCCATTTCTTACTTCCACCAACACCACTCTCTTTTTCTTCCTTTCACACTACTGATCTCTCTCTTCATATATCTATTTTACCAATATAGGATCATATTATATATACCATTTTAAATCTGCTTGTTATTTAAACCCATTAGGAACATTTTTCTGCATTGATGGAACTGCATATCCTCATATATACATTACTTTCCCCATCCACCTATTGTTGGATATTGTAGGTTGATTCCATTTCTTATAGTATTTCAATTCTGAAACAAACACCCCTATCCATATGTCTTTGCATACATTTTCAGTTATGTCTCAAGGAAAAAATCTAGATGTACAATGGCTGGGTCAAACAATAAGCACACCTTTCATAAGAATTAAAAATCACCTTACAGGAAGGCAAATCAAATCTCTAACATCAGTGCATGAGAGTGCCAATTTTGTGGGGAGAAATTTTCTTTTAGTTAGGTAAAGCATTCATTAAAAAAAATTCATTTTTCAGTTTTAGGTATTATCGAAGGAAAATTAGGGCATATGACATATTTATTTGCAAGATTGAAGATACATGAGTGTTCTAAATCTAGGAAAAAAATCCTTAATTAAGAGAGAGTTTTGTAAAATGGAATAAAAAGATCAGCTTCTATTTTCAACTGAGCCATTACATTTCTGCTCATAAGAACTCAGTGAATGTTTATTAATCTTTAGTTTTTCATTTCTTTCTTTTTTTAAAAAAGATTTATTTATTTATTTTAGAGAGAGAGAATGCACCCCTCTGTCAGTGGAGGGAGGGGCAGAGGGAGAGGGAGAGAGAGAATCCCAAGCAGACTCCATGCTGAGTGTGGAGCCCAACTTGGGGCTCGATTGCAGAACCCTGAGATAATGACCTGTGCTAAAATCAAGAGTCAGCCGCTTAACTGACTATGCAGCCAGGTGCCCCATTTTTCATTTCTTTAAAAGATATTGTAAAACCAACTCTACTTTTCTCCCAGCTTTATTGGGGTAATAATGGAATTCTCTTTTTTTTCCCTAAAGATTTATTTATTTTAGAGCAATAGAGATGGAGGAGAGAGAGGGGTTGAGGGAGAGAGAGAGAGAGAATCCTCAAACAGATTCCCCACTGATGTGGAGCCCGATGTGGGGCTTGATCTCACAACTCTAAGATCCTGACCTAAGTTGAAATCAAGAGTTGGATACTTTAAATGACTGAGCCACCCATGTGCCCTTGGGTGAATCATGGAATCCCCATGGATTCCATGGATCATGGAGATAATCTTCTTCTACCTTTTCTCTTTACCAGTGAGGAAATAAAGCATTAGAGAAATGAAGTGAATAAATGGCTCCACAGTTTGAGTAATTGAATATAGTCTAGTAATTCACCAATGGTTCATTAGTGGTCAAGCTATTAAAATAAGTAATATAATTTAATAGCAGGTGACAGGAATACAAACATATTTTCATCTCAATAGATCTTTAAATGGTAGCGATTAAATCTGAGCTCTAGTTCTGAATTAAAATAAGTAGAATGAACGAGGAATTAATTTCATCTATAGAATTAAAAAATATAAAAGCCAGAACTGAGATCATACTTACCAAAAAAACATAAGATACAGTCCTAGGAAAATTATGAAAAAACCAAAGTGATATTTTTAATTCTACTATTATTTATATATGATAAGAAATGAAACATTTATAATTATTAGAAATATAATGATTAGAAAAATGCAACAACAACATTATTTCCAGAAAGGTATATGTAATTGTCCAGCCAGAAAATCCAAGAGAACTATGGGGAAAAAAAATAGTATTATACCAAATTAAAGAGTCAGATTAGGTAAATGAACATAAAACAAATATTAAAAATGGCTTTTAGGTAACAGCTATTATCAATTTGGAAATTGAGTAAAATAAAAAGGTACCACTCACAACTGCAACACAAACATAGAATATCTAGGGATAGACTTAATAAGAAACTATTGAAAGCCATATAGAAAAACACAGACCTTCGCTGAGAGAAATAAGTAGAGATTTGAATAAAAGCAGTCTTTATTCCATAACTCCATAAAGATGGAGTTCTTCCTCAATCATTTTATAGGTTGTTGTAATTCCTGTCAAAATCCAAGATAGATTATTTTGTTTTTGAACTTAGCAAAACAATTCTAAAGTTCATCTGAGAGAACATCCAAGTACATGTTCCAAAGAGGAGTAAAAGGGGCACTGTGGCTTACTAAACATTAACATGATTAAGCTTCAGTGACTTAAAACAGAATAGAACTTAATTGCAAAGATGGCTAAGGAATTGAACCTAATGACAGAATTGATAGAAAGCCCTGGAAGGGACTTTGATTATATATTTATATATATATATATATATATATATAACATATAAATGTATATGTTACAAAGTTATGAGGAAAATAAAGCTTATGTGAATGAAATTCTAGATAAGTTAGAGGTAACTGTAAAAAAAAAAATTATGCCACTAAAAATTTAGAAGAAATTCGCCCAGTAATAAATTATCATAATTATATGAAACTAGTACATACTTAAAATTTAAATAGTTTACATGCAACAATTAAGAAAAATACCCTGTAGAAATGGATAATTATCATGAAGAAATAAATCACAGAAGAATTAAAAGCAAGTAACACACAAAGGAAATAATACCC
Organism: Ursus arctos; assembly: GCF_023065955.2. Lineage (NCBI taxonomy): Eukaryota > Metazoa > Chordata > Mammalia > Carnivora > Ursidae > Ursus > Ursus arctos. Next base: position 57,832,104 of record NW_026622863.1, on the reverse strand, counting down.
AATTCCACTTAATACAAAATAACGAAAATGTATAAAGTGGAGTCTGGGTTTGAGAAACAGGCTCTCCTACTCTACAGTGGGGTTTGTAATTGATAAATGTTTTCAGAGAGCAATGCGCAATGTGTATAAAAAACAAAATGTGTGTCCTTTGACATGGTAATTCCACTTCTAGGAATTTAGGTTCAAAAAGAAACAGGTATGTGCAAAAAGGCATATGTTACAAGCATGTTAATGATCTCATTTATGATTATCAAAAGCTCTGGATGAAGTAAATGCCAATCAATTGAATACTGTTTAAATCAGGGGTTCTAAAAGTTTCTAGGGGTTGTAACAGAATCCTCTAAGAAGCTTTTACCAATTTCTGCCATCCACTTCCAAGATACTAGTATGAATATTCATCCAGACATATGAAATGAAGTAACTGTTAGTCTGTTTACTTTTCTCAAAAATTTCATGGGTTGTGCTTATCATACCCCTTCCTTTTCAGACCCTTGGTTCTCCCCCAGGGCAATAACACCAAGGTGTTATATTTAACATATATGCTGTTCAGGAAAACAATAGAAAACTTTAATGAGCATTTCTTTAATTTCTCTCAATTTGACTTTCCTTTGGACTCCTCTCACAATATATATTGGGATAGGAGCATTATTTGTTTTAGATATCACTTGGAAATTGAGAATATTGATCAAAAGGATAATAAAAGTTCATATTAGCAGCCTATTACCTACTCCTCAATCTTACATCATCATAACTTTAAAATAAACATTTTATTTTAATTCCTTCCATGTATCTTTATTTGAAATACAAAAACCTTCAAAATGATAAAGTATTACTTATAATTTTGTCAGTTTTCTCTGCATGGTATGCTAATACTTTGATACTAATAGATAAATCTGAGATAACTCCTATTTTAACTGTCTTCAATTTTGACATGTGTCCGAAATGATGGGGTGTAAAGTAGCATTGAAATGAAGTTATTTGTTTTTTCAGAGTTTCCAACTATGACATCTTCTGGTATACTCATAATCTCTTCTTTGTCTTCTACATGCTGCTGATGTTACATGTTTCAGGGTAAGTTTAAAAAATATTTTAAAATATTTTTAAAAACATGTATGCCTAAACATGGGGTAATGAAAGACAAATCTATAGGAATTATCATAGGAAGTGGTAAAATTATTTGGTTACTTGGAATTGAAAGTAGTCTCAGAAATGAAGAGATAGTTCTATTTTTAGCATAGCATATTTTAATGAAAGTTGTATAAAACTGTATTAAAACTGAAAGAGTTGGGGTGCCTGGGTGGCTCAGTCAGTTAGGCATCTGCCTTTGGCTTGGGTCATTTTTCCAGGGTCGGATTGGGCCCCTGCATCCAGTTCCCTGTTCATCGGGGAGCCTGCTTTTGCCTCTCCCATTGCCCCTGCTTGTGCTCTCTCTCCCTGTCAAATAAATAAATAAAATCTTAAAAAAAAAATAAAACTGAAATAGTTACTTCTCCCACAGTATTGCAGGTTTTCAAAAAAGATGTATTTATTTATTAGAGAGAGAGTGTGAGAAGGTGGAGGGGTGGAGAGAGAAACAGACTCCCCGCTGAGCATGGAGCCCACTGCGGGGCTTGATCCCAGGACCCTGAGATCATAACCTGACCTGAAATCAAGAGTCAGATGCTTAATTGACTCAGCCACCCAGGTGCCCCCACAGTATTGTAATCTTTAAAATCCTCTATAGTTATATCTTTTTTTTTTTTTAAGAGAGAGAAGTAGAGGGAGATAGGGGGAGTGGCAGAGGGAGAGAGAGAGAGAGAATCTTAAGCAGGCTCCATGCCCAGTGTAGAGTCTGACGCTGAGCATGATCTCACAATCCTGAGATCATGACCTGAGCCAAAATCAAGAGTTGGATGGTAAACTGACAGCCAGCCAGAAGCCCCTCTATAGTTATATCCTGATAATGTCTAAGAGAAAGTTAATAAGAAGTGCAGACTTCAAGAAGGTATTTTAGTGTTTGTATTTTTAGGAATTCCTTATGTGTTGCTGCTGCAGAATTTGTAACAACAGAGTTATCGGTTTTTAGTTTAAAAAGGCCTAGAAGCCCATAGCAACATTTTTCTAGATATGTCTCCTGAGGGAAGGGAAGTAAAAGCAAAATAAACTATTGGGACTCCATCAAAACAGAAAGCTTCTGCACAGTGAAGGAAACAATTAACAAGAGTAAAAGGCAACCTACTGAATGGGAGAAGATACTTGCAAATGATATACCTGATAAAGGTTTAGTATCCAAAATATATAAAGAACTGATATAACTCAAAACCCAAACCAAATAATCCAATTAAAAAATGTGTAGAAAACATGAACAGATTGCCTGAGTGGCACAGTCAGTTAAGCATCCAACTATTAGTTTTGGCTCAGGTCATGATGTCAGGGTTGTGAGATCAAGACCCGCATCAGACTCCACGTTCAGCAGGGAGTCTGCTTGAGATTCTATCTCTCCCTCTCCCTCCTCCCCTCCCCCCCATTCATGTGCACACTCTCTCTAAAAACTAAATAAATCTTTAAAAAATCAGCAGAAGACATCAACAGACATTTCTCTAAAGAGGATACCCAGATGGCCAACAGACACATGAAAAGATGTACAACATCACACATCGTCAGGGAAATACGAATCAAAACCACAGTGAGATATCACCTCACACCTGTCAGAATGGCTAAAACAAAAACACAAGCAACTAGTGGTGGCAGGAATGTGGAGATATAGAAACCCCCCTCGCACTGTTGGGGGGAATGCAAATTGGTGCAGCCACTGTGGGAAACAGTATGGAGTTTCCTCCAGAAGTTAAAAATAAAACCACCCTGTGATCCTGCAGTCACATTATTGGGTATTTACACAAAGAATACAAAAACACTAATTCAAAGATACATGCACCCCTATGTTAATAAGCAGCATTATTTACAATAGCCCAACTATGGAAGCAGCCCAAGTGTCTATCAATTGATGAATGGATAAAGAACATGTAGTAGGTATATACAATGAAATATTATTCAGCTATAAAAAAAGAATTAAATCTTGCCATTTACAACAGTATGGATGGACTTAGTATAATGCTAAGTGAAATAAGTCTGTAAGAGAACGACAAATACCATATGATCTCGCTCATATGTGGAATTTAAGAAACCAAACGAGCAAAGAAAAAAAGGCACAAATCAAGAAACAGACTCTTTAAAATAAAAAAGATTTTATTTATTTATTTGACAGAGGGAGAGAGAGAGCGAGAGCACAAGCCAGGGAGCAGCAGGCAGAGGGAGAGGGAGAAGCAGGCTCCCTGCTAAGCAGGGAGCCCGACTTGGGGCTTGATCCCAGGACCCTGGAATCATGACCTGAGCTGAAGGCAGCTGCTTAACTGACTGAGTCACACAGGCACCCCAAGAAACAGACTGTTAAGAGAACAACTCTTAACAGATTCTTAGAGAACAAACTGATGGTTACCAGAGGGAAAGTGGGTAGGGGGATGGGTAAAATAAGTGATGGAGATTAAAAAGTACATTTATCATGATGAGCACTGTTTTTTTATTTCAAGTTTGTATTTAAATTCTAGTTAACATATATGGTAAAATTGGCTTCAGGTTTAGAATTTAGTGATTCATCACTTACATACAACACCCAGTGCTCATCACAAGTGCCCTCAATACCCATCACCCATCTAGCCCATTCCCTGGCCACTCCTTCCATCAACCGTTAGTTTGTTCTCTATAGTTAAGAGTCTCTTTTGGTTTGCTTCCTTTCTCCCTCTCTTTTTTACCTTCCCATGTTCATGTTTTGTTTCTTAAATTTCACATATGAGTGAAATCATATGATAATTGTCTTTCTCTGGCTGACTTATTTCGCTTAGCATAATGCATTCTAGTTCCATCCACATTGTTGCAAATGGCAAGATTTCTTTTTTTGATGGCTGAGTAGTATTCCATTGTATATAAAAATAACACATCCTCTTTAGCCATTCATCAGTCTATAGATACTTGGGCTCTTTCCATAGTTTCGCTATTGTTGGTAATGATGCTATAAATATTGGGATTCACGGAATCTGACTAATGAAGAATTGTTGAATCACTATATTGTACACCTGAAACTGTTATGTTTCTTTCCTTTTTTTTTCTTTTTTAACCACGGCTTTTAAAATTTACTTGGAAAAGCTCATCAGGGAAGACAAATTTGATTCTACTGTAACAACAGCTATAATCACAAAGTTCATGAAGATTTGGTCTGGCAGCTGAGAAACAGCATTATGTTTTTTGGTCCTTACTAAGATGCAGAGTTGAATGAAATTATATCACAGGTAGTCAATTTCTGGGGTGCCTGGGTGACTCAGTTGGTTAAATGTACAACTCCTAGTTTCAGTGCAGGTCATAATCTTATAGTTGTGAGATTGAGCCCTGTTTCAGGCTCCGAGCTCAGTGCGGAGTCGGCTTGTCCCTCTCCTTCTGCTCTTTTTTTTTTTTAATAATAATTTTGTATTATGTTATATTATCACCATAGGGTACATCCCTAGTTTTTGATATAATGTTCCATGATTCATTACTTGCGTATAACACCCAGTGCACCATGCAATATGTGCCTTCCTTAATACCCATCACTGGCCTATCCCAATCCCCCACCCCCTTCCCCTCTGAAGTCCTCTGTTTGTTTCCCAGAGTCCATAGTCTCTCATGGTTCGTTCCCCCTTCTGTTTACCCCACCTTCATTCTTCCCTTCCTTCTCCTACCGATCTTTCCGCTATTTCTTATGTTCCATAAGTGAGTGAAACCATAGGATAATTGTCTTTCCCTGCTTGACCTATTTCACTTAGCATAATCTCCTCCAGTCCCATCCATGTTGCTGCAAATGTTGTGAAATCATTCTTTTTGATGGCTGAGTAATATTCCATTCTATATATGGATCACATCTTCTTAATCCAGTCATCTGTTGAAGGGAATCTTGGCTCCTTCCACAATTAAGCTATTGTGGACAATGCTGCTATGAACATTGGAGTGCATATGGCCCTCTCTTCACTATATCCATATCTTTGGGGTAAATACCCAGTAGTGCAATTGCTGGATCATAGGGTAGCTCAATTTTTAACTTTTTAAGGGACCTCCACACTGTTTTCCAAAGTGGCTGTACCAACTTGCATTTCCACCAATAGTGTAAGAGGGATCCCCTTTCTCCACATACTCTCCAGCATTTGTTGTTTCGTGCCTTGTCCATTTTTGCCATTCTAACTGGCATAAGGTGGTATCTCAATGTGGTTTTGATTTGAATCTCCTTGATGGCTAATGATTTTGAACATTTTTTCATATGTCTGTTAGCCATTTGTTTTTTTCTTCTTTTTTTTTAATGTTTTTTTTTTATTATATTATGTTAGTCACCATACAGTACATCCCCGGTTTCCTATGTAAAGTTCGATGATTCATTAGTTGCGTATAACACCCAGTGAACCATGCAATACGTGCCCTCCTTACTACCCATCACCGGTCTATCCCATTTCCCCACCCCCCTCCCCTCTGAGGCCCTCAGTTTGTTTCTCATAGTCCATAGTCTCTCATGCTTCATTCCCCCTTCTGATTACCCCCCCTTCTTTATCCCTGTCTTCCCATACTGATCTTCCTAGTTCTTATGTTCCATAGATGAGAGAAATCATATGATAATTGTCTTTCTCTGCTTGACTTATTTCACTTAGCATTATCTCCTCCAGTGCCGTCCATGTTGCAGCAAATGTTGAGAATTCGTTCTTTCTGATAGCTGAGTAATATTGCATTGTATATGGACCACAACTTCTTAATCCAGTCATCTGTTGAAGGGCATCTCGGCTCCTTCCACGCTTCGGCTATTGTGGACAATGCTGCTATGATCATTGGGGTGCATATGGCCCTTTGTATGTCTTCATTGGAAAAGAGTCTGTTCATATCTTCTGCCCATTTTTTGATTTGATTATTTGTTTCTTGTGTATTGAGTTTGAGAAGTTCTTTGTAGATCTTGGATACTAATCTTTTATCTGTAGTGTCATTTGCAAATATCTTCTCCCATTCTGTGGGCTGCCTCTTAGTTTTTTTGACTGTTTCCTTGGCTGTGCAGAAAATTTTATCTTGATGAAGTCCCACAAGTGCATTTTTTCTTTTGTTTCTCTTGCCTTTGGAGATGTGTCATGAAAAAAATTGCTGTGGCCGATGTCAAAGAGGTTGCGGCCTAATTCTCCTCTATGATTTTGATGGAATCCTGTCTCACATCGAGGTCTTTTATCCATTTGGAGTTTATCTGTGTGTATGGTGTGAGAGAGTGGTCAAGTTTCATTCTTTTGCATGTAGCTGTCCAATTTTCACAGCACCATTTATGGAAGAGACTGTCTTTTTTCCACTGGATGTTTTTTCCTGCTTTGTCAAAGATTAGTTGCCCAAAGAGCTGAGGGTCCATTTCTGGGTTCTCTACTCTGTTCAATTGGTTTATGTGTCTGTTTTTGTGCCAGTACCATGCTGTCTTTGTGATCACAGCTTTGTAGTATAGCTTGAAATCTGGCAACATGATGCCCCCAGCTTTGCTTTTCCTTTTCAACAATTCCTTGACGGTTCGGGGAACTTTTCTGGTTCCACACAAAGTTAAGGGCTATTTGTTCCAGTTCTTTGAAAAATGTCATTGGTATTTTGATCAGGATAGCATTGAAAGTGTAGATTGCTCTGGGTAGCATAGACATTTTAACTATGTTTATTCTTCTGATGCATGAGCATGGAATATTTTTCCATCTTTTTGTGTCTTCTTCAATGTCTTTCAAGAGTGATTTGTAGTTTCTAGAATATAGATACTTTACGTCTCTGATTAAGTGAATTCCAAGGTAATGTATGATTTTTGGTGCTATTGTAAGTGGGATGGATTCCCTACTTTCTCTTTCTTCAGTCTCATTGTTCGTGTATAGAAATGCAACTGATTTCTGAGCGTTGATTTTGTATCCTGCCACATTACTGAATTCCTCTATAACTTCTAGTAGTTTGGGAGTGGATTCTTTTGGGTTTTCCATATAGAGTATCAAGTCATCTGCGAAGAGAGACAGTTTGACTTCTTCTTTGCTGATTTTGATACCTTTTATCCCTTTTTGTTGTCTGATTGCTGTTGTAAGGACTTCTAGTGCTATGTTGAATAATAATGTTGAGAGTGGACATCCTTGTCGTGTTCCTGATCTTAAGGAAAGGCTTCCAGCTTTTCCCCATTGAGAATGATATTCGCTGTAGGCTTTTCATAGTTGGTTTTTATGAAATTGAGGATTGTACCCTCTATCCCTACACTCTAAAGGGTTTTAATCAGGAAAGGATGCTGTATTTTGTCAAATGCTTTTTCTGCATCAATTGAGAGGATCGTATGGTTCTTGACTCTTTTTTTGTTGATATGATCTATCACACTGATAGATTTGCGAATGTTGAACCACCCTTGCATCCCACGGATGAATCCCACTTGGTCATGATGGATAATCCTTTTAATGTACTGTTGGATCCTATTAGCTAGGATCTTGTTGAGAATTTTGGCGTCCACATTCATCAGGGGTATCAGTCTGTAATTCTCCTTTTTGATGAGGTCTTTGCCTGGTTTGGGGATCACGGTAATACTGGCCTCATAGAATGAGTTTGGTAGTTTTCCTTCTGTTTCTATTTTTTGAAACAGCTTCAGGAGAATAGGTAATATTTCTTTTTTGAACGTTTGGTAGAATTCCCACAGGAATCCGTCAGGCCCTGGACTCTTGTTTTTGGGGATGTTTTTGATCACTGCTTCAATATCTTCATAATTAATTGGTCTGTTTAAATCATCAATTTCTTCCAGTTTCAGTTTTGGTAGTTTATAGGTTTCCAGGAAGGCATCCATTTCTTCCAGTTGTTTAATTTATTGACATAAAGTTGTTGGTGAAAATTTCCAATGATACTTCCTCTTTCATTGGTATTGGTTGTGATCTCTCCCCTTTCATTCATAATTTTATTAATTTGGGTCCTTTTTCTCGTCTTTTTTTTTTTTTTTACATAAAGAAGTTTGGATTTATTTTAAATAAGTCATTTGTTTTTGGTGTGAAATACTTTTGAAGTTGAAAATATTTTTCAAGATTTCAAAATTAGTTTGCATGAAGATTTTTACATCTGAATTAATTGTCACTTGTTTCTGGCAATACTGGTGGGCAAAAAACACTAAATTTTTAATTAGAGGAAAAATATCTCTCAGCTGTTTGAGTTTATTCAAGTTGGGTTGTTGTTTTACCCCTTTAAGCTTTTTTTTTTAATGTTTTTTTATTATATTATGTTAGTTATCATACAGTACATCCCTGGTTTCTGATGCAAACCTCGATGATTCATTAGTTGCCTATAACACCCAGTGCACCATGCAATACGTGCCCTCCTTACTACCCATCACCAGTCTCCCATTCCCCCAACCCCCTCCCCTCTGAAGTCCTCAGTTTGTTTCCCAGAGTCCATAGTCTCTCATGCTTCATTCCCCCTTCTGATTACCCCCCCTCTTTATCCTTTCTTCCCCTACCGATCTTCCTAGTTCTTATGCTCCATAGATGAGAGAAATCATATAATAATTGTCTTTCTCTGCTTGACATACTTCTCTTAGCATTATCTCCTCCAGTGCCGTCCATGTTGCAGCAAATGTTGAGAACTCGTTCTTTCTGATAGCTGAGTAATATTCCATTGTATATATGGACCACAACTTCTTAATCCAGTCATCTGTTGAATGGCATCTCGGTTCCTTCCACGATTTAGCTATTGTGGACAATGCTGTTATGAACATTGGGGTGCATATAGCCCTTCTCTTCACTACGTCTGTATCTTTGGGGTAAACACCCAGTAGTGCAATGGCTTGGTCATAGGTAGCTCAATTTTTAACTTTTTAAGGGACCTCCACACTGTTTTCCAGAGTGGCTGTAACAACTTGCATTCCCACCAACAATGTCGGAGGGATCCCCTTTCTCCACATCCTCTCCAGCAATTGCTGTTTCCTGCCTTGTTGATTTTTGCCATTCTAACTGGCGTAAGGTGGTATCTCAGTGTGGTTTTGATTTGAATTTCCCTGATGGCTAATGATTTTGAACATTTTTTCATGTGTCTGTTGGCCATTTGTATGTCCTCATTGGAAAAGTGTCTGTTCATATCTTCTGCCCATTTTATGATTTGTTTATTTGTTTCTCGTGTATTGAGTTTGAGAAATTCTTTGTAGATCTTGGATACCAGTCTTTTATCTGTAGCATCATTTGCAAATATATTCTCCCATTCCGTGGGCTGCCTCTTAGTTTTTTTGATTGTTTCCTTGGCTGTGCAGAAGATTTTTATCTTGATGTAGTCCCACATGTTCATTTTATCTTTTGTTTCTCTTGCCTTTGGTGATGTGTCATTAAAAAGTTTGCTTTGGCTGATGTCGTAGAGGGTGCTGCCTATGTTCTCCTCTAGGATTTTGATGGATTCCTGTCTCACATCGAGGACTTTCATCCATTTGGAGTTTATCTTTGTGTATGGTGTGAGAGAGTGCTCAAGTTTCATTCTTTTGCATGTAGCTGTCCAATGTTCCCAGCACGATTTATTGAAGAGACTTGTCTTTTTTCCACTAGATGTTTTTTCCTGCTTTGTCAAAGATTAGTTGCCCAAAGAGACAAGGGTCCATTTCTGGGTTTTATATTCTGTTCCATTGGTCTATGTGTCTATTTTTGTGCCAGTACCATGCTCTTTGTGATCACAGCTTTGTAGTACAGCTCGAAATCCGGCATTGTGTTGCCCCCAGCTTTGTTTTTCCTTTTCATCAGTTCCTTGGCGATTCGGGGCCTTCTGGTTCCATAGAAATTTAAGGAATATTTGTTCCCGTTCCTTGAAAAATGTCATCGGTATTTTGATCGGGATAGCATTGAAAGTGTAGATTGCCCTGGGTAGCGTGGACATTTTAACTATGTTAATTCTTCTGATCCATGAGCATGGAATATTTTTCCATCTTTTTGTGTCTTCTTCAATGTCTTTCAAGAGTGATTTATAGTTTCTAGAATGTAGATCCTTTATGTCTCTGGTTAAGTGAATTCCAAGGTAACATATGATTTTTGGTGCTATTATAAATGGGATGGATTCCCCAATTTCTCTTTCTTCAGTCTCATTATTCGTGTATAGAAATGCAACTGATTTCTGATCATTGATTTTGTATCCTGCCACATTACTGAATTGCTTTTTAACTTCTAATAGTTTGGGAGTGGATTCTTTTGGGTTTTCCATATAGAGTATCATGTCATCTGTGAAGAGAGACAGTTTGACTTCTTTGCCGATTTGGATACCTTTTATCCCTTTTTGTTTTCTGATTGCTGTTGCAAGGACTTCTAGTACTATGTTGAATAATAGTGGCGAGAGTGGGCATCCTTGTCTTGTTGCTGATCTTAACAATGGCTTCCAGCTTTTCCCTGTTGAGAATAATATTTGCTGTAGGTTTTTCATAAATGGTTTTTATGATCTTGAGAAATGTACCATCTATTCCTACACTCTGAATGGTTTTAGTCAGGAAAGGATGCTGTATTTTCTTTCCCTCTTCTTTTGAATCAGTCTGGCCAGTGGCTTATCAATCTCATTTATTCTTTCAAAGAACCAGCCTCTAGTTCTCTTCATCTGCTCTACTGTGCTCCTGGTTTCTAATTCATTGATCTCTGCTCTAATCTAGATCAACTGCCTTCTCGTGCGTGGGTTAGGCCTGTTCTTCTGTTCCAGCTCCAGCTTCTTAAGGTGAGAATATAAAAACTCCATTTTAGATTTTTCTATTCTTTTGAGAGGCTTGGATGGCTATGTATTTTCCCCTTAGGACCAAATTTGCAGTATCCCATAGGTTTTGGACCAATGTGTTTTCATTCTTGTTGGTCTTCAAAAATTGCTTAATCTGATTTTTAATTTCCTGGTTTACCCAGTCATTCTTGAGCAGGATGGTTCTTAGGTTCCAAGTGTTTGAGTTTCTTCCAAATTTTTCCTTGTGATTGAGTTCCAATTTCAACCCATTGTGGTCTGAGAATATGCAGGGAATAATCTCAGTATTTTGGTATCGGTTGAGATATGTTTTGTGACCCAGTATATGGTCTATTCTCGAGAAAGTTCCATGTGCATTCAAAAAGAACGAGTTTCTGTTGTTCTGGAGTGTAGTGTTCTGTATATATCTATGAGGTCCATCTGGTCAGTATGTCATTCAAAGCTCTTGTTTCTTTCTTGATTTTCTGCTTAGGTGATCTGTCTATTGCTGAGAGTGGAGTGTTGAGGTCCCCTACTATTAACGTAAATTATCTATATGTCTCTTTATTCTGGTTAAGAGTTGGCTTGTGTATCTTGCTGCTACCCTGTTGGGGGCATAGATATTTATAATTGTCATATCCACTTGTTGGATACATCCTTTAAGAATAATATCGTCTCCTTCCGTATCTCTAACTACAGTCTTTAGTTTAAAATCTAATCTCTCTGATATGAGAATTGCTACCCCAGCTTTCTTTTGAGGTCCATTGGCATGAAAAATGGTTTTCCATACATTCACTTTCAGTCTGGATGTATCTTTAGGTTCAAGATGAGTCTCTTGTATACAGCAAATGGATGGGTTATGTCTTTTTATCCAATCTGCATCCCTGTGGCATTTAATGGGAGCATTTACGCCATTCACATTGAGAGTGATTATTGAGAGATATCATTTTAATGATGTCATGTTTCCATGTGAAGTCTTTGTTTCTATAGATTGTAAATTTCTGTTCTGTATCACTCTTGGGGCCTTTTTACTTTCACAGAATCCCCCTTAATATCTCCTGTAGGGCTGGTTTGGTGGTTACGAATTTGGTCAGTTTCTGCCAATCCTGGAAGGTCCTTATCTCTCCATCAATTGTAAATGACAGCCTTGCTGGATAAAGGATCCTTGGCTTCATGTTCTTCTTGGATAGAGCTGTGAAAATATGCTGCCAACACTTCCTATCCTGCCAGGTCTCTGTAGACAGGTCTGACATTATTCTGATATTTTTACCTCTGTACATAAGGATTTTCTTCCCTCTGGCCACTTTCAATACTGTATCCTTGGATCTAATATTTGCGAAATGCACTATGATGTGATGTGGTGTAGGTCTGTTGTGATTGACCTTGGGAGGTGTCCTCTCTGCCTCTTGGACATGAATGCTTGTTTCATTTGCCAGATTAGGGAAATTTTCAGCTACAATTTATTGAAATATCTCTTCTAGACCTCTCTTTCTTCACCCCCTCAGGGATGCCGATGATTCTGACATTGGAATGTTTCATTGAGTCGGTAATCCCCCTTAATCTACATTTTTGAGATTGGATTTTTTTGTGCCATGTTTCTGTTTTAACTTTCTCTTTTACCATCCCATCCTCCAATTCACTAATTCGTTCTTCTGCCTCATTTACCCTGGCCGTCAGAGCGTCTAGTTTAGACTGCGTTTGATTCATAGTATTTTTAATTTCTGCCAGATTCACTTTCATTTCTGCCCTTAGAGATTCTATATTTTCATTAATATTTTCATTAATATTTTTTCCAAGTCTACACATCATCTTGACCATTGTTACTCTGAACTCCATTTCTGACAATTTGGTTATGTCCATATCCATCAGTTCTGTGGCAGAGGCCACAGTCTCATTACCTTTTCTTTGCTGGGGGAGATTTCTCCTCCTCGTCATTCTGGTGAGGAGAGGTTGCAGGGATGCCCAGAGCCCAAATTATTGACCAGGACCCAGGCAGTGTGCACTTGCTTTATAGGGACCTTAGGGATGTGGGCTTCTTGATTTTTTAGCCTGCGTTCTGGTGGAGGGGCCTGCCGCGCTGATACTCAGGCAGCCCTCTTTGGGTAGAGTCGCCCTGCCCCTGCGAGGGGTGATGGGGATGGGCACAATGTGAGCTGGTATTTCCTGGCTTTTAAAACTGTTATGTTTCTATACTGGAATGTTAACTAATGTTAAGTATACTGGCATTAAAATACAAAACTTAATTAAAATAAATAAATAGAAATACAAACAAAATAATGAGGCCTAGTTGCAATAATAGTTGTAGAGAAAGCCAAAGGTTTACAATGACCAAAGAGAAAGATCTCTCAAAAACATCAGAAGATCACAACAGAAAAAAAGAAAGTATCCTAAGCCTGTTACAAAGAATATACCCCCAATATTCTGAAAAGTGTTTTAACCCAAGCAGTTTACTCAAATGTATAGTGCTTAAAGTAATCCATTAGCTTAGAGGAAGGAAATAATGTACATTTATATGCATGTATCTCCATGATCACCAGAGTAGAGTGTGGTTTTGTCTTGAGACTCACATAATATGACACAATAGGCCATCGTCTGATATCAGGTTCACTTGATTGCATAGAATAATAGAGGACAGGAAACAGGAAGTCAATTAGGATAATGTCAGGTCCTTCTTCTGTGGAGATCCCTCTGGTTGGTTAGGAATTATTTCCCATCTCCTCTCCCTTGCCTCCCGTATACCAACTCAGTTTCAAAATGAATAAACCATACAGGTAGGCATGGACTACCTTGCCTTGCATAAGGCTCATGGTCCACAGGAACCAGTATCTTGGTAGCAGCCCCGATCTCCTCAAGGGATCTCCTCAGTTGTGAGAACACACCGCACACAGGAAACTGAGGTCTGAGTCCTGAACAATTTTATAGTGCACTCATAGCCCTCCTGGTCTGGATGCATTCCACCTATAATAAACAATGTTGCCTGGAAACACAGCTGGCATTCCCCACTTATCATAGCCCAAAATGTTTCCAGGGAGACAGTGTTTGGAGAAAGGTTCAGATCTGCTGTTAATTCCTTCCTCAGAATGTTTTCTAATGTACTTTGTCACTACAGTAGGTCATATACATAAACTATGTATTTATTTCGGGGTGCGTGTTTAAAATGTTTTTTTTTTTCTCCTCTGATTTTGGAGACCACTGGTTTAGACAGCAGTATTATATGGGTCTCTCATATATGTCCTGGCTCAATTTGTTCTGTACTGGGTTCCAGAACATATAGTTATAGAGCATCAGAAACACAGCCACACATTATTATCCTGATTTCCGGTTAGTTATTCCTGCCACACGAAGAAGAGGGCCATGGTCTGATGAAGCTCTGGGTTCTATTCCTTTGTGGGGATAATATGTTTTAAGGAACATTAGGACACCAAGAAAGTTCTCAGTACAGAAAGTTTGGTTTACACTCTGTTATTTAAATGGCTTGTTTGCCTGTCAGGGCTATTATCATAAAATGAACTATGGGTAAACAGATGCTAGTAATGTTAACTGTAATTTAAAATAATTACATAATGTTTACTATATACCAAAGATAAATTCAGAATGATTTAGATGTTTTATGTCTTCAGGGATCACAGTTTTACAAGGATAAAATAATATTGTTAAACCCTGTTTACAGGTCAGAAAACTGAAGTTTAGGAAGATTAAGTAATTTGGTAGTTTACCTAACTGATGGATCCTGGATTCAAATTCAGCCATTGTGACCCAAAAACTCATATTTTTTTACTACTAGGTTTTGGTGTTTTGGAGAGCTCTGTACTGAGAACTTGGTGTTAAGATTTTTTTTTTTTAAAGGTTAATATCTTGATTTATCTGGGATTGTGGTCTCTCTCATCTATCTGTAACAAATGAGAGAAAAATGCAGTCATTTGTTAGTATAATTAGTTATGCATTCTTTGAGCATTATGTTGTACTCAGTTAAAACTGAAAATATCTGTTTCTTTGTAATTCAAAATAGAGTCAAATTTTTAAAAAAGGTTCAGGAGTTCAAACAGATTTCTTAAGTTTAAAGAAGCTTGTATTGAGAGTTCTTTCTTTATTTTTTGGACATAAAAGGAGGCATATTTAAAATTTGAATTTACTTTTGTAAAACAAGGGTTATAAACAGAAAGTGACTTTAATTTATGCAAAGAAATAACAAAAGGCATCTGCAGAGTGAATTATATGTAACAATTTCTTATACTAACTTAATTGTCACAAACTATTAGTAGAAAACAACCATTCTAATACTGAAATCAGTGTCATACAACAAATATGTAATTCTATAAGGATTCTATAGTACACATTTTTATGGAATTAAATTTTTATTGATGTATAATTGATAAAATTATATATTATATATTGCAAAGTAATATATTTTAAGTATATACTGTGATGATATACATATATGTTGTGAAATGATTATCCCAACCAAGTGAATTAACACATCTAAGACTTTACACTTACCTTCCCCTCCCCCACCCCAGTGAGAAGGCTTAAGATCTACTCTCTTAGGAAATCTCAAGTATACAGTATGGTATTATTAACTATAGTCATCATGCTGTACATTAGATCCTCAGAACTTTCCCATCTTATAACTAAAGCTTTGTAACCCTGTGAAGTTAAATTTTGAATAAAGCCACATAGATTATGCTTCTGGTGTGGGAAAATTTACTGGTGGTAAATTTTACAGCTTTTTCAAAATGGAACATTTCTCAAAAAAAATTTATTACTAAAGGATCTAAGTAAATCTATTGAAATTATTAGGGGCGCCTCGGTGGCACAGCGGTTAAGCGTCTGCCTTCGGCTCAGGGCGTGATCCCGGCGTTATGGGATCGAGCCCCACATCAGGCTCTTCTGCTATGAGCCTGCTTCTTTCTCTCCCACTCCCCCTGCTTGTGTTCCCTCTCTCGCTGGCTGTCTCTATCTCTGTCGAATAAATAAATAAAATATTTAAGTAAATCTATTGAAATTATTATCATTTGTGCCAATGTTGAGAACTTAGAAATATCTTTGTTATATGAAATACCTTGATAATTTCATTCTTTAGCTTTTGGTTATATGAGTAAATAAAATGCAGTTATTCAAAATAAGGTTCTTGGATTTATATTGAGATTTCTGTTAAAGAGTGTGCTTTAGGTAGGGGACAGGAAATCAGTATTTTCTGGCCATTTACTCTATCAGTGTGCTAAGTAGTATAATGAGGTATAGTGGAACAATATAATATATGATCTTTAGTCTCCCAGCATTGCTAATTAGTTTGGAATTAAAACGTCAGTTGAAAGAGCTAGAGAGTATTTTAGACTGCATATTTTCCTGGTATAAACATATTTTATTTTCAAGAATTCAATATAGGCTAGAAATTTTAGAAAATTTTAGGCTTCAAGGATGAAATGATTAGAGATTGTTGATTGGTCTCTCTGCCTAAGCAGCCTTTCGCAGTAGGAGGAGCAGTTGCTTCCAGTGATTTTTTGAAGGTCAGTTTTGTTTTTATAGAATTTCAAGTTTTGAAGGAAGCTTAAAGGATATCTCTAGTAAGATGCCTTGAGTCTCCCATACAAACTGAGTAAATGTCTAATTCTGAAAAGCCAATTCTGTCTTTGGGAACCTCTAATTTTCACAAAGTTCTTTCCCTTTTGAACCAGAATTTATTTTACTTTAATTCGGTGACTTCAACAGCTGTGACTCTGTAGGCCATGGAAATTGAGCCCCTCTCCTTCAAATTGTGCTCATCTGTTCTTTGCTTGATGATTATTTCAAGTCTTATCATTATTCCACACTTTAAAAAATATTTTAATAGTTAATATTCATTGAGTACTTATCTTGTACCTTACTAATGTTTGATCTAATTAAATCCTCCCAACAGCCCTGGTAAAATCTGCTGCTGTTGCTGTTGTTGCTATTATTATTATTATTATTATTATTATTATTATTATTATTATTATCATTAACCAGGTGACAGAACAGGGGCAGTGGCAGAGGGGAAGTAACTTGTTAAAAGTCATGGTAGTTAGTAGAAGAGTTTGGGTTTGAACCCAGGAATCAGATTCCTGAGCCCACATTCCTCACCACTAACTTAGGCTGGCTGCACTTTGGTATGCTTCCCTTGTATCCCTTTTAAAGCTGGAAACCACCGTAAATGTGGTGCTCTGGGGATATATGACATGACATTGGCAACATGGAAAGTTTATCTTTTTTGCTCCAAATATTGCAGCCATTATTTAGGACCTAGTTGTCTTGTTCCATGATTACCCATGCCCTTAGCTTAACCTAATTTTCATACTTGTTACCTGTGTTTTAGATTTTTTTCAATTATTTATAAGCAAATCTATTGCATGACACCCTAAAAAAACACATTTCATATACATTAAACTCAGATGTTTCTTTTCAGTAGTTAAAGGTATCTTTAAAATATGCAAATTTTCCTTTCCAAGAGGTCAAAAAAGCATGGCAATTAAGAGGTACGTCATTAATATCTGTATGACCTTGCCAGATAATTTGTCCTTTCTTTTTCTTAACTATTAGATGGGATTAATAAAGTCACATCATCAGGTTGTCTCAGGTTTAAATAAGTGAATATAGCAATGTAGGCATAATATAGGCATATTCAAATGTTAGCAGGAAAAAAATTATACTTGTGCCAATACCTAATAGCTGTTTTAGGAAGAAACTCTACATTTAACTGTTTGAAGAGTCTTTTTTTTTTTTCTGATAAAGACACAGCACTTTTGAAGAGCCCAGATTTTCCTATCTACAAAGTAATTTGATGAAATTATAATGAAAACTGCTTAGCAGATCAAAAGAATATTCCTTGAAAGGGCAACAATTTTTATAACATTGTTAGGTCTCAAAAATTCAATTGATTTTAACAATAAAGGTTTACTTTGGGACTTGCAAGACAAGCCTCCTCCTGAGGGAATTTTTTTTATTTTAATTTTTAATATGCCTTTCTAGGAGGTTGCTATTTGCGTGCTATATTAAAGATATTTCAATTCAGAAAGACATTTGAGGGGGGCAAAAAGCCAAAACTGTTTCCTCTTTTCAGACATGAATGTAACTGGACATTTCTTTTTCATTTGAAAAACTCATCAGGAGGAGATATGTACTGCCATTCTCACTTACTGATAAAAGGGATATTGGAGGGAAAAGCAATTATGAATGTCACAAAGCTGCAGCTGAGAGACTAACCCTACTCCTTTGACAGGCATGTGGAGGGAATGCGCTGTAAATGAGATTTGGCACCCTGGCCTCTCAGTCTTACCTTAGTCAACACCCACTGGCTCTAGCTTGGAGTGTTAGGTGGGAGTGATTGTATTTTGCTTTTTTATTTATATGAGAGAGGAATCATAATGTGACGATTCTGAAAAAGAGAGGGGGAAGAGCCTCCTCAAACGCATGTATGGCAATGAGAGCCAATTAATTGTGTAAATAACATTTTTGTGCTAGCTCTGCTGGACTTCTCAGATCTTATTTTATTATATAAACTAATATAGATTATTTATATATTACATGGTACATTATTCTTTCAAACAGAGCTCTTTGCCATTTGGAAATACTTGCTGGCAAGAGTACATTGTAGAGCATGATTTATATTCTGTTTGAGTCCTTTTTTCTAGGGGGATTTAAAAGGAGTGGGTTTCTATGTACATGTTTCTAAAATCATTTATTCTTTCAACCAGGGGAACACAGTGGGCAGCTTTTGTCAACAATGACATTAATGAACCAGAGGTTTCATAGGAGTTTAGGCTCAAGAAGTTAACCAGGGTTAGACAGATATTTATGAAGTTACTTGGCTTACTGTACTGGCTTTTCCTCACTCCACTATGCCCTTAGGAGGAGGAAATTAAGAACATCCCGTTGGGGGATAGTGGTATTTATGCAATTTGGATAAGTGTTGATTGCCGATTCCCAGATATCTTCTTAGAAGCCACTTGCCTGAGGGCTCCTTTCACCCACACTGGCTTGTGTGATCTTCCTACTAGTCAGAAGCATTTGTGCCTAAAATGTCAATGGGAACGTGGTGAAGCCCAGGGAAAGGAAAGCTTAGAAGTGTTATGTTAAGCCAATTCTGTTCTAGCACCGAGGAAGAACAATTTATTTCCCTACACCTTCTTTTCCTTGTTCCTTTCCTTGCTTCTAGATTTGACTTGGCTATATAATGTATTGTCCAAACCAGACACTTCTGAGAATGAAATGGGATGCTATTAATTAAGCAGCGTCTTGTGTGTGAACCAGGACATACAGTGATTCCACCTATTCCTAGGTGTTAGGGGAAAGTTCTAGGGAGACTGAATCACAAAAGAAAACCTCACCTCAAGTGGGGGCTCTACATGGGTATTTGGGAGCCTAGAACCTTCAAATAATAAACACAATAGATTTGTTTAGCTTTGTCCCACTTTATAGATCATAATTGGATGTGCTCTACCATGTTAGGTAGAAGGTTGAGGATTTGCATGCTCATGGTCATGGCTAAATCTTTTGTATACTACTAATCACTCTTACAGGTAACCTGTTCTGAA
Organism: Ursus arctos; assembly: GCF_023065955.2. Taxonomy (NCBI): domain Eukaryota; kingdom Metazoa; phylum Chordata; class Mammalia; order Carnivora; family Ursidae; genus Ursus; species Ursus arctos. The sequence continues at coordinate 57,812,818 of NW_026622863.1, read as the reverse complement.
TAGTTTCTAGATGCTTAATTTCTGATAAGCGTGCATAATTATTATTAGTTTGACACCCTTTATTTCTACCTCAAAAGCCTACTTCTCTTTCAGTAGAGTAGGAGTCCTCTACTTGGATTCATAATCTCTAGGAATCGTTGAATGGTTACAGGGGATCTATGAATTCCTGAATACAACCCCTCTCCTCTTGCACAATGTGTGTGTGTAAATATGTATATGTATATATATTTATATTTAATACATTACACACACACACACACACTAGCTTTCATTAGATTCCCAAGGCTGTTTGTGGCGTAAAGGAAGTTAAAAATAACTGAACCGAATGAAGCTTCTTAAAGCTAGAGTTTTACTAGAGAGCCATAATATTACATTTATACATTTTGTGTCTCCACTTCAGTTTTATCCAGAGTTAAAAACAATATAGATTGTGGGGAAAATAAGAAACACTGGGGCAATTTTCTTCTCACATAAAGGTTCTGTAAGAACTTACCTGATAAATATGGTTTTGGACCTGTCAATTGCATTGTCATTTTAGAGGATAATGGTGAGACTCATAATAATTTCCAAGGTTTATATAATAATTCCGTTTTTGACAAGTACTGTTCTTAGCACTAATTTATGCACACATACATATATACTCCCCCTACATGCCTCAGAGTTGTTGTTGTCGTTTTCTTTAGTCTCATAGCACTATGAGGTAAGTACTATTATTATCCTCATTTTACAAATGGGAAAATGAGGCGCAGAAGGTTAGATTAAATGAGTATTTAAAGCCACCTAGCTAGGGCCTGATAGGGGATTGACACACAGTCTGACCCCAGAATCTATGCATTTAATTACTAATCTTTTCTTGAATTAATGAATTATTTATTCATGGTTTGGAAGTACCTTGCTTATGAATGAAATATGTTCAAGTCATGTGAAAATCTGGGATAACTGTCCAATATACCTATAAAAGTTGGTGTGTATGTGTATATTTTGTTTTGAGTAAGAAATTCAATTTTGTTACAAGTTACGTAGATTTCAAGGTTTTGAAGATGAAATTTAGTCCTCTGAGAAGACAGTAAGAAGAAAATGAAAATTTTTGTATTGCTTAATAAATGTTTCTTACAATGTTCAACCTTATTATGGCACAATAATAAATATAACTTTAAAATAATTCTAATGATAAAATTATATCTATGTGGTACTTTAACGTCCAAAATTCTTCTAGGTGACTTGAAAATAACAATGAAAAAAGCTAGGTTCTAGACTGGAGCTAATAAAAATACAGTGGAAGAGATACTCTTACCAGTATTCTTGGTACACTGTGTCTTTGTAGCTCTTTATTCAGTGGACAGGTGGTCCACATCTTTTGAAATCTGTTACCAAGCCTCAGAATGGTGCCTGTCCTGGCTAACAACATAGATTAAGGAGAATGGGAATTGCACAGAAAAAAAGAAAGAACCTACATGTATACTCCTTGAAAATATCCAGGGGGAAGAGGGAAATTACCATAAACACAGTATATCCAGAAGTACAGAATAGGATACACTATGTAAAATCTTATATAAGAGGGAGAACGTCGGGCTACAGCTGGAGATGTGGCTGAATGGTAGAACAGTCCAGTGCTCTCTTCTACCTACCCCATTATGTATCTGTGAGTTCCAATAGGAAAGAGAAAAGGCAATACAGCAGTGATATATCCTAGGTAAATTATAGTGTTTTTGAGGGCAAGAATGTTTCTTGCCCATCTTTATCAATGGAATCCCTGTCACAAGTCACCATTGAGTATGTCCTGGATTAAGTGGAATTGTATTAATTGGCTTTTAGCTTGGAATTTGTTGTCCTTCTAGGCCCTTTCAGGTTTCCCCAATTATCAAAACATTGCAGATAACAATAAAAAATAATTTGTGTATTTGTTTCAGTGTAATTGGATTCCCATTTTGGGACTGTTGCTTATGTTTAGTGTCTCTTGGTAATAAGTTCATATGGTAACTAGTATATCAATTTCTGTGCCAGAGGAATTAGCTTTTAAGTCTTGATTATTTAGGTTGTCTTGCAAATTGGCACATTTTTTATTAGGGATTTTTGTGTAATTCTGTGGCTAAAAATTCTTTGGATTACAGAAGAAAACAATTTCATCTCTTTGTTTCCTTTCACTTTTTGGCTTTTGAATTTTTTAGCCGAATATATAGAGTGAAGACAATTCCTCATGAATGAAGTCTCTCTTATCTGGGATCCAAATCTCTGTCACATAATATTTACATATTTCTCATATGTTAATAACATAATGTTCTATACAACTGTGGTCTTTAAGATGTGTTTTTCCCCCCACTTCTAATTTCCCATTTATAGGATTTTCATTTTTGTGTAAAAAAAGATTTTTTCTGTATAACAATTCTGGACTAAGGTCTTATGATTTATTTACTTTTGCTGATAGTTTATCCTGGAAGCAGGTAGGGGGTAGGTATTGAGGTCATGTGGTGTTTTCTCCCATAGGGATTCCATATGAATAGGTAGATTGATGTAGTATAGACAGAGCATTTTCATGTAGATAAATTCAGTTGTGCTGGAAGCTACTTTTGTTCATGAGTTTTTAATCTAAATTGCGAGTTTATTTTTTCCCCACTTTGAGGATAGGAATAGTGAGTTTCAGACCAAATTCTTTCTCACATAATTTTAATCTCACTTTTCTTCCTGGATCTTATTCATAATAACAAGTGGTCCTGGCTGGAGGTGAAGGGTAACAAAGTTGGGGAGAAAGGAGAAGGAACAAGGGCTACATTTAAGAAATATTTTTAGTACATTAATGTTTTTCTGAAATGTGAAATCATTCTTTTATTCCCACTGCCATTTTAGTGAGGCCTGAAAGCAGAGGATATACTAAGAAATATCGGATGCTTATACGTTTTCTTCTTCCTAAGACATCAAAGTCCTTTACTTTATATATCCGTGGAGTAGAGAGAAACATGGACTATCTCACTTTTTCAGCTAAGGAAAGTTCATAAAATGACCTATTTAACTTTACACACTCAAGGAATGTTCCGGTCTTGATCCTGTGTTCTTAGGCTCCAAGGTTTAGTTTTGCCAGCTGCATAGTGTCTGTGGCTAGCTACTTAAATTGCAGGGCTCACTGCAAAACAGAAATGTGAGGCCCTTTGATAAAAAATTATTAAGCATTTCAAGATGGTGACAACAGAGTGTTGGTCCAATCATGGGGCCTGTCTAAGAGCATGGTTCCATGAGACTGCAAAGGTCACATACCCATGATGCTGGCCCTGTCTGTGTTGCCCAGTCTTATATGTTGGACAACACCATCAGCAAGAGGTAGACACAATATGCGTTCCAGTCAAGCTGCAGGATGTAAGTACACTCAGATGTCAGTAGCAAGTGCCCAGGAAAGAATGAAGAGGCAAGGACCTGTCTAGACCAGACAAAGTGGGGTGGGAGTGAAAGCTTTGATCTGATATGTACTCAGATGCTTAGAGGTTCCCTGATGTAAGCTGGATTCTTAGCTTAGGAAAGCATGCCACTTCTACATGCTGCTAAGAAGTAGGTGGACAACTTGACTCGCTTGATAACTTGTCTGCTTAGATTAGAATTGGATCAGGGTCAGGGCAGGGCTGAGATCTCAGGATGAACTTAGACGTACTCAAGAGTGAAGAAGGATGATGTAAGTTGCAGACTGATTTAATGGTATTTCTTAACAAAGGTGAATGTGCATACATGGTTTACTTTACTAAATACCATTTCCTAACATCTAGACATCTTTTTTGAAGTTGGATTATGAGTTCAGACCTCTTCTGTGTTTGTTAAAGCCAGATGACTCCTCAATCATGTGTTTCAACAGCAACCCAAACAAAAAGTTGAATGTATACTTCCAGTCATTCATGAAGTCATTCAACGAATATATATTGAACGCTTGCTATAGATTATAGGCGCTGTTCTAGGCACCAGCAATATAGGTGAGGCACGGGATGACTCCTTGACCTTATGCAGTGTGCATTCTAATAGATTCCATAGAAGTCAATGAATTCCAATGGGTTTTGAAATAATGAATTTGAGTGTATTTTCTTAAGCTCTTTTTTTGTATTGGAGCAAAGTAAAAAGAACAGCTAGAAACAGGTTGTTCTATTTTTTCTGTAAAGAAACATTTTGTGTTATAGAATACTAGGAAAGAAAGTAGGTTCCTCATGGGACAAGGATTTTTTTCTCTACTTTAAAAAAGGATTTTAAAATCACAAACATAAAGGTTACATAAGTGACACTGCATTTGTTAGATATTTTTAACATGCAATTAAAGTAAGAATGATTTTGTGACTCTCCAGAATGCATGGCATTCTGTATTATTTAATTTTTGCCATAAAATATTTTTATGATTTCTGTGTTGTAACCTAGTGGGATTTATTCTGTGTACTGTATTATTTTGTATGACTTTGTCATTAAAGAAATGGTAGTATTGTAACTATAATGGCTCTTGAAGAAAAAAGGAAAAAAAAGAAATAAACCTATTTTTTGGAACTCTGTTGAGTTTTGAAAGCACATACTGAAGTCCTTATGAGTATAAAAACAATAGCATCCACAACCATGTATTTTGATACACCATAATATCCTTGATTTCTCATGATAGAACACTAGACATTCCAAAGATATTTCAAAATCTCTCCTTTGAAACATAGTACAACTAAAAAATGGGTGATAAGCATTCTTATTCCTACATTGTCTGTGTGCGTTCTTCCTCTACCCCTGCTCTATCACCATCTCAACTTGGCAAGACTCTTTGTTTACCATTCATGGACGTCTTTTTCCCTTCCTGTTTTTCCTTTCACATTATTTATCATTTAATTATGAAAGATACAACAGTATGTACGAGAATGTTCTCTTTATTTTAACTTCTATGCCCTTGCTATATGCAAACAGATTATGTGATTATTTGGTTTGAAAATCAATTCACTAGAAATGTGTTGAAGGTCTACCATGTGCCAGAAACTTGCTAGAGGGCAGACAGGTTTGGCAGTGAGTATGGACGTATGTGGGGTTATATAAATGCACGAGACATGCTCACGCTCAGCTGGATGTCTGCTTGAGATTCTCTCCATCCTCCCTGCCCCTCCCCCCTCCAAAATAAATCTTTTAAAAAATCCCTTTTAATTTGAGAGCTATATGTTATTTTAAGCTACTCTCAAGCTAAATGGCATAGGTTACCTGACTTAAAACCCCATTAAAATGTTCTTTTTTGGGTCTCATTTTGTAATTGTTTCCATCAAAGAAACATGGATAAGAGAGAAAAGATCTATAGACAGACAATGATAACAAATAAAAAATATCACTCATCAAAAAGAAAAACAAGCACAGAATCTCAGGTTAGATTTGGCTAAATAGGACGGCAAAGATACTGATGGGTTACATGGAAGCGCACTGGCAGATTTTGAACTCTGTGTTGAAAGGATAGGTATTGGGCATATCAGTAAGGTGCTTCATGCCTTACTGCCTATTTCCGTAACCTTTATAACAAATTTGTGTGGTGAAGATCAGTGGCCCCATCTTAGAATAAGTGAGAACGTTCGAAGCTGTTATCTTCCCAAGACCACACTGCTAGCCAGTGGCCAGGTCAGAGACCAAAGTACAGAGACCGTCCCCTGTAGGAGGCCTTCCCCAACCCCTCCATTCTGTCTATGGACAAAATCCTGAAATTAAAGACCAATGTATTCATTGAACAAAAATGTACAGCTCTACCTAGTTATAGATTTGGAAAAGGAGGGAGCATAGTTCTAACCAAACCAATTTATTTTATGTTAGTTTTCAAGTCTAGTAAAATGCAATAACTTACGTTTTAGAAGTTCTCATTTCTTTTGTACCAGTGCAGAATTTCTTGGAATTTTTAGAATATGCATTCTTAGAATATAATATTTCTTTAAACATTGTATTTGGTGCCCATTAAAATAATTTCATTCTGAAGAATTTTTAATAGAAATGTAGACTAGATATTATGGATATATTTGGATTGATAGATAAATATCAGATATCATCTCTTTATTCTGTTTACTTCACTGTGAGCATGTTTGTTTAAATTGAGTTGTATCTTATGTGTGATTTTTTTTGTTTTATGATTGTTTTTAATCCCTAGTATCTAATTTATTTCAGCAGATATACATGTCTTTCTTTAGAGTTTAATGCAATCTTTCCAAATGCAACAGAGCTTTTAGGAACATGCAGCTCTGTGTTTGTATGCCAGACAATGCTGATCTTCGTTGTTGCCCACATCACTGAGATATACCAGGCACCCCTGAAAGGGATTTTAGAATATTACATACCCCTTGAAATACCAAGAACAGCAATGCTTTATTTGACTGAGCTGGCCTGAAGATTTCTACTGCATAGTAACAACGTTTGTCATTCTACAGATCATTAGCAATGGGTCCTGCCCACCTGAACACTTAAGACCTGAGTAAATAAACAGTTAAGACTTAGTAAATAACATTCATTTGCCTATGTTAAGCAACCCTTTTCCAATGGGCGCGGACACACACACACACACACACACACACACACACACTTCCTTCCCCTCCCCCCACGTTATCTGACTTTATTTCCAGGCTTTTGTTATTTTGAACCTCTTTCCTTAATGTCAACTTCTTTAACCAACTGATTTACTGTATATGGTATAGGTTTTTGGAATGAGGGAGAGGAGGTTTCTAAATCCCATGCTTAGAAGACCATTTAGTTAATCTCTTACCTAAACAAAGCCTTAAGTCTCTCATCTGTGTAATGGGCATCAAAACGCTTACCCTGTTTATTTTGTTTTCAAGCTTAAGTGAGAAATAGATGTTTAAAAAATCCTGACATCCTATCTTAAATATTAATCTTCCTCTCCTTACCTTTCTCAGATATGTTGTAAGGATCCAATGAACTAACATGGAGTATAATGACAGGTGAAGAAGAGCCTAGAATTTGAGTCAGAACTGGGTTCAAATCTTGGCTCTGCCACGTATCAGCTGTGTGACTCTGGGGTGTTATTTAATTCATTAAAATAGTTTCTTAATTTGTAAAATGGGAATAATAATTCCTATGTCATGCAGTTGTTGTGCATATAGTGTGAAATGTATATAAATTGCTCTGTTTGGGGCCTGTGTTTACCACACATTACTAAGGTCTTATTAAAATACTCTAGCCCAATTACCTATGGTCTGACTTCCATTCAGCTTCTCCCAAGATGTCTTCTAAACTAGATTTTAAGTATTTGAGGATCAGGGACCAGAGTTGACTCCTTATCGAACTTTGTAGAATCACCTCGAATAGTGCCAAATACATTATGCAATGCTTGTTCAATTTCAGGCCAGTAGAATAAATGCCTGAGATTTTTGGCCTACCCACCTGTCAGCCTTGGGATGGTCAGTAGGAGCAACAGGTTTGGGTAAATCTTGACTTGTAATGAAAGCTGAATCAAATTCATAGGTTCTCCAAGTATAATACCACAATGATTGTATTATATGACTAGAATTCTAGGAAGGGTTCTATACTTGGCTCACACTTTTATAATAACCATTAATTTACTCTGTACCTAGGCCATATCTATTGCATTGCTTTAAAGAATGGGTGTGTGGGGTGCCATTGATGTTACATAATACAGCCTGCTACATAGATATATACTATAACATATACTATGCGCTCTGATGTCTTCAGTATGATTACTCAAAAGGATGAAAGTAATATAGATATATATATAGATGAAAATATATAGATGAAAATAATAAAGAGGAGAGAGGGGCACCTGGATGGCTCAGTGAGTTAAGCATATGCCTTTGGCTTGGGTCATGATCTCAGGCACCCTGCTCTGCAGGGAGTCTGCTTCTCCCTCTCCCTCTGCCCCTCCCCCTGCTCAGGTGCACTCTCTCTCTCTCTCAAATAAACACATAAAATATTTTTTAAAAAAAGAAGAGAGAAAGTGAATGAACATTAGCAAAAGGAGAATGATCAGGTTGAGTAGATGGTGAGTTCTAGCAAAGACTGCCTTGGCCACTGCTTTTCTAATTTTCATATATTGGATCTCTTTAGTCTTATTATTCAGTTATAATTTGGTGTTTCAAAATATATTTGCAAAATCATTTATAAAATCATTGTAGCTGTGCACACTAAAGTTAATTATTTGGTAACTTGAAGAGTAATTTAAGAATACATTCTTAGCCAACCAGGAAAAATAGTTTTGGATACCAAAATTTTAGTATGTTTAAAATAAAAATAAAACACACTGACAAATTTCCAATGGTTTTCAAAATCTTAAGTTTTTCCTCAAGATTTGCTTATGCAATAGGGATCTTTTTTGATGTTTTGCATGATCTGCCACTTGATGCACTATCCCCATGAGGTAGATCTTAATTTTTTATTAATAACTACATAAAACACAGAAAGTTGAATGGTTGGTCTTAGGAGGTCACAAAACATGAAACAGTCAGAATGGTATTTTAGGGTTATAAGCTTTCCTGCCTGATCAATTATTTTAGAGTCTTTTATGTGGTTTTGGTTATGGAGAAATTGAAAAATAAATATGTCTAGGGTCTAATTGCTGTATATTAATTATTTTCAGACCAAAGGAGATGCAAGCTTCCAGTTTCTGTTATGTTTGTTTAATATCTGTGTAAATCATCAAGGCCTTTTTTATCCAGTCTTAGCCAAATCAGATATGATCCCTATACTTTCCCATTTGTGTTTGAAGATACAGCAAAAGTACTCATCACTATAGTATTTATTGAAGTGAAAACTGATATATGATTGTATGCATGCATAATAGAGTTGAAATAAAGGCTGTGAAATTTAAGAATAGTTGGAAAGGTTGATGTGGTCTTCCCTACCTTGTATTTCTATTGTTTAAGGGCTAAAACTCTTGGTTTAATAATAAAGAATAATTAGAATTTATTAAAAATAAAGAATTTATTAAAAGTTTTAGGATTTCTCAATTGCTCCTAAATAAGATATATGAAAAGCACTTTTCAGATAAATGCTATGGAAAGTTAATAAGAAAAAGAGGCTATTTTCTTACACTGTGTCCTCTGATTTCAATTTCATTTTAATCTTCCTCTTTTTCCCTTAATTTGATTTCAGAGGGCTGCTGAAGTATCAAGCTAATTTAGATACCCACCCTCCTGGCTGCATCAATCCTAATGGAACCCACTACCAGAATGTTCACTCACCAGACCATGCCTTGGAACATTTTCATGAAACTTTCTCTGGAGGACTTTCAAAACCAGATGAACTTACCCAAAACAGATTCGTGAACATTTGTATGGAAGAACCCAGGTTTCAAGCTAATTTTCCACAGGTCAGATTAATTTTATATCTTTGATGGTCTCCTCAAAATCCATATTTCCATAATTATTGATCAGCATTGCATTTAAACATGTTTTTGAAGGTATATAACACAATTATAGAACATTTCAGGATGTTTCAACAGCAAGATAGCATCTATTTTTCCATTAGAGGCAGCTGGCAGTTCAAGAAGAAAGACCTATGATATTACAGAATATAAAAAATTCCTGGTCGTATAACTGGTCATATAATCTTTGCATACTGTGGCACTTGTGCTTTCCAAAAGAGAGGTGACAAAGATATTTTCCCTGTCCATTGAGAAAAGTAGTTTGAATAATAAAAACAATAGTGAAAGGACTAGTTATAATTATTATTATGGTATAGCATAATATGGTATGATATTATGTATAATATTATCAATGATAAATTGTAAAATTAATTTATCGAATGCTTGGTATCATCTGCTAGATGCTGTGCTAAAATGTACTGCATGCATAATTTCTTTTAATATTCACAATAGCCCTTTGAAGCAATTAAATTCATCCTTAATTTTCTGATGATGAAATTGTGACTTAAATACATAAAATACCTTGAGCAAACTCTACAACCTAATACAGGTAGAAGTAGAGTCCAAAACCAGGTCTTTGACTAAAATGCTTGCTCTTGGAAAACTTCTTATCCAAATACCCAGCAAGTGGTTCCATAAGGGCCCTAATCTTCCCATGGGGGTATGGGAGCTGCCGATGTGGGAATTAACAAGCTGTACTCTGACTATGGCAGGTGGAAGTATGGGACAGTGATGTCAAATACCTCTTTTCAAAAGAGAAGAAAGAGGAGTCAAAAAGCAGAGTGAATTTATAGATGACTTTGGAATGAGTATGTTAGTTGTGTGTTTATTTTTAATAATAATCCTCTAGGTTTCTCATAGACTTTGCAATTTTCAGAGTTTTCTTGGCTTCTCACAATGCTATCTGTTAGGCAGGACAGGTAATGTGACTCCCATTTTACTTATGTGGAACTTGATGCTCGAGGGGTAAGTGACTGTTTCAAAGTTGCAAGCCTGCTGCATTGCAAGGCTTGTCTTGTGATGCCTACTACCCACACAGCATCCAACTAAATATCAGGAAGAGGCATGATCTGTCTGCATGGAAGGAGTAAGGTCTGAAATAGCTATGTAAATAAGGTTTAGAAAAAAGTAACTGTTAAAATAAATTTGGGTCGGAGGGTTCCCAGTTATGGGGGAAATATGGCATGCTGTTCTAGGAGAAGGGTTGGCTACACAGGACAGGCTTCTGTACTTCTGAGCATATGCAGTGGGTTATCCTGGGATCGGGGCTATCCATCCAGCACACATGCAAAATTGTCACACTTTCCAAATTCTATAAAATACCTTCTGTTCATATTATTTTTATTATGTAAAAGTAAGTTGGAAGCAACATGCTTAGTATACCCTATATTTTAAAATACATTCATATACATATTTTATATTGTATATACATTATGTATATACATAATGCATATATTATGTGCATTAAAAATACCCAGGGTTGAGTAAAAGGCATGGCATAAGAAAACATAATGATATTGTAATAGTGATGTAATGGGAGAGATGGTAGCCATACTTATAGTGAATATAGGATAATGTATAAACTTGTCAAATCACTAAGTTGTACAGCTGAAACTAACATAACATTGTGTGTCAACTACACTCAAGTAAAAAATAAATAAATAAACTTAAAAAAAAAAACTTACCTGATAGTTTGAAGAATTCCAATTACTCCTGAAAATTAGAACATTTTAATACCTTAAAAAAAAAAAATATTCATACATATATCCAGGATTTCTTTTTTCTTTTCTTTTCTTTTTTTTAAAGATTTTATTTATTTATTTATTTATTTATTTATTTATTCGACAGAGATCGAGACAGCCAGGCAGAGAGGGAACATAAGCAGGGGGAGTGGGAGAGGAAGAAGCAGGCTCACAGCAGAGGAGCCTGATGTGGGGCTCGATCCCATAACGCTGGGATCATGCCCTGAGCCGAAGGCAGACGCTTAACCGCTGTGCCACCCAGGTGCCCCATTCTTTTTTTTTTTTTTTAACAAACATTGGACTGGTACATTTTTTTTCTAAAATTGTCTTCAGGTTTGAGCATTTAACTTCCCTTTCTTCTCTTTTTAGATGAAGATATTGTATATACATGTATTTTGTATTTATTCTGTATGCACAGAAGGAAATATGAAACAAAGTACGCATACCTATTAATGTGGCACATTACTTCTTTTATATTTAGTCTTGTTTGAATAAGTTGCAGTGAGCATCTTATTTTTTGCTAGTTTTTCTTTACATTTTATTATTTAAAATACAGATTACAATACCATTACTGTAATGTATGAAATAAACAATTGAGTAGGATATAAAGATTCCTACAACACAAGTATTTCTTAAAGTATATTTTAAAAATTCTCCATTAGACTTGGCTTTGGATTTCTGGACCTTTGTGCCTGTATTGTGCTGAGAGACTTTACAGGTGTATCCGGAGCAATAAACCAGTCACCATTATCTCGGTCATAAGTCATCCCTCAGATGTCATGGAAATCCGAATGATCAAAGAAAATTTTAAAGCAAGACCTGGCCAGGTGAGTAAGTGTCCAGCAACTTTTATTTATGTATGTATTTACTTATTTTTATTTTTATTTTATTTTATTTTTTATAGTGACAGGGAAAGGGGGAGAGACAGAGGAGGGGAGAGAGAATCTTAAGCAGGCTCCATGCCCAGCTTGGAGCCCAGTGCAGAGCTTGATCTCGCAACCCTGAGATCATGACCTGAGCTGAAATCAAGAGTCAAATGCTTAACTGACTGAGCCACCCATGTGCCTGAAATTCCCTTTATCTTCATATAATTTTTGAAAATTAGTATTTGTGCCATCATGAGAATACTTGAACTTCTTTCTTGGTCATTTAAAAATTATGTTTGTTGTTTTCTAGTATATTATTCTACATTGTCCCAGTGTGTCTGCATTAGAAAACCATCCATTTACCCTCACAATGGTAAGAAACTTGTTTTTGATTTTTAAAATTTTTAGAGTGACATGCATCTTTTTCTTTTGTGTGTGTGTATTTTACTTCATTCTAAAAATCATTCAAGGCAATCACAATGTCCAAAATGTTTAAGTAAGCCATTTTTTTATACAAAGAAATATGTGTTAAGAAACTTCATAGCTCTTTATTAGTTTTGGATGCTTTACAATTCAGGAAGCAATATATTTAAAATGTATTAAACCTGGATGATTCAAAATACAGAAAATTTCCTGGATATTTACATTTTTCCTTTTATGAAATATGTACCAAAATATAATATGTATGGTTTTCTTTAGAGAGACTGAATTTAATGGTAAAGAGAGTACTCTGAGTTGAGGTGGAAGCATAAGAAAATCCAAGAAGTGTTTAGAAAAGAAAAAGTCCATTATAATTGGTGCCCAGACTGTGTGTGGGGGAGGGAAAGGAAAATAAATTTGGAAAAATAAAATGGAATAAATAATCGGTGGGGGAAAGATCTGGCTAAGTAATGGCTTCACCAAATAATTTTAGCCTTTCAGACATTGTTTAACATTCTTTTTTGCATTATAAATATAGCATGAGCCTATTATCAAAAAGTAAACAATTCACTTTTCCTTATTTCCCCTACTTTTCAATCCTCTTTCTTCTCCAGAATTTGGCATATTCTTCCAGACATTTTCCTATATGCTTAGGCACATACAGATGTTTGACATTTGTTTGTTGGATCATTTGTTTTATAATTTGTTCTTTTCACTCAGTAATATATCACGGACATTTTCCATGTTACTATATTTGCATATGCCTCATTCTTTTTAAAGACTGTATTATATTTCACAGTAGGATAGTACTGTAATTTATTTAATATTTCCCATTGATGATGGAGACTGAGATTTTTTTTCCCAATTTCTAGCAAAAGCAACTAAGAACAGGACCCACATGTTTAAATATATGCTTAGGATATGCAAATAAAATTGAACAGATGGGGGAACCGAAAAATCACTGGTGCTTAACTGCTAGGATGTAGGGGTGGGGATATACTGGGAATGGCAACCACTTTTTTTTTCTTAAGATCTATTTATTTATGAGAAGCCAGGGAGGGGCAGACTGTGATGAGCATGGAGCCCAACGTGGGGCTTAATCTCATGACCCTGAGATCACAACTGGAGCCGAAACTAAGAGTTGGACACTTAACCTACTGTGCCACCTAGGTGCCCCAAGAATGGCAACCACTTTCAGATTTGATGTGTTAGGTTGAAAACTTGGAAACATTGGCCATGTTACTTCATCTTTGTGCATTTGTTTCCTCAGAGTAATATTGTGATAACAACAGTATCTATTCCTAGGTATGTTGTGTGTTTAAGTGAACTCCCACAGGTAAAGCATGTAGAACAAAGCCTGGAACATGGAAGGTGCCAGGCGCATGTAAATATATGCTAGCAGTTATTACTGTTTTTATTTTCATTGTGGGTTTGCCCCTTGAGAACATGAACTTGTGAAGACAACTAGGCCAGAAAAATCTATATTTAAGGGATAAAAGAAACAAAGGAAGTGTGAAGTGGTTAGAGAAAAAATAGACATGATTTGTTCAACAGCATTTCTTTAAAAGAAAAATATATTTTTGCTTCAGTGGCTTCAAATTTTGAATTCTGTTGTAGGTAGCAAACTTATTTATTAATGATTAAGGAAAGGTAGTTTGGCATCTCGTGAAATGATTGACAACATTCCATTTTATCAAGAAAGATGGCAACACTGGCCTACCTTGGGGAAGAAATTAATTTGCCATTGTTTCTTCAATCTGATGATTGATGAGTACAGTCCACACACCCTTTTATCTGGTGCTGTGTGGGCAGCTGGCTACAGTGAGAGGGGAAATGTGTTCTTATGAGGACTAGTGAAAACTTAGTTGCCCTCATGGGATTCAGAGCCGGGACCTCAGAGTCCAGGACACAGCCATCACCAGGAGCCAAGGAGCCACGTCATGTCCTTCACTGCTCAGGGATATGCATGCCCTACAATGTGGTTTAATATTGCCTTAATTCCATGAGACCTTAGGATCCTTGGTGAGTAAATGTGACAAACAAACCTTCCCGTATGAAGCTTCAGCTACAATTGCATCCACTACAGCCAGAAGCACTGTGTTTATTTCTGGTAGTTGTAAGATGCATTTCCATTTCTCTGATTGCATGCATGCCATAAACATGAAGTTGGTAATGTTAAAAAGAAGGGGAAGAATGGAACAGGGAGAAAGTGCACACATATGTTAATCTTTAAGCGGTTTAAAGAGTTTGGTCTACTCTGGGGTTAATCTTTCTTTGTGTGTGACTCTGTTTTTTTCCAGCTTTAGTGAGGTGTAATTGAAAAATGAAAAATTTGTTTATATTTAAGGTATGCGACTTGAGACTTTATTTTAAAAATAGTTTCTTTACGACAGCATTAAATAGAGAATACAGAATAAGAAAGGAAAGCCGTGGCTGAATATTAAATACAGAGAAGAGAGGAGTGTTTTTTTTGTTTTTGTTTTTACAAAAATATTTCCCAGCATACACAAAAGTAGAGAGAATGGTATAATGGATCGTCATGTTCTCATCACCCAGCTTCAGTAAAAACAGAGAAGATAGTTTACTTTTTAGTATACATTTTATAACTGAAACTGTTTATGCTCCTCAAAACAGAAAATCCAAGAATTTTTCTCTTACGGTACGTGCCAAGACTCTTCTAGATCTTTCTTTTGGTTGTCCTCGGATTCTTTCACAGGGCAACAGGACAAATTCAGAAAAGTGTGGCGTGTAGGACATAAGGGCTCCAGGTGGCCTGACCTGCTTCCGAAGCAGGTGGTTGGGACAAGCGCTGTGATAGCCCTGTGTCTGGCTGCAGGCACAGTTAAGTGGGGAAGGGGACAGACGGAAGAGGAGCTGGAAATTACTGGAGCCAGAGTTGGGAAAAGGAGAACAATTATATGTGATGTAAAATGATAGTGAATATTCACACAAAGAACATGAACTTGACAGTTCAGCTCCAGCTCTGTCACTGTGAGGCCTATGCCTGGGAGGGTATCTCTCGTGGTGGTCAGTACTTGGTAACTACACTATTGTTATTTTTAATAATCTCAGAATGTTTCATTTTAATTTGGATTTTTGTCTTCACTTCTGCAATTACGTTTTGTTTTTTGGGGTTTTTTGTTTGTTTTGTTTTGTTTTTGTTTTTGTTTTGTTTTTTTGAGAAGCAGGGATAGGACACCAACATGTGATTTTTCAACCTGAAAATGAAAAATTGGGGGGATATCACAGTAGTCTCAACTTTTGAAAATCTGTCATGGATTAGATATTTTTCCTTTGGGATCCCAAGGTGTAGAAATAAAACTAATAGTAAAAAGTTTTAGAGAAATATACTTTGATTCAAAATGATAAAGACATTTCTGACAATGAGGCCAGTCCAGAAACTTAGAAAGCCATCTCCCTGGAATGTTTGGAAGGAGCTTTGTGCTAGATCAGGACTTTTCAACCTCAACATTATTGACATTTGGGTCAGATAATTCTTTGATGTGGCATGTTCTCCTGTGCATTATAAGATGTTTATCAACATTGGTAGCCTCTACTCACTAGCTGCCGACGGTACCCCCAACTTGTGGCAATGAGAAATGTCTCCAAAAATTGTCAAATAACCCTTGAAGGGCAGAATTGCCAGCAATTGAGAACCATGATCCTAGATCAATAGTTGCCCAACACAGCTGACAGTGCCCTTAGGATAGTGCATTCACGGTTTGATATACATCACTTAGAAATTCATAGTGCCTCTTAACATATTGATAGTTCTGAGAAGTTCTTCAATAAACAAATTCATTAAATTTTATTCACATGTTTACTTAACACTTTTCATTTTCCTTGTTTTGGGTCTTGGCATAAACTAGTCTGTTCACCCTGCTAACCAACCTCTGTCTGCTTTGTCTACTTATTCACACTCCAAACGCCTGACATTCTCTATACGTCAGCAACTCCTCTCATCTTTCCCACCTCATTCGAAGTCACTTCTTGAGAAGCCTTCATAGACCCTTCCTATTAGGTTGTTTCTTGACCTTTTCATCTTATAAATGCCTGTGTACTGTCTTCAACACAAGTGCCATTTGATTATTTGGTTAATGCCTCCTTACTCCTAACCAGAAGGTCCAAGAGCTGTTTCAAAGATGCGTTCACAGCACAGCGTCTAGGACACAGGGCAACCCAATCAAAGAGTGAAAAACACCTAATACATAACTAGCATTTGTGATCTAGCTTGAGAAATACTTTATAGATAAATTCTCTTTTCCTCTTTTTGTTGTTGTTTTTTCGTTTTAGCATATTCTTGGAAGGTGAAGCTAGAGAAGAGGAAGTTATAGGGATTAAAGAAAAAGGAGAAATGTTTATGGCTGAAGTGGTTTTTCAGTTAAAGACTAGATTGCCAGTTCTGTTCTGAGTCTAATCTGTAAGGCCATGGTGGCTGTTTTTCTTTAGCTCAGAAGAGAAGGAGCAGGGATGTACTTATGGCAAAAGTGGTTGGGGGAGAAACACCAAAGGCAAAGGGAAACAATCCATAGGTAACATCTGGTCAAAAACAACAGGTCCTTTTTCACCTCCCAGCTCCTATTCCCTGGGCTAACAGTGGAAAATCCCTTGTTCCTAATTTCTGTGCTTATCTTACAAATGCTATCAATATTTCTTAGGAAGTAGGTCTTCATTTTTTAAGTTTAGGTTGTGTATTCACATTTGTTCTTATTTTAAATGTCATTTTTTTTTGGTAGCTGTATCTCATAGTTTAAATTGTAACAATAGTTGGCTTCCCCAAAAAATGTTAAGGCAAAGGCCATCTGTGTATCATGTACTTGTGTTGGCTTAGGAAATGGTTTGTAGCCTTCCCAGATTTTGGGGGGTTACTGGCTGGCTCACTCCTACTATCCCCCAAAGGAATTTCTATTTTCATAAGAGTGAAAAGAGGCAAATCTTGCTGCTGCCTAGGAATGAATTTAAGTAAAGCAAACATTTCTAAGCTAAATTTTACATCATGCTATTATGTTAATGTATTGTCTTTTCCTGCCATTTCTTTCTTTTTATCTAATTACTTCAACTTGGCACTTACATGTAAAATGCATGCTTCTCAAACATTTTCACTGGGTGTTTCCCTTAAGGGTTCCTGTGAAGTAAAGCCACACAAAGTAATTTCCCATTTGCTGATTCCCGCTAAGAAGTGTGTAAACACTTTATCTTTGTTAAGGATAATAGCCCCTACTAATTAAGTGCCTAAAAGTTCTTTCATAAACCTTGGAAATATTGTAGTTTTAATTTTTATAGTATTCCTATGAGTCATGTATTGTTTATGTTGTATAATGCAGAAAATAGTGTGCCTCAGATTAAAAAACATGTCCAAAGTCACACAGCTGGTTAGTGGCACACGGACCTGCCTGGCAGAAAGGTACATTGCTAGCTAGCTGTTCGGTGCTCTCACCTGACTCACCATCCATCAACATTCAGGGCATTCATGTGTGTGTGTGTGTGTGTGTGTGTGTGCGTGCGTGTGTATGAATATATATAAATATGAATATATGTATTTTAAAGATTTTATTTATTGAGAGAGAGAGAGAGCACACACAAGTGGGGGAGAGGCAGAGGGAGAGAGAGAATCTCAAGCAGTCTCCAGGCAGAGCTGGGAGTCCAATGCGGGGCTCAATCCCATGACCCTGAGATCATGACCAGACCCAAAATCAAGAGTCAGACACTTAAATGACTGAGCCACCCAGGTGCCCCAAGGGCATTAGTATTTTTGAAACTCCCCTTACTTTTGGATATCTTTGTTGCTGGACTCAAACAATAATAAAGAATTGCCATTTAAGAGAGACGTTTACTGAAACTATAAAAATGTTAGAGAAATATGCAATTGAAAGTTTTGGATTGTCCATACTATTAAGCTCTTCTCTATTCTGGAGCATTAAAGGTCAAATTCCCCCACTAGAAAAAAAAATCTAATGCTTATTTTCATATACTGTGCCAATGTACAAGAAAGTCAAATCTATAAAATATACAATTATAAATTCAGTAGTCTGACTTTCATTTTTAAAAATGGAGATAAACTTTTTAAAACTGAAAATACAAAAAAATAAGTATAAAAGATAAGGTACAGAAGTACTGTAGTAGGTCTCACAATTTTAGTCAAAGTACAACTAAGTTTTGAGTACTGATTTAATTAGGAATCCAGAGGTTGGAGTGTTAATTGCTTAAAGTGCTTTAGTGTTTCTTATACTTGACATTGACTTTCCCACACAAGGAAGATGTGCTAATCTGTTGGGTTTTCCCAGGAAGTCATGATTGTTTTCTGCTAATGCACCTGGATTCTCTCCAGCGGAACCACCAGGCATGTGTTTGCTGACAGGACTCATGGCGATCAGAGGCCATTGTGTAGTGTGAAACCATGGATTTTGGAATCCTGCAGCCTGGATTGGAGGCCTAGATCTCCCACTTAGTACTACGACTATTGACATACTTAACTTTGGTTCACTTCTTTATTAAATGTGGCTAATAATAGTAACTTCTCTATGCAGTTACTCCGAATCTTCATTAGATATAATCAAGTGCTAAGCATGGTGCTTGGCATATAAGTTCTCAGTAAGTGTGCAGCTGTTACGGTTCTTATTTCAGAGAATGGTGGGAGAACCAAGACAGGATTAAGCTGAGTTGTTTTATTTTGTTTTGTTTGCCTCATTCTGCGGCATGAAGTAACTAAGTTCTGGCCACAGATTGGTTGAGAAACAGTCATTTGAGGGAACTGAAGATTTGTGTCCTGTGGTTGACTAGCCTGTAGTACCTAATGTCTTAGGTTGGGTTTCCTGGGAAACATACTGAAAGGTACAGATTTTCCTGATGGAGGTTCTGGGGAGTGTGCTCAGGACAACACTGATAAAGAGTGAGGGACTGAGAACACACCACAGAAGTGGAACCATGATAAAGTCTCAACAGAGGCCTCTGCAGGTCTGACAGGAACTCTGCCTAAAGTGACAGTTCAGAGTTGTCCTATGTTGAGTTCAAGAGGCCAAAACTTTGTACTCTCCAACTGACCAGTCATTGGAGATCAGATATCTCCAGGGAGAGGCATGGAAGCTTCCTTCTGTGGCTAGCAGTTCCTGGGGAGGGCCTCAGTAATGAGCTCTGCAGGAAACACTTGAAAGAGCTGGGAGACTGAGGAATTAGTGTTTTGATGCTGAAAATTGGGAGGGGGGGGGAAGGAAGAGGATCTGAGCAGTGCACCAGTTTCCACTACAAATGACATTTAAATGTATGTCTTTAACATAAATATTTATATTCATTTATATAATTATAAATATATTTAAAAACGTAAATATATCTTTTGTGAGAAAATTCTTGTTTTTTAAAACTTGAAAGTAAATATGAGACACATAAAAAAATCCTAGGTTATCTAAATTCATTGAACTTTAAAAATGTGTAGTCCAAGGGGATTAAGAGGCTCAAACTCCCAGCTATAAAATAAGTAAGTCACAGAGATGAAAAGTATAGCTTAGGGAATATTGCCAATAAGATTGTAATAACCTGGTATGGTGGCACATGGTGATTACACTTATCGTGGTGAGTATTTTATGATGTATATAACTGTCAAATCACCGTGTTGTATACCTGAAACCAATATAATATTGTATGTCAATTACACATCAATTAAAAAACAACTTGTAGTCTGAATACCAACTTTGTTTTTTTTTTTTTTTTTTTTGCTTATTGTTGAGGAGAGGAGATATTTAAGGCATAGAATCTTTAAGGGTTCAAAGTAACCAAAGTAACACAATTGATGACAAAGTTAGATTCAGAATTCATATTTTCTGATTCTTCTCCCTCTTTGTACCTTTATGCCCTTCAAATCTGGGTAGAGTTTTACATTTTGTTCCTCAACGATGTAGTGGATCTTTAGCAGTGCTTTTCAGCCATGTACTATAATTACCAAAGTTTGGATTTTCTACCAAAACAAATCTTCTGTTAAGGTACGCTTTCATCTAATTTAGATAGGCAAATCAGAGATGGCTTTTAAAAAGCCCAAACTTAAGAAAGCGTGAAAACTTACTGCTTCCTATGAAATGTAGCATCTCTTAGTAATTACCTGAGAGGGACATTACTTCTGTTCATTGATATTCTTCATGGATTCTCAACTATAGAAATAACGTAGACTCTGCTTTTTTGTGGACATAATTGATTACAGTTTGCATGAATACCTCTATATCCTTTCATTATTATTTGTATTCAGAAATACACATGTGCTTTCCTGACATCTGTATTCAAAGTTGTGTGATTCATTATTTTTAAGCCGGGATAACCTGATTTCACATATTTTTCCATGAGTCAGAGACAAGTTTAGCTGTTAGTTTGTTATTGTCGGTGCTTTCTCATAGCAAGCCTGCCCTTGCCATCATTTTGCTGCTTTGTATTTTTAATCTCTTAACCAGTCACTTAGGGAATAGTCTTTCCAGTTTTCAATGAAAACCAGACAAGAATGGTTATGGATTCCTTAAAGATTGTTGAAATTTTGGTTATGATTATTTATTTCATTTCATGGGCTTAAATACAACCAGGAAGTCCACATCAGCTATTTTGATCTTGGGTCTTGCTTTCATTTGTGTAGTTTCTTTAAAAAATTGTTTTTCTCTAGGGCTTCACAAATCTTTTGCTTGGGCAGCTTAGAAACTCAGCAGGGATAGATGATAGGTTAGCAAGGCAATGATGTGTCTTAACCAAAGACCAGACACAGTGGTGGAAATTGTCCCAAAAAGGTCACTGATGTTCATGAAACTTAAGAGGACATCTGAACTCCCTGAAAATTAAACATCATCTGACTGCTCTAGCTTGGCTCTTTTCCAGGGGAAAAGAAAATATTCCTTCAGCGCCTAATGAGGGCCTGCGTGATAAATATGAACCTAAATAGGTCAATGTATTCAGAGAAAACCAGCTGTTTAATATTAAACTTGACTTATCCTATTGATATTTTTAGATGCCTCCTTTTACGTTGGTACAAAAGAGAACATGGTGAATAAAATCTCCCTTCTTCACTCACATCTCCTTCCAGCTACTGCCCCATTCCTTAGTTCTTCAGTTCTGTTTCTCTCATTTTCTCTTAAATCCACCAAATTTTTGCCCACAGCATCCTACAAAAACATTTCCAAGGTCAGCAATGACCATGTGATTGCTGAGTCCAGTTGTCATTTCCCATGTTCTCGATGGACTTGACCTTTCTCATTTTCTCTTAAATCCACCAAATTTTTGCCCACAGCATCCTACAAAAACATTTCCAAGGTCAGCAATGACCATGTGATTGCTGAGTCCAGTTGTCATTTCCCATGTTCTCGATGGACTTGACCTCTCAGCAGCATTTAGACAGCCAATCACTTGCTTTATTGAGACACTTTTTTCATTTTGCTTCCAGGACATCCAACTCACCTGGTTTTTCTCCTCATTTTCTGACTTTTACTCAGTCTCTTTTTGCTGTTTCTTGTCATTCCAATACCCTCTAAATATCAGAATACCCCAGTGTCCATTCATTGAACCCCCTTTCCTCTCTAGCTAAACTTATTTCTCCAATGATCTCATGCAGTCTTACTGATGCATCTGGGTGCTATCATCTCCCAAATGTATATTTCCAGCCCTGCCTCCAACTCTAAAATTCAAGCTTATGTAACCAGTTGTCTGCCAGAAACTTCCACTTGGATGTCTGAAGGACATCTTAGCATGTCTAAAACTGAACTCCTAACCTTCAGCCTCTCAAATCTATTTCATCCACAGTCTTCCCCACCTCATTTAATGCCAACTCCATTATTTAGGTTGCTCAGGTTGAAAACCTGGATATCATTCTTGATTTTTGTCATTTTTTAAATATAGTCTATATTCTGTCCACACATTTTCTTGGCTCTGCCTTCAAAACATGTCCACCATTTCCACAGTGGCCCCCTGGTCCAATCTACTACCATCTGGATAGCCTGCTAACTGGTCTCCCTCTGTCTGCTCTTGCTCACCTACCATTTTATCTTAACGAGCAGCCAGAGTGATTATTTTAAAATGAAATCAGATCATGTCATTTCTCTGTTCAAAATTGGCCAGTTTTCACCCTGAGTTATACCTAATGCCTATTGACTTGCATCTGTATAAATGTGTGTGTATCCATGTGTGTGAATGGAAGAGGGGAGGTCAGTGTGCCTGGAATACACTCAGAAAAAGGGAGGATGGTAGGAGATAATGTCAGAGAAATTTGGCATTTATAGAACATTGCCAAGACTCTGGATTTTACTTTGAGTGAGGAGGGGCTGCTGGAGGCTTCTGAGTAGAGGAATGGCATGATCTGAATTACTTTTTAATAGGGTTACTCTTGCTGCTGTGTTAAGATTAGATGAAGGGAAATGAGCAGAAGTAAGGAAACCAGTTAGGAGTCTGTTGTGGGTGTCCAGTTGGGGTATGATGATGGCTTGGACCAGGGTAGTGATAGTGGAGCTGGTGAGAAGGGGTCAGATTTGGAGTATATTTTAAGTGGGCTCTAACAAGATTTCTTGATAGCTTGGGTATGGAATGTGTAATAGAAGAGTTAAGGTTATCTCCCAAGTGTTTGGTCAGTGTAACTGGGGCTTCATTAAGCTAGGGAAGGCCATAGGGAGAACAGGTCCTGATGAGTGTTTGTAGAGCTCAGTTTTAGAATGTAAATTTGAGATGGCATTTAGTGTGCTTTCATTAAATATTTGCTGGGCTAATCAACAAAGTCACTAATCTCAGCAATCTCAGCCCTACTTTCCACTGTACAGGTTATTCCTACATCTAGAGCCCCTTCTGGGCCCTCTCTACTTGTCTTTGGGTTTGTGGAGGAGGAGTTGCCTGGCTTGTGCTTGGGGTCAGATGATTCTGGGGGTCAGATTATCCCGTATACAGATGTGAACACAATTCCTCTTTTTCTTTTTTTTAAAGCAAAAGCTGAACCCCAGCTTCTTTCTATTGCCTCTGAGGTCTGTTGTGAGGGGAGGATGGGCTTGCTTCTCAAGGTGGTCGCCTTTATGAGGGTAGTGGGATTTAAGCTTCATATGTTTCTTTCCATCAGTTTCCCAACCACCGTCTCATCCACATTTTACCATGGCAAATTTTTTTGACACCTCTCCATTGTTGATATCATACCCCATGTTATCTTTGCTGTTTTAGTTTGTGTTTTTGTATCCCTAAATCATCATTTTAGTGTTTTGTTGTTATGAGGGAGTTGAGATAAATACACACATTCCTTCACAGTTCATAAACATTTCATTTACATACTCTTCCAGGATCTTTCTGTTTAAGATGGAGTCTATTTTTTCTTGCAAATATACAAGTAAACACCATTTTTTTCTTCAAGTAAACAAGTAGACATTAAAATATTGTATTTGTCAAAATGTTTAGAGTCATGATGTTGCATTAATTGTGATGGTTTCTGTGCTCCTGGCTCATTATCTCCTCTCTTACTTTTAGAACAATCCTCATTTGTGAAATTGCATGAGCTCCTAGTATAGTCTCTGGAACACTTTGGATTCATGTTTGAATGTATGAATAAATTATAGAAGAATTGCCCATCGTTGAAGTCCTTATTCATTCTCAGGTTAATTCTCCAATATTTTGCTGAACTGATATTTGAATGCATACCCACTATGGGTAAGGTGCTATGGAATATACAGTACTGACTTAGAAATATTTATTTATTTATTTATTTATTTATTTTTTTTTAAAGATTTTATTTATTTATGTGACAGAGATAGAGACAGCCAGCGAGAGAGGGAACACAAGCAGGGGGAGCGGGAGAGGAAGAAGCAGGCTCATAGCGGAAGAGCCTGATGTGGGGCTCGATCCCATAACGCCGGGATCACGCCCTGAGCCGAAGGCAGGCGCCCAACCGCTGTGCCACCCAGGCGCCCCTAGAAATATTTCTTGATCTCAAGACATTGTAAATGTATTTTAATACAGAGAGAAATTACATAGAATTAAAGAGGTTGACCGTAATAAAGGGCATAAAAGTCAAACAATTTAGGGCGTCAGGGAAGTGAGGAATATTCATGGCAGGGAAAATCAGGATTTCTTCATGAAAGTGGTAGCATTTGAGATGACTCTTAAAGAATTGCTAGGGTACAGTATGAGAAATGGGAATGGAGTCATTCTAAATGAGTAGACTAATAAGTGGGAAAGTGAGAGGCCAGGGAAATGTATTAGCTGATCCATGTTGGCTTAGATGGATTAGAGTGGTCAAGGAGGAATATGGAATATAAAGTTGGAAAGAATTGGAACAGGTGTGGTTGGCTATAGACTGTAGGAAAGAATATGGGTGTTTTTCCTTAGGAGGACACAAAAGGTTAATCAGTAGGAGATTGCTGTAGTCAGACATTTCCTTGGTAAGATTATTTTAGAGGACTTGAAAATCGATTGAATGTTGGCAGGAAGAGATATACATGATATTCCTCTGAGATTTGAGCTTCTGTTCTGATAAAGGCATAGGTTCTATGTCCAGACATAAGAGAATCAGAAAGAGAGACAATTTGAGAAGTGAGGTAATAAGATTTTTAAATATAATACATTG
Organism: Ursus arctos; assembly: GCF_023065955.2. Lineage (NCBI taxonomy): Eukaryota > Metazoa > Chordata > Mammalia > Carnivora > Ursidae > Ursus > Ursus arctos. The sequence goes on along the minus strand of NW_026622863.1, from coordinate 57,787,882 downwards.
AGAGTGAATTTCATGTGGAAACGTCTAGCAGGCATCGAAACTAGAGCTTTGGAAGAAGGGGTTGAAAAGAAGACCTGACAATAATGATTAAAGACTCATGTTCTGTGATCATTTTCTCTGGCTTAACAAATTTGTTATATTGAAAATATAGTGTTTAATATAGTAACATCTACTTTAGAATCATTTTTATTTATTATTGCAAGGCTCTTGATTTAAAAACAAACACATTGTGGCTTTTAAATTTCTTTTCCATGTTGAATAAATCATTGCACAGTGACATCATTTTTACATTTAATTCTCAAATGTAAGATGATTATGTAATATCTGTTTATATTTTTGTGGGACTGTTATAAAATCATTAGTCATTTGAGCACTTTAAAAACCCAATGCCATATTGAACAAATAATTTGAAGGAAAACATTTTTACTCAAGGATATCAAAATAGAAATTCTTCCAGATCTGTTCTTTCTTACAAATTTGGTCACTTTATTTTTTTATCCTTGAACTGGGTAATATGTATTTTGGTACACATGTTATGGTCAACATGAGCCGTACTCTTTCTCTTCATCTAGGAAACTTAAGTAAGACTAAGTTGAAACTCACAATGTCTTATTGTTTACATTTTAAATTAGGTTTTAAAAATATTTAAAATTATAAATATTACAAAGACTAATAATTAATTTAAAATGGAGATGTATGTGAAATGAGTTCTCATTTTCTGTCTTCAGTTTTGCTTCCTAGAAGTTAATATTCCTAATGCTATATTATGTATTCTCTTCAATTTATTTCTCTGTATAGAAAAAATGTTCATATCTGTTTTTATTTTAATAATATAAGCTTAAGTACACATATTATCCTAAAACTTTTTAAACTGAAAACTTGTCATAAGCATAATTCCTTATTAATATTCTCGAAGAGATAGATAGCCATAGATATCTGTACTTTACTATTTCTTCTCTTTGAAAAGTGTTTTTAAGCACTATTAAAAAGATAGTGAGAAGACATAGCTAGAAAGAAGTTGCTTATGGCCAATGTCAAAAAGGTCTGTGTTTTCCTCTAGGATTTTGATGGTTTCCTGTCTCACATTTAGGTCTTTCATCCGTTTTGAATTTATTTTTGTGTATGTGTAAGAAAGTGGTCTTGGTCTGGTTTCATTCTTTTGCATCTTGCTGTCCAGTTTGGTGTGTACACACACACAGAGGAATATTATTCAGCCATAAAGAAGAGTGACATCTTGCCATTTGCAATGACAGAGATGGAGCTAGAGAATATTATGCTAAGCAAAATAAGTCAGCCAGAGAAAGACAAGTATCATATGATTTTACAAAACAAACAAGGGAAAAAAGAGAGAGAGACAAACCAAGAAACAGACTATTAACTATTGAGACAAACTGATGGATACCAGAGGGGAGGTGGGTGGGGGAATGGGTGAAATAGGTGAAGGGGATTAAGAGTACACTTATCAGGGGCACCTGGGTGGCTCAGTCGGTGAACCATCTGCCTTCGGCTGAGGTCATGATCCCAGCTTCCCTGCTCAGTGGGAAGCCTGCTTCTCCCACTCCCACTGCCCCTGCTTGTGTTCCCTCTCTCACTGCCTCTTTCTCTCTGTCAAATAAATAAATAAAATCTTAAAAAAAAAAAAGGAGTACACTTATCATGACGAGCACTGGGTAATGTATAGAATTGTTGAATCACTGTATTGTACACCTGAAACTAATATCACACTGCATGTGAACTAACTGGAATTTGAATAAAAACTTTGAAAAAATTAAAAAAAATAAGAGATAGTGAGGAAGCATTAAAGAATCACTACACTATGTTTTAAGCAACATTAGTGAATCTGAACATTTTTTGTGCAAAGCTACTAGAATTTGATTCTAAGATCTCCATTCGTTGTTTTAAACCACACGTGCTGAAACCATTCTGTGTGTTAATCTGAGGCAATATGATTGGGCAAAGACTATGTTAAATTCTGTGTTCTTTTTCCTAGCTAATTTGAGAAAATATCAGTAACTTATAAGGGTATTATTCCTAGAGTTTGAAAGAAACAGTACTATGTTTTATCTATTCGAAATCAGAACAGCCTTAAAAACTGTACTGATACATCTGTCCAGCATCACAAGAGGGAGGTTTGTAGGCTCCGAAAGGACCAGAGGGGATGTTATTATATGCAAGTATCTTTTACAATGTTTGCACTGAAAGAATGGACTAGAGATATGTATATTTGAGAAGATATATGTTTTCCTTTAGAATATGAGATTATAACAAGCCAGAGGCACACTCAGGCATCCCAAGACTAACTTTTTTGCTCTCTATTCTGATACCTTCTTGGCTTAGATCTTTTTTATAATCTAAGAGGTAGTTCACAATGGGGGAAACATCAAGCGAGACATGGACAAGCAGACTGGTAGCTTGGAACTCTGTTGCGGTTCTTGCTTTCTGCAAGCTACAAATTTTACTGCATAGAGGCTCTGGCCAGCATTAAATAGTATGAAGTAAAAATGATAGGTGGTTTTTACAGATCACACCATCTTACTAAAGGTATAATTATTAAGATATACTGGTTAACAAAATTTAATGATCTCGGAGTTATTAAAAGCCAGAATGCAAATGAGATAAATATTAGAGTCAGAATTATAAATGGAATAACATTTTAATAGTACAAATAGTATTTAAATAACATCATTTTTATAGTATTTTTAATTTATTTTAATATTTTTATCATACAGTAATGATTCTATTAGAAACACTGATTGCAGAAGAGTAGTTTGGAAATGCCATGTCACATCAATTCCCAACCCTGAACATATATTAGATCATGTACTTTTTAGTATGTTTATGATTTGCAGAGAACAAGTGAGCAATACCTACATTTTTATTTTAGTGTTCTCACTGGTTTCCAAGCTGCCTTTCTTGTTTTTCTGTGAGTTCTTTACATTTCTCCATGGTGTCTTCATCTCCCCTATTTCCTCTTATAGCATCCCAATGTGACCTACATTAACTGGTTGACACAGTAAGCTTGAGGATCTTAGACTTGCTTTATACAACCCATTCTCTATTACATGGTCCCTAGGACCACATATGACTTCAGCTCATATTTCCCCTTAATTCTTATTGTTGGATGTCGATTCTAGTAATCTTCAATAAATAACTTTTCTTCCTCCTACTCCATTTGATTTCTCACGTGACCCTTACCCATTTTCCATGTTTGCCTTAGTGGAGACAGTGACTTGCCATAGTTAAGAACTATGTAGTCAGATAGACTTGGATCCAAACTCTGTCTCATCTTCTTACAAGTTGTATGATCTTGGGCAAGTTCATATTTTTAAGTCTCAATTATTCAGTTTCCCTAACTATGAAAGACAGGGGTTATTGCAAGATTTTGGAGATAAAGCACTTGGCACTGCCTTTGGCACATGGTACTCAGTGAAAGCTTGGTAGTTACAGGTTTGAGAAGTTAGCATTGGAAAGGGGGGACTAATTTCTATAAAAATCAGGAAAGGACAAGATATTGTATGATAACAAAGGGATGTTTTAGGAAGTAGGACAGTTGAAAGAACTTTCATCATACAGTTAGAAATAATAGTGTGTATAAAGTTCTTACCCATAACCCTTAGGTTAGATGTGTTTTCAGAATTCAGAATTTTGTGGATTTTAAAAGGTATGTATATTTCATATATTACATAAGATCTCTAGCAGGATATGAGGTAACATTCTTAAACAAATGGATATTCCTTTTTTTTTAAAGATTTTATTTACTTATTTGAGAGAGAGATAGGGAGAGAGAGACAGCATGAGCGGGGAGGAGAGGGAGAAACAGACTCCCCACTGAGCAAGGAGTCCAACGCTGGGCTGGATCCCAGGACCATGAGATCATGACGTGAGCCGAAGGCAGACACTTAACCGACTGAGACACCCAGGCACCCCAACAAATGGATACTTCTGTAGGAAAACACTTCTGTATGAATTTTTATACAGAGGTATTAGCCTCCCATCATTACTCTCCCATAAATTCAATTCAGATATGCCACCAAATGAGTTATGAAAAAACTTACTTTTCACAACGTTTGAATCTGGGGATTATGGATGAAGGATTGGGGTTCTGAAAAATAAAAGGAGATTCTGCATTTCCTTATTGTGAGCCAAAAATTATTCTCTCATTTTAGTGATGTGGATGTTTTCTACATTTCGTATTCGTGGGGCCACGGATACTTTTCTTACTTCCATAGCCACACTCATTCCCCTTCCCAGGTACCCTTGCCAGTTCACTCCAGATTATTTCTTCTGCGAATTAAGGGAAGGAATGAAATAGAACTCTTTCAGTGGGAGTTTGCTTGTCGGACATGGAAAATTCAGGTCACATTGGGAAATGTTTTTTTCTTTATTCCTGGAATTTGTTAAGATGTGAAGTGTATAATAATATCTGGAGAGAAAAAAACATTAAAATCATTAGTCTCCATTTCTTCCTTTGTGGTTAAAAGCTGTGTCCTTTGAAATATTTTAATTCAAAAGGCATTTTGGCAATATCTATTGTTAAATGTGATATAGTAGCAATTTTAGACTGTGTGTATTTTTTTATATAGATACCTATGGGTTTTTAGAGAAATGTGTATTGTTTTATTGACTGGTCAACATTGCTTATTTCTTCCACTAATGAGAATCTATATTGATTTTTAGTTCATTCCTTTCTATTTCTATTGATTTGGGGGACTTGCTATGAGAATGAAAATTGTAATTAAATCATAGTTTGGTAATACATAACTATTACTCAGAATTGATTCCAGTGGTTTTTGGTTTTGTTTTTTTAGTGTCCTACTGAAACCAAAGCAACTTTTGGGGTCCACCTTAAAATAGTAGGAGACTGGACAGGTATGTGGAACATAGAGTTTGAAGGTACATGCTTTGAAAATAATGGGTCATACAATAGTTTGCATGTGTTTAAGTAGTAGGACTACTAGCATATATAAAAATGTGTATATGTTCTCAAGCTGTTGTTTTGTTTTCTTTCTTTGCATATACAGTTTTGATAGTCATATTTTCTTCTTTTAGGATGCATTTTTGGAATTCAAATACCTTGGATATCAATAATTGTTAATAATGTATTGTTTGCTCTGCTTGCAAATCATTGATTTCTGCCTACTTGTCAAATGCACAGGCAATAGTGGGAAGAATGAACTGTGTTTTTTAGAAAATATGATTTTAAAATAAGTGGCTGGTTTTACTCTCAAAATAATCAATATCTGGGATTGGGATTTATATTGTGATTTAAATCTTCCAGTTCTTGCATGACCTTTTTGTGATATTACCTATGTGTATATATCAACTCCACAGCCTCTTTGGAATAGTGGTCATTTTTAATGGCAAATCTATTAGTGATGTGTTACTCATTTATTCAATAAAACTTTTGTATTTTCTGAGAGATGCATTTTATTAAGAGTTCTGAATAAATAAAAGAAACATTCATTCTTCTATTCCCTTGGTCCAACACAGTGACTGACAAGTGAGTGCTCAGTAAATGTTAGCTTGTTGGCTAGTTGCTTAGTTTGGTTGCTCAAAAGAAAGGATGCAGATATAGACATGAATGCAAGTGTAAATAAAAATATTTTCTAATTGAGTGCTAAACTAGGAACAGGGATCAGAAAAAAGATAGATTTAGTGTAGTCTAGGGTTATAAGAGGAGATTTACAGAGAAGTTGGAATTTAAGCTGAACCTTGAAAATCAGGCAAATGAAGAAGGAAGTAAGTCATTTTAGTAAAATTCACAGCATTGTCAAAGATCAGGGAAGGTAATGTGTAAACTATTTCTGAGAAAGGTAAATAAATCAGCCTAGCAGAAGCAAAGATGTTATTCTGGAGAGTATTAGGGAAAAGACATTTAGAGTCAGCTCGGTGAAGATCTTGAATGCCTTGACAAGATAATAAAATAACTTGAAGATGCTGGAGAACTTTTGAAAGATTTGGAACATCATAACAAAAATAGTATTAATAATTTGCTAGTTGGATAGATTAGAATCAAGGAAAGACTTACTGGTACTGGGAGGCAGAGGAGAAGAGGCAGTGGAGGGGTGGGAATGGAAAGAGAACTAGAACGAATGGATTTGCAAGCACAGGTGAGAAATTAGCACTGGAAAGGGGGGGACTAATTTTTGTAAAAATCAGGAAAGGACAAGATATTGTGTAATAAGCAAGGGGTATTTTATGAAGAAGGACATTTGAAGAGCTTATGTCATACAGTTAAAAATAATAGTGTGTAAATTATTTATCTGTAGAAAGGGCAGCCAGCCTGAAATTGGAGACTTGATGAAAATGGAAAAATATGCAACATAGTATTTAATGGGAAAATGATGAAACTGATCAAAAGATCTTTGAGCAGTAATGACCTATTTGGAATTATAAAAAATCAGGCTTCAATAGATGGTAGTTTATTTGATTGCATTCAAAAGAGATCATGGAAGCCCCTTGTTAGAGAAACACTGGTGTAGTATGAAAATAGTAATTCTCATCATAAGCCCAGAACTAGTTGTTATAATCACAGTTGTTTTGCACTATTTGACAAATAAAGAACAAGTAGAGTTCTTCTTAGCTAAGAATACCAATGAAGTAAGAATTAACTTCAGTAATGAACGGTAATCAATGAAATTCTATATCTGAAGGGAAACAAGCACAATGAAGATATAATTTAATTCATCATGGTAAGGAGAAACTTTATGATGGATTATTACTAGCTATTGTTATTGAGTTTCTTCATAAAGTTATTTTCTATTGTCAGTAACCCATTAAAATAAATGATTATCTCATCATTTATTTCAATTTTTTCTATTAGGAACACTTAATAGTTTTAATTTTATCCTCCTTTTTTATGTACTGTGCCATTGAGGGAGAAACAATATCATTTTATTCAGAGTTCAGTTCCAGTCAGATGCTTTTCAATTAATAAACCTTCTTGGTTGTTGACTTCAAATATTTGTTGACTTGGAAAAAAATGTCAAGTGTTCATGCGTAAAACCCTTACATAATTCTGCACTAAATAATATCTGGCACTTTAGTTCAAAAAAGGGTTTAGTTGTCTTAAAACAATGGAATTATAATTATGGAAGGAAAACTGGGAAATTACTCCTAAGATCATGGTTTTTGTCCTAAAAGAATTGATTAAAACTTAGTATTAAGAGAAATAGGCGTGGGAAATATCAAAAGAGTGCTTTAAAGTTGAATGTCAGAGGTTTGCTTTTCTAAACTGACAGATATTTTACAGTTACTTTTTTCTTCCCTGATATATGTTCTGCCTTGGGCAGGTTGAAAGAACAGGTTTTAGACTGCCCCATGAATGATCTTTCCAAGACTAATCAATGATACCAACAGCAAAGTGACCAAGAAGCAATTTAAGCAGCTGCATAGCCTAGGACAAGGAGGCCTCAAAGTTGCAAATTTATTGTCTAGCTTTTTATTTTAACCAGGACTCTCATTGTACCTTTTAAGTATGTGAAAGACTCATTAAGTTTGGAAGACCCTTCAAACCTCAAACACAATTTAGGTTTTTCCTTGAAATGATGGTGGTAGAATGGGTAGAGTAAATTGCTCAAGTGGGTTTATCACTTAATTAATATTTTGTTGCTTTTCTAGAATCAGTCATACTTCCCAATTTCAAGTACATGGTCACAGATTGCCTACCGGTTTGATTATCATTCTAACTATCCAAAATGTTTTGTTTCTTTCTACATTAGATGTCATTACTATTGAATAATGTTTGAGGTGATATTATACCGTTGGTTTTTTTAGTGGTCTAAATACCAGCTTACTCTAGAGAGGTTAAGTTTTACTACAAAAGCATTATGTGCATAATACCTGCATTGAAATTAATCTAAAATTTTGTCACTTTTACATTCAATAATTAATGGACTGACAACTGGATAAATATGCAGCAGAGGGCTTATTGTATATATTATATAATAGCTTTCCTTGAATCTGTGGTATCAATTTGTATCAATTTATTGTTTTGAAAAATATTGCTACAATCAGAAGATATGGTTCACTTTGAGGATCAAAGTGGGAAAACAGGGCCATATAACATCATGAATTTGCTTTAATACATAATACATTGATACTCATAGTACAAGTAACCTTAGATAGAACTTTAGTTGAGGACTAGACCAAAAAAAAGAGTTGAAAATTCTCTCTCTGTTTATTTCTATATCACCAAATTAGCCAGGCACATATTATACTTCATCTAGCTGATTGTTTGTGAAAAGATTAAAACAGAACATGTGTAATGCATTTAAAGTATTTTTTTTCCATTTGGGGAGCTCTTTACAAGTCAGATTATAAGCACACAAATTATAATAATGTAATTATTTTATAATGAGAACATGTTTTGGAACAATTATGCCATCCACCTCATACCATATGTATCTGTGAATGGCTTTTGGTGGCTGTAAAAAGAGCCAAAAATTAAAAGTACTCCTGTTGAATACCAGCCCTATTTTGAAGGACATGCCCAAAAAGCAGATCCTTGAGCAAACTGACTTTTTTGAACAGGACAAATTATACTGGGATATATGAAATATCTGGATTTTACTTACTTCATGATTGCATAGTGTAAGCTTTAGTTTAAACCCATAATAAATATGAATTATCAATTGCTACATCTACAAAGGAGTGACTAGAAATACTCTTTTTTGTTGTTGTTGTTGTTGCTTTGACTAGCAAATTATCATGGTTAGACATTTGTGGAAGATAACATTTAAACTATCTGTTATTTTGGCTAATAATTAAATATTTATTAAATACCTACTGTATATATATATATTTAGATACATATAATATATGTATGTATATATATTTAGATATATATATGTATATATATGTATATATATATATACACATATTTAGATGGAGTGTTTAGTTACATACAAAGAGATGAGATGAGGGGATGTCAGGTGGATATTAGGAAGAAGTTAGACTATTAGACTATTAGACTAAGGAAAGAGAAAGTGCAAAGTCCCTGAGGTAGGAATAAGTTTGGATATTCAAGGAACAGCAAGGAGGCCAGTGGGGAATAGAGATGCGAGGGGAAGAATAGTAGGAAATAGACTGGAGAGGTGAGCAGGGGATTGGACACTATAGGCTATAAGAGGACTTGCATTTTTATGTGATTGAGAAAAAAGATATGGTTTAGAAATCTGCATCTGAATGATATTCACTTTGTTTTAATACATACTACCTAGTGGTTGTCAGGCCAAGGTTATTTATTTATTTATTTATTTATTTATTTATTTAAAATGAGTGAGTTTAGGGAGAAGGGGGAAAAAGTAGGAATTCAGAGCATGACAGAAAACAGGTCAAACTTTTTGTTGGGGTGGGGAATGTATCATCATTTTAATGATGCTTCAGTAGTGGTTTTATCTCCTGCCATATGGCCCTGGTTTATGGATTCTGGTAGCTTGGTGCCCCATCAGCCCCCATGATGGTAGTAGCTTCTTTCTATTCTCTGGATTGCTTCTTTCTATTCTCTGGATTGCTTCATGGTCTTTTAGCTTCAGTTCTTCCCTCATCTAAGTCATTAGTTCCCTGTATAAATTCCTTCGACTCTAAATTATGTAGAGTCATTCCTGGTTTTGGTTGGATTTGGACCATTACAGGAGGTCCGCAAAGCCTCTTTGAACAGAGCTCTGAATCTGGAGGAGTAATAATGGGGGAGATGAGAGGAAGAAACCTTGAAGCAGGCAAATGTTTGTGTTCAAGGACCAGTTAGAAGTGCAGTGTTGCTGGAAGTAAGTGGGAATGTTGTAGGAAATAAAATCTGAGAATACCCACGGACCAGACATGGTAGGTGCTTACAGACTTCAGTTTTATTTTAAATGTTGTAGAAAATCATTGGAGGATTTTGATTAGGGTCTGACTCACATTTTTCTGGCTGCTGTATAGAGAATATGATGGGGGTGGGCCAGAGTGGGAATTAGGAGATGAGTTTAGAGAGAAGCCCTTGTTGCTGTCTAGACAAGAGAAAGTGCTGATTATACATAGGGTGACAGTAATGAGGTCATGAAAAGTGGATGGATTCTGAAGGTATTGTTGATGGATTGGAGGTGGGATGTAAGAAGAGTTAGGAATCATGGGGTGCCTGGGTGGCTCAGTCAGTTAAGGGGCCAACTCTTGATTTCGGCTCAGGTCATGATCTCAGGGTCGTGGGATAGAGCCCCATGTTGGACTCTACACTTAGGCGGAGTCTGCTTGAGATTCTCTCTTCCTCTCCCTCTTCCCCTCTCCCCACTCTCTCTCTCTCAAATAAATTCTTCAAAAAAATAAAAAAAATAGTTAGGAATCAGAGATAATCTAAGGTCTCTAGAGTAAGTAAGTAAGTAGATGGATGGTTCTGCTGTGTATTGAGTTAAAGAAATTTGTGGCATATCAGGCAGCACAAGAGTGGGCATTCAAATTCAGTTTTGTACAGTTTAAATTTGAGATGCCTCTTAGGCTTTCAAAAAGTAAGGTTGAATAGGCCATTGCATGTGTGAACCTGGAGGTCAGAGTAGAGATTCAAACCTGACAATTATTATATTCATGGATCTAAAGATGTGAAGTTGGATAGGATCAGCTAGAATAGTAATTCTCTTCTATGTAAGATTTGTATACATTTTAATATACCTTTATATACATCTTACATTGTATATATTATGTATTTACATTTATGTATTTGCCCTGTATGTCATTACATTAATATACCTTTTATAGCAATTTATATTCATTTTATAGCATTTTATATGCCCACTTTACATTCTTAAATGAAATTCGCAGATGTACACAAATGATTTTTAAAAACCAATATAATGTCCTAACCTTAGTATAAAGGAACTATTAAAATAAAATAATTTATAGTAAATTATTTATATTTCCTAATTAAATTTTTAAGTGTGACTATACTAGAAGTCATAATGAAATAGGTGACTTAACCCACATACAGAATGATCATGAATAAGACAATTCTAAATACAGGATTCCAATACAATTGGAATACTATGAGCACTATTTTCTTTATGGGGTGATTTTCCAAAATAGTGAACTTTTTTTAAGTTCTAGACACAATAGTTTATAATATTACTTCAGTTTACAGAGTGGTTGCAATCTTGGGACTATTTTTTTTAGCACTATTTAGGTCATGTAAAAACTTTGCATTTTTGATAAATGAATTTTTCATTTACATGAATGTCCAGCAAGTCCTTTAAAAAAAAAAAAGCAAAAAGTGCGATAATTCCTTGTTGCATAACATCCCATCCTCCACAATGTTGCAGGGTATCTAATGTTTTCGACCCCTACTCTTCAAACTTTAGTAACTGATGATTATCATTGTTAGAACCAAATTGCCTCCCCAATTCTCAAAGCTGTTCCTCCAAGGTGGCACTGACCTATTAAGAGTAGATACTTGAAGAAATATGTATAATAGAGAAGAAATTTAACAGAGTCCTGAGATTTCAACACGTAGAGTCCAGTAAAGGTAACAAAAGTGGAGTGGCCACAGAAGTAAGAGAGGAACCAGGAGAGTTTGAAGCCTGGACAGAACAAGACATTGTTTCATAAAAAGAGGCATTGATCAATTGAAACAAATGCTGCTTCTCAGAAGCGGAATAAATTGAGGACTGAATTAATGACATTGGGAATTGTGTTTTTAATGGAATATTGGGAACAGAAGCCTATCTGAAGTAGGTCCAAGAGATTGCAAGAGAAGTAGAGGTGGTCCACATAGACAAACACAGTGGTATGTTGGGACCAGCTCCTGTGAGCTCATTGGATCATTGAGTGCTTCTCTTCCAACTCTGTGTTCAGTGAGGTCAAGTTCAATAGCTTCAATCATCACAGTGTCTTTATTCCTTGAAAATTGACAGACACCATAAAAAAAGATTTAAAAAATGATTTTAAAGATCTGGCTGTTAAATATTTGCCAAAACACCACTGGGCAAATTCTAAAGAGTTTTGATATAAAGTGAAATAGAGCATTAAGTCAGTAGCTGAAGGAAGGAGGATATAGGGACAAGGCAGATGTAAGTTAAGAGAACATACAACAAATACATATGTAGAAATATAAAATATATGCACATACACATATATTTAATGTGAGCAATTATAATATGTTTACATACTTGTGGGAAAAATGAGAATGAAGTAGAGAGGAAAAAGTTCATATTACTGGAGGGATAGAGGATATAATCATAGAAGCAATGTCCACATGTGCCTCTTAATGCATTCCAGAAGAACTGGATTCAATGTGCAAGTGGAGGAGTTGACCACAGACAAGATAGCTAGGCAGTTCATGCTTCGTAACAGGAGCAGACACAGAGAAGATGGTTACAGAACATGGCCATAGATGGATTGGGGCTCTGGAGTAGGAAGAATGGGATTTCTTTTCTGGTTTCTTCTGTTTTCTTGGTGAAAAAATAGAAAAGTTATCACTGAGACTGAGAATGGAGGAAGGTATGCTGAATTTTGAGGAGAAGGAGGAAGGTTTCATGTATCATTTGAAATAGTGAGTTGATGAGGGAATCATAGTAGCACTTCTGAGATGTGCCAACAAGCCTACTAAGATTTGTGGTCCAAAATTTAGGTGAGACAACTCAGATTAATTGTGAGTTTTTTCCAGGCATGTCCAGTTCTTCAGATTAGCTATTGTGAGATAGAGGTGGTGGTGGTATTGGATTTTACCGGTGTTGGTCTACTCCTGATTGAATTCACAATAGCTGTCACCTCCAATCCATTCTCCGCACTGTAGCCAGAGAAGCTTCAAAGCCTGAATCAAATTAAATCACTTCTCTTGCTTCAATCACTTTAATAGCTTCCCATTGCTCCTAGGATAAAGTTAGAAAATCCTCATGATGACCTAGAAGGGCCTCCCTGCTCTGGTCCTGACCTACATCTCATCTTGATCCAACTGTTTCTTCTCTGCACTACAGAAACATTGGCCTTTTGGTTCGTTCTTGTTTTGCTTGTTTCCTTCCACCTATATTTATCCTGATCCATATGTTTACAGTACTCTCTGCCACCCTGCTCACCCCTACCCACACATGTACACAGCTCAGGAGTCATTTCTTCTGAGAAGCCATCTAGACACCTCCATTTTAGGTGTTGTTTCTTTTTTTTTTTTTATTTTAATGTTTTTTTATTATATTATGTTAGTCACCATACAGTACATCCCTGGTTTCTGATGTAAAGTTCGATGATTCATTAGTTGCATATAACACCCAGTGCACCATGCAATACATGCCCTCCTTACTACCCGTTACCAGTCTATCCCATTCCCTCACCCCCCTCCCCTCTGAAGCCCTCAGTTTGTTTCTCAGAGTCCATAGTCTCTCATGCTTCATTCCCCCTTCTGATTATCCCCCCTTTCTTTATCCCTTTCTTCCCCTACCGATCTTCCTAGTTCTTATGTTCCATAGATGAGAGAAATCATATGATAATTGTCTTTCTCTGCTTGACATACTTCTCTTAGCATTATCTCCTCCAGTGCCGTCCATGTTGCAGCAAATGTTGAGAACTCGTTCTTTCTGATAGCTGAGTAATATTCCATTGTATATATGGACCACAACTTCTTAATCCAGTCATCTGGTGAAGGGCATCTCGGTTCCTTCCAAATTTAGCTATTGTGGACAATGCTGCTATGAACATTGGGGTGCATATAGCCCTTCTCTTCACTACGTCTGTATCTTTGGGGTAAATACCCAGTAGTGCAATGGCTGGGTTATAGGGTAGCTCAATTTTTAACTTTTTAAGGGACCTCCACACTATTTTCCAGAGTAGCTGTACCAACTAGCATTCCGACCAACAATGTAGGAGGGATCCCCTTTCTCTGCATCCTCTCCAGCAATTGTTTCTTGCCTTGTCAATTTTTGCCATTCTAACTGGCATAAGGTGGTATCTCAATGTGGTTTTGATTTGAATTTCCTTCATGGCTAACGATTTTGAACATTTTCATGTGTCTGTTAGCCATTTGTATGTCATCATTGGAGAAGTGTCTGTTCATATCTTCCGCCCATTTTATGATTTGTTTATTTGTTTCTCGTGTATTGAGTTTGAGAAGTTCTTTGTAGATCTTGGATACCAGTCTTTTATCTGTAGCACATATATTATCATTTGCACATATATTCTCCCATCCGTGGGCTGCCTCTTAGTTTTTTATCTGTAGCACATATATTATCATTTGCACATATATTCTCCCATTCCATGGGCTGCCTCTTAGTTTTTTTGACTGTTTCCTTGGCTGTGCAGAAGCTTTTAATCTTGATGAAGTCCCACAAGTTCATTTTATCTTTTGTTTCTCTTGCCTTTGGAGATGTGTCATGAAAAAGTTTGCTTTGGCCGATGCCGTAGAGGTTGCTGCCTATGTTCTCCTCTAAGATTTTCATGGATTCCTGTCTCACATCGAGGTCTTTCATCCATTTGGAGTTTATCTTTGTGTATGGTGTGAGAGAGTGCTCAAGTTTCATTCTTTTGCATGTAGCTGTCCAATTTTCCCAGCACCATTTATTGAAGAGACTGTCTTTCTTCCACCGGATGTTTTTTCCTCCTTTATCAAAGATTAGTTGTCCAAAGAGCCGAGGGTCCATTTCTGCGTTCTCTATTCTGTTCCATTGGTCTATGTGTCTGTTTTTGTGCCAGTACCATGCTGTCTTTGTGATCACAGCTTTGTAGTACAGCTCGAATTCCGGCATTGTGATGCCCCCAGCTTTGTTTTTCCTTTTCAACAGTTCCTTGGCGATTCGGGGCCTTTTCTGGTTCCATACAAATTTAAGGACTATTTGTTCCAGTTCTTTGAAAAATGTCCTCGGTATTTTGATCGGGATAGCATTGAAAGTGTAGATTGCTCTGGGTAGCATGGACATTTTAACTATGTTAATTCTTCCGATCCATGAGCATGGAATATTTTTCCACCTTTTTGTGTCTTCCTCAATGTCTTTCAAGAGTGATTTATAGTGTCTAGAATATAGATCCTTTATGTCTCTGGTTAAGTTAATTCCAAGATAACGTATGGTTTTTGGTGCTATTGTAAATGGGATGGATTCCCTAATTTCTCTTTCTTCGGTCTCATTATTCATGTATAGAAATGCAACTGATTTCTGAGCATTGATTTCGTATCTCGCCACATTACTGAATTGCTCTATAACTTCTAGTAGTTTGGGAGTGGATTCTTTTGGGTTTTCCATATAGAGTATCATGTCATCTGCGAAGAGAGACAGTTTGACTTCTTCTTTGCCGATTTGGATACCTTTTATCCCTTTTTGTTGTCTGATTGCTGTTGCAAGGACTTCTAGTACTATGATGAATAATAATGGCGAGAGTGGGCATCCTTGTCGTGTTCCTGAGCTTAAGGGAAAGGCTTCCAGCTTTTCCCCATTGAAAATGATATTTGCTATAGGCTTTTCATAAATGGTTTTTATGAGATTGAGAAATGTACCCTCTATCCCTACACTCTGAAGGGTTTTAATCACGAAAGGATGCTGTATTTTGTCAAATGCTTTTTCTGCATCAGTTGAGAGGATCATATGGTTCCTGAGTCTTTTCTTGTTGATATGATGTATCACGCTGATCGATTTGCGAATGTTGAACCACCCTTGCATCTCACGGATGAATTCCACTTGGTCATGATGGATGATCCTTTTAATGTACTGTTGGATTCTATTAGCCAGGATCTTGTTCAGTATTTTGGTGTCCATATTCATTAGGGAAATCGGTCTGTAATTCTCCTTTTTGATGGGGTCTTGGCCAGGTTTGGGGATTAAGGTAATATTGGCCTCATAGAATGAGTTTGGTAGCTTTCCTTCTGATTCTATTTTTTGAAATAGCTTTAGGAGAATAGGTATTATTTCTTCTTTGAATGTTTGGTAGAATTGCCCAGGAAAACTCTCCGGGCCTGGAGTTTTGTTATGTGGAAGGTTGTTTATCACTGACTCAATCTCTTCATAATTAATTGGCCTGTGTAAAAAATCAATTTCTTCCTGTTTCAGTCTTGGTAGTTTATAGGTTTCCAGGAAGGACTCCATCTCTTCCAGATTGCTTAATTTATTGGCATAAAGCTGTTGATAAAAGCTTCTAATAATCCTTCCAATTTCATTGGTGTTGGTTGTGACCTCTCCCTTTTCATTCATAATTTTATTAATTTGGGTCCTTTCTCTATTCTCTTGGATAAGTCTTGCCAGTGGTCTGTTAATTTTATTGATTCTCTCAAAGAACCAGCTTCTAGTTCTGTTGATCTGCTCTACTGTACTCCTGGTTTCTAATTCATTGATTTCTGCTCTACTCTTGGTCAGCTGCTTACTCGTGCATGGATAGGCCTGTCCCTCTGTTGCTGTTCCAGCTTCTTGAGGTGAGAATATAAAAACTGCATTTTAGATTTTTATATTCTTTTGAGTGAGGCTTAGATGGCTATGTATTTTTCCCTTAGGACTGACTTTGCAGTATCCCATAGGTTTTGGACCATTGTGTTTTCATTCTCGTTGGTCTCCATAAATTGTTTAAATTGATTTTTGATTTCCTGCTTTATCGAATCATTCCTGAGCAGGATGGTTTTTAGTCTCCAAGTGTTTGAGTTTCTTCCAAATTTTTCCTTGTGGTTCAGTTCCAATTTCAGAGCATTGTGGTCTGAGAATATGCAGGGAATAATTTCAGTCTTTTGGTATTGGTTGAGACCTGTTTTGTGTCCCAGAACATGGTCTATTCTTGAGAATGTTCCATGGGCATTAGAATAGAATGAGTATTCTTTGGTTCTGGGGTGTACTCTTCTATATACATCTATGAGGTCCAACTCGTCGAGTATGGCATTCAAAGCTCTTGTTTCTTTGCTGATTTCTTGCTTAGGTGATCTGTCTATTGCTGATAGTGGAGTGTTGAGGTCCCCTACTATTAACGTATTTTTATCTATATGTCTTTTTATTCTGGTAAGAGTTGGCTTGTGTATCTTGCTGCTCCCCTGTTGGGGGCATATATATTTATAATTGTCATATCCACTTGTTGGATAAATCCTTTAAGAATAATATAGTGCCCTTCTGTGTCTCTCACTATAGTCTTTAGTTTAAAATCCAATCTGTCTGATATGAGAATTGCTACCCCAGCTTTCTTTTGAGGTCCATTGGCATTCCATCCCTTTACTTTCAGTCTGAACGTATCTTTAGGTTCAAAATGAGTCTCTTGTAGACAGCAAATGGATGGGTCATGTCTTTTTATCCCACCTGCAACCCTGTGTCATTATGGGAGCATTTAGGCCATTTACATTGAGACTGATTATTGACAGTTATGATTTTAATGATGTCATGTTGCCAGTAAAGTCTTTATTTCTATAGATTGTGACTTTCTGTTCTGTATCACTCTTGGGGCCTTTTTACTTTTATACAACCCCCCTTAATATGTCCTGTGGGGCTAGTTTCATGCTTACGAAATTGGTCAGTTACTGGCGATTCTGGAAGTTCTTTATCTCTTCATCAATTCTGAATGACAGCCTTGCTGGATAAAGGAGCCTTGGCTGCATGTTTTTCTCTGAAAGAGCTTTAAAAATGGCCCCCCACCCTTTCTCTCATTCCAGGTCTGTGTAGACAGGTCTGACGTAATTCTGATATCTTTGTCTTGGTACATGAGAAATTTCTTTGCCCTGGCCGCTTTCAATACTGTATCCTTGGATCTAATATTAGCGAAATGCACTATGATGTGACGTGGCATAGGTTTGTTGTGGTTGAGCTTGAGAGGGGTCCTCTCTGCCTGTTGGACACGAATGTTTGTTTCCTTTGCTAGATTAGGTTTGTTTTCAGCTACAATTTGTTAAAATATCTCTTCTAGACCTCTTTTTTTCTCCACCCCCTTGGGGATGCTGATGATTCTGACATTGGAACGTTTCATTGAGTCAATAATCTCCCATAACCTACATTCCTGAGCGTGGATTTTTTTGAGTCCTGATTCTATTTGAGCTTTTTCTTCTACTACCCCATCCTCCAAATTGCTGATACGTTCTTCTGCTTCATTCCCCCTGGCCATTAGAGCCTCTAGTTTTGACTGCATTTGGCTCATAGAATTTTTAAATTCTGCCAGATTTTCTCTCATTTCCAACTGTTAGAGATTCTATATTCTCATTAACATTTTCGTTAATACTTTTTTCAAGTCTGCACATCACCTTGACCATTGTTACTCTGAATTCCATTTCTGATAATTTGGTTATATCCATATCCATTAGTTCTGTGGCAGAGGTCTTTTCTTTGCTGGGGGGGATTTCTCCTTCTCGTCATTCTGATGAGGAGAGGTTGCGGGGTGTCCAGAGCCCAAATTATTGACCGGGACCCAGGCCGTGCGCCCTTGTTTTATAGGGATCTTAGGGATGTGGGCTTCTTGATTTTTCAGGCTGCCTTCTAGGGGAGGGGCCTGCCACGCCGATACTCAGGCAACCCTATTTGGGTAGAGTTTCTGTGTCCCCTGCAAGGGGGATGGGGATGGGCACACTGTAAGCCGTTATTTCCAGGCTTTTGTTCTCTGGTGGCTTTCCCTGGCGGTTTGCTGTGCCTCTTCTGAGAGTCAGAGCAGCAGTGGCCGAATCTCAGCCTCTGTCTCATAACAGACTGTTCTGCACTGATGTTCTCGCTACTTTAACTCTGTTTCTTTTGGTACTGCTCAACCCTGCAGTGTCCCGGGATGTGCGCCCCACACCCAGCGTCCCAGCCCTCAGTTTCAAGGCCGGTGCGTCTGTGTCCTTTGTGTTTCTAATACTGCCAGCCTCCGGCCGCCAGCCGCCTCTGCGCGCTCCCAGAGCTCCCGGTCTCAGTCTGGTTTCAGTGAGCACACCAGAGCTCCGTTTCAGTCTGATTGCGTGCGTTCCCTGGCTCAGGGTCTCAGTCTGCTCTCTCGCGGGTGCTGGTCCGCGAGTCAGCCAGCTCCCCCATGCAGGTGGCTACCACTTCCCAGGGCCCAATCGCAGTGGCTCCCTCCCCCTTCTTTTATCTTCCGATATCTGTGCGTGTTTCATGGCTCCCTGCTTCGTACCTCAATACTCATCGCTGGAGATGTTCATTTGTAGAGATCCAGATGTATCTTCCTGTGTTTCAGGCTGATTCCGTGGATGTTCAGGCTGGTCCGGTACCTATCCAACTCGACTCAGGGGACCGGCTGAAAAAGGGATCCCCTACCCCTCCGCCATCTTAACTCCCCTCCTCTGTAGGTGTTGTTTCTTAAATGCTGCTATATTTCTGTTCTTAAGGGCACTTATCTCCATTGGTAACTGTATATTCAAAGTGTTATCATTGGTGTAGCATTTCCTCCAATAGGCTAAGCATAATTATGGTAGTAATCTTTTTGCTCACCACTGTATTCAAAGGCCTATTAAAATAGTTGTTCCTAGTAAATGTAATTATTTGTTAAGAGAAGGAAGGAAGGGAGGGAGGAAGGGATGGACAGAAGGAGGAAGGAGGAAAGCTAGCAGGCAGAGGCATACCCTCTGCTTCACCAGCACTCATAAGCTAGTGGGAGCATGAGCCAAATATATAAACGAAATGTAATACTGTGCTTTCCAAAATGGAGAATGCTGATGCTTCTGGGAAGGAGAGTTAGGATGCTTTCCAGGGCAAACAGAGTCACGGTAAACAGGATTTGTCCAGAGTGGGAGATTATTCCAGGGAAAGAAACAGCTTGAATAATGGCTCAGAGGTGTGAACTACCATGGAATGTGAGGAAAATGTCATGGCATTGGGAGGCCACGCTGGGAGCTTGGACTTGCTAAGAAGTTTTGTGTTTTGCCTAAAGATATTCCTGAAAAATTGAAGCGCTTTAAATAGGAACTGAAAATTTGCACTTTATATGAGTCACCTTGCTGGTATTACACAGATTGGCAAGGAGAAAGTCCAGGTTAGAAGCAAAGACACCAAATTAAAGATTTGTCCAAGGAAGATGAGGAGATAAAAAGTTTTGTGGAGTGAGTGTTGTATAGTGTCCAGTGTAATAGGGTCCAACAATGACTATGGGAAAACGATAACTATGGGGTTACTGGTAACCTTATAAAAATTATCTCAGTGGGAAAATGCAGGGGTGAGGCTTGGGGATGGTATGGGTTGCTGTGAATTAATGTGTATATTGGAGACTAGTAAATTGACAGTTAGTGTACAAAAAGAAGCCCACAGCAAATGGGTTAAATTCTAAATTCTTCCTATTTCTAAATTTCCCCAGAACTGTGAGAGTAACTGAATTTATAGTGTGGTCTGGACTGTGGTTAGCAGTGGGAGATGAGTACCAAGTCCATATGCAACTACTTTTATATCCATCTAGGTGGGTCTGGGTCATGTTGAGGATTAACATCTTATGTCTTAATGTTATATATTGGGAACACTAATTCTGGTCTCATGTGAGTCTATGTGGAAATCATGGAGGACAATTAATTAGTTAATTTGATGGAATTCAGCATAATTCATTTGTTATTGTAATATAATAAATTATTCAATAAATATGAGCTGGGGTTAAATTTCCTATTTCATAACTTCAGAAATCAAGGAAATTTTCCTATCAGAGAAATGAGTAATTTATATTATAATTTAAATACCCATCTGCTCTCAGGAGAGAGGATGAATTGTTTTTCCCTTGGTTTCTTAGTTGATGAACATGAAGTCTGTGCTGTCATTGTTTCATAGATGACAGCTCACTTATGCCACAGAATATGTAGAGCCATCTCAGTAAAAGATTGGAATTCACTATTCATTAAGTTTTATTCTAGTTCAGTCATTTTAAGAGCCCAAAGATGGGGGAAAATGTGCAATTTTTGCTTTCTAGCCAATAAAAATTGTGACTTTTAATTCTTGGAAATAAGCAAATTCTACAATTTTTAGACCTGGAAGTAGAGTTATTATAGCATAGTGGTTTGTTTGCATGGTTTATTCTGTTTTTTATTATGAATTGTTTTTTCCCTAAGAGAAGTTCAGACTCTCCATTATCTACTGTTTTTTTCTGCTTGATTTTACTCTATAAAGAAAATAAGAGGGGGCGCCTGGGTGGCTCAATTGTTAAGCATCTGCCTTTGGTTCAGGGCGTGATCCCAGAGTCCTGGGATCGAGCCCCGCATCGGGCTCCCTGCTCCGCTGGGACGCCTGCTTCTTCCTCTCCCACTCCCCCTGCTTGTGTTCCCTCTCTCGCTGCCTCTTTCTCTCTGTCAAGTAAATAAATACAATCTTAAAAAAAAAAAAGAAAAGAAAAGAAGAACAGCGAGGAATTTTCTTGGTAAT
The DNA here is from genome assembly GCF_023065955.2 of Ursus arctos. Classification (NCBI taxonomy): domain Eukaryota; kingdom Metazoa; phylum Chordata; class Mammalia; order Carnivora; family Ursidae; genus Ursus; species Ursus arctos. The sequence continues at coordinate 57,766,658 of NW_026622863.1, read as the reverse complement.
ATGATTTATTAAGAATGTCAAAAGTGTGACAGTAATGTACTGGGTAGCCAAGAATGTGTATGTCATTTTGCCAAGTTAGTCTAGTGTCAATGAATTAAATAATTTCCAAGAAGCCAAAAAGTCAATAATTGTGTTCCATTATCATGATCATTAAGAACATTTGTAAGTACTCATTTGTTTGTTACACTTGCTAAGTATTTCATGAGGGAAGCCAAATGTATACAGATCCTGTTCTTTAAATGTATTGTAATTTTCAAGGCAAAATTATAACTTGATGGATTATAGTGATGCAGATAGGGTTTGTAAATGTCATCCAAATGAACATACCTAAGACTTTAAGTATGTTAATACCGAAGGAAGGTGCTTATCTCCTGTGGATTCAAAGGCAACTGAGTCAGGGAGTTTTGGGAATAGTGTCCAGTGAAAATGCACCACTCTTATGATTTTTCAACTTTAAAAAAGGAGTAGGGTGGGATATAATAAACAGATGTAAATAGAAGGCAAAACTAAACTCTTGCATGAAATGAGATTTTTAGAAAATTTGGAGGCAAAAAATAATGGACATGAAACGCTAGAGAACCCTAAGAAATGTACCAAACTGAGTAGTACAATAGATCATTGGGTAAGTAGAATTAAAATTGTCTGCTGTAGCGTGACAGGAGGTGATCTCATTTTTTGTTGGCACTATATTGAGAAACTAGTGAAATGTCTTGGGGTGCCGCTATCAACATCATTAAAGAGGAAAGGAAAGAAGAGAAGATCTATACAGAAAACTTTGCATATCCCAGTGTTTTCAGTGACAATACATAGTAGAAACTATGTATCTAATTGGAACAAATAAAGTGTATTTTAAGAGTTAGACGTCATTCAAGGAATAATCAAGTGACTTGTCATCCTTTCTTACCCCAGTTCCTTCTCATTTATAACACAGTCCTCGGAGTTTACACTTTCACAATAACAGTGAAAACCTTTTGTTGCTGCTGGAATAGTGGACCCTTTAGTAGCCGTTTGAATATTGTGTCTTCTCTGGCTGAGGTAGTGTACTCAACCAGACAGACTTTTAAGCCTGGCAGCAAACATAGCAGAAAACAAACCAGAGCAAGATCCAAACCAATACCAATGGGACTTTTTTTTTTCTTTTTCTTTTCTTTCTTATTCTCTTTCTTTCTTTCTTTCTTTCCTTCTTTCTATTTTTTTTTTGGGGGGGGTCAGGGACGGAATTTACATGAATAAATATTCTTATTCTTACTTTTTCTACAGAGTAAGAACAAAAGGCAGCATTTTCCAAATTATCTTTCAAAAAGAGGTTTTTAATTGTATTGATTACATATTGTATTTGTTTGCTTATTTATTTAGCTGGAGGAGTTAGCCTTTATGAGTAAACCTCTAACAAAAAACTCCCTAAGCCTATCAAAAACATTCATTTGGTGTTTATTATTTTTACCATATTAAAAAGAATTCACAGAGGAAAAAAAAAGCTGATGTAACTTAAGTGATAATTGAAAATCAGGCAATATCAATAAAATGAAGGATTTTTTAAAGGATAGAACAATGTAGAGGGACACACTCTGTTTGTAGATATAAAGTCTGGATATTTAAAACTGTTAATTCTCCCCAAGATAAATTATAAGCTTCATATTATTTCAGTTAAAAGCATAATTCAAAGTCAAAAATAATTATCAATGCTTATTTGAAAAAACAGAAGAAAATAATTATAAATAAATATCAAATATTCTAGAAAATCTTGAATGACGAGACTAGTCCTATTAAAACAAGTTATAAAGTGAAATAAACTACAAACTAAGAATTTATAAGGACAAAAAATGTACTTAGGAACATGAAGGCATTAAGTGGATCAGTTGAGATTTGAACTCAGGCTCATTGTATGCTAAAACATATGCTAATTTACTATGCTCCCTCCTATAATGTTGAAATAGTTTAAGCACTATGGTACTAGAACAAAAATGACAGGAAATCTATTAACAAAGAAAAATAGATATCCTAGAAACAGACCCTTTACCACATGAAAATACATATCATATGATAAAGGTCCATAAATCAATATGAAGTATTAGTTTGTAAATAGTTAAAACAGTTGCCACTTAGCTATTAAAAAAATTAAATCTTTAGGGGTGCCTGGGTGGCTCAGTTGTTGAGTGTCTGCCTTTGGCTCAGGGCGTGATCCCAGAGTCCTGGGATTGAGCCCCACATCAGGCTCCCTGCTCTGCTGGGAGCCCGCTTCTTCTTCTCCCACTCCCCCTGCTTGTGTTCCCTCTCTCACTGGCTGTCTGTCAAATAAATAAATAAAATCTTTAAAAAAATTAAATCTTTAAATGACCAAAAATTAATTCCAAATAGGTTAAATATTTTAACATAAAAAAGTTAATCTGTCAAGGAATCAGAAGAAAAGAGAAATTAATAGCAATGTCTGGATGCAAAAGACCATCTATTCTAGAAGAATACACAGAGAAAACTATGTTGATTTAACTATGTAAAAATATAAAAAATCCCATCAAAAAAGAAAACGCAATTGAACAGAAAAACATTTATAGCAGTTACTCACTAATACTGTCAATACATAAAGAGTCCCTTCAATGCAATAAGAAGCTGAGAAAGGAAATGGGTGGATTGCAGGAGCAGAGAAAATTGTAATAGTATTCAAATAAATGTTAATTAGAATAACTAGAATACTATATTTTGCATATCACTTAACAAATTTTTTTGTTGATAATATTTATTGCTAGTGAGGATGCAAAATATTGACATTAGGAATGCCTATGCAAAAGGAAAACCAGGGAGATCAAGGAAAACCCAAATTTTTCCAATGAAACAACGTAACAAAGGAAGCAGATTCATATATTTGCTTGTTGCTCTTCCCTAATCCATTTTATAAGCTTGTTCTTTGACCAGGAGGTCCTGTATTTAAGAGAAGACTCTTACTATGTGGTTGGTTTTTATAAGCTTGAAAGGACTACATATCGCATGCCACTAATTTTGTTAGTCCAGGGCTTTCAGTTAGAACTTCATAAAAACATAAAAGAAAATGCCCAGTTTCTTTGGATCTCGGATAAAATTACCTGTTCCTTATAGAATATGCACCCAGCAGGTAGGTATTCAGAGTTTGTGCAGAAAGCAGGAACTGAATTAGTATCAAGCTGAGCCTTGATCACTTTGAGGTGTTTCTTTTGTTGAATGCCAACATTGTTTAAAAAATGCATTTAGTGTGACAAATGAAAATATAACATTTTCCTTAAAAAGTGGATTGCTTAGTAGCAATAATGTGTTTATCCAAAAATGCCTCTCTTATTTGCTTTCACTTTCCTTGAACCTCTGTTCTTTTATTTTCCCCCTGTCAGTTTTTGTTGTAGTTTAGCCTCTGTGGCAATGGAAGAGAATTTATATTTTATAAGAAAGCTAGTGATAGACATTGCTTCATTGATGTATTTAGAAGCCAAGAACTCTGTTTGCAGTTCTTTCAAAAGCTGCTTTTGATTTTTTAATAGTATGTTTAACAAGTAGGACCCAGAATAATGAGTATTAAAAAAAACAGACTTTTATCGTTCTGCTTCCTCTGGAAATACAAGGATCCATTAAATAAATTTCCATTGTATAATACTGCCTTGCCTACCTTTAAACCTTATGATGTTAAAAGTACCAGGTGTCCAGGTATATGGACTATGTATGACCCTGCTGCCTTTCCCCCCCCTTATTTGGTAATTCTTAGGCAAGAAGAAAGTAAGGGAGGGAGTACAGCATTTTCTTCTCTTTTTTCTTTTTTCTTTTTTCTTTTCTTTTCTTTTCTTTTCTTTTCTTCTATTTTATTTTATGTTACGTTAGTCACCATACAGTACATATTAGTTTTTTATGTAGTGTTCCATGATTCATTGTTTGAGTATAATACCCAGTGCTCCTTGCAATACGTCCCCTCCTTAATACCCATAACCAGGCCAACCCATCCCCCCACCGCCCTCCCCTCTGAAACCCTCAGTTTGTTTCCCGGAGTCCAGAGCCTCTCATGGTACATCCCCCCTCTGATTTCCCCCCTTCACTCTTCCCTTCCTTCTCCTAATGTTCTCCATGCTATTCCTTATATTCCACATATAACTGAAATCATATGATAATTGTCTTTCTCTGCTTGATTTACTTCACTAAGCATGATCCCCTCCAGTTCCATCCATGTTGATGAAAATGGTGGGCATTCATCCATTCTGATGGCTGGGTAATATTCCATTGTATATATGGACCACATCTTCTTTATCCATTCATCTGTTGAAGGGCATCTTGGTTCCTTCCACAGTTTGGCTATTGTGGACATTGCTGCTGTGAACATTGGGGTGCATGTGCCCCTTCTTTTCACTACATCTGTATCTTTGGGGTAAATACCTAGTAGCACAATTGCTGGGTCATAGGGTAGTTTTATTCTTAACATCCTGAGGAACCTCCATACTGTTTTCCAGAGTGGCTGTACCAGCTTGCATTGCCACCAACAGTGTAAGAGGGTTCCTCTTTCTCCACATACTCACCAACATTTGTTGTTTCCTGTTTATTACACAGAAATCAGTTGCTTTTCTATACACTAACAATGTAACTGTAGAAAGAGAAATTAAGGAATCAATTCCATTCACAATGGCAACAAAAACCATAAGATACCTAGGAATAAACCTAACTAAAGAGGTAAAGGATCTATACTCTAGAAACTACAGAACACTTATGAAAGAAATTGAGGAAGACACAAGAAGATGGAAAAACATTCCATGCCTGGATCGGAAGAATAAACATTGTTAAAATGTCTATACTTCCCAGAGAAATTTACACTTTGCCAACCATATTAAACTACCATTGACATTTTTCAAAGAGCTGGAACAAAAAAATCCTAAAATTTGTATGGACCCAGCAAAGAACCCAAATTGCCAAGAGAATGATGAAAAACAAAGCTGAGGGCATCACGTTACCTGACTTCAAGCTTTTTACAAAGCTGTGATCACCAAGACAGCATGGTAATGGCACAAAAACAGACACATAGACCAATGGAACAGAATAGAGACTCCAGAAATGGATTCATCTCTATGATCAACTAATCTTTGACAAAGCAGGAAAAAATATACAATGGAAAAAAGACAGTCTCTTCAATAAGTGGTGCTGGGAAAATTGGACAGCTACATATAGAAGAATGAAACTGGACCATTCCCTTATACCATACACAAAGATAAACTCAAAATGGATGAAAGACCTCAATGTGAGACAGGAATCCAGCATTTTCTGTCCCAAGAATGAGGGAGAGAAAGAACAGTGAGGCAGTGGAAAGAACACTGGACCATGAATTTGTCAGGGGTGGAGGGGTGGGGGGGATTTGCCTTATTTTTTAAATCTCATTGCCTTTTACTCACCATGTGACTGTGGGCTGGTCAGTCCACCTGGTTTTTAGCTTTCTCACCTACAACATACTGCATTAAATTAAAAAAGAAAAACAAAAAACCTACATTAGGGGAGTTTCCTCATTTCTTGGCTCGTTGCTTATATAAAGCTGTATAATTCTTTTCAGAGAAGTAAGTTCTAGAATGTGGATAATTTAATGCCACATAGGAATGATAATAGATTAATTTTGGTATAGTTGAGAAATCTCAAGGGAATACTGTGGAAGGACATATGCCATGTACAGGATTTTTATGTTTCTTTTTTTCCTATCATTTATTAAGGATCTTCATTTATTAGCTCTGTTTGTATATACATTGTGCTCTACGTCCTCATCTTCTGACTTGCAAGGGTGGGCTTTTTTAAAAAATTTTTTTCCTTGTATAAGACAAGTATGAGATATTGTTTTTTATATTCCTTTGACATTGGCCTTAATATTTGTGGAGAAGGTAGTTTAAATAACCAGAGCATGTAGCTGATTGCTTTTTCTTCTAGAATTGCAGAATTCCATTTGAATTTTATCAACAGAAGATTTTTCTATACCTTTAGGAACAAAATACTCTTGCTCTGCAACTAGATTTCCTGATTTACCTAAAATAGTATTAATTTGAATGCCTTTGATGTTGCTTTGAAAGCAATATTTTAAATAGCAACTATTGTTATTCAATACTGAGTTACCATGGTAATAAAGAACATTCACTTGATTTAAACTTTTCAGAAAAGGAAAATTTATACTCTGTCTTTCTAGTTGGTTTGAATGTACCACTCTAAGCCTGCCTTTTCATTCTCAGTTTTTTAAGTAATTTGTTTTTCTAAGATTGGTGTGCATATTTCTTTTTTTTGAGGAAAATAAAACATCTAATTTTTATAAACCATTAATTTCTTTAAATCCCTAGGAGAACAGCTCTTCTTTCCATTTTTAAGTAATTTTGTAATTACATTCTAAATCCTTTTTCAAGTAGCTCTAATGGATTTGCAATTCTTTTGTTGTCCTGGCATTTCCTCGTGATAAACAGGGCTGCCCTTGAGAATAAGAATCTTTTTTTATTCATAGTGTGTGACAAATAATACATATTTAATAAAAGTTTGCTGAGTGAGTGAGTAAATGAATAATGCACGATGTAATTGATAAATGTCCCTTCTGCTCAAAATATTAGTCTTACTCCCAATTTTAAATTCTGTGCCATTACTGATTATTGATATATTGTAGACAACAGAAATACTAGCAAAATTATTTACTTCGTCTAGCACCATGGATCAGAAGGACTTCTTCTTTGGTTTCTTTGTTTCGCTTTTTAAATAAAACCTTCCTGATTCTTTTGCTTTTTATTACCGACAGATCCAGGTGATGTTGGTTGTTCTGTTCTTCTGGATTCTTGGAGTATACATTTAGCACTTATTTATTTGTAGTGCACTTATCTTTTGAAATCATTTGTGTTCATTACTAGTCAGCTTATTGAGGACCTAACTTGATGCCTGGTCAATGAATGTTTGCTGAAAAAAGAATTTTTAGATGTACTTATTTTGTTTATATATTTAAACAGTACTTCCTAAATGTTATGGGGAAAATTAATTTGTACCTTCTCTTTTAAGCAGCATGTGTGTGTGTATTTGCACACGTGGATGTTGTATTTCTTCGTTGGTGTTGTGACTTCCTTAGGAGGTGGAAGGGTGGACATTGTTATGAAAACTATAATGTAGGCAATGTGAATGACAAATACCCTTGAAGAGATGTTCATGTGTGTGTACCACTGATAGTATATACAGCTATCTTTTCAAAAGTTACTACTTAAATAAGTACTATCAGAAATACAAACAGGATATAGATATAATAAAAGTTAACACCTTTTTCCTTTTATCTCATATCCTTAAACGTATTCATTCTTGATGTATATTCTTACAGACTTCTTAGATATATTGTAGATGAGGTTATCCAACACATTGGAGATATTGTAATGCTGGAGAAGATTTATTATGAATGATGGATTATCAGCTCCTTAACTAAATTCCCATAACGGATTTTTTCACTGTGGCTTTGAGAAATTCGTTGGTGATAGACATTCTAGAACCCTTGAAAAAGCTCTGTGGTGACTATTTGAAGGCCAAGAATGACAAGTGAGAGAGGCCATTATTGAAGTGGGCTTTTTTTTTTTAAGATTTTATTTATTTGTTTAAGAGAGAGAGAGAAACACAAGTGGGGAGGAGGGGCAGAGGGAAAGGGAGAGGCAGACCCCACGCTGAACAGGAAGCCTGATGCGGGGCTAGATCCCAGGACTCTGGGATCATGACTCAAGCCGAAGAAGGCAGGTGCTTACCTGACAAAGCCACCCATGTGCCCCACAGTAGGCTTTTTGAACTCAGGGGAGATGATGGGGCCCCTGAGAAGCAGGGGCTGAGACCACACTTAACTGATAAAGTCAAGATGCCTGGAACTGTGTTCCAATTAGATTGACCCATGGAGATCTTCGGTGTTGACTAAACTGACCATGACATTCTTGGGACTCAAATAGATGAACAATTTACCAAAGTCTTACTTGATTTTCACAAATGGAATAAAACTCTAGGATGGGCAAACAGAGGTATAACCTGAATCATCTCAATAGAGTGCAGACCTTCTTCTAATTCCCTGACTCGAGTCAGTTCTGAACTATCTTTTATAAAGGGATAGTCAGGTCCCTTTGACAAAAGACCCTCTCCATGTCAAAATTAAACTGTATAATGATGTTATGATTTGGCAGGGGAGTGCATGGGTGAAAGGGAAATATTCAACTTTTGGGGGAACTAAGATTGACTCTAAGGTGGTACTATATCCTGAGGAACCAAAACATTACTGTAGTAGACCAGTAACAGTCAGGGCTTATGGGAAGTTAATGGAGTTTCAGCTTCAGTGTGTGTCACCATAGGCCAGTGGGTCCCTGAATCCAACTCAATTCCAGAATGCATGATTGGAATAGATACTGAGCCACTGTCAGAATCCCTTATCTATATAATCTCATTTTCTCCTGCTTTTATAGGATTTAAAAACAAATTACTCTTGATGTTTTGTACTTTTAAGTAGAAGGGAACATTTCCCATGTTTTATTGTTAGTCCTAAGTTTATTTCATCATCTGTGCCATTGTTTCCTTCTTGAAGTTCAACAGTTAGACACCATTCTTTTGTGTTTGTATAATATTGTTAAAGGTATGTCTTTGAAGACCTCACTAACCAGAATATGGTCTTTACCACCTTGCTTTCTTCCCTGCAATTCCTTTTTTTTTTTAAAGATTTTATTTATTTATTTGACTAAGAGAGAGAGAGAGAGAGCATAAGCAGGGGGAGGGAGAGAGGGACAAGCAGCCTCCCAGCTGAGCAGGGAGCCCGATGCGCGGCTTGATCCCAGGACCCTGGGATCATGACCTGAGCCCAAGGCAGACACTTAACCAGTAAGCCACTCAGGTGCCCCTTCTAAAGAAAAAACTGTCTGTTGGAACTGTTATTGCATTTTTGTGATAGAGTCAAGGGGGGTGGGTAGAAAATGACTAAACAGAGATGTGAGAAAGAAGAATTTTCTTTGGAATGAGTGATTTTCATTAAAAAAAGAGAAAGAACGGGAAATTGAATACAGAGAGGAAAATAGGAAAGAAAAAGAGAAATGAAACACATGCCTATCTTTCCTAACTTGAGCATACAGGCCAGAGACCCTTGGGATATAAAAGCTGCCTTGTGGTAGAGAAAGTTGAGGTATGCATCAGTGGAAGGAGTGTAAGAGAGAGTGTAGGATATTTGTGGACACTTAGAACATGCTCTCTCTTCACTCCTCCTCACCTTCCCATGTACTAATGACTGGTTTTTGAGCAGTAATATGAAATTAGAATTGATTTATTACTATATTTTGATGAATGGCCAATCTGTAACATGACATTATACACAGAGACCAGGTTACCTGGATGGATCCCAATTACTATCAAGCTCGTTTTTTTTTTTTTCATAACATTGATCACCTACTGGACCTTCTATATATTTGCGTGTTAAATTATCTTCATTATGCATAGTTTTCATAAAATAATGAGTAACTTGTGAAGTAGATCCTGATTCATCATCAACAGATTTGAGTGTTTTCGTGTGTTCAGGGAAATTGTTATGGCCTCCAGGGTGAATGGCAAATCTTGACAAACATCTTGTTCAAGGTACATGTTCAACTTTTTTGAAAAAAGTAAAATAAATTTAGTATTTACTTTTTTATTAATCATTATGTATTTTAGCTTATTACTATTGAAATAACTTATTGTATTTCATAAAAAAGGACAAAATAAGAGTGTTCAGCCTGCTCTGTACACTTTAGGGTGGAGTATTTAGCTCTCGTTCCTATATAATTTTCCTATCAATCTAAATGATGATTTCCTACATTTGTCACTGACACTATCCCCTGCAGTCTTGATGGCTGTGTGCATCTCCTGGACTGTAGCACAGGGCCTAGTACAATTGGCTAGAATACCACAGGGTCTGCAGAGTATTTATTTATTTCTTCCACCATCAGCCCAGACTGAATGGTGTTACTTGTCCCAAGGTGTTTGTGTGTCTGAGAGCATTTCATTTTAACAATGGGTGTCTGTACTTACAATGAAGGTGTCAGTTATGTTACTTATGGGAAGGGCTGGAAAAGAAATTTATTTATTCTGACTTTACTACACACACATGCATATCACCCTGTAGCTGTGGAGAATATGGCAGAAGCTCTACGTGGAAAGTGGGGGTCCAGCAAGCCCATGTGTTGCAGGTTGGGATTGCCAGAAACTGAGTCTGAGAAGTAATTTATGAATTTAAAATGTTTATTAGGGATCAACACCCCTGAAGAGAAAAGGAAGGATGTGGGATTGGGTTGAGGAAGAAGTTGAACCACCAAGCAGACTCTATAAGCCTTAGCCAAACTGATGGGAAGCTCTGGAGCAAATATTGCCCATCGGTGTGGCCTCCGTGAAGCTAAAATATCCCTGCCTTGTTCAGCTGCCAGTTATGAGCTGTTCTGGAAAAGTCATTTATTTCCCTTGCTTCTGAGGTGGACCCTGATGGAAGTGACAGCTGGAAGCTACCTGCGGATTGTACTCTCCACAACTGGGACAACAAACACTTCACTGAAGCAGATGGGGAGGGGGGCTTCTCTATATCAACCACAACCTCCCTAGCATATTTCATTAGTAACATTTAATTTAAAAATAAGATTTTGAGATGAATACTAAATCGAGCAGAATGCTAGCAAGCATGAAGCAGCACCTTCCTAGGCAAACCAAGATATATAGCCACCCTCCCCATCAGTGGCTTTGGCAAGATTCCCATCCTGTCCTTAAGCATATGTTCTTTAAGTGTTTCAAAGTTGAAAGGTGGCTTAGAGATCAATGAACTCATTTGTCAATTGAGAAAAGGAATTAAGAACAGAGGCAGAAGAAGGTGGAGGACCTCAGACTTTCTGACAACCAATTTGGCATCTTTTCTATTATACACTGTTACTTCTAAGTATTGCACACTATATAGTAAAGAGAGATTCTTTCTTTGGTATACCCTGTATCATGCATACTCACTTATAACACTGCCTGTATTATGAGATAATCTTCAGTTTTTCTCGTAAAATAATAGAAATATTATAGTGTAATCATTTACAGATTTTGCTTGAAGATTAAGAGCATGGGGATGATGTCTATTTCCTACAACACTTATGTTATAACTTCCAATACTATGTTACCTGATGCTAGTTAGTTTTAAAACTAAGTTTAAGTCTCTAATGAGTCTGTTTAATACTCATGAAGGATTTTGTCTGAATGCTCTTTGAAGAAAGAAATTAAAACTGGCAAATCAAGTGTAATATGAGCATTAAAAGAAAGAGGAGAAAATTTGTATCTATTAATAAAAATCCCAATAACTTCTTTTTTAATTTTATTTTTAATTATTTTTAATTTTTTTTATTATATTATGTTCCAATAACTTCTTACCAGGTTTTTTAGAGCAACATTATCACTCTTTAGGGATGTTTTATTTGGTTTTCTTTCCTGCCCGTGTTAATGTAATACTTAAAGTAGTTAAAACATTCATTTTCATAGTGGAGACTATGAAGCAAAGGTAAGGGGATTACTTGAAAGAAAGTGATTTAGAATTGGTAAAATTTCCACAGAGTTCCTCCAGCAAACAGCAGCTGTTTCTCACGTTCTTATTGAAGACACCCGTTAGATGTCTATGATCGTATCTTCCGATGTGAGGGACTTTTGGACTACCGGAGGAAGGCATCATTTTATTTTCTTTTCTGACCTAGGAAGAAGATTTTATTGTCTTCTCATCTCAGAAACATATTTGCATACTGGTTTTTTGTTGTTATGCAAATTCGTATTGTATTTGTTACATTCTGCATTTGGGGGAGGATTACAAAGTGGCCATTTTTCACAAAGGGGAAGATAAAGAAGTTGAGTCACAATAAATGTACAAAAAAATTTGAATTCGAATTGGAAAGATTATTTTATTTTTCTTATCTTTGACTTTAAAATAATTAAGTGTATCGTCTCACAATTGATTGTCTAGAGAGCCCAAATTAGTGTTACCATGTGTAGTATGCCATCCAGGTGTCTTAGCCTCACCATCATTGAGTGGATGGGAGAAAGGAAGAGTGGGTGAAAGTCTACAAAAGCTTATTTTAATTAAGATATATCACCGACTGGTAGACAATCATTTTCAGACATTATCTCATCATTAGTCAACTCATCAAAATATCACTTTTTGGAAAATCCTCTGGTTCTTTTCAGTGGCTTTAATGAAATTATTCTAAGATCCCAGTGAAAGGATTGAGATCTAATGTTTGGATAACTGCCATTTTCCTAAGAAATAGACTTTGGGCCTCCTGAGAAAGCGGATCATCTGGTGTGACATTTGCAGCAAGAGAAGAAGTAGTGTTTTAAAAATTCTGGTACTTAACAGAGAAAACACCAGTTTATTTTGGTCTTTTTTCCCCAGCATCAGATAGACAATGGGATGCTAATTAATTAGTTGATAGGCAGAAATCTGGGAGACGAAAGAAGGACTAATGTAAGAATTGTAAACAAGTTTTCATTTACTTGGATTTTTCTAAGGATAATTTTTATCATTTATTTTTATTCTCATAAAAAGTAAACAATCATTATACCTGTATGGGATAAAGTTAATTGTTTATATTTAAGAATTTATGAATATAATAATAAAAATAAACATTTTAAAAGGATATGATTTTAAGCAGCTATTTTCTTTGTATGTATGAATTTTTTTTTCCACATTCATGGTGGCTACCGAAGGATTTTCATGTTCGCTTGTTGTTGCTTGCATTTATGATACTCAGATTAAAGCATGCTTCAAATGTAGGAATACTCATTAGAGATTTTATAGTTTGGGTGGATTTGCAAGTAATTTCGAATATGCTACTTTTGCTCTGTGTGTGTATGTGTGTGTGTTTTAAATCCTATCTATATAATGTTGTCTCTAGAGATTGTCTTTCAAATTTACAATCAAATGTTTTTAGTGATTATAGAAACGGGGAAAAACCTCCAGCTTTACTACGTTATGGTTGTTTGCATTAAAATTCTGATTTTTCTCTGCATTTCAATCAGTTTGAGAATCATTCAGTAAAACTTTAATTTATATTGTTAGCACCCAAGGATATATCATATTCAATGTAGCTGTTTGATTGAACAGTTCTTTCTTTACTTGATGTGAAGTTCATGTTTGTGGTTAGGTTTTGGCTCTGTTTTTCAAGATTTGTTTAGGACAGGTATAAATGGAGGGGAAAAGGAGAAACGCTACAAAGTGCTCATTTAATGAAATGCTACATAAATTGGCATGAGTACTGAAAGATAAGGGTCACTTTGGAAGGAAATTACTAGTCATTTCATTGACATTAATTGTGCTCATTAAAAATAGCAGTATATCGGTTGATATAATTTAATTTTAAAATATGAAGTCAAAGAGTAAGTGTACATGAAGGAGAAAAATAAACTGTGCTTTCTTAGATCTGTGAACTCTAAAGTACAACCACCTCTGTTAAGATCTTCTCAGTCCCTCCCCAAGTGTATGGTAAGGACCTCAGAGTGCTGATGGCAAGCAGCAGAGGAGAGGTCAGTTAAACATCCGATTCAATGTGTTGTAATAAATATGGAGATAAATCCCCATCCTGCTTCTCAGCATACTTTGTAACCACTGTGTTCACCAATGTTTAACATCTGGCTTATTTGGTAACTGGGAAGTGGCGATTGTCATCAACTGCAGATTTTCAGTATTTTGTGGAAATTGTGCACCTTCAGTTAGTGATGGATTTACTGCAGCTTGGACTTTTGGCTTTGCACTCTTTCTCAGCCTGACTGTGTGACCCTGTCAAGGCTTGAGCTCTGGTACCCTTGCTTTTCATGGTTGATAGATGACCAGTTGGGCTTTTCTGAAAGTCATTATGATTAACCTTGGCAATTTTCTTTATGCAGTAAAAATGGAAAAATTATTTCAACTAGTATTTATTTAACATCTTAATAGGTATCAGATAATGTTCTATATCCAGGTAACACAATACCCATCTACTAGAAGGAGAAGGAGAGGTGGATAGACAATTATATCTAACAATAAAAATGTAATCTGAAACATTCTGTGAGAGTGTAAGCACAGAGTATACTAGGAGTACACAGAGTAGGGTCATCTACTCAAGATTTTGGAGGAAAAGGAAAAGAAAGAAGAGGGATCAAGGAAACCTTCCAATAGGGATGACTAGAGATAATTGAGTATCTAGTTCTGGAAATATGGGATCAGCATCAGAATGATAGACTACTCTACGCAATGCAGATAATTATGCAGTACAACTATTTCTAAAGTGGAACTGAGGATTCTGCCTTCCTCCACATTCTTTTTTCCTTTTTTCCCCCACTTTCTTTCTCTCACCCCTCTCTCCCTCTCTCCTTCCCTACCTTCTTCTTTCCTTCCTTCGCTTGCTCTTCCTTTCCCTCCTTCCTTCATTATGAACTTAATAAGTGCAGAATTCTGTTAGTAAAAGTTTTGGTTCATGGTTCATGTTCAACTTTATGATTGGACAATCCCTGACCCTCATTCATTCATTTACTCCTTAATGATGCTATAGATACATTTTATATACATATCTAAATTTCATATATTTCATATAGATATGAAATATTAACACTGATGACCTACCTTTTTTTTTTAAAAGATTTTATTTATTTATTCGACAGAGATAGAGACAGCCAGCAAGAGAGGGAACACAAGCAGGGGGAGTGGGAGAGGAAGAAGCAGGCTCTCAGCAGAGGAGTCTGATGTGGGGCTCGATCCCAGAATGCCGGGATCATGCCCTGAGCCAAAGGCAGACGCTTAACCACTGTACCACCCAGGCGCCCCTTGATGACCTACCTTTTGCTTTTCTCCTATTTCATCTTCTTACCCCTTCTAAAAGATAACCATTATCTTGGATTATGTACATTATTCATTTTTTCATTGGTTTGTTTTGTTTTATACATATTTCTAAATAATACATTGCTTAGTTGTTTCTTAACTCAACAAATGATATTTTTCTGTATGTAATCTACTAGTATTTTTTCCACTCACCAGTTTACCATGTTTTTATTTGTAACTGATTTCATTCAGTTTCACTTCAAGTAATATTCTGTTGTGTGTGTGTACTGCAAATTATCTGTTCTCCTGTTGATGGGCAATTGAGTAGTTTCTATGTTGTAATGAACAGTGCTGCTATGAGTATTCTTTTACTTGCTGCCTAAGACATTATGTACGAATCTTTCTGCAGAGTATATACCTGGGAATGGAAATATTGGCTCATAGGGTACACAGAGGTTAAACTTAGAAGATAATCACAAATTGTTTTCCAAAGCTTTTGTATCAACTTGCATTCCCACCAGAAATATATGAGAGCTTATGTTGATCCACATCATCTCTAATACTTGGTCTTGTGAGATTTATTCTATCAATCGAATGCCACATAATATGAATGCTGTCTAATGATATGTGGCTTTGATTCGCACTTCCCGGGTTACTAATGAGATTGCACATCTCTTAGGTCTATTTATTGGTCATGAGTGCTTCCTCTAATCTTTCAATTATAAGATTTTACTAGTCTATACTGATGGATACTTTTTATTTTTGTATTGGCAGTTGTTGCAATATCTTAATCATAAGAAGATATAGTCATTAAAGTGAAATAGATGTATGTCAGTACTATACAAAATGGTGGGCACATTTCTAATAAAAGATGTGCAGTCGAAATAGTCGACAAATTAAAACAATAGGTAATAATTGCATTTTGAAGTTATTTTTGTGACTTTTATTTTTTCACAACTTGACATTTATTTTTCTTTTGACAGAACGGTTTCGAGATTTACTACTTCCACCTTCTAATCAAGACTCCGAGATTCTGCCCTTCATTCAATCTAGAAAGTATCCCAAGTAAGCACTAGGAGTTCACTGGATATTGGGAAGGGGACAGGCATAGTGATGGGGAAGATCTGGGGGGACAAAAACAAAATATTTTCTTTCTAAGGATTTCTGAGAAAGCTAGAATACCCTAACCTAATTAACGAGGGCATCTCCTGCACTGTAATGTCTCAGGCTCTTCACAGCTGGGTTAGAGAAAAAAGCCTTTCCAGCACTACAGCCCAGCTGTGAGTAGGAGTATTTGCAGAGTGCAAACTGCAAGTTACCTGCATCTGCGTCTGGTTGTGCCTCTTTTTACTTGATTCTGTATCAACAGCAACAGATATTTTGTGGGTGATCCCTCATCTGGTTTCCTAGTTTCTAGCCTTTGAATGCAAGGATTCATTCATATTGTATTAAGTGGTTTTCAGAACCGCCTGTTAGATATGATTTTAGTAATTTCTGTATATTCTTCTTTATTATCTTGATAATTATGGGAAGTGAAATCTCCTGACCCTTTCTTATACAGGGCAGACCTTTTCTTCTCTTAGATGCCACATATTAATCCATATTTAATCTCTAGCAATAATCTTCTAGTCCCCTCACAGGGACCCTCCTGAGGGACATAGCAGGCCTGGACAGTGTTCCATGCGTACATTACTTTTCATGATAGAGAGCATGGAGGAGCCTGCAGGCATTGATGCATGTCTATCAGTATTTTTGCCTCCAGTTGCTGTTTGCAGAGGCCGGTGATGCCTGCTCTTCTGCCTCTTAGGCTTACTGTCCACCTGATACCTTTTCTTGAAGACGGGAATCACAGTCGCTTCTCAGATTACACGTTGGTAATCTGTTTCCCGCTATTTCCCTAGGATTCCTTAGCTGTATGTTCTTACACGTATCCTTCTTGCTCTGACAGTGATATTCCAATATAATTCTGATATTTAACAGAGATACCATGTGAGAATTCTTTGTGAGTGTCTAATCCTTAGTGTAGTTTTTGTGTTTGTTTATTTTGTTTTTGAGGGGCATCTGTGGACTAATAGAATAAAAGTCATCCATTGATGACACAAACACCATGTTGGGGTGAGTAAGAGTGAAGAGTGAAAAAAAAAAAGAGTGTAGACTATGAAGCAGACTGCCTTACCAGCTGTGCTTTGTGACTGGGGTTACCTAACCCTCTGTGTCTCAGTTTCCACCTCTGTGGAAGGGGAGAGATAATAAGACCTACCACTCAGGCGTGTTCTGAAGAGTAAGTAAATTAGTAAACAAAAAAATGTTTAGAACTGAGCTTGACACACAGATCTCGGAGGATAATTCTTATATCAGGTTACCTTTATCACCTGCCCTTAATAATATTTGGAGAAGAACTATTTATTTAATATTTCTGGATTATTGCTAGATGCCAATATGAGGCACTTCTTTGGTGGTCACTTAACATCATTATGAGTTGCAATTTTCCGAACTGTCAAATGAAAGCATGCTAAGTAAAGGTTTCTGGGTCTGAATAGTATTTATATAAAAATTCTGGGTTAAATACAATTGGTTTATTTAGGTTATAGAATATTAAGCATTTGCATCCTCCCATTGTCCATAGAATGTCTAGTTTGGGAGTAGAATTTTAGGAGGTGCTGATAGAACAGAGAAAGGGTAATAGAATTCTGTTTGTGCTGTGCCTAAGGAGTGTTAAATTGGTCCAGGGAAGATCATAGGAGCAAAAACTCTAAGCATGTAAATAATACCCAGGTAAAGAATGCTGGGGTAGAAGAAGAGGCAGTTGTAGTAAAAGCCAGTCAATAAATACAAGTGGGCAGGGATTTGTGTATGTCTAGACCTAATTTAAACTCTTTTTGGATTATTCATGGTTTTCAATATTCTCATTTAGTCTCTCATTTGTACTCACTCTCAAATATTCTATCATTTATTCATTACTGAGGATAACTGTAAGTCAAGGAATTTGTCATTTCATGACATGCAAAAATTTCTGGAAAGCTGAGAATTTAATCAGACCATTAGTATTTGTTGCTCTCATTCACAGTGTAATATACCTATTTATATTGAGATTATTTTCCCTCACTTTTCTGCTTGTTTTACTGACTCACTGAATGTAGACTATTAGTGAGAGATGTTTTAAGAGTTAGAATATGGTTTAAGAAGCAACTTGTTTGCCCTATATTATGTCCTTGTATGCCCTATATATAATGTCACAGGGTGATGTTTACGGAGCATAGTATAGCCGACATTCTTTAAGTGAGACTCACTCTACCCTGGTTAATATAAGCTGGTGAGTGAACAGTGGTTATTGGGTTAGGGGTAGGATCTCTAGTCAGCATATTGTCCCTTTCATCTTAAGCATCTGGTTATCAAGAGACATCTAACGAATAATGAAACAGGGAAAAGTTCTTGAAATGTGTCTATGTGTGTATGTGTGTTTGTGTGTGTATGTTTTAACGGAAGGCCATTTAAAAAAAATGTTCCCTGCTGGGAAACATTGTTGTAAAATATAATAATGTTCATTCATCATGTTCTTACGTTTGTGATCTTGCATTTGATCCATTGCCAAAGCCATTCTCATCAGGATGTAATTGAAGACATTGCCTCATGAGAATTCTTGGAGCATGAATAGGTATGACCATTGTCAGAAAGAGACAGGTGAATGAAAAGAAGAAAATGAATGTATACTTAATACGAAATAAATGTTGTTGATTCATAGGTTAGAGGAAAGAAATGGAGATAATGAAACTTAAGTTTTGTTGCTCATTTCTAGCTGGTGTCACTGTTACTAACTTTGAAGCATTTACGTTTACAATGTATTTGAACTAGAGGGTAGCTATAAATATTCTTATCCTTGTGAATGTAGCTTAGAGACATAAAATGGTTGAAGACATTTGGCATAATTTTACTCACAAGTGGCTTGCAATCATTTTAGCAATTAGGCCAACAGAACATGACCGCTCTGGAAGTTTAACCATTATATGTATAAAAATTTTATGAAAATGTAGGAATAAAATGTGGCATATCTTTATTTTGTTCTCATGAAGATCAAGTACTCTGGAATGCTTAATCTCAGTACTCTTTAGAGAAAGAAATATTATTTATGATAAAATTCAGAAGTATTCCTTTTGATTTGGTTTGCTATGAAAGGATAACCTTGCTTATTTAGACAAAAGCAATGCCTCAACCCATTCTCATTTCCAGTGTACTGCTTAACAATGGCTTCAAGCGGTGATATCAGGTGGTTAACTGCAAAGCCTCAGAAAACTTTTCCAGATTTCATCTTTTCTCCAACTTGTCTTCCTTTTTCTTTCCAAAGAAAATTTTGGGTTCCTCTTCTTCCAGCAGCCTTCTCTCTCTCTTTAGTAATTTTTGTTCAATCTGTATGTGTGTAATACATTTGTCACTGGAGCTAAGTTATCCCTATTCATAATAAAAATACTTAGCACTTAATACTTTCTACATGCCATGATTGTGTTATGTGCTTTATATATATTATTTCATTTAATCTTTGTCATTTCCTATGAGTTAGGTAGTACTATTTCCCCGATTGTACAAATTTTATATATTAGAGGACTTAAAAGGGTTAAGTGACTTATCCAAAGTCATATAGAAGAGCTGGGTCCCAAATTCAAGGTCTGCTTTGTCCCCAAATTACCCCTAATTGTGCTATCCTGCCTCTCATTCATTCGTCTGTCCATTTTTCCATTAATCCATTCTTCAAATATTTATTGAAAAATTACTGTACGCTAGAATCAGTCACAATTACTGAGAATACAAAAATAATGAAAACATAGCATATGGCTTTGAGGAACCTAGAGTCTAGTAGGTGAAAAACAGAGTCAGACTTTAATGGAGAAATTAATTATAGTGATGTGATAAGACCTAAAGTTATAGAGAAATGCACTAAACTCAGTGGGAGAAGAGAGCAGAACATGTCTTCCAGTCTAGGTAATTCATGGAAAGTTCCCTTTGAATAAAATCTTGACAAGTGCTATGGAACCAGATAGAGTCTTTTTAGCTGGAACATATAGAGCCATGGAAGTGGCTTGTTCATTGAGAGATCACCTGCAGGTATTCTGGTTGAAAAAGCTTTGTGGACGTGTGCATATGTGTGTGTAGGCACACGTGTACACGTGCATGTGTCTGTGCATATGCTCGTACATACACACACACTGAGAGCTGGGGTTTAAGGAGCAATGAGGGCAGGGACCACTCCATGAGGGACCTGGATTGCCATTTAAATGAGTTTGGACTCTGTGATAAAGACAGTGGAGCATCATGAAAGAACTTAAGGAAAGGAGCAAACTCATTAGATTCGCACGTTCATAGTTTTATCATGGAGCCAGGGAGGCACTGCATGGGGCGAGCACACTAGCTAGCTGGCAATTTCATGTTCAGGAAGGCAATGAGAAAGAATAGATTCCATGGTGATAATAATAGGGAAAAGCAGATAGATATCTGAAGATTTTAGGAGGCACGTGACAAAAATGTCATGACTACTGGACAAAGGGCAGGAGGATGAAAAGGGAGAGGGGAAGGGCAGGGGAGAAGAAGAAGTTCAAAGAAGGGGTTCAAGCTTTTTCATTTGGGTCACATCCTGCATTAGTGGTCCCAGGGCTGGGGACAAGTGGTAGATCTCTCTGAGCATCATTTTTTTTTTTTTTTTTTGGTCTCTATTTCAAATGAAGGTATGGAGGTTATAATAGTGCTATAGGAAAAACTCCTTGTTGCTTTTACTCTCACATACAATTCTTCAGACACCAGGTGCGGGATGTGATTTTTCCCACACCAACCAATTCTTCAATACCAGCTGGGTGTCTTACAATTCAATTCAATTCAATTCTGACACTAACCAGAGTTTGTACAGACCCCACAGGTTAAGGGCTCAGTCCCATAAGACTGTCCACCCCCATTTCAAATGCCAGTTGCAGGTAGCAGGTCCCCAATTTATCCACAATTTCTGTCCACATTGGGTACAAATCAGAAATTCCCACGACCTCCTCCTTGGATTCAATCATTTGCTAGAACAGCTTATGGAACTCAAGAATATTTTATGGAGTTAGTATGTAGTAAAGAATATGCTAAGGGAAATAGACAAACATAAACAGCCAGATGAAGAAATACATAGAACAAGATCTAGAAGGGTCTTGAGTGCAGGAGCTTCTGTCCCCGTGGAGTTGGGGTGCACCACGCATCTGGCCTGTAGATGTGTTCACCAACTTGGAAGTTCTCTGAACCCCATACCATTGGGGTTTTTATGGAAGTTTCATTACAGAGGCATGATTGATTATTAACTTCATTTCCAGCTCCTCGTCCCTCTCCAGAAAATAGAGGGTAGAGCTTAACATTCTGAGCTTTAAGTCATGGCCTGGTGTTTCTTTCTTTTTTAAAGATTTATTTATTTATTTTGGAGAGAAAGAGTAAGAGAGAGAGCAAGCACACAGGGCGGGAGGGGCAGAGAATCTCAAGCATGACTTGGAACTTGATCCCACTACCCTGAGATCATGCCCTGAGCCAAAATGAAGAGTCAGATGCTTAACCAATTGAGCCACCCAGGCACCCCTGGCTTGTTGTTTCTGATGAGTAGGCCCCTATCCATGAGCCCACCAAGAGTCACCTCATTAGAACAAAATAAGTTCCCATCACCCAGGAAATTCCAAGAGATTTAGGAACTCTGTGTCAGATGCATCTACCACTAAGAAAATTACAAAGGTCTTAGGAGCTCTGTGTCAAGAACCAGGGGCAGAGAACAATATCAGTATTTCTTATTATTTCACAAGTAGCTTCCCTCTAATGTTGCTTTGAGGAATGCATAGTGCCTGGCATAATTCTACCTTGTAAGACTTCGTGATCGTTCAATAAAACAATGTAAAGTACCTGCCTCTTGCAAATGTGAGTTCTTACCATCATCCTCATTCTCAGCTCTCTTCTGCCTTTTCTCAAAGCTGTGCCTTACCTCAGGGTAGGGGAAAGTTTCTACCACATTGTCTGCCTTAGTGTCTTCAATCCAATCTAGATCCTGCCAGAAGGGACATGCTGTTCTGCCTGACAGAGGTGGTTCTGTATCGTTTCCACAGTCACAGCTATGCATCATGTTCTTCCCAATATACCTAACGTTTTAGTATTGCCTTTCATTAAAGGATTACTGTTTTTCATCCTCTCATCCCTAAATGTAGGTTTTCTTTTGTATAGTAGGTGATATTCCAGTACCTGTCTGGCAAGAGATCTAACAAGCTGGTGTTCTGACTAAAGTACAGGATGCAGTAATGAGGATTCCCAGTTCTTTTGATTTTGGTGAACATAGCAAGCAAGATGTCAGAATTAAGCTGGTCTCTCAGTAGGTAATAGGTCCAACCCTTGGGCTGACATTTACATGTAGAAACTCTGCCATCAGGACTGCAAAAGCCAAGCAGACCACCAAACCCCACAAACAATCCTACAAAAACTGAGGTAGTTGGGAACTTGTAAAGACTGGCTCAGACGTGTGGTAAGTCAAGAAACTGTTAGTGCAAGGCTAGTGGGCAAGCAATAAGGATACCTCAGTGCTCAGTGAGAGAACAGCTTATTTTGGACTCAAGTAAGAACTGGTTCAAGGATAGGGCCAAGAGGAGCCTGTAGCCATGAAGCTGGGCAGCCGAAATATCAAAACAAGCTGAGAAAGTAACACTTTCTAGGGGACAAGGTAAGCACTTATGATTCTCTAGCTAGTGCCTTTAAGAGCTGTCTGTTTTCTTTGTTCTGACCCATCCTCCATTCTCCACTATTACACATCTTCTCAGGCAGCATTTAAGATTTGGGGTTGTTGTTTATTTGTTTGGTTTGACTCAGAGATTATCTGTCAGGTGAGACAGAATGTTACCTGAAGTTCTTCCTTTGCTACCAATCTTAAAATCCCACTTTAACTTCCTTGGACTAGAACTACCTCCTTTTTGCAGGGTACAAATCAGAAATTCCCACGACCTCCTCCTTGGATTCAATCATTTGCTAGAACAACTTATGGAACTCAAGAATATTTTTGCATAGGCGATTTCCAGCTTGTCAACAATATTCCCAGCTCTACAAGAGTGAGGTGTCATCAAAGTGAAGCCATGATTTCAGGAACAGTTTATGAACTCTATAGCTGAGGTGAATTTTAAAAGTCTCATATTAAATTTATCAAGTCATAAATTTTAACAATATGTCTGTTTATTGGAATTCCTTGTCAAAGAGCTTTTTTCTTTGCAGATCCTAAATTAATTAATGGCTTCTATTTGTAAGGCCTTGATTGAATAATTCAGAATTTCAAGAAACAAACATCAGTCAAAATGGTTTTTTAAACAGTGTTGCTTTTTATTTATGCGTGAGATTGCATTAAGTAATAATCACACATTAATTACAGAGATTTCTTAACCCTTTGCTGGTGAAGTCTCTTTCCTTAAGTTATTCCTAAAGTCCAGACAAGGGGTAACTAGGTGGCTCAGTGTATTAAGCATCTGCCTTTGGCTCAGGTCATGATGTTGGGGTCCTGGGATCGAGCCCCATGTCATTGGGCTCCCTGATCAGCGTGGAGTCTGCTTCTCCCTCTCCCTCTGCCCCTCCCCTGCACTCATGCACTTGCTCACTCTCTCTTTCTCTCTATCTCATGTGCACACGTGCTCTCTCTTTCTCAAATAAATAAATCAATCCTTTTAAAAAATTCTAAAAAGGAAAAAAAAAAAGTCCAAACAATATGGACCACGACCTACTACTCCCACCAAGTCTTAACTCAAACATTAAGGGCTTACCCTGATCAACATATTTAATCACCACCTGTACTAACTCACTTCCCATCTTTCTTATCTTCTCCATCAGCAACATAAGTGCAACATGGAATATTGTTAGAAATACAGTTTCTCAGACTTCAGCCCATACTTAGTTACTCAGAAAATCTGGGGGTGGGGCCCAGCACTCTGTGTTTAACAAACCTTCCAGGAAATTCTGATGCACAGTAACATTTGAGGACCACTAGAGCAAGGTAGAAAGATTTTGAAGACCATCTCAGGCTTTTTAACTCCCTCTCACTTCTTGCTGTTTTTACTCATGTGATTATCTTCTGGGAGTAGAATGGTCTAAAACTGCAACACCATCGTCTCCAGAGAAACAGTTCATGACATCCATGTTTTTCCCAGAAAAAGGAAGAATTGTTATATAAAGAATGGCCCTGAACACTTCTAGCCTGCAAAGGAGGTTTTTCCAGGAGTTCCTTGGCACAATGTGCCCCTTTCAGACTTTATTTGCCTTTCTGTATTATCCCTAACCAAAATAATTTACAACAGACTGTAATGGTTAGTATGTGATCACTAAGA
The DNA here is from genome assembly GCF_023065955.2 of Ursus arctos. Classification (NCBI taxonomy): domain Eukaryota; kingdom Metazoa; phylum Chordata; class Mammalia; order Carnivora; family Ursidae; genus Ursus; species Ursus arctos. The sequence goes on along the minus strand of NW_026622863.1, from coordinate 57,742,523 downwards.
AAATGAGCTTTGGAGTCAGACTCATAAGGAATTGGATGAGTCTTTCCTTTAATAGAAGTGTGGCCACGAGAAAATTACTTAGCATTTTTGGGTTTTAGTTCCCAGTGCAGTATGAGGGAGATAATACCTCCTGTGAGAGCTGTTGTGTAGATTAGGAGGGAAGGGGTACACAGAACAAGTGTAGACCCTGGATTAAATTAAGTGTTCAGTGAAGAGTATCTATTACTACATCTCATTTTAGAATTTAGAGGTAGGGGTCTGAGATCGTTTTTGATTGTTTTTTTAATTAGAAGAACTTTTTTTTTTTAAAGATTTTATTTATCTATTTGACAGAGATAGAGACAGCCAGCGAGAGCAGGAACACAAGCAGGGGGAGCGGGAGAGGAAGAAGTAGGCTCATAGCTGAAGAGCCTGATGTGGGGCTCGATCCCATAACACCGGGATCACGCCCTGAGCCGAAGGCAGGCGCTTAACCGCTGTGCCACCCAGGCGCCCCGAATTAGAAGAACTTTTTAAAGTGAAAGCTAATCAGATAACGATAAGAAAAGCAAATAATTTTCCAAAAATGGAAACTTTCCATTAGTATTAAATGGATGTGAATTTCAACCTTTGTTATTGTTAATAATAATATCTAAGATTTATTAAATGCTTAGTGTGTCCGGGTACAATGTGAAAAGCTTATCAGGTGTGTTAGCATTCAGCTACATAAAATAGAAATGTAGCTAAAAATGAGGGGGGCTTATTTTTCTCATGTAGCCAAAAGTACCAAGATACTTGGTGGCTGGAATTTGTTGTCAGCATATCACATCTGAGGGGTTTGCTCCTGTCCTCTCTTTCCCTCTCGTGGTTGCAAGATGACTCCTTCAACTTCAGTCATCACATCCTCATCCCAGCCATCCCATCTTCATCCATCCTCATGAAAGGTACAGGCAAGCTGAATTGACCTCCCTTTCAAGGAACTTCTCAGAACCCCAACCCAGCTCTTTTACACCTAGTTATCCTAAACATTACTATCACACCACCCCAAAATTGGGAACAAAGTGGGAAAATGAAATAAAGAGTAGACAACCAGTGGTCTTTGCCTTGCCTGAATTATCTCATCTAATCCTTACAATAGTCAGTGAGATATGTATTATTATACATGTTATTATATGTATTATTTTGATCACCTTCTATTTACAAAGGATGCAATTGAGGCACAGAGTGATCAATAAATTGCTCAAAGTCATGTAGTGCCAACTGGCAAAGCCATGATTTAAACTAGTTCTGAGAGCCTATATTCTAATAAACTATATTATTATATAGTAAAAACTTATCTTCCTTAAATTTTCAATAACTCTTTGAAGTTGTATTTTTTTCTTCTGCTGAGAGTTTAAAAGGCAGATTTTTGCTGTTAAGATTTCTGTACTGAAAGGAATTGCTATGGAAGTTTTGAGAACAAAAAATTTTACCCTTCTAAGAGCATTCTTCCCCATAGGGAATGAGGGGCTCAGCCATAATAGTCGTCAAGTTAAAGGCAAATGAACATGTTGAGCATATTTTATTTTTTCAATACTTCTTTCAACAAATATTTGTTTGGTGCCTATTAAGTGCCAGCAACTGAAGATAATAATAGGCTAAACTATTTTAACACAATGTCCTGGTTTTCTCTGGTTTTTGAGTTAGTAATAAAATTCAAAGAGGAAATCTGGCAATGTCTAAGCAGTAGGGTCAGCTGTACTTACAAAATTATGCTTTATTCTTCTAGGGTTTTATTGTTTCCAAAGCACCTCCCTGTGTGGTATTTTGTCTGTTATATCCATTTCTTCTGTCAGATTTACTTATTAATGATATAATTTTCCTTTTGTTTATTGAGAACCTCTGATCAATTGATTGATAATCATAGAAGCTAGAATGACAGAAACAGAGTGTTTATTTCATCTGTCTGAAAAATGTTGCAGTTGGTAAATTTTGTCACAACTGAAATCAACATTTTGGTGTTCACCTAGGGAAGGAAAAAAAGATGTCAGGGGAAGGTGAGGCAGAATATTGGAGCCCATATACTCACAAAATATACTACCAATGCCTATGTAAGTTAATAGGTTGAGATTTTGTTGATGGTATTCTTGAATTCTTACTTTCTTGGATTCTATTTTTTAGTTCTGTGCCATTGTAGTGGTTCTGTTTTGTTTTTAAGAGATGATAGTTATATATAATTTGGACATCAGTTGCCTATCTTCCATTTCAACCACTCTTTTATCTTTTGGTATTTAGTGATTTTTTTTTTCCTGCAACAGATAGTCCCTCCCCTTCTCCTAGAAATGCTGAAGGCATGGATTATATGTGATTTTATTTGCATTCCTTGTTGACCATACACTTTTGGGGAATATTCATATTCAGGTAGTAGTATCCTCCAGATTTTGAAATCACTAACCCATTACTTTCAAAAAGTCTCAAAGAAGATAATGTTCACAGAGTTCAAGAGGAAAACAAAGGGAAAAATCCCACTTCTCTATTGACATTGTGGAATTCTCTGGAAAGATGCACTACAGCAGTGCCTTTCAGACTTTAACAGGCATAGGAATCACCCGGAAATCTTAATAAAACACAGATTCTGATTCAATAAATCTGAAGTTGGGTGTAAGATTCTGTCTTTCTAACAAGTTCTCAGGTAAAATTGATGCTATTGGTCTGAGAACCACACTTTAAATAGAAACGAACCACGTCATCTTAGTCACAGCCTAATGAAGGGCTTTTCATTCCCTTCAAAGTCACGTTTTGCCACATGTGTTGCCAGGGAAGAGAGAAGTGCTCAGCATGCTAAGCAGGAGAGAACAGAGTAGAACAGAGTCTCCCTCCTCATAGTCATCTGTCTTTGATTACAAAGGAAAATCTGAAAGTGCAGCCAGCTGGGTTGTAAGTGATTAGTAACAGTATATCTATAGTACTGTTTTTCCTTAAAGTCTGTTTTGTCTGAAATCAGTGTTACTACAGCTATTTTGCTTTTGCTAGAATTTCTACTATATCCTATATTTATACCCCTTAACTTTCAACTTCTTTGTATCCTGATATAAAACACAGAATCTTGGATCTCTTGAAAAGACCTATTACTCTATTTTCTTATTCCAGCCTAACAATCTTTTCCTTTGAAACCAAAGATTTTGGTCCATTTATACTGAATTACATTCTATGACATAATTTTGTTTATTTGTCCCACTTTTTCTGTTTTTTTCCCCTATCCCCACCCCTATTTTTTTTTTCTAATTGGCTGTGAAGACAGGAAGATACATAATATAGTACAAGCCATGGTCTATTTCTTAATTGAATTAAGCTCTCTAAACTAATGGAAAAGAAGTAGCAAAACCAAAATATAGTGCAAAGGAGTTTGAGGTATGAAAGTTTAAAGATGCTAAAATTAGCTAGCAATTAAGATAAAAGCCTGCTCTACACCTAGCTTTCAGCAGGAAGGTCAGTAGCCATGTAGAAAAAGGAGGAAAGACAGGAAAAGGATGGAATGATGTGTTTGAGAAAAAAAAATTATTAAATATTTGAGCCTGAAGGCATATAAGTGAACAGGAAATTAAAGGATTCACCACCATCTAAATAAACAACACTTTAAATACAGTTTATAAAACAGCAATCTTTGTTGGAAAGGCTGATCGTAGGGGCGCCTGGATGGCTCAGTTGGTTAAGTGTCTGCCTTCCTCTTAGGTCATGGTCTCTCAGGGTCCTGGGATCGAGCCCCACGTTGGGCTGCTGATTGTAGTAAAAAAAGTCTCAACTAAAGATCTTAACTCAGTTTTAAAAGGTGTTTATTTTAAATGACTATATTCCCTCTGAAAGCTTTCAAAGGTAATTTTATTTTAGTAAGGGTTACAGCTGTGTTTAAATATATGTTGGAGTGGGGTGTGAAATTTGGCTAGATGTTATGCTTGAAAATCCAGTAGGGGTTTGATCAGCTTATAATTCATGTTTCCACTTAAGTACTAGTGTTTGAACAGTTGAACAGTTTGGTAGGTTTTCTTTGATAATATTTGAACTGTTTTTTGCATCTGAATAAAAGTTTCAAGTTGCATGTTGGCAAAGCAAGCTGACATTAGCCAACACATAAAATAAAAAGGCAAAAAAAAAAATTCTCTTTCATTTTCTATAGGAACTAAGTTTAATGGTGAGGATTCATGTATGTGTATGTGTGTCTGTGTACCTAAGAGTGAAAAGTATATATAAAATACTAGATATACAGTATACTAGATAATAATGTTACTATGATACAAAATGATACAAAAAAATCTAAAAATGTTCCCTAACACACACACACACACACACACACACTGGCAGTTTCAATGCATGTTTGAGATGTGGAAAATGAATGGATGGCATTGCTTTGCATCATAACTCATAAGAAATTTCTGTACAGACTAGCAAGTGAAGGGAGTACTCGAGCTCATATTTGCTCTTACCAAGATATCTATCTATCCCAAAGTTTAGAGCTGCTTTCAATGGGCTGTATACATGGTGGTCAAAGAGATAAGGCCTGGACCCTGAGAAGGGTGGGAGAGTGAATCAGAGCCCCCCGCAAATGGCCTAAACTCCTCATGTGCTCAATCGTCAGTGGATCAAGTAGAGATTAAATACCCTGCTATGCAGAAGGAGATAGTAGGGATGATTGCCTTATTTTGTCCTTGGCTCTGAGAAGAATTAAAACAAAAATTCTCCCCTGATATCTAGTGACCACTTGGATTGGAACAGTGAAATCCTAATATATATATATAGCCCAATAAACCCAGAGACAAAAACTTAGTTTAGAGTGATTCCAGATTTATGGCACCGTCCTGTTGTCTGGAAGAGGAAAATGAAAATTCTTTCTTGGGGGACACATTTAAATCCCCAAAGGATTCCTCTTTAAAAGGAACCAAGGAATATGAGCTCATATTTAAAAAAATGAGGAACCAAAACGCCATGAATATGTTAGTAGAAATCATATATTCAAAAAGTTTAAAGCAAGTGTCTCATATATCAAAAGGGATAAAACAGAGCATTAGAAAAATGATTAAAAGACAAAGGACAATCAAATTCTCAAGATGCTTTAGAAAAGGGGCCCACAGAGCTTCTCCAAATAAAAGAAACAATATCATAAACTTCGCAGGTTAACACAGCCACAGAGAGAATAAATGAACTGTCAAATTGAACGGAAATAATTACCTGGAATGTGGCATAGAGAGACAAAGATATGGAAAATAAGAAAGAAATATTGAAAAAATACAGTGGGTAGAGGGAGAAGTTCCTGCATTTCTTTACATTAACCTTCCATAAAGAAGGGAAAGAAGGAGAGAAGTATAAGCTATATCATATTTGAAGAAAAATAGCTCAAATTCAGATATACCAATAAATCCCAAGCAATATAATAAAAATAAATTCACAGTGCGAAACATCATAATTTACTTATAGAAAACTAAAACAGAGACTAACACTTAATAAAAAAAATAGTCGAGGAAAGAAAGGGGAGGGGAAGAAACAGACAAAGAAGGAAAATAAACAGGACAAGATGACATTGTGGTAAGTCACTCACCATAACTGAACTCGGTTCTCCAGTTCAAAGGAAAAGGCTGTTGGCCTGGCATAACAAAATAAAACTGAGCTATTTGACAGTTTTCAAAAGATTGACTCAAAATAGAAAGATAAAGGCTGAAAGTAAAGAAGGTGAGGAATATGGCAGAGAAATTCTGACCAAAGCAAAATTATTTCAGATAAAATAGACTTTTTTTACTTTATTTTACTTTTTCTTTCTTTATTTTTTTATAATAATATTTTTTATTATATTATGTTAGTCACCATACAGTACATCCCTGGTTTTTGATGTAAAGTTCCATTATTGATTAGTTGCATATAACACCCAGTGCACCATGCAATATGTGCCCTCCTTACTACCAATCACCAGCCCTTTCTTCTCCTACCGATCTTCCTAGTTCTTATGTTCCATAGATGAGAGAAACCATATGAAATAGTCTTTCTCTGCTTGACTTATTTCACGTAGCATTATCTCCTCCAGTGCCGTCCATGTTGCAGCAAATGTTGAGAAATTGTTCTTTCTGATAGCTGAGTAATATTCCATTGTATATAGGGACCACAGCTTCTTAATCCAGTCGTCTGTTGAAGGGCATCTCGGCTCCTTCCACAATTTAGCTATTGTGGACAATGCTGCTATGAACATTGGGGTGCATATGGCACGTCTCTTCACTACGTCTGTATCTTTGGGGTAAATACCCAGTAGTGCAATGGCTGGGTCATAGAGTAGCTCAATTTTTAACTTTTTAAGGGACCTCCACACTGTTTTCCAGAGTGGCTGTACCAACTTGCACTCCCACCAACAATGTAGGAGGGATCCCCTTTCTCCACATCCTCTCCAGCAATTGTTGTTTCTTGCCTTGTCTATTTTTGCCATTCTAACTGGCGTAAGGTGGTATCTTAGTGTGGTTTTGATTTGAATTTCCCTGTTGGCTAATGATTTTGAACATTTTTTCATGTGTCTGTTAGTCATTTGTATGTCTTCATTGGAAAAGTGTCTGTTCATATCTTCTGCCCATTTTTTGATTTGTTTATTTGTTTCTTGTGTATTGAGTTTGAGAAGTTCTTTGTAGATCTTGGATACCAGTCTTTTATCTGTAGTGACATTTGCAAATATCTTCTCCCATTCCGTGGGCTGCCTCTTACTTTTTTTGACTGTTTCCTTGGCTGTGCAGAAGCTTTTTATCTTGAAGAAGTCCCACAAATTCGTTTTATCTTTTGTTTCTCTTGCCTTTGGAGATATGTCATGAAAAAGGTTGCTGTGGCCGATGTTGTAGAGGTTGCTTCCTATGCTCTCCTCTAGGATATTGATGGATTCCTGTCTCACATCAAGGTCTTTCATCCATTTGGAGTTTTTATCTTTGTGTATGGTGTGAGAGAGTGGTCAAGTGTCATTCTTTTGCATGTAGCTGTCCAATTTTCCCAGCACCATTTATTGAAGAGACTGTCTTTTTTCCACCAGATGTTTTTTCCTGCTTTATCAAAGATTAGTTGCCCAAAGAACCGCGGGTCCATTTCTGGGTTCTCTATTCTGTTTCATTGGTCTATGTGTCTGTTTTTGTGCCAGTAGCATGCTGTCTTTGTGATCACAGCTTTGTAGTACAGCTGAAATTCCGGCATTGTGATGCCCCCAGATTTGTTTTTCCTTTTCAACAGTTCTTTGGTGATTCGGGGCCTTTTCTGGTTCCACACAAATTAAGGGCTATTTGTTCCAATTCACTGAAAAATGTCATCGGTATTTTGATCGGGATAGCATTGAAAGTGTAGATTGCTCTGGGTAGCATGGACATTTTAACTATGTTAATTCTTCTGATCCATGAGCATGGAATATTTTTCCATCTTTTGTGTCTTCTTTAATGTCTTTCAAGAGTGATTTGTAGTTTCTAGAATATAGATCCTTAATGTCTCTGGTTAAGTTAATGCCAAGGTAACGTATGGTTTTTGGTGCTATTATAAATGGGATGGATTCCCTAATTTCTCTTTCTTTAGTCTCATTATTCGTGTATAGAAATGCAACTGATTTCTGAGCATTGATTTTGTATCCCGCCACATTACTGAATTGCTCTATATCTTCTAGTAGTTTGGAAGTGGATTCTTTTGGGTTTTCCATATAGAGTATCATGTCATCTGCGAAGAGAGACAGCTTGACTTCTTCTTTGCTGATTTGGATACCTTTGATCCCTTTTTGTTGTCTGATTGCTGTTGCAAGGACTTCTAGTACTATGTTGAATAAAAATGGCATGAGTGGGCATCCTTGTCATGTTCCTGATCTTAAGGGAAAGGCTTTCAGCTTTTCCCCATTGAGAATGATATTTGCTATAGGCTTTTCATAGATGGTTTTTATGAGATTGAGAAATGTACCCTCTATCCCTACACTCTGAAGGGTTTTAATCAGGAAAGGATGCTGTATTTTGTCAAATGCTTTTTCTGCATCCATTGAGAGGATCATATGATTTTGGCTTTTTTCTTGTTGATAAATCTATGACACTGATAGATTTGCGAATGTTGAACCACCCTTGCATCCCACGGATGAATCCCACTTGGTCATGATGGATAATCCTTTTAATGTACTGTTGGATCCTATTAGCTAGGATCTTTTTGAGAATTTTGGCATCCATATTCATCAGGAAAATTGGTCTATAATTCTCCTTTTTGATGGGGTCTTTGCCTGGTTTGAGGATCAAGATAATATTGGCCTCATAGAATGAGTTTGGTAGTTTTCCTTCTGTTTCTATTTTTTGAAACAGCTTTAGGAGAATAGGTATTATTTCTTCTTTGAACGTTTGGTAGAATTTCCCCGGGAATCCATCAGGCCCTGGACTCTTGTTTTTGGGGAGGTTTTTGATCACTGCTTCAATCTTTTCATAATTAATTGGTCTGTTTAAATCATCAATTTCTTCCTGTTTCAGTTTTGGTAGTTTATACGTTTCCAGGAAGGCCTCCATCTCTCCCAGGTTGCTTAATTTATTGGCATAAAGCTGTTGATAAAAGTTTCTAATAATCCTTCCTATTTCATTGGTGTTGGTTGTGACCTCTCCCTTTTCATTCATAATTTTATTAATTTGGGTCCTTTCTCTATTCTTTTGGTTAAGTCTTGCCAGTGGCTTGTCTATTTTATTTATTCTTTCAAGGAACCAGCTTCTAGTTCTGTTGATCTGCTCTACTGTACTCCTGGTTTCTAATTCATTCTGCTCTATTCTTGATCAACTGCTTTCTCATGCGTGGATTAGGCCTGTTCTTCTGTTGCTGTTCCAGCTTCTTGAGGTGAGAATATAAAAACTGCATTTTAGATTTTTCTATTCTTTTGAGTGAGGCTTGGATGGCTATGTATTTTCCCCTTAGTACTGCCTTTGCAGTTTCCATCGGTTTTGGACCAATGTGTTTTCATTCTCATTGGTCTCCATAAATTGTTTAAATTGATTTTCGATGTCCTGGTTTATCGAATCATTCTTGAGCAGGATGGTTCTTAGTCTCCAAGGGTTTGAGTTTCTTCCAAATTTTTCCTTGTGGTTGAGTTCCAATTTCAGAGCGTTGTGGTCTGAGAATATGCAGGGAATAATTTCAGTCTTTTGGTATCTGTTGAGACCTGTTTTGTGTCCCAGAACATGGTCTATTCTTGAGAATGTTCCGTGTACATTAGAATAGAATGAGTATTCTTTGGTTCTGGGGTGTAGTGTTCTATATATATATCTATGAGGCCCAACTCATCGAGTATGGCATTCAAAGCTCTTGTTTCTTTGTTAATTTTCTGCGTAGGTGATCTATCTATTGCTGATAGTGGAGTGTTGAGGTTCCGTACTATTAACATATTTTTATCTATATGTCTCTTTATTCTGGTAAGAGTTGGCTTGTGTATCTTGCTGCTCCCCTGTTGGGGGCATATATATTTATAATTGTCATATCCACGTGTTGGATAAATTCTTTAAGAATTATATAGTGATCTTCTGTGTCTCTGACTATAGTCTTTAGGTTAAAATCCAATCTGTCTTATATGAGAATTGCTACCCCAGCTTTCTTTTGAGGTCCATTGGCATGAAAGATGGTATTCCATCCCTTTACTTTGAGTCTGGATGTATCTTTAGGTTCAAAATGAGTCTCTTGTAGACAGCAAATGGATGGGTCATGTCTTTTTATCCAAACTGCAACCCTGTGGCATTTATGGGAGCATTTAGCATTTACATTGAGACTGATTATTGAGAGATATGATTTTAATGATGCCATGTTGCCAGTAAAGTCTTTGTTTCTATAGATTGTGACTTTCTGTTCTGTATCACTCTTGGGGCCTTTTTACTTTTATAGAACCCCCCTTAATATCTCCTGTAGGGCTGGTTTCGTGGTTACAAAATTGGTCAGTGACTGGCTATTCTGGAAGGTCTTTATTTCTCCATCAATTCTGAATGACAGCCTTGCTGAATAAAGGATCCTTGACTGAATGTTTTTCTCTGAAAGAGCTTTAAAAATGGCCCCCCACCCTTTCTCTCATTCCAGGTCTGTATAGACAGGTCTGACGTAATTCTGATACCTTTGCCTTAGTACATGGAAATTTCTTTGCCCTTGCCGCTTTCAATACTGTATCCTTGGATCTAATATTTGTGAAATGCACTATGGCCTGACGTGGCGTAGGTTTGTCGTGGTTGAGCCTGGGCGGGGTCCTCTCTGCCTCTTGGACACAAATGTCTGTTTCCCTTGCTAGATTAGGGAAGTTTTCAGCTACAATTTGTTCAAATATCTCTTCTAGACCTCTGTTTTTCTCCACCCTCTCAGGGATGCTGATGATTCTGACATTGGAACATTTCATTGAGTCAGTAATCTCCTGTAACCTACATTCTTGAGATTGGATTTTTTTGAGCCAAGTTTCTGTTTTAACCTTCTCTTCTAGTAACGCAACCTCAAATTCACTGATACGTTCTTCCGCCTCATTCACCCTGGCCGTCAGAGCCTCTAGTTTGACTGCATTTGATTCATAGAATTTTTAATTTCTGCCAGATTTGCTCTCATTTGCACTGTTAGATATTCTATATTCTCATTAAAATTTTCGTGAATATTTTTTTCAAGTTTACACATCATCTTGACCATTGTTACTCTGAACTCCATTTCTGATAATTTGGTTTTATCCATATCCATCAGTTCTGTGGCAGAGGCCACAGACTCATTGTCTTTTCTTTGCTGGGGGGGATTTCTCCTTCTCGTCATTCTGATGAGGAGAGGTTGTGGGGTTGTCCGGAGCCCAAATTATTGACCAGGACCCATGCAGTGTGCACTTGTTTTCTAGCGACCTTAGGGATGTGGGCTTCTTGATTTTTCAGCCTGCCTTCTGGGGTAGGGGCCTGCCGCACTGATTCTCAGGCAACCCTGTTTGGGTAGAGTCTCCCTGTCCTCTGAGAGGGAGAGATGGGGATGGGCACACTTTGAGCCGCTATTTCCAGGCTTTTGTTCTCTGGTGGCTTTCCCTGGTGGTTTGCTGTGCCTCTTCTGAGAGTCAGAGCAGCAGTGGCCGAAAACCAGCCTCTGTCTCAGAACAGAGGGATCGCAGTCCACTCTCCACTGAGCTCTTCTGGCCACTTTAACTCTGTTTCTGTTGGTGCTGCTAAACCCTACATTGTCCTGGGATGTGCGCCTCACACCCGGCATCCCGGCCCTCACTTCCAGGGCCGGCACGTCTCTGTCCTTTGTGTTTCTTTTCTTTTTTTTTTAAAGATTTATTTATTTATTTATTTATTAGACAGAGAGAGACAGTCAGCGAGAGAGGGAACACAAGCAGGGGGAGTAGGAGAGGAAGAAGCAGGCTCCTAGTGGGGGAGCCTAATGTGGGGCTCGATCCAGGAATGTCAGGATCACGCCCTGAGCCCGAAGGCAGACGCTTAATGAGTGAGCCACCCAGGCACCCTTCTCCTTTGTGTTTCTAACACCACCAGCCGCCAGCCACCCCCGCACGCTCTGGAGCTCCGTTTCAGTGTGGTTCTCGTGCACTCCAGAGCTCCGTTTTTCAGACTGGTTGCGTGCGTTCCCTGGCCCCCGGTCTCAGTCTGCTCTCTTGTGGGTGCCGGTCCACTAGTCCACCTGCTCCCTAGTGCAGGTGGCTGCAGCTTCCTGGCACCCGAACGTGGTGGCTCCCTCCCCCTTCCATTTATCTTCTGGTATCTGTGCGTGGCTTCACAGCTCCCCGCTTTGTACCTCAATACTCAGCACTGGAGATGTTCATTTGTAGAGATCTGGATGTATCTTCCTGCATCTCAGGCTGATTCCGTGGGTGTTCAGGATGGTCTGGTACCTATCCAGCTTGACTCAGGGGACCAGCTGAAAAAGGGGACCCCTACTCCTCCGCCATCTTAACTCCGATCAAAATAGACTTTACGGTAAAAATATTTCTAGGCATAAATGGAGTTACTAATCATTTATAAAAGGCTCATTTGATTATTTCTCTGATTGGAAAAATCAAAACAAACTACTGTTTTGGGAAGTTTTAGGTTATTTGTTTTCTAAACATAAACGGAATTCTTTCTGAGGTTCAACATAAGACACTTATTAGATGTTGGTCCCGAGCAAATGTTTAAACTGCCAGAACCTCACTTTCCTAATCAATGTAGTCAAATAATATCATTTAACTCTAATTTAATAATGATAAATAATTCATCTAAATCATTTAGCACTGTGCCATCCACATAGCCCTGTTGTTGTCCAGGGACAGGCAAGGAAAAGGCTGATAGTCATACATTGTAGTATCTTTCCATAAACAAAAAGATTAGGCCTATGAATTTATTCTGGTCAGAAAAATAATCCTTGGGCTGTCTAGTTTAATTCAAAGACAGCTATTCCCTATAGAAACCTCACTGCCCCTGAAACTTCATTAAAAGTAACATCTTTGACATCAATCCAGATAGAAGATGTGGAGGAATGTCCATTTTTGCCATATTTTGCTGACCCAGGATTGCTCTGACATCAAATCAGAAATTCATACAGTTGTGTTTTTTGATCTTTGAAACACCATAAAATAGTTCAGGATTGTTATCCACCTAATGACTATTAAGAAAAAAATATTTACTTCATTTTATCTTTGTATAATGGCATCCTCTTTCAGTGGCTACAGCTAATAATCCCAAGATCTTTTATGTCTTAGGCTAGCATATCACGTCCTTTGTTTATTCTTTAAAAATATATTTATTGAGTAAAATCTATTTTTTATAACATGACATTTTTAATTCCTAAGAAACTTACATTTATCAAAATGTAATTAAGTGGTAGTTTTATGGTGACAGAGAAGTCAGGGATGGAGAATTACAAAATTGTAATCTCAAAGCTGTTCACTCTACCTACCCCCACCCCCAACCCTTGCTGGAATCTCTGTAATAAAGTGTTTTTAAAAGTTGTGCGTGCATAGCTATAAAACCTAAATACCACTGAACAGTTCCAACATTTCAGCCCATCTAGCTTTTGCTGAGGGCAATGGCTTCCTCTTCCTCTCACTGTGGCTGTAGAGCAATGATGTGCTTCCTTTCCTGCAGGCAGTGTTAGTTCCAGATTATTCTCACATTTGACCAATGGCTATCATACGAAAGCACCACTTATTTCTTTCTGAGTGGAAAGATATTTTTAGATCTGTGACTGAGAGGCACAACCTATGAGGTTCTCTTTATCGAATGAACCCTGATCTGTCTCTCCTCACGTTTTCCTCTCCCTCATCCTCTCCCTCCTCCGTTTGGACATGTGGAACTTCAGACCTGTTGTGGCACCTCTCGTGGCCTCAGGTTCTTAATTTGTTAAATGGGGATAGTTATACTGTAACCACCTCATATAGTGTTAAGATTATGACAGACAATATGTGAAAAGCACAAAGCATTGTGTATATATAACATGGATATAAAGCACATGTAAGGAACTTCTCAAATTGTGCCTCATTTTATATGCTGCACACTGTCCCAACCACTTCCCACTTTGTAACCCCCTTGTGGGCAGATATTGCAATTAATCATCTCTTTGCTTTTTTTTTTTTTTTTTTTTGGCAGCATCAGATAGTAGTGGGCTTTACTTATATTAAGCCTTCCATTCTTATAAGTTAAATAAAAGGGCATTAATTCCCCACCCACTTAATCTTTAAAATAATTTTTGCAGCGTCTGTTGTAGCTAGTTATTCTTTGTGAAACTTAGTGAAGGAAGTGGTCTGGTAAAGAAGAATACTTTTTCTTTTTCTTGATTTTGTATTTCCTAACTTGTTCCCTACTCTCTAAAATCTTGGCAAATATTTTATGGAGAAAGAATTTATGGTGAAATATGTTTCAAAGTGTTGTGTGTCCCCTGCTTAGAGGTTCATAAGGCACTTTGGGCATATGGAAGGCTTCTCTAGTTTTGAATTAAGGAAATTATTTATTTATTTTTTATTTTTTAAAGAAATTTTTAGGGGTGCCTGGGTGGCTCAATTAATAAGCATCTTTTGATTTGGGTTCAGATCATGATTTCAGGGTTGTGAGATCCAGCTCCATGCTGGATTCTCTCTCTCCCTCTGCTTGCCCTCCCAAAAAAGGAATTTTTAAATAAACAAATAAAAAAACTTTCTTAACATATTTTCCAAATTAATTTGACTACAAAATACTTTTTCCTTCTTGTATTATTATTCTTTGAAATACTAGTATAATTAGTATCTATTTTCTTAAATTAATATATTGCATATCTTTCTTAAAATAATTTTTACAAATTATCAGATTATCTAAATAAGTTCTATTTTAATTTATTATGATGTCAATGTGTTTTGGGGGAAGTAATAGGAAGTACTGGGGAACAAGAGTTCGAGAACTGTTGGTTTTACGTTTATTTTTTAATATAGTTGAATTAATTTGCAGCCCATTAATTTTTCTGTTGAGAGGAAGAGATCTGATGTAACTGGCTTATGAGCTGATCGATATTACACATTGAAAAATTAAATCAACTTTGTTTTTTTTTTAAGAATATTTTTTAAAATATTTTATTTATTTATTTGAGAGAGAGCGAGAGCATGAGCAGGGGGAAAGGGTAGAGAGAGAGGGAGAAACAGACTCCTTGCTGAGCAGGGAGCCCAATGTGGGACTCGATCCCACTACCCTGAGATCATGACCTGAGCCAAAGGCAGATGCTTAACCGACTGAGCCACCCAGGCAACCTTAAATCGATTTTAAACATGTTAGTGTATCCTATTTTCAAGGGAAAACTTACTGAATTTTCAAAAAAATGTTTATATATTTTTGAAAGGTCCAGGAAAGAGCATCCCTCCTTTTCTTAGAATTCTCTTATATCCACACTCCTTCATAATGAAAATTTTTATTAGTCATCGACTGTAGTTTAAAAATATATCAGGTGATTCTCACCTCCATTATGTTGTTGCAAGACTTTGGAGAGTTGCCTTTAGTTTCTGTAATCGTCTCACAAAACAAAAACAAAACAAAACAAGACAAAATAATGATAGCAGGCATTTTGCATTCCTTTAAAGAGCAGGTACTAAGATGGGTGAAAATCACTGCTCATAAATTAAAGGCAATGGATTTTACACATTAATCACATTAAATACATGAAAAATGACTTACATAGTTCCTCTTTCTGCCTCCCTCAAAAGCCCAGGTGTTGCCAAATTACCAGTAATTTCATTCATCTTTCCTCCCAAAGAAGAAAAAATTGTTTCTCCAATTGCAAAAAGTATTTCAAACAAACAAATAAACAACAACAAAAAAAGAACAACAGAAGATACAGGTTGGGAAGATGGTAGAGTAGGAGGACCCTAAACTTGCCTTGTCTTGTGGATACAACTAGATAACACTCATTCACATCAGTGTAAATAACCCAGAAAACAATTCTAGGATTAGCAGAATAAACTCCACAACTAAAGGTAGAGAAGAGGACACATCATGGAAGGTAGGGATAGTGAAAGCGTGTTTTGGGAGTAAAATGGTCCTGATGCTACTGACCAATGCCAGTGGTGAAACAGACAGAATAGTCTACAGGTGACCCCAGGAGATCACTCTGGGTTTCCTGGACAATGAACCAGCTGTGACCAACACTCTCCTGTCCTTATTTCTTTTAAACTCAGCTTCCCATGGCATGGGTGGCTTTTTCCCTCCCAGCAGGAGGGACTGCAACTTCACATGGACATCCAAGGAGTCCAGATACAGGCTGTGATTGTCCACAGTGGGGAAGAAGCCAGTGATGTGGAGAAGGGTGAAAAACAGACTTTCACACCAGGAAGCTCATGAACAGAGAGGACGAAACCCCATAACATTTGGTTTTGGAAGTGAGAAGGACTGAATCTCATGAGTTCTTATAACCAGTGGGACTTAAAGCCTGGAATTTTAAAAATTAGTGGGCTCAGCTCTAGGAGAGTCTGGAAAGTGTTTGGAAGCTGAGTCCCTACCCTTAAAGAGAAAGCACCACAAACAGTAGGCAGAGATACAGCATAGAAGCAGCAGTTTGAAAGTGCTGAAGGGAGAAGAAGGAGAGTGATTTACTCATCTCAGAGTATGGCCTGAAGATCAGGGATCACAGGAAGACTCCTCCAGGAACAAAGGAGCTGGCAGGTGCCACTTCCTTCTTCTGCCCTCCAACATAAACAGCAGCCACCTGTAGGAACCAGCACAGCCCTGCTACCTAACTTGCTTGCACCAAGCTCTACACCCCCGTGGTTCAGCAGATGTGCCCTTCTCAGCCACACTTGCCTCACTTCCGGCACTGCAGGTCCCTCTCCTAGATGTGCACAAACCTCCCAAACCTGCATGTTTTGCAGGACCTCATCTCACAGTGGTGGCAGGTCTCACTTCACGAGCATACCACTGCACACCTTGTTAAAACATGCCCCACCCATCTAGGGACAAAACATTGCCCAAAACAGGCAGAGAGAGCCTCGGCAGACAACTAGACTGAAGGAAAAAGAGACCAAGACTCAACAGCAGAGCACATGCAATACACATAGGAGACACTCTCTGAAGTGCCAAGTCCAGGGGAACAGGGGATGCTGCACTGGTGGGCATTACAGGATCCTTTCTTCATAATGTCATTACCATCAAGAGCAAGAGGCATAGTTGACTTTTCTAACCTATAGAAACAGACACAGAGAGTTAGACAAAATGAGAAGACAGAAATATGTCCCAAATGAAAGAACAGTACCAAACCACAACAAGAGACCTAAGGGAAGAAATGGATAAATTCCTAGAAACATATAACCTACCAAAACTAAAGCAAGAAGAAATAGAAAATTTCAACAGACTGATAACCAGCAAAGAAATTGAATCACTAATCAAAACACTCCCAGCAAACAAAAGTTCAGTACCAGATCGTTTTGTATGTGAATTCTACCAAATATTTAAAGAACAAGTAATACCTATTTCTCTCAAACTGTTTAAAAAAGTAGAAAAGGAAGGAAAACTTCCAAATTCATTCTATGAGGCCAGAATTACCTGATACCAAAACCAGACACCACAAAAAAAAGAGAACTACAGACCAATATCTCTGGTGAACATAGATGCAAAAATCCTCAATAAAATACTAGCAAACCGAATCCACCAATACATAAAAAAAAATCACACACACATAAATATATATAAAGTACAATGTGTATATATATATTATATATTAAAGATTTTATTTATTTGAGAGAGAGAGCAGGAGGAGGAACAGAGGGAGAGGGACAAGCAGAGCCCAGAGCCCAGAGCCTGATGTGGGGCTCAGTCCCACAACCCTGAGATCATGACTGGAGCCGAAATCAAGAGTTGGACACCTAACCGAGCCACCCAGGTGGCCCAGCCACTTATATATTTTTAAGATATCAAAATATTGTATACTATAAAAAATTTAAAACATGGTTAATACAGGAGGACCTCTCCCCGCCTCTTCCAGCTTCTGACAGTCCCAGGTGTGACCGGGCTTGTGGCTGTGTCACTGAGTGTCTGCCTCCACCTTCCCACTTTCTCCCTGGATGGCTTCCTATGGCCTCCCCCTGCGGGTGTTGAGTCCAAATTTCCCTCTCCCTAGAGGACGTTAGTTATACTCGATTGCCTCCCCTCCCCCAGTATGACCTCATCTTAACTAATTCCATCTGCAACAACCCTATTCCCAAATATAGTCGCATGCTGAGGTCCTGGAGGTTAGGACTTCAACACAACTTTCTGGGGGAACACAATTCAACCCAGAGCACCATTGATCATAATGAGTGAGAGCGAGAGGCCCGTTACCTCCCACCTGAGAGGCCAGTGTATTTTCTGCCTGTTGGGAGCTGAAGAACTGGACTGATTTTTTTCTTTCTTTTTTTCTTTTCCTTTTCGATTGAGGTAAAATGCACATAAAGATCAAAGTAACCAGCACCCCTCTAAAAGTAACAATTCAGTGGCACCTGGTACACTCACAGTGTTGTGCGACCAGATCTGAGACATTTATATCACCCCAAAAGGAGATCCCTTCCCCATTAAGATTTACTCTGCATTCTCCACAACCCTGCCCCTGGAAGCCACCAATCTTCTTTCTGTCTCTATGGATTTACCTATTCTGGAAGTTTCATACAAGTGGAATCATATGATAGGTGGCTTTTTTTTTTAAGATTTTATTTATTTATTTGACACAGAGAGACAGTGAGAGAGGGAACACAGGCAGGGGGAGTGGGAGATGGAAAAGGGAGCCTGACATGGGGCTCAGTCCCAGGACCCCAGGATCATGACCTGAGCCAAAGGCAGACACTTAACAACTGAGTCACCCAGACACCCCGATAGGTGACTTTTTAATGTGGTTGCTGCCAAACACCTGCTTTCCTTCTGAGAGTCTCTAAGTTTGGTGCATCCCGGGTTGAGGATGTCTACGGGACCAGCCCCGTACAAACTCTGGATGATGACTCGGTCTCTGATGAGTGTCCCTGGTAGAGAACATTCCACGCACATTGTCACACCTCACTGCTGGCGGAATTAGTGTGGCTGTGTGGCTCCATGGAGAGAGGACTCTGGAAGCTGGCGCTGGTCTCCCCTGGACTCCAGCCCATATGCCTTATCCCTTAGCTGATTCTGCTCTGTGTCATTTCGCTGTAATGAGTCATGGCTGTGAGTATGACTGTAAGCTGAGTCCTCTTCATGAATCATCAAACCAGGGATGGTCCTAGGGACCCGCAGCCTTTACAAACACATGTGGCATGAATAAAATGTCCTTCCCACAGGACAGCAGACTTCCCAGGGTGACACTCTGAACAGGGCTTCAGAGCAGTTTCAGAAGACAAATCTCAGGTGAGCCATGCAGAGAAGAAATGCTCTGAATGCCCCAAAGGTGAGCCAGCCTTCAGCCACCATTCAAACTTCACAGGACCTCAGAACACACACAGATGGACCCCACGGGTGTGATGACTATGGGAAACCCCTTGATCAAAGCTCAGCCCAGCCGAGCGTGGTCCCTCCCACCTGAGAGACAGATACACGTGCACTGATGCGGCAAGGCCCTCCCCGAGGGGAAAGCCTTTCTGACCAGCCTGGGGCAGGGACCGTGGCAACACACACACCCTCACTGCAGCCATCCTGCCATGTTTAATCTATCGCCTCAGGCAGTGCTGTCCTGATGCAGATGTCCCATCCGTGCTGTCCAGTCTGGTGGTCACCAGCATGTATGGCTCATCAGAAGGGTTGTCCCCTGGAGGTGACCCTATATCCTCCAGTCTGATGGAAACTGAAAAGAGAAGTTTTATCAACCTCCTCAGTCCTCCAAATCAGAAGCCTTTGACCCAGATAATGCATGAAGGATGAGGCATGGGTCAAAGGCCTTGCAGACATGATTGCCCCCAGACTTTCAGATATCCCAGCTAGAACATTCCTTTTTGCTTCAGCCAACTGGAGTTGGATCTTCTGTCAATTATAACGTAAGCGGGGAGCCCCCTCACCTGGCCAGATGATGCCCCTCTGGGTCTTGCACTGGGAGTCCCTGACCGTGAGTCCCTGGGCAGGGTCCGGGTAGCCCTGCCCTTCATGGGGAAATCTGCAGCCCCGAACACGGAGCGTGTCCACGTCCACGTGGGAGTCGCCCAGGCTTGGATTCAACCAGAACAGAAATCCAAACTGCTTCATCCAAGGCCGGCCCTGCCCCTGGTCATGGAATGAGTCCATGTGGGCCCCTGGGGAAAGGTCTAAAGCCAAGCTTCTCCAGTGTTCAAGTGCGCTCCAATCACATGCTCCTGTCCCAGGGCACACTCTGTCTCGGCAGGCCTAGTGGCCCAGGACTCTGCGTTTCTAACAAGCTCCCAGGAGCTGCTGGGGCTGCTGGTCCTCTGGGGATTCTGGTGACTTGCAGGGGCCCTTCCCGCTGTCACAGTGATGAGCACATGAGTGGGTGGGAGCTGGAGATGTCAGACCCGTCCAGGGGGCAGGACAGCCCCAAGTAACCGAGAAACTTCCCAGGTCTCTCTCGACTTCCTGATGTCCTCGGAACATTCATGCGGAGGAAAAACTCCTTACCCGAGCTTAGAGTCCCATTCCGCCATCCATATAGACTCCAAGTATTTTTAACACAGTTTTAATATCCCTGAACGTCCCAGAGATACAACTAGTGGGTAAATGAGAAGACAGTGTTTTGTGCTTCAGAATGTTTGTGATAACCTTCGCCCACTTGGTAAGGACGATGACATCACCGATGGCTCAGCCAGCAGCAGTAGCCAGGTCACCAACACAGCGACACGGCAGCCTTGTGTCGGGCTGAGCTCTAACTACCGGCTCAGTACTGACGCGATCGCCCAGCTTGTGTCTTCTATGCGTTTACACCTGAGCTCTACGGAAACTATAAATGACAGTGATCAGCGCTTTTCCTCTTGTTTCTTCTCTGCTATATTATAATCTGCTATGTGATGGCACTGATTTTATTTTATTTTTTTGAGATGAATTGTGGAGTTAGGTTATATTATCATAAATTTCATGTTGGAAAAGCAAAGGGGACATTTCCAGAAAATGTGCTGTAAAAAGGGGGTGCGGAGAGGAGAATCATTGAGTTAGGTTACAAGTTTGGGCTCAGGATTCATAGGACAGGCTCCCCAAGCCCTGGGCCTCGGTTTCCTCATCTGTTAAATGGGGATAATAATAGCACTCAACCTCGCGGGGTTGGTGAGAAGATGAGTGAAAATACAACCTGGCAAAGTGCTTATTGCCCCGGGTGGCCCTGCCGGGGCTTCAACTCTGCCGTCACTGTCACCGTCACCAGCACTGTTATTACATGACCAGGATGATCACCATGACTCCTCGGTCATGTCACCACTGAGGAGTCTCTCTGTGCCCTTCAGTGAGAGCTGTGTAGTGAGTGGTTCAGAGCCCAGGCTCTGGGTCCCGACAACTCGGGTTCAAAACCTTCTCCACCTTCTACCTGAGGTCTGTGTCCTCAGGCAAATCGCTGATGCTCTCTGAGACTGTCTCTCCATCGCCCAAACGATGACTCAGTCCCCGTCATGCAACCAGTGCTCCCTGAGTGCGGGCTGTAGGCCACACACAGCAAAGGTGAACAGAAAAACTCAGTATAAAAATAATGACAATGCTAAACACCCAGGTCTGACCCCTGCACTCCTGGGCACACAAAACTAAGTGTAAGTTTGTTGTTCTGTTAGGGACCCATGGCACTCACTCCTCCCAGGGTTATGTGACACTCCTGCGACGTCCTGCTTGTGAACAGTGTGGGGCAGGCCCGCCCAGGCAGGTGGGAAGGGTTGACGGCACCCTGCATGTTTCTGCGAGATGCCCCCTCTGACTGTGCAAGGAAGCCCTCCTATGGTTTTGTCAGATGAGACCATTAATATTCTCCAGGTCCTGGGATCTGCTACATAGCGGAGACTAAAATCTTCATGCTGTGGGGCGGCTGGGTGGCTCAGTTGGTTAAGTGCCTGACTCTTGATTTCAGCTTAGGTCAGGATCTCAGGGTCGTGGGATCAAGCCCTGTGCCCGGCTCTGTGCTGGGCATGGAGCCTACTTGGGATTCTCTCTCTCCCTCCGCCCCTTGCCCCGCTCATGCTCTCTCTCTCTTTCAAAATAAAAAATAAAAATAAAATTTACATGTTGTGAACTCTAGGATGAAATGGACTTTTATGTGTCTCAGTTTTAGTTTCCTTTTCTACCTACTAGTTGTGTGACCACTGGTGAGTCACTTGGCTCCTCTGTGCCTCAGTTTCCTCATCTGTGGAGTGGGGTGATACTAGAGCCCTCCCGCATAGGGTTGATGTGCAGTCCTTACACTTCAGTGAAGCTGGGCGGTATATTCAGAAGGCACCCTGGATTTGGTCTACACTATAAAAGAGTTCTGTCTCAGGCAAACCCTTTTGTGTGGTCCATTTGAGGCAGGTGGTTCAAGTGGCCTTTTATTGGGACTAGCTGTCCTGTGCTGTGTGCCCCATGGTAGCTGGGGCTTCTGTCTCATTCTCCACTGTGTCCCCTGTGCCCAGTACCCCTGGTACACCGCAGGGCCCAACACACACTGGTCACTCACTGCTCTGTCTCCTGTGGGCACTGGGTGTGGGATGTGCCCAGCTCACCTTGTGTGACTGGGCTGGGTGAACCCAAACTTTGAGGGGCTTTCAGGCAAGACACACCCGAACTCTGGACATCCACAGCCCACCAAACTGCCCCTTCCTCCTTAGGGCTCCCCTCTTAGGGAAGGGTAGAGACCTGAACCCATACAGCTGAGGGAAGGAAAGAAGGAAGACCAGCCTGGCTTGCAGTCCCAGGAATGCTCGGGGCCAGGTTTCCTACCTCCATTCCATGCATGCTGGACTCCCCTGGGCTCCAGTGTTCTCAAGGCTGCTGGCAGCTGCCAGGCTCTGCCCGGTGTTGGTAAGTGCCTGGCCATGAGCCACCTTGGGTCTAAGGGGTAGGTGCAGGAGTTTACCATAGGACTGGGAATCAGCTAATCTGTCCTTTGCCCACTTCCTGCCTGCGGGACTTTAGGTGGGACTTTAGGTAGCTTCATCTCTCTGTGCCTCAGTTTTCTGCATCTATGTAATGGGTATGAAAGCAAAAAGATAATGTGAGGATATCACCAAGCACACAGTCTGGCAGGTTATAAGTGCTCCTTAAACGTGTAGTTTCCACATAGGTTCACAACATCCCTCTAGGGTAGGTATCGCTCAGCCTGTTTTGAGAGAGAAATGAGAACTCAGAGAAGTTGGGTGACTTGTCCAAGGTCTGCCAGGAAATAGCAAACCCAGCCATGCCCAGCCTTGAAATTCCATGCTCTTACCTACTTCTTTTTTATTTTTTGTTTTATTCATTTTTATTTTTTTAAGATTTTATTTATTTATTTGAGAGAGAGAGAGAGCATGAGAGGGGGGAGGGTCAGAGAGAGAAGCAGACTCCCTGCTGAGCAGCGAGCCTGATGCGGGACTCAATCCTGGGACTCCAGGATCATGACCTGAGCCGAAGGCAGTCTTATCCAACTGAGCCACCCAGGTGCACCTATTTTTTTTTTTTTTTAGAGACAGTGTGAGTGGCAGGGGTGGGAGAGAGGAAGAGGGAGAGACAGAATCTCAAGCAGGTTCCACATTCAGTGCTGAGCCCGATGCAGGGCTCAAACTCATGGCCCTGAGATCATGACCTGAGACCTTTAACCGACTGAGCCACCCAGGTGCCGTTTAACTGCTTCTTTAGGGTCAGTCAAATATAACAAAGAAGGAGTTAAAAGCCAGTGGATTTTTGAAAAGCGTGCCACAATTCAATGGGAAAAGAACAATCTTTTCAACAAACTGTTCTGGGACAACTGGATAGCTACATGTAAAAGAGCCCTACCTCACATCATACACCAAAATTAACAACAAATCAAAGCAGTCATGATATCTAACATGCATTGAGGACTAATTATGTGCGAGGGGCTTTCCATAAATCAAACTAGCCCCCAGAGCCACACTATGACACAGGTACTGGTATCACTCCCACCTTATAAATGAGGAAACCTAGGAAAATGAGGTGAAGGAAACTTGACCCTGTTGCCCTGTTGGTCAGTGTGGAAGTGCTAGAGCCAGAATTTGAGCCAGGATTTTGAACCTCCAGACCTGGACTCCTAACTGCTACGTGAAAACGGAAGACTCTCACCTGTCCTTTAGCAACCAGCTGGTGACCCTGGGCAGGTGCCAGCACCCCTGTGGGTCTCTGTTTCCTCATACACAACACAGCAATAACAATATGGGGACTCCACCAGGAGGTTGTGAGGGGTAAATGTTGGTGAAATGTTTAGAGCTATGCCTAGCACCCAGGATGCATACATATTAGCTTTATCGATGTAATTAATGATTTTTAGTAATTATTAGCATTAAAACTAAGCCCGTTTTTATGCACTATCCTTACGGATCATAATACGCACTCAACCCATTTTATTATTATAAATCTGGATGATTTATTTTGTTAGATTAGCATTTATAAACTTGGAACCCTACTCTTAACCTCGACCATAGCACATCACCTGGAGACTAATAAGTGCTTGAAAGTTGTATTACTCCGAAAACAGTAATAATGGTAGATTTTATTACTAAACATTTACTAATCAGCTTCCTTAGAAAGTGAGTTAGAAACTGAAACAGAGATAGTTCCACACCATTCAATTCAGCCGGTGAATTCCTAAACCAAGAGCACGAGGAGATCAGTTAACAACCCCGGTAGAATCCGTGCTCCCTCTGAACCCGTTCTTCCACTGGACTCAAGGAGGCGCGGCAGGAGGATTCTCAGAACAAACGTCAGCATGTTCTGCCCATGTTCGGCTTCTTTGGCTGAGGTCCCGCCTCTTTTCCTGGGCACAGCCACGCCCCCGTGCTTACTCCAGCCAATCCTCGCGCTAGCCCCGCCCACAGCCCTGCCCCTGCCACCGCCCCGCTTGAGGCCGAGTGCCAGCCACCACCCTGCTGCCTGGTTGGCGGGAGCCGGCTTCTGGTCCCTTTCCAACCCTGTAAGTGGCCTAAGCCCTCAAGACCGCTCCGAGCCGCTCTTCTGGTCAAAGAGGGGAGGATACGATGTGTGTCGTTAACTCTTGGGGTCCCAAGTACCTGGCAGTTGTGTCCTGGACCTCGGGTCGGCCTCCCACGCGGAGCTCGCTCCTC
This sequence comes from Ursus arctos, assembly GCF_023065955.2. Classification (NCBI taxonomy): domain Eukaryota; kingdom Metazoa; phylum Chordata; class Mammalia; order Carnivora; family Ursidae; genus Ursus; species Ursus arctos. The sequence continues at coordinate 57,717,946 of NW_026622863.1, read as the reverse complement.
ACAGGGAATGCCCACGATGGCGGCGGTGCTGCGTGCGCTTCCCCCGTGCCATGCTTGCGTCTGCGCCTGCGCTGACTCCCTGATGGACTACACTTCCCAGATGCCCGCGGCATTGGGCTCCTCAGGGCAACCATCCTCCCTTAGTCAAGAAGGAAGGGAACCCGGAGCCCAGGGCGGCCTTCGCCTGGGAGACACCGATGTCAGAGGCCTTCTCTGGCTTCCGTAGGCGGAGTGCAGAAGCATCGCCAGCGTCCGTCTCCAGGGCAACCGTCGGCTGGAATCGACGGGTCTGTGTCCATGGCAACTGCCTAAGCGCTGGCGCTAGGAGAAGGCCCCTCATGACAGGCGCTTTTAAGTAGTGGGGATGCTCAACAAAACAGCCTGCTCTGCTCATAAGACTTAATGGGAAACGTATGTTCGAGCACAAAGAAGGGAGGAAAACTAGGTAGGGTGAGAAAGAGTTGATGTGAGGGAGATGTCTCAGAGGAGAGGAGGGGATCTTTGAATAAGGTTTTGAGGTATGAATAGGAGGTCACCAGGGAGAGAAGAAACGGAGGAAAAAATACCATCTTTACTTATCTATCTGGTCAAAATTTGAAGCTGTATGACATCATCTTAATGAGGATGTGGGGAAACTACCATTCTCATACCATGCCGGTAGGGAGGGGAATGACTTGATCCTTCAAGTCAATTAGGCAATTGAGGACGATTTTCTGAGAACCTACTCTGTTCTAGGCAGTGATCTAGGCGCTGGGGATATAGTGGTGAGGGCGCACATGGACCCTGCCTTCAGGGTCAGGGGGCAGGCAGTACATAGGAGACATAGAAAGGGAAGTTATGATTCATGCTATGGAGTAAACAGGCAAGGGGCTGAGACAAATGAAAGGACAGCTCTGTGATCAGGAAATATAAATACTTGAGAACATACATTTGCAATAAAAGCCATATAAATCTCAGGTGAAGTTAGAGAAATATTAATGTTTAGCAGCTAGAGGTTGCCCTACCTGTAGATTTCTTCTTTCTAGCGTTTGTGAGGATCTCAGTTTGGGTTTTCTTTTACTTGCCATTGAAGGCATCCTGAAGTACCAGGATAAGCAGGTTGAATGCCTTGCTTTTGGTCTTTTTTGGCTACTTGAGTAAGTAAATCATCTCTCTTGTTTGAGCTATTTTGAGTTTTCTGTGACTTGAAACCCAAAGCATTCTTCGTAATAAAGTCTTATTATTCTCCTTTGAAAAATAAGGAAACTGGATTGGACAGCAAGACTTGGCAAAGGCGAGATTCAAAATTAGCTTCTTTTAGACTAAAAATCCAAGTATTCTACATTAGTATGTGAGTAAAAGGGTGGGGGTGAGTCTTTGAGAAGGAAGTGGATCAAATGTGCTGAGAAAGGTACAAACATGGTGGAATATATTAGGAGAAGGGATTTAAGGACGCCACCATGCTGGCTTTGAACGTGGAGGAAGGGGCCACAAGCCAAATAATACGGGTAGCCTCTAGACTGAAAATTTATACCATAAGATATTTTTTAAAATGCGGATGGAATAAAAATTTAATTGTTAAAAAGTGAGAAAAGTACTAGAATAAAATATAGGATAATCTTGGGGTTGAGGAAGGCCCTTCTTAGCATGATAGTAGGTCCAAGAACTATAAAAGAAAATACAAATAGATTTGAATACCTAAACATTTAAAAATTCTATATAGCAAAATATGTCGTAAACAAAATTGAAAGAGCAATAACAAACCGGGAGAAAATCTTAGTAATGCACATACCAAAGGGTTAATATGTGTAATACATAAAGACTCGCTCCTATAAATCAATACAAAAAGGCAGCCCAATTAAAAGTGGGCAAAACACATAAATAAGCAATCCAAAGAAGGCAAAACCTCAACAAACACATAAAAGGTTATTAATCTCACTATCGATAGGACATTTTTACTTATTAGATTAGAAATACTTCTTAATTTTTTGAAAGATTTATTTATTTACTTAAGAGAGAGCAGCGTGAGGGGCACCTGGGTGGCTCAGATGGTTGAGCGTCTGTCTCCGGCTCGGGTCATGATCCCAGGGTCCTGGGATCAAGCCCCATGTCGGGCTCCCTGCTCGGCGGGGAGCCTGCTTCTCCCTCTCCCTCTGCTGTTCCCCCGCTTGAGCTGTCTTGCTCTCTCTGTCAAATAAATAAATAAAATCTTAAAAAGAGAGTGAGAGAGAGCAGAGGGAGAAGGAGAAGACTCCCAGCTGAGCAAGGAGCCTAACATGGGGCTCAGTCCTGGGACCCTGAGATCATGACCTGAGCCAAAGGTCGATGCTTAACTGATGAGCCACCCAGGTGCCCCCAGAAATATTTTTAAAAGGCCAATACTGAGTAATTTTTGAAGGAAGTCGGGCAACAGAGAAATAGGCATTCTTATACACTTCCAGGAGTCATGTAAATTGGTTCCTTTTTTGGAGGATTATTTAGCGATAATTATCAAAATTTTATATGTGGACATTCTATGGTCCCACCAGTTTATTTCCAGAAATTCATCTTATGGAGATATCTTGCACAAGTGTCAAATAGTAAATGTCCAATGATGGAAAAGAAAAGAAAAAAAAATCTCAATGTCCATTAATAGGGATTGGTTAAATAAATTCAAGAAACCCTAGCATGAAGTATTATGCAGTTGTTAAAAATGAGGATACATATATATGTTAATATATAAACATACACACACACACGTATATACATGTATATATGTTTGCATTATCATGGGAAAATATCCACATTATACCAAGTGAAAAAAGTCACTTCTAGAATTATATATGAGGGGCTCCTGGCTGGCTGTTCATGGAGTATGTGACTCTTGATCTCGGGGTTGTGGGTTCAAGCCCCACATTGGGTGTAGAGATTACTTAAAAAAAATAAACATCTTCAATCATGTATGTGTGCACATACCATACAAATTGGATGCTGTATTTATGTGGATATATATGTGCGTGTATATACACACGCACACCACCGGTTTAGTAAAAACAAAAAAGGAATTTCCTATTCACGGGGAAAATCTAGAATCTTTGGAATGAAGATTTATAGAGAGCCATTGCTTTCATTTTTATTTTATGAATTATTCACCATAAATGAGTATTTCTTCAACCATGAAAGCAGTCATATATTAAAAGAAATACCTGGGAAGACTTGAAACATGGTAACAGTTACCACGGATGTTGTTGGTGAGACGCAGTCCCATCCTCTGCTGGTCAGATTGCCAACGGACGCAGAACTTCTGAAAAGCCATTGGCCCACATTTCCGGGATCATTGAAACATCCTTCCTTTGACCCCATGACTTCCCTGCCAGGATTTCACTTGAAAACTGGTCGGGTGCTCAGCCAAAGACTTCAGCAGAAGGGACGTTTATAAAAGTCAAAAACTGGAAACAACCAAAACGTCCAACAGGGGATTGGCGAATTCACTGGCTGAATTAACTATGCAACCCACCCCCCAAACATCTGATTGTTAAAGATGACGTAATGACACGCGTAAATCATGACATTTAATGATACGGCCCATGATATAAAGTTAGGTAAACTAGAAGTATGCTGAACTGCATATTCAGGATACCCCAAATATATTAAAGCATCTATAGTATTATATATTGTTTTTATTTTTATTTTTTTAAAGATTTTATTTATTTATTTGACAGAGATAGAGACAGCCAGCGAGAGAGGGAACACCAGCAGGGGGAGTGGGAGAGGAAGAAGCAGGCTCATAGCAGAGGAGCCTGACGTGGGGCTCGATCCCATAACGCTGGGATCACGCCCTGAGCCGAAGGTAGACGCTTAACCGCTGTGCCACCCAGGCGCCCCTAATATTGTTTTTTAAAGTAGCAGAAGTGTATCCAAATGTTAACAGTTATCTCTGGGTGGCACTGAACTTTGAAATCTTGTGGATTTCTTGGATCTTCTAAATTTTCTATAAGAGGCATGTACTGATTTTTATAATAATAAACATTATTTTAAGAAGGAGACATTATATGTGAAATGTGTTCAATCCCCATAGAAGTTCAGAGCATAGCTTCTGAGCCTGACTACCCGGGCTTGAATCTATACTCCACGAGCACATAGTTGTGAGGTTTGGTCCACTTTTCTCTCTGTGCTTTGGTGTCCTCACCTGTAAAATGGGACAACACAGCCCTGAACAGGTGGGATTGTTGCAAGAATGAGAATTCATACATACCGGGGCGCCTGGGTGGCACAGTGGTTAAAGCGTCTGCCTTCGGCTCAGGGCGTGATCCCGGTGTTATGGGATCGAGCCCCACATCAGGCTCCTCCGCTATGAGCCTGTTTCTTCCTCTCCCACTCCCCCTGCTTGTGTTCCCTCTCTCGCTGGCTGTCTCTATCTCTGTCAAATAAATAAATAAAATCTTTTAAAAAAAAAGAATTCATACATACCAAGGGCTTGGGACAGAACTTGGCACATGGTAAGTTACTGAAAACGCTAGTCATCTTATATATTTGACAGAGGAAAAAATTAGGGATGTCCTGTGCTGGTAAACATGTAGTGGACAGTGGTCCTCATGCCCAGCTTGTCCCAGGCAGACTGGGTCTATCCCATTGGAAAGCAATTTGACAGAATATTCCAGTAATCAGGGAAATCATTAGAATCGTGCTCCTGCTATTTCCATCCTGGGAATAGGACTTAGAAAAATAATCCTCCTCAGGAGGACAAAGGAAGCAAGCATGGAAATGCTCATTTTAACACTCATAATTGGGAAAATTGGTGAACCACTTGTGTCAATCCAGGTCTTAGGACAAAACCCACGTGGGGGGTGGATTTGTAAATTATTTTACATCCACCAATGAAATATCATTAGTCTGAATAATGATGAGTATGAAATGTATGTGATTACAAAAGACAATGCTCAGGGTACAATAAGGGCAAATGAGAGAAGCCAAAATTGTTTCTACACTCTGATCACAATGAAATAAAATAACATTTATCTTAAAATGATATTTGAAAGGGAATACAAGAAAATCAAGACAATAGGACTTCTGAAGGTGGCCAAGTTGAGGGTGAGTATATCGCTTTTGTTTTGTTTTAAGATTTTATTTACTTATTTGACAGAGATAGAGACAGCCAGCGAGAGAGGGAACACAAGCAGGGGGAGTGGGAGAGGAAGAAGCAGGCTCATAGTGGAGGAGCCTGATGTGGGGCTCGATCCCATAACGCCGGGATCACTACCTGAGCCGAAGGCAGACGCTTAATGACTGTGCCACTCAGGCGCCCCCTGCTTTTGTTTAATGATTAAAAATATGGATGTGGCGGGCGCCCAGGTGGCTCAGCCGTTAAGCGTCTTCCTTCAGCTCAGGTCATGATTCCAGGGTCCTGGGATCAAGCTCGACATCGGGCTCCCTGATCAGCGGGAAGCCTGCTTCTCCCTCTCACACTCCCCTTGCTTGTGTTCCCTCTCTTGTTGTCTCTGTCAAATAAATAAAAAAAAATCTTTAAAAAATGGATGTGGAAGAAGAGTAAAACAAAACCAGAAAAAAAAAAATACACACAAAATGATGGGCTCTCCCTGGGCTGTGTGATTATGGGGAATTGGTATTTTATTCCATACTTCTTGATACTTTCCAAATTACCCTTTATAATAAGTATATGTTATTTTACTTAAAAATGATCCCCGTCATAAAAGTATGTGTACTATTTTTATAATAAAATAAAAATACTATGGTTTTTTGTTTGTTTTTTTGTTTTTTGGGTTTTTTTTTTACAGAGGGGGAGAGAGAGACAGAGGGAGAGAGAGAATCTTAAGCAGGCTCTGTGAGTGCAAAGCCTGACATGCGGCTTGATCTCATAACCCTGAGATCATGACTGAGCTGAAGGCAAAAGTCGGACACTTAACAGACTGAGCCACCCAGGCGCCACCCTTCCCCCGCCTTTTTTAATACTATGCTTATATGATGAAAGAAAAATTTCCCTTTGGGCATGAATAAAAACAGAAAATGATGCTTAAGAGGGCGATTCCCTTTATAAAGCATAAATCCTGGACATGGGAAAGACACAAAAAATAGACCTTTAAAAATGGTTGTAAATAGCAGAACATACTGTGTTTAAGCCAACTGCGGATTTTGCCATGAAATTTGTAGCTCAAAGTTTTAAAGGACACTAAAATCTTGTGCTGAGGTTCAGCTACACAGACTTGTACTTTAAAGGGTTTATCTTCCCAGCTGTGTTTTTTTTCCTTGAATTTTCAAGCTCCGATTTAATGAATGATCGATAATTTAAAAAGTTCACAGAGACCTTATTAAAGATATCAGATGATGTTACATTCCATTTACACCACCTTCTGGGACAACCTTAGACTGAAAAATAGGGGGGAAGCTGAGATTTTAGGGGGGAGCTCCTAATATGACCAGAAGCTGTCCCAGCTGGTGAAAAACTGCACCAGCTCCTTGTAGGAAACAGAGAAGCACCTCTCTCACTATACGGTGTTAGGGTTCCTCTCTGGGAGGAAGTTACTGGTGCTGATGAAGGCTGCACCGAACGCAGCATGAGAACCCCCCATCTGCTACCTTCTCAGGCTTTCTGGTCAGCAGGAGTTCTCTGATAATCAGCAAGCTGTGTGCTCCACGCAAAGGCTTTCTCAAAATCATAGCAGACGTAGGCGTCGTGCACGGTGTGAAGCCTCTGGTGTTCAGTCAGGTGTGAACTCCAGTTGAAATCCTCCCCACATTCCTTACACACATAGCGTTTGCCACCCGTGTGAACCTTCTGGTGTTGAATAAGGTGTGAAATCTGGGTATAGGTTTTCCCACAGTTGTTACATTTGTAGGGTTTCTCTCCAGTATGGGTCCTCTGATGCTGAATCAGGTGGATGCTCTGGTTGAAGGCTTTCCCGCATTCCTTACATGTGTAGGGTTTCTCGCCAGTGTGAATTCTCTGATGCTGAGTGAGGGAGGAGTTGTGACTGAATGTTTTCCCACACTCTCTGCACTTATAGGGTTTCTCACCTGTGTGGATTTTCTGATGCTCGATAAGGTGGGTGCTCCGGCTGAAGGCTTTCCCACACTCACTGCACTCGTAAGGTTTCTCTCCAGTGTGAATCCTCTGGTGTTGGATAAGGTGGGAAATCTGGGTATAGGCCTTCCCGCACACTTTACACTCATAGGGCTTCTCCCCGGTGTGAATCCTCTGGTGGCGTGTAAGTGAAGAGTTCTGGCTGAAGGTTTTCCCACATTCATTACATTTGTAGGGCTTCTCACCAGTGTGAATTGTCTGGTGTTGAGTGAAGGATGAGGTGTGACTGAAAGCCTTTCCACACTCATTACATATATAGGGTTTTTCTCCCATGTGAACGCTCTGGTGCCTCATGAGGTGGGAAATCTGTGTATAAGCCTTCCCACACTCGTTACACTCATAGGGCTTCTCACCAGTGTGAATTCTCTGATGCTGAGTCAGGGATGAACTGTGGCTGAAGGCTTTGCCACACTCGGAGCACTCATAGGGTTTCTCTCCAGTGTGAACTCGCTGGTGCTGGGACAGGGACGAGCTGTGGCTGAAGGTCTTCCCACACTCGTTACATTTGTAGGGTTTCTCCCCGGTGTGGATTGTCTGGTGCTGAGTCAAGGAGGAAGTATGACAGAAGGCCTTGCCACACTCTCCACATTTGTAGGGCTTCTCCCCCGTGTGGATTTTCTGGTGGCGGGTGAGGTGGGACACCTGTGAGTAGAACTTCCCACACTGGTTGCATTTATAGGGTTTCTCCCCAGTATGGCACCGCTGGTGTTTAATGAGGGAGGAGCTCTGGGTGAAGGCCTTCCCACATTCCTTGCATTTGTATGGCTTCTCTCCAGTGTGGATCCTCTGATGCTCGGTAAGCGATGAGCTCTGGGTAAAGGTCTTGCCGCATTCGCTGCACACGTAGGGCTTCTCTCCCGTGTGAATGATGTGGTGCTGAATGAAATATGAGCTGTTGCTGAAGGCCTTCCCGCAGTCATTACACTTGTAGGGTTTCTCTCCAGTGTGAATTCTCTGGTGTAGAATATAGTCTGAATGGTAAATGAAGGCTTTCCCACATTCTCCGCAGTTAAATGGCTTCTTTTCTGCAAAGGTCCTTTGGCATTTCAGGCTCTTTCTTGGCCCATTCCTCTTCTGAGTCCTCTCTCCCGCAGGCCCTCTTTGCTTCCTGATGAAGGCTGAGGTCTGCCTGAGGCTCCGCCCAAGCTCGTGACAGCCCAGGCCTCTCTCCCCACAGATGGTCTCCTTGGGAGGAGCAAACACACACCTTAAAAGCCTCTCTTGCTTTCCCTGCTCCTCCAACCAATGGCTACAGGTCCAGGATCCCCCCAGCCTGGCATCTGCAAGCACCGCCCTTAAAACTCCCTCCATCTTTCCCACTGGGGAAGTGGCCTCTTCAGAAACGCTCTTTTTCAGAGGTGTCTCCCAAGGAGTTGCAGAGCTGGTGTCCAGGTCTGAAAGAAATGGAAAATGGGAGTATCATCTGCCTTGGGGCCAAGGAAACTGATTAAGTTGAACTGACACTGGAAAACTTTAAAAGACAAGTTTCAAAGTTTAGGTTGCTATTTCAAAAGACACAAGAGATTCAGGTTGTGACATGGAAGGATGGCCTCCAAATATCCTAAAAATAAAAATATGTTTTTTAAAAAAGGTTTTACTTATTTATTTGAGAGAGAGAGAGCAAGTGAGAGAGCACGAGCAGGGGGAGCAGCAGAGGGAGAGGGAGAAGCAGGCTTCCCACTGAGCAGGGAGCCCGACGCGGGGCTTGGCCCTGGGACTCCGGGATCACGACACAAACAGAAGGCAGATGCTTAACTGACTGAGTCACCCAGGCGCCCCTGTTTATGTACGTGTTAATGTGTGTACGCATGTGCATAGCGGGATGGAGGGTTTTTAATTTTTTATTTTTTATTATGGTAAAATACATACAACATAAAATGCAACAGTTAGATCAGTTTTAGGTGTGCTGTTCGGTCGCACGTATACACTCCCGCCGTGGTACAATCAGCACCGCCATCCATCTCCAGAATGTCTCATCTTCCCAAACTGAAACATTGCACCCATTCAACACTAGCCTGTTCCCCCTTCCCCAGCCCCTGGCCACCACCATCCCACTTTGGCTCTATGAATTTGCCTACTCTGGGTGCCTCATGGAAGTGGAATCATACAATATTTATCGTTTTGTGTCTGGCTTATTTCACTTAGCATCATGTCCTCAAGGTTTATTCATGTTGCTGTTTTGCTTTTTTTTTTTTTAAAGATTTTATTTATTTATTTGACAGAGAGAGAGACAGCCATCGAGAGAGGGAACACAAGCAGGGAGAGTGGGAGAGGAACAAGCAGGCTCCCAGCAGAGCAGGGAGCCCGACACGGGGCTCAAACTCAGGACCCTGGGATCACACCCTGAGCCAAAGGCAGACGCTTAATGACTGAGCCACCCAGGTGTCCATATTCACATTGTTATTATTTACTTTTATAATTAAAAAAATACAGTAAAGCTTTTGGGGTAAAATGTGAAAAGTAGATTTTTTGAGAGATAAGCAGGATTATGGGGAGATTTCCATTTCCTGCTTTATTCTTATTTATATTTTCGAAGTTTCTGTGATGAACACATATAACTATAATTTGATCAAAAGATATCAATAAATAGGGGGACTTGGGGGGCTCAGTCGCTTAAGCGTCTGCCTTTGGCTCAGGTCATAATCTCAGGGTCCTGGGATTGAGCCCCGCGTGGGGCTCCCCGCTCAGCGGGGAGTCTGCTTGTCCCTCTGCCCCTTCCCCTGCTCGTTCTGGCTCTCTCTCAAATAAATAAAATCTTAAAAAAAGACATCAATAAATATTGAATGTATGTGAGGCTTTTACAGCACAACCTTGCCATTTGGAGAAAGGGAAGTGTAGAGAAGAGATGACAGGCAGGAAGCACAGATACGTAGAATTTGTTGAAGGGGATGGATTTTTAGATGCCTAGATCTGTTCGTGGGACACCTATTAATTGCATAACTGTCACGTGCTAACCACAGTGCTAGGACTTGTCAGGGGTACTGGGGAGCCATGGGAGGGCTGTGAGTAGGGGAGGAGTGGGATCAGCTCTGGGTGTAGAAAGACCCCTCTTGGGCTGTGTGAGATGAACTGTAGGGAGTAATGCTAGAGGCTGGGAGGTGAGGGAGGAGGCCGGGGTGAGGGTGCAACTGAGGGAAGCTGAGGCCCATGCCAGGGTTGTGGGAGAGAGAGCACAGGGGACTGGGAAAAGTTAGGGTGTAGGAGGGACAGGACTGGGGACTGATGGGCTCTGGTGAAGGGGAAAGAGGGGGCAAGTCCCACCTCACCACACGGCGGACAGTGAGAGAAACAAAGATGCTTCAACCCCTTCCCCTCATGGAGTTTGTGAGCCAGTGGGGGGCAAACATCTGGCCTCCTGTTCCCCAACATGTCCGGCAGGGGTCCCACATCTAGGTCTTTACATATAGGATGTAAAGAATCCAATAAAGAATAATCGATAATCGTTGTAGCCTATTCTGACCAGGGGGTTGCCAAGTGCCAGGCGCTGGGCTACACTTTCAGGTGTTAATTCATTGATCTTCCCCAACCCGGAGTACTATTACTGCGCCCATCTTGCAGGTGAGGAAATTGAGGCACAGAGAAGCTAAATGACCTGCCTGAAGGTCACAGAGCCAGGAAGTGGTGGAGCTGGGATTTGAACCCAGCACCCATGACTATGGCCGGTGTGTTAGGCTGCCTCATTCTTGTCACTGGTCAAGACAGACAGGGCAGGAAGATTGCTCACTCCTGCCGGACAACCTCACCCACCTGGACAGGCAGCTTGCTTGGCTTCCCTCTTCTCCATTCTGGGCTCCTCCCCTCGCTCCAGACGGGAGATCACATCGGGTTTGGACCCAGGAGGCCCTGCCCCTGGAAAAGACACCGGATTTGGCCATGGCTGCCAGTCATCGGGAGGCCTCAGGGGAGCTGCATACACTGGATGCCTAATGATTAGAAGCTCTAGTGGTCCAGGTGCTTGGGTGGCTCAGTCGGTTAAGTGTCCGCCTCTGGATTTTGGCTCAGGTCATGATCTCAGGGTCTTGGGATCGAGCCCCGCGTCGGGCTCCCTGCTCAATGGGGAGTCTGCTTGGGAGTGTCTTTCTCTCTCCCTCTCCTTCTGCCCCTCCCCCCACTCACACTCTCACTCTCTTGCTTTCTCTAAAATAAATAAATAAATAAATCTAAAAAAAAAAAAGGCGGCAGCTCTAATGGTCTGTGCAAGACTCATTTGTTAGTGCCTACTACATTCCAGGAAGAGCCTGGGCCCTGACATCCCTGCTTAAGGCTCCGGTTCTGTCCCGTTCAAGCTGAGTGTGAAATACACATCGAACTTCAAAGACTGACTTACTGTGGAGAAAAATGTAAAAATATCATCAATAATTGGCATATTGATTGTTGTCTCGATAGGTGCCAAAATGATCATCTTTTGGACGGATTGGGGAGAAGAAAATACATTCCTGAAATTAATCTCATCTCTTTCTTTCTGCCTTTTTTATGCCTGCTGTCTTTGAGACCACTCACTTCTCTCTTCTGATAGTGGGTTGAACAGTGTTCTCCCCAAATTTCGTCCAGAGAAACCGCAGAATGTGACCTTCCTCAGAAACAGGGGCTTTGCAGATGTAATTTGTGAACATGAGGTCCTACAGGGGCAGGCTGGGCCCTGAGTCCAAAGACCGGTGTCCTTGTTTGAAGAGGAGAGACACACAGACATACATGGAGGGGAAAGGTCATGTGAAGATGGAGGCCGAGATCGGGGTGACGGGGGTACAGGGCAAGGAACAGCAAGGGCCGCCAGGAGCCTCCAGAAGCTGTATCCAGGAAGGACCTCGCCCTGGAGCCTTCTAAAGGAGGTTGCCCACAGCTGGATTTTGCACCTCTGGCCTCTGAACTGTGAGGGAATGCACTTCTGCAGGGGACAGGCAGAAGGGACCTCGTTCTTTACACCCAAGTTGTGAAGAAAAGGGGTCACAGAGCAGGCTGCTGGCTCTCCTTGGAAAGGCCTGCTTACAAGGCAGCCCGTGGCTGGCATCTGGGAAGCTGGATTTCGGGAAGCTTCCCTGCACTCCCTGGTTGCCAGGAGGGCCTCCCCGGGCCTAAGCTATTGGTGCACACAATGGGGTTTCTGCTGAACCCCTGCTTTCCTTCGGGGAGTCTGGAATTTTGATACGTGCTAGGCTGAGGCTGCTGATGCAACCAGACCTCAGTGAAAACCCTGGGCGCTGATGGGGTCTCTAACGAGGGTCCCTGGGGTACAACACCTCACACGTGTTGTCACGTCTTGTTGTATGTCCTGTGTGACTCCTCGGGGAGGCGACTCTGGCCTGGTCCCCCCTAGATGTCACCCCACATGCCTTATCCCTTAGCTGGCTATGCTCGGTGTCCTTTCACTGCAATGAATCGGGGCTGTGAGTACAGCTGCCTGCTGAGGCCTGTGGGTCCTCCTCGAGCCCCGGAAACTGGGGGCTTTCCTGGGGCCCCTGACGCCGAAGTTTAAGCGGGTTTTTGGTGAGTTCGTCCAGTGAAAGTGTGTGAGCGAGGAAGGCTGAGGAAGGAGCCTTCAAACCACCAGAGCTTATAGGGAAAATGCAAGACAGAAGAGTCAGAAAAAGGACCTGAGGAGAGATGGAGGTGGACAGAAAGACAGCCCACTGAGGAGGCCGGAGTGGGGTCAGGGGGTGAGGACAAGGCCAGGTCAGGGCTGGGCTGCAGGCAGAGAGGAGGGGACAGGCAGAGATTGCTGGGAGGCAGAGAGGATGTGGGGGGCTGCTGGGGAGGAGGGAGGGAGAGGAGTGAAGATGGTGTTGGGGGTGTTTGGTCTGGGGATGGGGGACCCAGTGGAGGAGGAGCAGGTCCGTGTGGAGACGCTGAGGTCAGGGTGAGTGTGACAAATGTGAGTGCCCTTGCAGGGGTGCAGGAGGCAGGGGGCGGGGTGGTGGACAGCGTAGGATGAGGGAGACATATTTGGGGAACAGCATTCCTGTGCTTTGGAAAGATTCTGAGATGGAGCCAGATGACTGAAGGACATCCAAGGAGCACTTGAGAGTCTGAGATTCTAGAACAGGCATTCCAGGGAGGAACCTGAAGTCACCCCATGTGGAAAGGGGAGCAAGAGGAGAAGGTGGGGGCACAGGCTGAAATGTTGCAGGACAGGCAGAGGACTCAGGGCCCCTGGGGACGCAGGGACTCTAGGAGAAGTGGCGGAGAGACAGAGATACAGACAGAGGCCAGGAGCAGAGAGGGCACCCCATGACCTCAGTGAGTGCCCTCTGTTGAGCAGTGGGTGGGCACAAAGGAGATGAGGGCAGAAAGGGGGCATCACGCCTCTTCCTGGGAAGGCAGGGGGCAGGGCCTCACCCAGTGAGAGAAGGTTCTGGTAGTTCTCCAGCATCACGTCCCAGTACAGCTTCCTCTGGCCAGGCCCCAGCTGGCCCCACTCCTCCAGGGTGAAGTCCACAGCCACATCCTTGAAGGTCACTGATTCCTGCAAGGGGCAATTTTACATGGTGGAGGGCCATATCCTTCTAGAACTCTGGGGCCGGAGAGGTCATGGGTCAAGAGCCTACCCCTGCTGGTGGATGAACCAGCTCTAACACTCCAGGCTGGAACATCCTGACTCAGCAGGTTTGAGATAACTGAATAAATATGGCCCACAGAAATGCAGAAAGTTTCAGGCAGCTGCTAGCCCACAGGCACATTGGCAGAAGGTAGGAGAAAGCTCCCTTTTGGGTGACTCTTTACTGCCATCTGTTGGAAAATTGTTATAATATGCCAATTATTTTAGTAAATAAGTTTACTGCCATCTGCGTAAAAACTGCCATAATATACCAGTGAATGAGGTATACGATGTGAATCCTGCCACTGTGGTGAAGCACCCTTGTGCAGTGCGCAACCTGCACACCTGTATATGACAATCCTAAGAAACATTTTTTAAAAATCAAGCCATTGTGTGCAAGAATGATAACTAAGTGGTGCTCCATCTCAGACCCAAACTGGGATCCCAATCCCCATCCCTGACTCCAAGGATAAGGCTCGGGGTGAAGCAAAACCATCTACTGCCCACTTCTCTTGGCAACTCAAAAGGCCGCTGAGCATTAGATTGGTTTTTAGACCATATCATAACGTCCCAGCTCAGAGTATCCTGCCCCTCCCCTCCCTTTCCCTCCATCCCCTCCTTTCCTCTCCCCTCCCAGCCCCAGAGCTCTTCCCACCATAGCCTCTTCCCCATGCCTGGGAGGGGCAGATGATCTTCGGTCCACAGGCAGAGATAAGGATGGCCCTCTGGGGTCCACAAAGTCATCTTGGGGAAGAGGGAGCCCAGACTCACCTGGTCCTCAGCCATCAGGGTCCTGGGTATGTGCCTCCAGCAGAAAGGACCAGGCCTGAGTCCGCAGAGCTGGAGGAGGAGACTGGAGCACAGAGGGGGTCAGTTCTGGCCCAGACAGACAGACAGTCGCTTTCCCAAAGATGTCTCATGACAGAGAGGACCCTAGTCTCCCAGGAGCTGGAGCGAAGGCTCAGGACAGGCTGCCTGAGGCCCCCATTCCATACCGACAACAGCTGGCAATCAGGAGGCTCAGCTCACTGCACCCACATAACAGCTCTGGAAGACGTAACTAGGGCTGTCCCCAGAGAAGGAAACAGAGGCACGAGAGGTCAAGGCCCTTCCTCAAGGTCACAGAGATTTCAAGTGTCAGAGCGGGATTCAGGCCCAGAAGTCTGGCTGCGCCTTTTTATTCTTACTTTTTTTTCTCGTGGTAAAATGCATATAACATGCAATGTAACATTTTAACCACTTTAAACAATACAGTTCGGTGGCATTTAGGACGTTGTTGTGCAACCATCACCAGGATCTGGTTCCAGAATGTTTTCACCATCACCCTAAAAGGAAACCCTCTACCATTAATCAGTCACTCCCAAATCTCCCTATTCTTTCCCAGCCCTTCAATGCCAGCCCCTGACAACTACTCAACTTTCTTTCTTTTCTTTTCTTTCTTTCTTTCTTTCTTTCTTTCTTTCTTTCTTTCTTTCTTCCTTCCTTCCTTCCTTCCTTCCTTCCTTCCTTTCTCTCTCTCTCTCTCTCTCTTTCTTTCTTTCTTTCTTTCTTTCTTTCTTTCTCTCGATTTGTTTATTTATTTCATAGAGCGGGGAGGGGCAGAGGGCAAGGGAGAAGGAGTCCCAAGCAGACTGCACTGAGCACAGAGCCCAACTCGGGGCTTAATCTCACAACCCTGAGATCACCACCCGAGCTGAAACCAATCGGTCATTTAACTGACTGTGCCACCCATGCGCCCCTCATTTCTCTGTCTTAATGGATTTGCCTATTCTGGACATTTCATATGAATGGAATCATATTTTTGTGTCTGGCTTCTTTCATTTAGCATAATGTGTTCCAGATTCATCCATGTTGTACTATGTATCAAGGCTTCGTTCCTTTTTATGGCTGAATAGTATTCCCTGGTGTGGATCTACCCCTTTCTGCAGAGCACCTTCTTCTTCTTCTTTTTTTTTTAATAGGGCGTGGAGTCCAGTG
Source organism: Ursus arctos (assembly GCF_023065955.2). Taxonomy (NCBI): domain Eukaryota; kingdom Metazoa; phylum Chordata; class Mammalia; order Carnivora; family Ursidae; genus Ursus; species Ursus arctos. The sequence continues at coordinate 57,702,380 of NW_026622863.1, read as the reverse complement.
CGCAACCCTGAGATCAAGACCTGAGCTGAGATCGAGAGTTGGACACTTAACCGATTGAGCCACCCAGGTGCCCCTAGAGAGCTCCTTCTATCTGCCTTACAAATCCTGCATAAGGAACCTGACCTCCCACTTACGATGTTGTTTGAAGAAAAGAAAAAGAAAAATTGGTATTTGGATTATGGTGACTTCCATTCATTCATCAACTATGCTCTGAGACTCATGTGAGAGTGACGGGCTCATCTGAGGACAGAATAATGAGCGAATAATGAGCCCCTAAAGGGGATCCCTGCCTGGTGGGGGAGACAGGCCAGGACACAGGCCAGGTGGTGGGCCGAACAGTGGCCCTACTCTTGTATCTTGTGGGATGAACCTGTGATGTGATTAAGTTAAGCACCTCTAGATAGGAAGATTATCCTGGATTATCAGGGTGGGTCCTAAATGCAATCGTAAGTGTCCCCAGAAGAGGGAGGCAGGGGGATATGTGACCTGGAGGAGTAGGCCATGTGAGGGAAATAAAGAGGAACAGAGTCAGAGAGAGAAGACACAGCCTCTGGCTCTGAAGCTGGAGGAAGAGGCCTCATCTAAGGAACGCAAGCAGCTTCTAGAAGCTGGGAAAGGCAAGGAAACGGATTGCCCCCTAGAGCCTCAGGAGGGCGCACTGCTCTGCTGACACCTTGATTTCAGCCGGGTGAAACCCACTGCAGACTTCTAACCTCCCCAAGAGAGGTTAGAGCCTCTCTGTAAGAGAACCTCCTGTAAGAGAACACATTTGTGTTGTTTGAAGCTACCAAGTTTATGGTAACTTGTTACAGCGGCAACGGGAATCTAATACAGTCCAGAAATAAAACGACACGGCTTCACACGTGTTTCCGGTTACACAGGAACACAAGCAGTTGAAGGCTGAAACCAGTGGGCAAAATTCTGATGAGGAAATGAGAAGCAGAGTCTTACAGACTCTCCCCTATCTATCTCCTCACAAGTCACTTAATAATTACAGAAAGAAGAAGGTAACTTTAGAGCGGAGAGGCCTGGCAGACGCCACTGCAGCCAAGTGATCAAGACTGACATGACCTGTGATGGGCAAACGGGCGGCAGGGGCTCCTGATCTGACGAGGACACAGCATCACGCCTAACGTATTCCCGCCAAACCTAAATCTAATCATGATGAAACACTGAACAAAGCCAGACTAAGGGACGTTGTAGAAGTACCTGGTTTTGCCAAGATCATCAAGATCAAGGAAAGAATGAAGAACTGCGTCAAGTTCACGGAGACTAAAGAGACCCAACAACTAATGCCTTGCGTGATACGGGATTTTCTTTTGCCGTTAAGTACACTATTGGGACAATTAGCAAAATCTGAGGGTCTGCAGATTAGCTAATCGTTTGTATCGATGTTACTGTCCTGATGTGATCATGGTGCTGTGGTCTTGGAAGATAATGGCCCTATTTTTAGAAACAAACACAGACTCGTGGGGAAGGGGGGCGCGCAGACATGCAGAGAGGGGGACTGAACAGGGGTTGGGATGGTGGGGGGCGATCAGAGAGATTGGAGACCCAGAGAAAGGGAAGCATGCTCAGGGTAAGGAGGACAGCGACAGAGGGCGTGACTGTGCAGAGTACGTGGGGGCTTTCGGGTCAGACACCCCGGGGTGTGATCCCAGGCCGACCACTGGGACCTGCGAGAAGCCGCGGAGTCTGTTTCTTCACCTGAGAAGTGAGGAAACGCTCAGTCTCCCTGCTGGGAGTTCGCAGCAGTTCCGCGCTCGCCTGCCTCCTGGCAAACAGCAGGCGCCCAATTCCTGCGCGCTGAGACCGTCCGAAGCCGCGCGGATGGCAGAGGCTCTCTGGGGCCGCCTCGCTAGGGATAGGACGGGGGCGGGACACCGCCCGCCCACAGCGCCCACCCAGGCGCGACTCGGGCCCGCCTCCCTGAGCGCCCGCAGGCCTGCCCGGCTCGTCCCGCACCCAACCGCTCCGGCTCCCGGCCGCCAGGTCGGGACTCACCTGTGCGCCCCCGCGGGTTGCGCAGGGCGGCCAGGCCTTCCCTCCCTCTGGCGGGCCGCGGATTGCGCCTGCGCCGTCGCTGTCTCAGAACTATTAAACCCCTGTTCTTTAAATGCGGTTTCGGAGCTGGACTACATTTCCCAGAAACCATTGCAGGCTCATGCTCCTCCCGGCCTAGTGTCTCTAGATGCGGGGAATGCTGGGAAATGGAGTCTTGGGGGTACGCAGTGGGGCGGGAGGGAACATGGTATTGAGAAATGTCTGGCTGTACTGACACCGCAAATATTCCCATTTTAGCCAGAGTCTTTTCGCTGCCTTTCACAGGAGGGGACGTCATAGTCCATTCAACCCATCTAACGAAGTTTCCCCTGTAGCTGAAGTCCACAGGACACATAGAAGTTGGCCCCATCTAAATTGATGGTCGATGAATTGAGCCTTTGTCACTTAATTACTCACTATCCCTGGGCATCCGCTTCCTATTTGCCTCAGTTTCACCTATCACTTCTTAAAGGATCGTGTGGTAAAGGAAACAGACCCCTATGGAGGGAACTGGAAGATGTATGTCCAGGAATACAAGGATGGTTTGATATTGGGCTATCATAAGATTTGCTAATCGATGTATCAAAGTAATACCATCACATCCATGGATATGAAAACGGTTTTGAGAATGTTCAATAATAAGCCGTTTCTACATAAACTTAATATATTTAAGAATAGGCCCATCTTGAATAATGACAACATCTTTTTTGTTCATATTTGCAAAATAAATTTACTTCAGAAGTCAACTGAATTTCTTGCTCATGTTCCAAGTATAGCCATTGTGATAAGACCTAAGACATAAGCAGCCACTAATTTTTGATTCACACTTAAGTAGAGATAGAGAGGTACCAGCGATTCCACATCCCCCAGCGTAGGAAGCATCAAAGCTGCAACGCACACCACTCCCAGGAAGACGGTTAGTAAGCCAGGTCCTGAGGAGACAGCTCTGTTCTCTGGTTGAAAGGACTGCTCAAAAAATAAACTTTCGGTTAAATGTTCCTTTATCCTTTTTTCCTCTTCTTCCTTTTGTTGTTCTTTTGCGGATGGGTGAAGAATAGCCACAACCTCTTTCCTTCCTAAAGTTTTCCTCTGGCCCTGCTCGGAAACTTGGAGGCGGAACTTGTCTTTTACACCATAGTGACAGGATTGAACATCTCTATGACGAATCACAATATCCACACAACACTGAGGTTTTACTGCACCTGCAGCATCAGTGACGACATACTTATTTGGAGTAGTACACAAAACTTTGAACTTTAAGGCAAACTCATAGGGGTTATACAGAGTCAACACTTGCTTATGTGTTGACTGGTCATCTGCATAAAATATTAGCTCCGTGGGAAACACAAAAACAGGAAGATTTCCTTCCACCAACTCTGGCTGTCTTTTTTGTTGATGCATTGGCACTGAATTCCCCTTGCTGCAGCGTCAGTTTTTACAGTCTCAAATCTCTTTTGGACTTTTCTTAAGTCAGTTAAAAACTCCAAAGCATTTTGGCAATCTCAGCAACACTGGCTCCTCGGAAAGCAGCTGCGACTACTCCTCTCCTCTGGTCCTCTGTCAGCGTCTCTAGGCTGCACTGCCTGCTGGGATACCGGAGGACTTAAAATCACCAAATTTTTTTTAAGGATTTTATTTATTTATTTGAGAGAGGGAGCACTAGTGGGGGGAGGGGCGGGGGAGAGGGAGAGGGAGAAGCAGACCCCCCCCCCACTGAGCAGGGAGACCAACCCAGGCCCTATCCCAGGACCTTGAGATCATCACTTGAGCCGAAGGCAGATACTTAACCAACTGAGCCACCCAGGCGCCCCAGTAATGACAACAATCTTAAGGAGTTACTTGCCTCTCCCTTGTTTTTAATTATATACATATTATCAAAACCCCAAATCAGTCTTAATGCTAAAAACCAAAACAGTCCCCATTAAAGTCAGAACAAACTGTCTGTCCACACAAAACAAACTGTCTAGCATGACCACTTTGGGAAGAACTATCAGTGCAGTTAGACAAGAGAAAGAAAAGGTATCATTGGAACACAGAAGTCTGGGTTTTCATCCTTCTTTAAATATGATTGCTATCTTGGAAATCAGAGAATCAAATGAAACACTAAGATAAACCATAAGATAATTATGTAAAATTACTGGGTACAAGATTAATAAAATCCCATAGGTTTTCTCTTTTCAAACAAGAGTGACGAAAAATCTAATGACAAAAGGGGTTATTTGGATTTCAGTGCCATATTTTGCCCCATAAATTGTAATCTCTTTGTGATCTGGGGCAGTTCTCGTCCACTCTGTACCTAGGTTTTCTTCTCTGTAACCTCTCATTGGGATAATGTGTGGCAGATAGCTCTTCTTCAAAGCCTTTCCCCTACTTTCTGTGCACACAGCTAGACTACATTTCCCAGCCTCCCTTGCAACCTGGGGTGGCCATGTGACTAAGTTCTGGACAATAAAAAAGAGAGTGAACATGCATGCCAAGCCCAGACCTGGCCCATTGAAACCTCTCCCTTGTCACCTTTCACAGTCTATTCCCTTCTGCAGATGTAGATGAAAACTGTGACCCTGGAAGTCCTATGCTGAAAATGGAAGGAGCCCAGGTCCCTGAATTGTCGCTTGGAGGGGGTCATCTCCAATCAGAAACCAAATAATAAAAAGTTATTTTCAGCTATATGGACTCAGATAAATGATGGTACACCCTGCCTGTGAAACGTTATTGAGCCTGAAATAATAATGATCAGCACAGGATAACATGGGGAAATACTTGTGAATGAAGGTTGAAAGAAGAAAAATCGCAAAGTTATGTATCTTTCATGTTTATGAAGATGTAAAATATATGTATACACATGAGTAAAAGCTAGATGAACCGTTGTCAACATGAAATAAGATCAGCTGTCACTTAGTGACAACATGCGGTGAGCTTTATTAGCCTACTTAGATTTAACTCATACAACCACCCTGTGAAGATGTAACCAACAGCCCCAGGGAGACCTTGGCAGCCCCAAGGCTCAAAGATCCAACCAGTGGCAGCAGGTCCACGGAAGCCCCTCTTCTCACTGGCAGGCTCCCCAGCTCTGTTGCCCTCTCCATGCCTATGAACTTGGCCCTGGCTCAAGCCTTGTCCTCTCCCTAGGCCTTCACTGCAATCTCATCTCAAACCTCCTGGCCCCTAGTATCTCCTCTTCAGTCTGTCCCCCACACACTCCAGAGGGTCTTTCTTTCTTTCTTTTTTAAAATAAGATAGATAGATTTATTTATTTATTTATTTATTTGTTTGTTTGTTTGTTTGTTTATTTATTTTAGAGAGAGAGGGAGAGCACACATGAGCATGGGGAAAGGGTAGAGGGAGAGGGGGAGAAAGTCCTAAGCAGACTCTGTGCTGAGTGCAGAGTCTAATGTGGGATTCGATCTCATGACCCATGAAATCACCACCTGAGCCAAAATCAAGAGTCAGACGCATAGGGATGCCTGGGCAGCTCAGTCGATTAAGCGTCTGCCTTCAGCTCAGGTCACGATCCCAGGGTTCTGCGATCGAGTCCTGCATTGGGCTCCTTGCTTGGTGGGGAGCCTGCTTCTCCCTCCGCCTGCCACTCCCCCTGCTTGTATTCTCATGAGCTCTCCCTCTCTCTCTCTCTCTGGCAAATAAATAAATAAATAAAATCTTTTTAAAAAGGAGTCAGATGCTTAACTGACTGCACCACCCAGATACCCCCCCGACCCCCAGAATGGTCTTTCTGCACGAGAGCAGATCCAGTCCTTCCTCAGGCTTGGCACTGCCGTCAGCGAAGTGTCCAGGCCTTAGCCTGGTACCTGAAGCCCCGTGTGCCTGGAGCCTGCCTTGCTTCACTTGATGACACTCTATCTTAATCAGCCCAGGTGGCCATAACAAAATACCATAGACTGAATGACTTAACAATAGAAACTTGTTTCTTTTGGAGCCTGAAAGTCCTAGATCCCAGTGCCAGCATGGTTGATTTCTGGTGAGAGCCCCCTTCCTTGCTTGTAGATGGCCATCTTCTCGATATATCCTCATATGGTTTGTCCTTGGTACAGGAGCATGTAGAGAGAGCGCTCTGGTGTCTCTTCCTCTTTTCATAAGGACATTAGTCCTACTACTGTCCTTGACTAGCTATGGGTCTTGTATGGGTTACTTAGATCTTCCTTCTAGGTGTCCTTGTCTCTAGAATGGGAGAGTGATGCCTTCGTCATTGGGTAGCCATGCTAGTTAAAGGAGCTCAGTGACATATGTCACTTTCATCTGCATCTCATTGGCTGAAGTAAGTAGCATGGTCGCAACTGAGTTCATATTGTAATCCCAGGGAAGGGTCCTGATTGGTCGTTCTTGGGTCTTGGGCCCACCCCCTTGGACCAATCACTACTGCTAGAATTAGGGTACATAATAAAGACATGGTTACAGGCAGTTAGGACCTAGTGTGATATGTGTACTTGATGGGGAAAGCCCAGGGCATCGTATGAACCCAGAGGAGGGCTTCCAACCCACTCTGGGCAATTAGGGAGGACTTTCGGAGGAGGTCTCACCTTAGCTGTAGCTTGAAAGATAAGAACCAATGGACTAAGAGACATAGACGTGACCAGCGAAGGCAGAGAATGAGGTGGGCTGTTCCAGGCAGAGGGAACAGAGCATACAGAAGCCTAGATGGGGAGAAAGAGATATGAGTAGCTCTTTCTGGCTGGCATGCAAGTGTGGGATGTGGAAGAGTGCTATGGATTGAATACTTGTTTCCCCCAAAATTCATATGTTGAAGTCCTAACCCCCAATGTGACTTTATTTGGAGATACGGCATTTGGGGAAGTAATTAAGTTAAATGAGGTCAAAAGGGTAGGGCCCTGCTCCAATAGGATTTGACGTTCCATAGAAGACAATTGGCACAGTGCTTTGCAGGTAGCGCCCTGTAGCAAGGGCCACACAGCACGGTGGTTAATTCCAGTTATTCACTGAAAGTCATTAACCTCCCTATACTCCTGTTTCCTCATTGTACATGGGGAGATAATAAATACCCTAATAAATAAATGACATTTGAATAGATTGATATAAAGCCATTACAACAGTACGTTACAGAAAACACCACCTTCTGTTTGCTATCATTATTATTGGCATTAAATATTATTTTTTAAAAGTTATTAATACTTCCCACCTCTTGACCTTTGTACGTGCTGTTTCCTCTGTCCGGAACGTTCTTTTTCTCTATTGCTCTTGGAAAACTACATTTCTTGCAACGAGCTCTTACAGCAATTCCAATAGGAAAGCTTCCCCTATACCCGCCCAGCCCAGCTGGAGTTGGCGACTCAACTCCCTCCCGGGGTTCCACCGGAACCTAGCGCTGATATTATAACAACTGTATTGTAATTATTTGGTAACTGTCTCTCCTGCCCCAGACTGCGCTCTCCGGGAGCACTCATCACACTATAATTTATGCACAATTTAATTATCCGTTTATTGTGCACCTCCCAGGAAATTGACAGAAAGTTAAGGGAGTAGCTGAGCTTGTAGCGTGAAGACGTTTAAGAAACCAAAACAACACTCTTACCTAAACAAAAAGCATTTTAGGGCCACCAGCTTACGACCCCCAAGCCTTCCCGGAGTGGGTTTGAGTCAGGACACCAGCTTAAGAAGTGATCGTGAAGTCGGGCATTTTGACTCGTCTGCGGTAGCCTTGCCTCCCAGCTCCATGCTTGGTGAGGGTGACGTCATGCGTGCCCGGAGTGACGTCACCAAGGCGACAGCATCAGTTGCCTCCACAGAAGGCGCCTGCGTGGGAGCGGGGGCGGGGGGTGGGTAGGGGAGCCTGGAAACGACCATTTCCAGAGTCCTCTGGGTTGGAACCTCTGCTCCAACTCTCCCAAACGGCCCTAGTCTAAGCGCTCCTTACTGCGCATGTGCCAAATCTGGTATCTTGGCAACGGAGGCTGGAGTCGGGCTCTTCAAGTGCTTGTCCCTGTACCTTTAACTAGAGTGGCTCAGTAGTATCTATGGCAACGAACGCAGTTGTAGGGGGAGAGGATTCTGGGAAATGTAGTTAATTAGAGTGTCCAGGGGGCTCTAGCTACACTTAAAACTTCATTTGTCAATAATCTCTAGCATAAAAAATATAAGCAGACGTTTCTCTGTCACTTCACAATGATAGCAAAACGTGTCTTGGTTTCGTCCAAAGTATTCAAAAAATTAGTTGCCCACACTACCTCTGGAGATATTTCATATTTTAAATATCTGAATTTCTGGGTTCCCTTGAAAACTCTTAAGATCTGAAAACACTGGGCGGTTATTTCACCGTGACCGCAATAGAATGGAGCTGAGTACTTTCTATCCCCCATGGATGCGACCTGCAGTTCACTTTATCTTCCTGGACCCATCAATATTTGAGGTTTTCAATCCCAGACCTTGGGGAAAACCACCAAGCTCCTTTCCCTGGCATTTAAAGGTTCTCAGTGTATGGGTCAGTACCGTTTTTGCAGGCTTCCTCCCCTTCCCCCCAACACCCCCCAACCATCCTCATTCATTCAACAAGTATTTACTGAGAGCCTGCTGTGGGCCAAGCCTTGTGCTGGGCACGGAATCTTCAGCTAAATCTGGTCTTTCTTATCAACGCCCATCCCTCCCACTTAGGATCTTCATTAACCAGATCCTAAATGAGATAGCAAGAATTCTGCTAGCAAGTTCAGAAACAAGAGGATACTATGTTATCCAAATTCATTTGCTTCCAACTTTGGGTTAGCAAGTAAGTGTTCAGACAGCAAAAGATTTACAGGAAAATGTATCTGAATCTATTGAGGAACATAGAGGGTGAAAATTTAGTTCAGATAGGAAGGGGAACCTGTATTCTCTGCATTGACTGCTGCTGGCCCTCTGCCAGACCATCCTGAGGGTCCCACTATGGTGTCATCTCCTTGAGGATGCATTCCTCCCCAAAGTAGGAATGGTTGTCCTCTCAAGCTCTCATTGTAGGTCGTCTATTCCTCTTGAAGAGCCAAATCACTTCTACTTTGATGTAGGGTAATTGGTACCTACGGATGAGTGAGACCTGGTCCCAACCCTTGAACAGCACCCAGTTGGGAGTCCAGAGCTGGACACTGACTGGGACGAGGGTCCTCCAGAAACTGACAGAGACATTGAGGAATTTGTCATAGGCTTTATTAAACTTCTTTTCCTTTCCCCTTACAGACCCCCAAACCACCGCCTTACTGCAGCAGGAGTTTTCGGTTTTGCCTGTACATAATAGCCCTGGTCAGAGAGAAAAAGCCTGGAGGTTACAAACAGAACTTCAGGCTGGCCCCTCCAGGCCAACCATGCCTCCCCCCCCCCCAGCCCCCAGCCAAACTTCCCTCCAATCATCAGCCTTATTTGGTTCAGCCTGTGACATCAAGGGTATCTGGGCAGATTTCCAGGGTTCTCAGCCAATCAGTGTTGGTACATGAACGAGGAGGAGAGAAAATGTGAGACTGGGAGTGAGGGTAAAATGTGAAAACAGAAAGAGTGGGAAAGACCGGAGGAGACTCTGACAGACATAGACGTAGGGTGAGAGACTCGCGGAGAAGGGAAAGACAGAAGGAGAAGGAAATGATGAAGAGAGAGATTCAGGCGTGCTGAACTGAATTGTGTCCTCCCAATCACCCCCCCGCCCCGGCACTGAGATATATCCAAATCCTAATCCCCAGGACCTGCGAATGTGACCTTGTTTGGAAATAGGGTCTTTGCGGATGCAATTAAATTAAGGTAAGATGAGATCATTTGGGATTTAGGATGGACCCTACATTCAAAGACTGGTGTCCTCACAGGAGAAGGGAGAGGGTGATCAGAGACATAGATGCAGAGGAAAAAGCCATCGGAAGATGGGGGTTAGGTGGGCAGAGATTGGAGGGAAGCCACGAGCCAAGGAATGCCAAGGATGACAGAGAGAAGGAGGGGCGAGACAGACATTGGGCAAGAGGCTTAGGGCGAGGGGCGCCTTGGTGGCACAGCGGTTAAGCGTCTGCCTTCGGCTCAGGGCGTGATCCCGGCGTTATGGGATCGAGCCCCACATCAGGCTCCTCCACTATGAGCCTGCTTCTTCCTCTCCCACTCCCCCTGCTTGTGTTCCCTCTCTCGCTGGCTGTCTCTATCCTGTCGAATAAATAAATAAAATCTTAAAAAAAAAAAAAGAGGCTTAGGGCGAGAGAAACAGGATTCAAGACAGAAATGAAGACCTAGCGAAGAAAGGGGGAGAGGTTCAAACATGGGGGAGGAGGAGAGAGCAGTGGATGCTGGAGAAAGAGAGGGGAGGTGGGAGGGATTCAACCTGGGGGGTGGAGGGAGGGGACAGCAGGATTGGGACTGGGACAGGGGAGGGAGGAGAAAGTCCAGTGGGAGAGGCAGAGAGAGGGAGAGAGAAGGGGACATGGGCCAAACAAGCTCACAGTGGGAACAGACATTCATTGTGATGAGTGCTGATTTAACTCACTGCCAAGCCCTGGGAAAGGAGGGTGAAGGGCAGGTGGAGGAGGCAGAGACTGACAGAAAAGGGGCTAGAGGGAAGAGGAGAAGGGCTGGAGGGGGCGACAGGCAGGCAGAGTGGGAGAGTCACTCAGAAGGGCAGAGAAGAGGGCGAGGTCCACTTCTCCCCTTGCATCATGGGCTCAGTGCTTGGGGCCCACCGAAATGTTTTCATTTTAACCACTTTGAAATGCAGAAGAGAATGAATTAATACAACGATGATGGTGGAGAAGAATATATAATAATGAATTCAGCTCGGATGACATCTGTCGTCATACCAGCACATGCATGAAACATAGTATTTAATTTTTTTTTTTTAATGGAGAAAGAGACCCAGAGAGGCAGAAGTGCTGCGGACCCAGGACAGACACAAGGTGGTCCAGGGGTGAGAGGAAGAGGAGGTGAGAGAGAAGGAGAGATGGACAGAGAGAGAGAGATGGGGGCGGGGAAGAGAAGAGATGGAGAGAAAGGAGGAGAGGCAGAGACAAAGTGAGAGAGGAGGAGATTCCCAAATGACACAGTGACCGATACAGGGCAGGGACATTTTTGTGGGGCCCAGTGGGGCATTTGGAAGCCTCAGGAAAGGGCAGGGATGACTCACGAGGCCACGATGACCCCGAAGGCAAAAACAGCCAGAAAAATGGAAATGACAGCACCACCATTCTGCAGGTTCTCCTCCTCCTTCTGGTACTGCAGGGTCATGCGGGGCTGCCCATCAACTGCTGGGGGTGGGGGAGACAACCCTGACTTCCAAGCCACCACCCTTGCTTGGCCTGGCACCCACACCCACCTTCTCACCCAGCAACCTCAGCCTCTCTCTCCCTCCTCCCTACCTGTCCCCTGCCCTCCCCTGGGGTCTGACTGCATTCAGCCATTCCTCAAATTCTGTGTCCTGGGCACTGTGTTAGGTGCTCTGGATACCTCCATGAACCCCACTGGCACAATTTCTGCCCTCGGGGCACCGACAGTCTACACAAGCACATCCCAGTGACAGCGAAGAGCCCCGTGCTACATAGGTGGTGGGAGGAGGATGTGGGTCGTTCGACTGCCCATGAACATGAGATGAAAAATTCTGACAATCTCAGGACAAGGTGAAAGTCAACCTGCATCTTAGCTGGGGACCGTGAAGATCCTTGGGAGTCCCATTCGGCATCTTCCAATGGTCCCCTCCCCCTGACTCTTTCATTCTGTCAGCAGAGCCTCTTGGCTCCACCTTCAGAATGCATCCGGAGTCTCATCCACCTCCTGGGCTACCGACCTGGTCCAGCCCCCTATTAAAGCTCTTCTCCCGGGGTTCTCCTCGCCCTACAGTTCCCCACATGGCCACCAGACGGCGCCCGTCAACACTTAAGCCCTCTCCAGTGCCTCTTCCCCGCAGAGCCTTCCCTAAGCTCGCCTCTCATTCAGAATAAAAGCCTAAATCCTCACCGCGGCCCACCAGGCCCTGCAAAATCTGGTCACCATGTGACTAGCTAGCTACTATGCCCTTCTACATTCATTTGGCTCTGGCCACACTAGCCTCCCTCTTGCCCAACCATGTTGGATCCTTGTGCTTACTGTTCCCTCTGTCATTCACACTGTTCCTTACTCCCTCACTTCCTCTGAATCTCAAACACCACTTCTTCAGAGAGGTCCCGCCCCTCCCTTTCCCCCAGGCACTTTCTATCAACGCTTCTCTTTTGTTTTCATGAAGGCACACTTGCTATCTGGAATCAATCCATTTATCCGTTCCTGTAATTGTCTGACAGTGGTTCTCAGCTGGGGACAATTTTGTCCCCCAGGGGACATTTGGAAAGGTTTGGAGACTGAAATAATTGTCGTGCCTTTGGTGAGGGGAGTACTACTGGCATTTAGTGGGGTAGAGGCTAGGGGTGCTGTTGAACCACCCTACAACACACAGGACAGCCCTTTTAACAAAGACTATCCAGCCCCAACTGTCAGAACTGCCAAGGTTGAGAAGCCCGAGCTAACCCTTCACCCCATTAAAATGTGGGCAATATGAGCCATTTGTCTTCCGTACTGCTGATCCTCACTTTGGGGGCATAATGGGGTACTCCAAATATCTGTTGTAGTTGACCACTATTCTAACGGAGCAAATGGACAAATCCCCTCTTTGCAACTAGCCAATGTCGTGGGGGGGTGCGGAGGAAGTGATATGAGAAACTCTTCTAGAGTAAAAAAAGTGGAAAAAAACCCTACAGTTGAAATTATATGAGAAGACTTTTTCATTGGGTCCTGGTTTGAACGAATCAGCTGTGAAAGATATTCCGGGGACCATTAGGGAAGTTGCAAAAGGACTTAGCATTACTTGATATTGAAGCATTGTTGCTAGGTTTTTTTGGGTGTGAGAATGCCGTTGTGGTTACATAGGAAATGTCCTTATTTTTAGAGACACACACTATTTATGGGTGAAATCTCACAATACTTGATGTCTTTTAAAATACCCTGGCCATGGGGCGCCTGGCTGGCTCAGCTGCCAGAGCATGTGACTCTTGATCTTGCGGTTGTGAGTTTCGGTATAGAGAGTACTTAAAAAAAAACCACCATGGCAATAAATAAGTAAAGCAAATGTGGAGGAATGTGCATTGTCAACGTAATTTGATAGAAAATGCTACTTTAGTGAGTGTGATCAGAGAGTCATCCTTGAGGAGGTGAACTTGAAGACTTTACTGAAATAAAGGAGTGAGAGGAACAGTGTGAGAAGGAACAGCATGACTATTCAATTTTGATGGATATATGGGGGTTCACTGCACTATTCTCACTGCTATAAGGATGTACATTTTAAAAATCTCTGGGGGCTCCTGGCTGGCGTGGTCAGTGGAGCGTGTGACTCTTGATCTTGGGGTCGTACATCTGAGCCCCACGTTGGGTGTAGAGATCATTTAAAAATTTAAAAATCTTAAAAAAAAAATCTCGAATGAATGAGTGAGTGAGCGAATGAATTCAGCAGATCCTCCTGGACTCCCCAAGTATGGCACTGGTGAAAAAGAAAATGTTTTTCTAGCACCTGCCATTCTGGTATTAGAGGCATTTTAAAGTTACAGAGGAGTCTTCCCATTTAACAGTAGAGGGAAAGCGAATTTCAGAATGGGGTAGCAACATCTGGGGCATACTTTAAGCAAGTGGTAAGTGCAAGATTCAAGGTTATATGTGGGAGAACTCAAAACCCCTATCTGCTGGGTCATGGCTGTCTTCATCTCTCATGCGTCCCTGTCTTCCCTCACCCCCAGGAGCTTACCAAAACAGTGCTTTCTTTTGATACACTTGGGACTGATCTTCTGGCAATGTAAACAGTCTAAGACTTCTTCTTTTAGCAAGCCTGGAAAGGAGGGAAGGGAGAAGGGCGATGAGGACAGATATCAGAGGGCTGGCGAGGGGCAGGAAGGCAGAGGGGAAAGAGAGGGGAGTCCCTTGGCCCTCCCGAATTTGGAGTTCCCATGTGCGGCAGAGCAAGCTGAGCAAAATGCACTGATTCCTATTAAAAATAATTTTTAGGGGCGCCTGGCTGGCTCAGCCGGTGGAGCATGTGACTCTTGATCTCGGGGTCGTAAGTTTGAGCCCCGTGCTGGGTGTAGCAATAACTTAAAAATAAAATCTTTTTTTTTTTTTAGATTTTATTTATTTATTTGACAGAGAGAGAGGCAGCCAGCGAGAGAAGGAACACAAGCAGGGGGAGTGGGAGAGGAAGAAGCAGGCTCCCAGCGGAAGAGCCTGACGTGGGGCTCGATCCCAGAACGCGGGGATCACGCCCTGAGCCGAAGGCAGACGCTTAACGACTGAGCCACCCAGGCGCCCCTTAAAAATAAAATCTTAAAAACAAAATTAAAAATTTTATATAATCATTGAAGAGTTGAATTGAGTTGCAGTTGTCCAGTTGACCAACATTTGTTTGAAGACATTTTATTAAACAAATGTTAGATTTGTAGATTGAATGATTTGTAGACATTTGTAGATTTGTAGATTAAATGTCCACAAACAGAATGCTTGCATTTCTATATTTCTGTTTTGCAGCCCCCTATGACATACAGTGGCTAGAGGCTCACTCATCTATCTTCTCTGCTTCCTGCCACACACAAAAAAAGACTACATTTCCCAGGCTCCTTTGCAGTAGGTTGCAACCATATGACCAGAGTTCTGGCCAATGGAAAGTGGGCAGAGGGATGCGGCCAATTCCTGGGTCAGGACAAACAAGCTCCCATAGGAGTTTTCCCTATTCTCTCTCCCTTCTGAGGTTAGCGTAGAAGCCGCAACCCAAGTGCAGCCTATATTCCCGGGGTGCCACTTAGAAGAAAAGTTCAACTCTCAATGGAATTTGGGTAAGTGAGAAATAAATCTTTCCTTTGTTAAACCACTGAGAAGGGTTTATTTGTTACTATGACCTGGCCTCTCCCATCCTGACTAACATCCCCCCCAAATACTTTTTTGCAGGTTGCAACCACTTCCATGAGCCCTAAAAAATCAGATATCCCTAGATACTACAGCTTTGGGGAAGGGAACCACCAGATGGAGTAGGCGATAGTGGGGCTTGATTTGGGGGAGATAGGGTAAAGAGGTGCGGAAGGGTAGAGAAGGGAGGGACAGAAAATAAATCCAGAACTCACGGCAAATTTTGTGGTGGCAGGCTGCAAGAGAAAAGAGCCAAAGTGAGTTAAATCGGGACAGCAATTTGAGAATTTAATGGGAAGGGACCAGGGGAGGGAGAAGTGAGCCTGGAAACAAGAGCAGGGAATATCGGGGAGAGGCAGAGAAGGCTGAGTCACAGGGCAGGTGAGCAAGGAGTCTGGGAGAGAAAGTGCGAGAAGGGGATGGAGTGATTAACGGGGAAGGGGAGGTGGGGGCTTGGTGGAGAGAGATGCTGCACCTTTCAGTTCATACGATTTTAAAACTTTCTTGAGTTCCTTGATCACTCTCTCCCTGAGAGCCACCAGCTCATCCATCAGAGGCCCATCTGAGGGGAGAGAGAGAGAGAGAGAGAGAGAGAGAGAGATACTTGTGGGGTGGGAGGCGCCCAGCAAGCCCACCCCATCTGCAGCTTCAAAGAGATGAGGAAACCCCTTTTCATTCACCAAAATCGGGTATCACTCAGGTCTACTGAGCAAATTTGTGGCCTGGGAGGTCTTGCATATAGCATCTGATCCCCTGTGGGGCCCCAGGACAAACCACCTTCCACTGGCCTCAGCTTTCTGATCTGGGAAGTAGCAGAATGCACTTGGTCACCTCTCCTTTCCTTTCCTCTGACCTGCTGTCCTCTCCTCTCTGTCTACACTCACTCCTTCATCCAGCTTCATGGCTTTGTGTATTACCTAGATCTGCACTGTCCAATATGGCAGCCCCCAGCCCGCGTGGCTGTTGAGTACTCAAAATGGGCTAGTCGGAATCGAGGTCTGCTGTTAGTTTAAAATGTATGCTGCAGTTTGAAGACATGGCATGAATAAAATAACTGTAAAAAAAACCTCAATAATTTTTATGTTGCTTGCATGTCGAAATGGTCATTTAGGGTATCGGGCTAAATAAAATGTATGAAAATTAATTTCACCTGCTTCTGTGTATCTTTTTAAACACGTGGCTCCTAGAGAATGTAAAATTACACGTGACTTTTACTTGTGCCTCACATCATATTTCCACGGACAGCGCTGTTCTGTGCAAACCCGTTCCTCCCACGTTGATGTCCCTAGCCTAGACCGCTCACTGAAATCCAGATGGATATAGTCAAATACCCACTTAGGAACTCCACTTGGATGTCTGATGGTCCTCTCATACTCAGTAAGTCCCAACTCCGAACCTTGATAGACTCCTCCAAGCCTACTCCCAACCCCCAAGTCTTCTCCACCTTAGGAAGAGGTGGGAGGTACCTATTCTAATTGTTCAGCACAGTCCTTGGTGCTTTGAGTCCTTTTTCTCACATCCTGCATGCAGTCTGTCAACATGCATGTTATGTGAACGAAACCTCTCTGTTCAAGATAGGGCGCCTGGCTGGCTCAGTCAGTTAAGCATCTGCCTTCGGCTCGGATCATGATCTCAGGGTCCTGGGATCCAGCCCTACATCCCCGCTGAGCAGGGAGCCTGCTTCTCCCTCTGCCTCTGCCCCTCCCCACCTCTCGTGTTCTCTCTCAAATAAATACAATCTTTAAAAGAAAATATTCAAGATAGATCCAGGAATACAATTATTTCTCACCCCCTCCCCTGCTACCACCCTGGTTCCAGCCATGATCATCTCCTGCCTGGGCCACTGTGGCAGCTTCTTGCTGGTCCGCCAGGCTTCCCCATGTCCTGCCCAAATCTCTCCTCCACAGCCAGAGGGATGCTCTTAGAACCACACGCAGTAAGCTCACCCGTATCCCCCTTCATCTGCTCAGAGCCCTCCCACGTGACCCAGAATAGAAGCCAAAAGTCCTCACCGTGGCCTGGAAGGCTCTGCCCCATCTACCCATCCCCGCCCCCTTACCTCTAGGACCTCATCGCCCACATCTCTCCCTCTCTCCACTCCAGCCTCCCTGGCTTCCTTGAGATTCTGCGAATATGCCAAACACAGGCCCATCTCAGGAATTTGCACTAGCTGTTCTTTCTGCCTGCAGCCTTCTACCCCAGCTGCCTCCGGGGGCTTCCCCCTGCCCTTCAGGTCTGCTCACACGCTGACTTGTCAGTGACATCCCTTTGGCTGCCTGTCTTTATACTGCAGCCCCCACCTTATTCCTAGCACCCCCTACCCCCCGGTCCCTGCGTTATTTTCTCCATAGTATTTGTCCTCATTTACATTGTGCAGCAAAGGGTTAACTCAGCAGGTCTGGGTTGTCCAAACACTGCACATTCCGAAAAACCATTTGGCTCCTAAGTCCTTGGAGATCCTGCCTGTGAAGAGTGTCTTTCTGGGGGTGCCAGGCTGGCTCAGATGGTAGAGCATGTGACTCACTCTCGGGGTGGTGAGTTCAAGCCCCACATTGGGCATGGAGTTTACCAAAAAAAAAAAAAAAAGGTGTCTTTCTTTACGGGGCCTTGGGCCACACCAGCTAGTGTATGCTACAGTGATTCATGGTGGACGGCTTGGGCCACGTGGTAGCAGGTTGACCTCCAGAGGGGCCGGAGACCAAGTAGCTAAGTCAGCCACTTGGGTTCTCTGCACCAACATGACCAACCCCCAAATGATATAATAATAGTTGGTAAAATGATTAGCTTGGGCTCTTCAAAAACATCAGTGTCGTAAAAGACAAATGAATGCAATGCATGACTGCAGAGCAGATCAAGGACTGGAAGGAAAGTAGTGCTGAAAGCCACGACTGTGACCATTGAGAAATTAGAGGACTAGATATCAGATAGTATGGAGTTGTATTAAATTTCCTAGTTCCACTCATTGTGCAAGAAAATACCCTTCCTTGCTCTTGGGAGATCGCCCATTGAAGAGATTAGGGTTGAAGTGTCACTACTCTTTTTTTTTTTTTAAAGATTTTATTTATTTATTTGACAGAGAGAGAGACAGCCAGCGAGAGAGGAAACACAAGCAGGGGGAGTGGGAGAAGAAGAATCAGGCTCAGCCTGATGTGGGGCTCGATCCCAGAATGCTGGGATCACGCCCTGAGCCGAAGGCAGACGCTTAACGACTGAGCCACTCAGGTGCCCCAGAAGTGTCACTAACTCTTAAAGGGTACACACACACACACACACACACACACACACACACACACAGAACAAATGAGGCAATGTTAACATGTGGACAAATGGTATATAGGTGTTCACTGTACTATTCTTGCCACTTTTATAACCATTTGAATTTTTTTTCCCCAAAAACAAAAATCACCTTTTTAAAAGGTGAGAGCTTTAATGACTGCTTTCAATTAGAGCTTTAAAATTCTGATGTTCAGCCCCAACGCCTGATATTCTGATTTACTTGGCTGCTGCCTGGGCTTCTGGAATGTTTTAAGAGCTCCCCAGGGGATTCACACATGCAGCCTGAGTTGAGACCTGCCGCTCTAAACCTCATCTGTTAAGGTTCGGATAGTATTTTCAGCTTTGAGGGCTAGATGGTCATTGTCACAACTATTCAGCTCTGCCTTGGAGAGCGAAAGCGACTGTAGACAATATGGAAATTATTATTGTTCTAATAAAACTTTATTTACAAAAACAGGGGGCTGGCAAAAGGATTCGGCCCCCAGCTGTATTTTGCCAACCTCTGCTCTAGGCACAGAGGCCAGATGCAGCATAATAATCTTAATAGCTAACACTTATTGAGCACTTACTGTTTGCCTGGCTTTGTTCTAAATGCACGTGCACAAACTCATTTACGCGTCTCAGTGACCATGAGGTGAGTGCTATGTTTCCCATTTTACAGATGAGGAAACTGAGGCACAAAGAAGTTAAACATCCACAGGGCCCTCTACTGTCCTCTGCTGGGTCACGTCATAAGGCTCTCAAATGACTCTAACCTCCCTGGGGCCGCAGAATACAAAACCAGAAGAGACACAAGGGGCGGTGGTTAGGAATATGTCTGAGCTGTGTACTTTGGACAAGTCACCTAACTCCTCTGAGCCTCAGTCTCCCGCTCTGTAAAGGGCAGATCACAGTAGTGCCCACAGTGATGAACTGTCCCCAGACTTTTTTGAGTAAAACACTTAGAACCCTGCCAGACACACACTAAAGGCTATACCCCCGTGTTTTGTTTTGCATATCAAGGGAAGGCAGGGTGGACACAGGAAAAAGGGAGGACAGAGAAGGGGGCTGGGAAAGGCTTTCCCTCTTAGCTCCTACCTCTTAGAGAATTAACCATTAAGTGGCTTGTTTGGTTCTTGATAAAAGACGCCACATGTTCCAGGTGATCTATCCCTGGGGACAAGAGGGGAGGAAATTCCAGTGGGTCCCTCAGAGAGCCAGGGGACACCCCCATCTTCCTCCAGGAATGCTCCCACCCTCCCCTCTTGGGAACGCAGTCCCCAAAGCGTCGTCTCTCACCCCAGCCTCGGGCTACCCCCCAGGTCCCCCCCCCCCTAGTGCCAGGAACCCTACCCCCCCTCTGGAGCACGCACCTACTTTCCCCGCAAACGCGTTCACAGCGTAGTCCCGGAAGAAAGGCCCCTCCATGCCCACCAGCACGGCCTGGGCACGGGCCTGCAGCAGCTCCGGATGGAAGCGCTTGGGGATGAGGGCCAAGCGCAGCTGGCCCAGGGCCTTCCGCACCGACAGGTCACACTGCAGGCAGCCCCCGCCTCCGTGGGCGCTCAGGCCCAACAGCAGCAAGAGGGCCGAGGCCAGAGGCATGGCAGGGTCTTTGTGACGTCACAGAGGGAAGCTGGCCGGCCCCACCCCCAGGGAAGGGCGGGGTCAGGGAGGCGGGGAACCCTGTGCCAAGGCTCGTGTTTGCCGAGCACCTACTATGCGCCAGGCACGGTTCTAGAAGCTACGGCGAGAGTCTAGAAAAACAGAAGTCTCTGCCTTGTCCGCCTGGGTCTTACATTCATTCAGTCAACGCGTATTTATTGAGCACCCACTATGTGCCCGGTGCTGTTCCAGGAGGTAGGGCTAGAGTGGAGAAAAACAGGCGGTCCCTGTTTTCAGGACTTACCTTCATGAATTGAACAAATAATTTCTGAGCACCTACAATGTGCCAGGCCCTGTTCTAAGCACCCGCATATAGAGCTGAGGGAAACAGTCTGCTCACACGGACTTTACATTCATTTGTTCAACGAATACCAGTGGGGCACCCACTGAATAAGCTGGCCGCATGGGATTCGGTCTAGCAGGGGTGGAAGGAGGTGTGTGTGGGGAGAAACGTAAAACCCAGTAAACAGATTAGTAAATAAGAACGACAACCTGCAGGGACGCCTGCATGGCTCAGTTGGGTAGGTGTCTGCCTTTGCTCAGGTCATGATCCCAGGGTCTTGGGATCAAGCCCCACTTAGGGTTCCCTGCTCAGTGGGGAGCCTGCTTCTCCCTCTCTCTCTCTCTCTGCTGCTCCCCCTGCTTGTGCTCTCTGTCTCTGTCAAATAAATAAATAAATAAATAAATAAATAAATAAATAAGTGAAATCTTTTTTAAAAATGACAACCTGCAGTGAGCCCTGGGGAGCAAATAAGCAATTTGAGATGCTAGAGTTTCTTGGGGGGCTAGCACCCCAAGAGCAGCGGCTTGTTTGCTGGGTTCTCTGCTCTGGTCCAATGCCTGGCACCTACGAGGTGCTCTGTAGATACTTCTCAAATTCCATGCATCCACAGGGGATTTCTATTTTCATAGGGTATTTTTATCTTGAAAATCTCCCAGGCTAGAGAGAAGTTGTGGGAATGGTGAACACTTGAAGGTGCCATGTTAACACTTTGCATTCATTGGATTTTCCTCTCTATATGTATAAAATATTATATAGAGATTAATTATATGTTAATTTCTAGGGCCGCCTGGGTGGCTCAGTTGGCCAGGTATCATACTTGATCTCAGCTCAGGTCTTGATCTCAGGGTCATGAGTTCAAGCCCTGCATTGGCCTCTGTGCTGGGCGTGGAGCCTGCATTAAAAAAAAAAAAAAAAAAAAAGTCAGTTTCTATTAAAAATAGGCAAAGGGCTTGAACAGATATTTCTCCAAAGAAGATATCAGAATGGCCAGTAAGTGCATGAAAAGATGCATAACGTCACTAAGCAACAGGGAAATGCAAATCAAAACCACAACGAGATACCACCTCACCCTTGTTAGGATGGCTACTTAGCAGAAGAATGGAAAAGAACAAGTGTGGGTGAGGATGTGGAGAAACTGGAACCCTTGTGCACTGTTGGTGGGGAGGTAGGTGTGGATAGCCGCTATGGAACACAGGATGGAGGTTCCTCAAAAAATTAAAAAAAAAAAATCACCACATGATCTAGAAATCCAGCTTCTGGGTGTATACCCAAAAGAACTGAAAGCAGAATTCAGAGGTATTTGTACACCCATGTTCACAGCAGCATTATTAGCAAAAGCCATACTGTGGGGGCGCCTGGGTGGCACAGCGGTTAAGCGTCTGCCTTCAGCTCAGGGCGTGATCCCGGCGTTCTGGGATCGAGCCCCATATCAGGCTCCTCCGCCATGAGCCTGCTTCTTCCTCTCCCACTCCCCCTGCTTGTGTTCCCTCTCTCGCTGGCTGTCTCTCTCCCTGTCAAATAAATAAATAAAATCTTTAAAAAAAAAAAAAGCCATACTGTGGAAGCCACCCTGGTGTCCATCAACTAATGAATGGATAAACAAAATGTGGGATATACCTACAATGGGGTCCTATTCAGTCTCAAAAAGGAAGGAAATTCTGACACGTGCTACAACATGGACGGACCTTGAGGTCATTATGCTCAGTGGAATAAGCCAGTCACAAAAAGACACATACGGTGTGATTCCACATATCGGAGGCATCCAGAGTATCTAGAACAGTGAAATTCGCACTCAGGGCATTTAACTTCAGTGTGATTGGTTCGACCCTACTCAGACTTTCCCAAATGCCTCCTAAATCCTCCATTTTAATATCACCTCCTTCGAGAAGTCCTCTCAGATTACCCCCTATAAAGCATAGGAACAGGCACCCCACAACTGTTAATATTTCTTTTTGTCTCTCTCTCCTATCATCCAGTAAACCCCTAGAGGCCAAGAACTACGTGTATTTTGTTCACCACTATGTCCCTAACCCCTTGGAAGGAAACTGGTATTTGATAGAGGTTTAAATAGATATTTGTTGAGTGAAAGAAAAATGAAAAAAGTCAGTTTCCCTTTCTTTTTTTTTTTTTAAAGATTTTATTTATTTATTTGACAGAGATAGAGACAGCCAGCGAGAGAGGGAACACAAGCAGGGGGAGTGGGAGAGGAAGAAGCAGGCTCCCAGTGGAGGAGCCTGATGTGGGGCTCGATCCCATCACGCCGGGATCACGCCCTGAGCCGAAGGCAGACGCTTAACGACTGCGCTACCCAGGCGCCCCTAGTTTCCCTTTCTGAGCCTCAATTTTCTCCTCTGTAAAATGGAACCAATAATATACCTGCCTTATGCCAAGGGAGAAATGGTGTAAACCAATGTTCGTGTTGTCCGGTATGTACGCCACTGGTCACATGCAGCTCTTGAGGCCTTGAAATGTGGTATGACTGAGAAACTGAACTTTTTTTTTTTTTTTAAAGATTTTATTTATTTATTTGACAGAGATAGAGACAGCCAGTGAGAGAGGGAACACAAGCAGAGGGAGTGGGAGAGGAAGAAGCAGGCTCATAGCAGAGGAGCCTGATGTGGGGCTCGATCCCGTAACGCTGGGATCACGCCCTGAGCCAAAGGCAGACGCTTAACCGCTGTGCCACCCAGGCGCCCCGAGAAACTGAACTTTTAATTTTATTTAATTATAATTAATTTAAGCTTAGATTTAAAAAAATGGATCCTCAATTCAGTTATTGGGAAACGTTTAATCACACTTGGAACAACCTGAGTTTGTGAATCTGCTTCTTCAACTGTAAATGTTACAAAATCTAAATAGAGATCAAGCCTTTTTAATGAAAATTTAGTGTCCGAATTCACATGTGCTGTTCTGAGAACGTTTCAAGGCTTAGTACCAAAAAAGTAAAATGTTTCAGTAATTTTTATATTGGTTGCACGTTGAAATTATAACATTTTAGATATGAGTTAAATAAAATATTATAATTAATGTCACCTGCTTTTTATTTTCTTAACGTGGCTAGCAGAAATTTTGAAATTACATGTGGGGCTCACATTATATTTCAATTGGACATCGCGGTCTAGCACACAGATAGTGCCCAATACATACCATTTGAATTG
This sequence comes from Ursus arctos, assembly GCF_023065955.2. Classification (NCBI taxonomy): domain Eukaryota; kingdom Metazoa; phylum Chordata; class Mammalia; order Carnivora; family Ursidae; genus Ursus; species Ursus arctos. Next base: position 57,679,106 of record NW_026622863.1, on the reverse strand, counting down.
ATTAGATGTGATTCAATTAGCTGAGGGTTGATGCGGGAATCACATAAGGTGTAATGGGAAATTGGACCATAAGGGGGCGCTCACACCCCGATGAAATTCTCCCTTTACTCCCGCCTGAATCTTAGCCGCGACTTCCTGTGGCCCTCGCCGACCCAGAATTAGGCATTTATAATCCTAGGTAATGCCACGGAGCCGTTTGAGATAAGAACTGAGATGAGAACTTGCTGGCCTTGCTTCTCCCCCCATTACCCTGCCGCATGTACGCAGCGAGTCAAGGGACTACTTGCCCTAAGAAGTTGTCAGAAGCGGGTGGAAAACAAAGGTAGGAAAACAAAGGCTGTGAATTCCCCAGCTTCTAAGCACCAAAGCCTCAGGTCCAGGTGCGAGGCAGGAAGAATCAGGAAGCAGAACCGCTTTTGTTTCTCTGATAATGCAGCCGCGTTCAAGTGCAATTTGGTAAAATTTAGTTAAATTAAACGTCTCCAGATTTCACAGCTCGGAAATGCCACTCTTTTTGGTGAAGAGGCTGAAGAAGTTCTCACACTCGCCCACTAGGGGGCAAAGGGTCTCATCACAGTGTTGTCTACGGCCGGCGCGTCGAAGGCAACCTGGTGTCCCTCGCTGGGGAGGAGGAGGTGCCCCTGAGTGTCCAGGGAGGAGGATTCTGAGGCCACCGGAAGCAACAGGCGAGGCTGTGCCCGCAGCAACAAGGCTGGATCAGAGTGACAATAGTAAGAAACAGAGCCAGACCTACCACCCAGTACCGTGGATTAAATTTAAGATCCATCCAGCCCCAACCAAAACACTCAATGCGTAGGAACACCTACGAGCAAAAGGATGCAATAAACATGACAGAGGTGGGTCTAGCAGGGAAGGAGCGGAGGGGTGGGTGGTGAGGGCAACGTGGAGGAACCAAATAGGAAATCAATCAAGCTAAGACCGGCTTTGTGTGAACCAGGTGGTTAAGCCTACTGCTGGGGTCAGACGCCCTGTGTTTGAATTAATTAGTAATGAAGCTCTTTCACTTAATCGCTGGGTGGCCTCAGGCCAATTAGGTGACCTCTCGGTGCCATAGCTGCCTCATCCATAAAACGAAATGACAAGAGTCCCTACTTTACAGGGTTGTTCCAAGGATGAAGTAAGAAGACGTATAGAGTTTAGAGCAGTACGTAGCAAGCACTATCTGAGTGCTGGCTATTTTTATAAGCTTTATGAAATGAAGATTACGATTTACTTAATCTTTTGCACCTGAGGTTATTTAAAACGGAAGGGAGGGGTGACTGGGTGGCATAGTTGGTTCAGCGTGGGATTCTTGGTTTCAGCTCAGGACCTCATCTCAGGGTTGTGAGATCGAGCCCTGTGTCAAGCTCCATGCTCAGTGTGGAGTCTGCTTAAGACTGTCCCTCCCTTGGTCCCTCCCTGACTCTAAAATAAATAAGTAAGTAAATAAATAAATAAAATTTTAAAAAATAAAAATGGAAGGGAAGGGGGGCCCTTGGATCTGGGGAGGGGAAAGAGATTCGAGAATGAGAGGAAACAATAGATTTAGAGGTGAACATGGGGACTTCTGAGTGTGGCGGGGGTGTGAGAACATGAAAGCTGTCCATGTTAGTCAGAGCGGGATGGATTATGCTGCTATAACAGGCAGTCCCAATATGTCAGTAGCTTAAAACAGCAAACTTATTTTTCACTCATGTCATTATGGCCGGCTGGTGGAGACTCTGAAAGAGGAAAAAAAAAAGAAGAAAACCCACATTCATTCTTAAAAGTTTCTCCCTACTGATGACACTTGCTCCTTGGGCAAACTGAGTCACATGGCCATACCACACTTCATGAGAGTGAGGAAGAGCCATCCTTCATGCACCTGAAGGATTGAGAGTTGGAATATTTGTGAGCACTTGAATGACTGGCTCGAAGACCCCCTTTAAGCTTAGGAATCTGAGAGCTGAGACAACTTGTCTCTCAAGTCTGGGGTGGCTCAGAGAAGTTCCATCATGCCATCCCGATGGGCAGCGTAACAGTCCCCTGTCGCTGTATAACAAAAAAATCCCAAAACACAGTGCCTAAAAAATAACAGCATTTGTTATCTCACAGTTTCTGTGGGTCAGGAATTAGGAGATGACTGAGCTACACACACCGTGTTGGCTCAGAGTCTCATGGTGTCAGCCTGGCCTGTCATCATCTGAAGGCAAGACTGGGGCTGGAGAATCTGTCTCCACGGTGGCTCCCTCACAAGCTGTTACTGGCTCTTGGCAGAAAGCCTCAAATCCTTGCTCCCTACAGGCTTCTCAAAGGTCCACAAGATATACCAGCTGGCTTCTTCCAGAGTGAACATTCCAAGAGAAAGCCGGATGAAGGAGCCATGTCTCTCGTACCTAGCCTCAGAAGTCACACACCATTACTTCTACCATGTTCTCTCAATTAGAAGCGAGCCATGGAGTCTGGCTCACATGCGAGGGAAGGGGCATTAGTCTTCAACCTTTGAAGGAAGGAGGATGGAGAATTTGCGGATGTATTCTAAAACTCCCCCAGGCAGCCAGGTGGAATGGTGGCGTATGTGTTTGGCCATGGGAAGGCTCCGTACCTGTTGGATAGACTCAGGGGCATTATGGGGAATGTGGTGGAGATTGCTAGTTGACCCCAAAATCTGGTCCCCTTTGAGCTTGTACAAGTGCCGCACACTCTTCTAGATACTCATGTTTAATCCAAGTATTTCTCATGACAACTCCATGAGGTAATAAAACAACACCGAACATTTATGGAGCACTCATTACATGCCAACTCATTTAGTCTCGTAACAGCTCAATGAGACAGGTACATTTTTGACCCCCATTGATAAATGGGAAAACTAGGACCAGAGAGGTTAAGTAACTATTCTCAGGTGACACAGTTGGTTAATTGCGAGAGCTGGGATTTGAACCCACACAGTCCAAATCCCGCGTCCATGCTCTTGACCACTACACTGTGTTATAAAGAAAACAGGGTATGCTTTATGCACACGTTGCTGCCGTAAAAAGTTATACCTGCTGCTCCAAAATTTTCGGAGGGTTCACTGTGCTCCATGAACCTCCTAGAGTAATTGACATAATATAGTGTATTGTCTAAATGAAGGCGACCTTGACCACATTTAACCGGCACACAGCTTAAAAAAAAATCCTTCTGTGACAGATGTGGAAACTGAGGCTTGGCAGGGTCGGGCCACTCCCGCTGGGCTGTGTAGGTAGGGACAGGAGCAGGAGTGGGGCCAGGCAGCCAGGTTGAGGTCACCGGAGCCCTGCTGGGCCACGCTAATGGCCTGCCTTGGCGTTGGTGGAGGCTGAAAGAATGCCAGGGAAACGGTTGGAGGGATTTGGCGGTGAGCCCAGAAGAGGAGGCGGAATTACAGGAGGCAGCTCCAGGGTGGGGTGGGGGTGGGGTGCGTGGGGTGGGGAGCAGTGTTGGTGCAGTGGGGAGGGGCGGGGAGAGTGGTGGGTGGGTGGGGGAGATTTAGGGTGCGGTGGGGGAGGAGCGGGTTGGGGATCCGCGTTGGTGTGGGGGGATGCGGCGGGGTGCTGCCTCACTGTCCTCCGCCCGCACCCAGCCCCCTCTCCCGTCTACACCGCCTGGTTGCGGGAGCAGCAGCTTGTCCTCATGCGCTGGTGTGGGAAGATAAATTGGGACAATTGCTTTGGAAACGGTCTGGCGGGACCCAGGAGGTCTGGCCAACGCACAGCCCCTCGCCCGTGCGTGCTCCGTGAGAAGTGTGTGCACACGCGTCCACGTACCGGGCGCCCACAGCCACACTCTTTGTAACGATCCCAAGCCAGAAACAACCCCAATGTCTATCACCAGGAGACTCACTGCATAAATGCAGGGCATTGCTGTTCTTTAGTTTTCTAGTGACTAGTTGCAAAAACCATGTGTTGCAGCTTTGTGGTTCTTAAAATATTTCAGATATTCTTGAACTATGACCCGTCTTAACCTCACTGTCTTGCCAGATCGCCAACGCTGTGCCTTCGCTGATACTGACCCCCCTCCTCACATCAGCCACGGGGACACATACTTCCTGTCTGCTCTGCCTAACGATGTTCATTTGGGTCTGTGATGTTCTGTAAACACTGTCTTCCTCCCAGCAGGGCCCTGTTCCGCTAACCCATGGGTGAAAATACAAGGTTGGACCTTTCAAGCACTAGAACAAAATTGTTTTAATTGACAGTTGCAGAAACGCGGAGTGGTTTTACGTTGATCTTTTGCTAATGCAATCGGCTGTGTGTTTTGCATGTATGACAATACATCCTTGGGTCATAAAAACGGAACAAAATCCACATTGTGGCACGTTCAGCCGAATCGTTCATTCTGCACAGCGCTGGGACAAATGGTCGCCAGACGCACACCATGCGGGATGCATTTCTTACACGTGACTTCAAGCCAGGGAAGTCACACAAAGGAGATGTGATCTAAGATTCCATTGACGGAAAGCTCAGAACAGGCCAAAGCAAACAACAGGATCAGGTAAACGGACCAGGAAATCGGGGGAGGGATGATGGAAAAGTGAGGGGGGAGGTGGGGGGCATGAGGAGGGGGCTTCCCTTTCGTGACTTGCTGGTGACTACAAGGGTTTCATTTTACAGCCAACAACTAAGTTGCATGTTGTGACTTCCAAAATCAATTACATATTTTATTCTTAGAGGAAGGATAATTGACTGACATGATCGGATCTACATTTTACAAAACTGTGGTAAAACACACACCACGTAGAATTTACCATTGGAACCTTCTTTCTTTATTTATTTTTATTTTATTTATTTATTTTTAAAAAGATTTCATTTATTTATGTTGAGAGAGAGAGAGAGAGCACAAGAGAGGGGGGAGGGGCAACGGGAGAGGGAGAAAGAGAATCTCCAGCAGGCTCCACGCCCAGTGTGAAGCCCCACGTGGGGCTCGATCTCATGACCCTGAGATCATGACCTGGGCCGAAATCAAGAGTCAGACGCTTAACTGACTGAGCCACATGGGTGCCCCAGTTTTTTTAAGTTTTATTTATTTCAGTCATCTCTACACCCCACATAGGGCTCGAACCCACGACCCCGAGATCAAGAGTCAGACCCACTTTTGACTGAGCCAGCCAGACGCCCCCCCCCATTTTAAGCATTTTTTAAATGCACAGTGCAGTGACATTGAGTACACCACCTCCATCCGTCCAGACCCATGAGATCCTAATGGTCCATTCCTGCTCCCCTCAATCCCTGGCACCCAATATTTCATTTTCTGACTCTCTGAATTTAACTGCAATTTAACTACTCTGAGTACCTCATACAAGCGGAATCAGGCCGTGTTGGTGTTTCTGTGACCGGCGTATTTCACTCGGCACAATGTCCTCAAGGTTCCTCCGTGTTTCAGCACATGGCAGAATGTCCTTCCTTTTTAAGGCAGATTAATACTCCCCTGGATGGACAGACCACATCTTGTTTATCCGTTCATCCATCGCTAGACTCTTGGGTTGCTTGCTGGCACATTATGTGTTATGTAGCTTTCCAGTCGTGTGCCCTATTTGGCGGTAAAAAAGCTTTAAAAATAACGTGCAGTGCTATTTGCTGGGTAAACAGCACACACGCACGCACGCGCCCCCCCCCCCACACCGTGGCCTGGGCCTGGGTGTCACCCTGAGACAGGTGGGGCCCATGACCTGTCTCCTGGGGCATTTCTCACACCCACAGGGTGGGGCGAGGTCACACCTACCCACCAGCCTCTCTCTACTAGGTCACCTGCCCTGAGGGAACTACACCATCTCTGTTCAAACTTCAGCTCCGGTGGCCTCTGGGACCAGGACACCTCAGGACACTCAGCGCCCTCCCCAGCTCCAGGGCTTCTCTGCAAACAGCTGCCCCCACTGCCAGCTCCTTTCCCAGCACAGGTGGGCTAGTGAGGTGACCCCCGGCCGTCCGCCCTCCTGCAATCCCAGCTGTCCCCCATTCCTCAAACTCTGTCCCTCACTGTTTTTCTCTTTGTGTCTCTCCCTGTCTTGGGGTCTCTGTCCCTGATCTCTGGATCTCACTGTTTCTGTGCCTTTTTTCTCAGCTTGCCTTTCCTTTCCTTTTTCTGCCTCCCTGCCTTTCTTTGACCTGTGTTTGAAAAGCCACCTACTCTCTGTGTGACCTTGGGCAAGAGCTTTGCCTCTCTGTGCCCTCCCAGCTGAGACGCTGCTGACATTTGGGGAGAGATGAGTCTCCTTGGTGGGGCCATCCTGTGCACTGTCATCTCTTGGCCTCCACCCACCAGATGCAAATAGCACCCCGCCCCCAGTTGTGACCACCGCAGCTGTCCGTAAGGCCTGGCCAAGGTGGCCCATTTAAGACCCAGGGAATAAACATTAGTCAATAGAGTGAAGGGATCAAGAGAATGGGTGAGTGAAGACCTAATCACAATGTAAAGCTTTGAGGTTTCAAAAGACAAAACTTTTGTTGTGAGGGGCAAATGGGATGATACATTTCAAGTCCTTGTCCCATGAATGTGAGCTGGGAGCCGCAGGAGGGGTATCCCGTTGGATTCCCTCAGAAATTCTTTTTTTTTTTTTTTTAAGATTTTATTTATTTATTTGACAGAGATAGAGACAGCCAGCGAGAGAGGGAACACAAGCAGGGGGAGTGGGAGAGGAAGAAGCAGGCTCATAGTGGAAGAGCCTGATGTGAGGCTCGATCCCATAACGCCGGGATCACGCCCTGAGCCGAAGGCAGACGCCCAACCACTGTGCCACCCAGGCGCCCCATCCCTCAGAAATTCTGACTGGTGGGGCATCTGGGTGGCTCAGTTGGTTGAGCGTCTGCCTTCAGCTCAGGTCACGATCTCGGAGTCCTGAAATCGAGCCCCTTGTTGGGCTCCTGGTTTAGTGGGGAGTCTGCTTCTCCCTCTCCCTCGGCCCCTCCCCCCTGCTCCTGCTCTCTCTCTCTCTCCCAAATACATAAATAAAATCTTTAAAACAAAAAAAGAAATTCTGATTGGTGAAGACTCAGCCCCCTCCTCTCTCTCTCTCCCCCTGGACCTAGCCTCCTCCTTGGCCTCCCTGCCTCCAGTCTCCCCACTCCAGTCCATTCCCTCCGGGGCCCCAGAGCTGACCCCGCCCCTCCTCTGTGCATAGCCCTCCCATGGCTCCCTACTGCCCCCAGGACGGAGCCTGGCCTGGTGATGGAGATACCTCGGCTCGCTCTGCCTTGCGTCCCTTCACTGTAGACTCAAGCACTCAGGGATGGCCTCACTCCCAACCCTACACCCTTGTCCACGCAGGTTTCCTCTGCCTCGAAGGCCCTCCGCATTCTCTCCTTCCCCACCTGCCCAGTGAACTCAGTTCCGTGCTGAAGTCGCAGCACGTGCCCTTTGACCTGGCGACTCCAATTCTAGGAGTTCAGCCTTCAGATAACACCCACTCATGAGCTCAGAGAACTAGGCACAAGGACATTCGTTCACAGCAGCGCTGGTAATCATGGCCGAGGAGGGAATAACTTCAGCGTTCTTCAGGGGGGGAGTGCTGGATAAATCCCAGGAGGAGGCTGTGAAATAGGAGAATGGGATAGCCGAGCATGAGTACAGACAGATGCCTCTTCAAGATGCATTACTAAGTGAAAAATGCAAGGCACAAAACCCTGTGCGTTCTGTGCTCCGCGCCTCCCTACCCCACTGTGTGACCTTGGGAAAATTACTTTGCCTCTCTGAACCTCCATTTCCTCGTCTATAAAGTGGGATGTTCATAATCTCAGAGGTCACAGTAAAGATTAAGGAACAAAACATGCGGGGAAACATACGAATAGTTAGCATTCAGAAATAGAGCCAATAGTAAGCATGCAGAAAATGTTAACTTTTTTTCCTTCCTCTTTTTTTTTTTAAGGGGGGGCACAGAGGCAGAGGGAGAGAAAGAATCTTAAGCAGGCTCCATGCCCAGTGTGGAGCCCCATGCAGGGCTTGATCCCACGACCCTGAGATCACGACCGGAGCCAAAATCAAGAGTCGGACGCTTAACCACCCAAGCGCCCCGGAAAATGTTAGCTTTTAATATTAGGGCAGAGGTTGGAAACTTTTTCTGGGAAGGGCCAGATAGTCAATGTTTTTGCCTTTGTAGACCATATGGTCCCTGTTGCCACCACTCAGCTCTGTTATTGTAGCGTGCAGACGGTCACAGACGGCGGCGCACCGGCAAATGGATGCAGCTGTGCTAGAAACAAATAGAACAGATAGCTGGCTCCTCGGCCGTCATTTGCCAACCCCTGTATTAGAACTGAAAAAGAGGGGCGCCTGGGTGGTTCCATTGGTAGAGTGTCCGACTCTTGGTTTCGGCTCAGGTCATGGTCTCAGGGTTGTGGAATCGAGCCCCATGTCGGGACTCAGTGAGGAGTCTGAGGATTCTCTCTTCCTCTGCCCCTCCTCCCACCATGCTCCCTCTCTCTTTCTCTCTCTCAAATAAATAAATATTTTTTAAAAAGAATTTAAAAAGAGACAACTATTTATTTTTATAGGCTTTGTATGCCCCTCCAACCTTTGAACCCTTGTCTCTCACAGTCCTTATCAGACTGCATTGTGGTATCAGTTTCTCTTTCCCTATGGGGCTCCAGCCCTCCCCACTGCCAGACATTGAACTCTCCCAGGGCAGGAGCTTTATCTGAGCTACATGGGTCTCTAGAACCCAGCCTCCATCCCTGTTCTGGGAGCACAGCAGAAACATTTTTTGCATTCATTCATTCATTCATTCATTCATTCATTCATAGAGGCGGCACACGCCCCAACTATATGCCAGGTGCTGTTCTAGACCCTGAGACTATAACACAGACATAAACCCCTGGAGCTTATGTTGTAAAGGGGGAGACAGCCCATCAGTCAAACAGACACCCAAAATATCTAAGCTATTAGATGGTCCCATGCACCAAAGAGAAGTAAATAAAACAGGAGCAGAAGATGAGAGGTGAGGGATGTGTTGCTAATTTTCATGGTCTGGCCATTGGAGGCCTCACTATGATGTGAGGTCAGGAAGGAGATGAGGGAGTGAGTCATGGGGATTTCTCAGAGATGAACCTTTGGGTGGATGGAACAGCAAGTGCAAAGGTCCTGAGGTGGGAACAAGCCTGGAATTTTCAAGGAACGGCAAAGAAATCAGCGTGACAGCAGCTGAATGCATCGGGGAAGGTGTTGAAGATCCAAGGCAGGGTCACAGGCTTGATAGGGGCACTATAGGGACACCAATCCTAATCATGAAATCTCTACTCTCATGACCTAATCACCGCCCCCCCAAATTTCTCATCTCCTTCACTTTGGGGATTAGGATTTCAACATACAAATTTTCGGAGGACACAAACATTCTCAACCTCCTTCACTTTGGGGATTAGGTTTCAACATACAAATTTTCAGAGGACACAAACATTCAGACCATAGCAAGAATCAAAATTGTCTCCAAATGTTGCCAAGTGTGCACTGAGTGACCCAGTCGCTCCCTGTTGAGGGTCACTGATCTAATGTGATCATACCTGTAGCAGTCAGGAGAAAGCCGGGTAACAAACCAGCCCCAGCTCCTGGGGACATAAAACAGCAAAGGTCTGCTTCTTACTCACGCTCATGACTCTCACTGGCAGCTGAGGACTTGACCTCCAAATCCCCATAGTCCCCTCTGTTAAACTCAGGCCGACCAAAGAGCCACTCTTGGGGGCATTGCTGCCAGTCAGAGGTGGAAGGCCATGTGCTTACTTCCTCCCAGGCATGAGGAGTACTCTTGCTGTCGTTTCATTGGCCCAAGTACAACCTTACCATGTCCTCAGAAGCAGAGAAAAAACGAAATATCTGTGAACACCGTACTACACTGCCTCAACATATGCAGGTTGGAATTCATAGTATTTTACTCTAGGTTATTTTCGCTGTATTTCTCCTTTGTTTATTTATTTTAAGTAGGCTCCATGCCCAGCGTGGGGCTTGAACTCACGACCCCAAGATCGAGAGTCCCATACTCTACCGACTGAGCCAGCCAGGTGCCCCTCTTTAATTTTTTAATTGATTTTTAAAAATTGATTGATTATGTGTTAATCGATTTTTTTGAAATTACCTGTACAGATAGATAATTCATTTTTTTAGGTTATATTATTTGTGAATTCATTTCAGCAGAGTAAAACACTATGAGAGGGGCGCCTGGGTAGCGCAGTCGTTAAGCGTCTGCCTTCGGCTCAGGGCGTGATCCCGGTGATCCCGGCGTTCCTGGATCGAGTCCCACATTGGGCTCCTCCTCTGGGAGCCTGCTTCTTCCTCTCCCACTCCCCTGCTGTGTTCTCTCTCTCGCTGGCTGTCTGTCACATAAATAAATAAAATCTTTAAAAAAAAAAAAACACTATGAGAAACATTTTTGTTGTTGTTGCCGTTGTTTTAAGGATTTATTTATTTTAGGGGGGAGGGGCAGAGAGAGAGAGAGAGAATCTCAAGCCGACTCCACACCAAGAGTGCAGCCCAATGCGGGACTCGAACCCACGATGCTGAGATCATGATCTGAGCTGAAATCAAGAGTTGGACACTTAACCAAATGAGCCACCCAAGCACCCTGAGACATGTTTGTTATAAAAAGAAGACATGACATAGCCAGCTACGGTGTGTACATACGTTCACCAAAATCATATACGGAGACAGGAATTGGCAGACTACAGCCTGGATATTGCCTGTGGCCTGACTTTGGGTGGCCCAGAGCCAAGAATGGTTTTATATTTTTAGAGTTGTAAAAAAAAAAAAAAAAAAAAGAATTAGAAGAATATGTGATAAAGATCATACGTGGCCCATAAAACCTAATATATTTACTATCCGGCCCTTTACAGAAAACATTTAACAACCTCTGTACTAGAATGTTCTTAGCAGCCCTATTGTAATAAACCGAAACTGGAAACCACACAAACACCCATTCACAGTTGGATGAATAAATAGACAGTGTTATATTTGTACAATGGAATGCCATCCAGCAGGGGTTGACAAACTTTTTCTGTTAAGGGCCAGATAGTAAATATTTCTGGCTTTCTGGGCCATGTGGTCTCTGCCACAGCCATTGTAGCAAACAGCTATAGACAACAGTGAATGAAGAGATGTGGCTGTGTTCCAATAAAACTTTATTTGTAAAACGGGCAACAGGCCGGTTCTGGCCCCCAGGCTTTAGTTTGCCAACCCGCGCCACACAGAAATGAGAATAAACAATCTACACCATAAGCTCACGTGAATACATGATGTTAAGTGAAAGAAAAACTGGCTGCACAATTCAATTTGCATGAAATTCGAGACCAGGAACATCCTCATCTCTGGTGTTCGAAGTGAGGATGGGGCTGGAATGTTCTGCTTTTGAATCTGGCCTCACTGGCCTGCTCACTTTGTGATAATTCCTTGAGCTGTGCACTTATGACGGAAAAGCCTCTTTTGTGTGCGTGTAATTGCAAACAAAGGCTGGCAGGGGCGTTGGCTGGCATGGGCTGGGATCTTGCACGGCGGCCGGCGCACAGCGGAGGCCCCCAGCTTCTCTCGGGAAGCGGGGTCTGACGGCTTCTCAGCCCCGCAGCTGTTGGGGCTTCTCAGGGCGGCTGATGGAGTGAATTCGATGTGGTGGAAAAATTCTCAGATTCTTACAAGAACCACGCCTCCGTGACTACTTCCTCTTAATCTCGCCAGTTTCGAACCAGGAAATGGGGGAGGGGGGGACAAGTTAAAATACCTCTGAGATGCCAAGGGAAATGTCATAAATGCCAGGCGATGAAATTCATGTCCATCATTCATAAGAGAGCACTGTCCACTCTCCTCTCCTTCAGGCTGTGACTGGAGTGTCCCCTACACAGAGAGACCAACCCAGGCCACCCAATGGTCGCCTGAGACCATCAGAAGCTAGGAGGAAGCAAGGAAGAACTCTCTCCTCTGGATTTGAAAGGGAGCGCGGCCCTGCCAACACCGTGATCTCCGGCTTCTGTCCTTCCGCTACTGTGGGACAACACATCTCTGTTGTTCCAAGCCACCGGTGTGTTCCAAGCGCTTTTGCCCGGCAGCCCTAGGACACGGATCCTTTGTGTGTCACCATCTGACTTATTACTTATCTTGTATATGCTCTCCCCACTGGGATGTGAAATCCATAGGGGTCAGGATTTGTGTTTGTCTCGGCCCCTGCCGCGTCCCCAGGACTAGCCCAGAGCTTGTCATCATAGGTGGTCAGTAAGTGTTTGTTGAATTAATTCATTTAGGCACTCCGAAAACACAGAATGAGCACTTTCTTTGTATCGATACACTGTGGGGATCGAGGGGGTGTCTAGGCATCATCGATGCTGCCCTCCGCAAGCTCACATGCTGAGAGGACCGTCACAAAACACAGACAAAAGTAACCAGACATGGGGCGCCTGGGTGGCTCAGTCGTTAAGCGTCTGCCTTCGGCTCAGGACGTGATCCCAGGGTCCTGGGATCGAGCCCCGCATCAGGCTCCCTGCTCTGCTGGGAGCCTGCTTCTTCCTCTCCCACTCTCCCTGCCTGTGTTCCCTCTCTTGCTGGCTGTCTCTCTCTCTGTCAAATAAATAAATACAATCTTAAAAAAAAAAAAAAGTATCCAGACGCGTCTGCAGGAAATGAGTCTGGAGGAGGAGCTCTGCGGGTCAGCAGACAGGTTAGCAAGGGTTGGGCATTGAGGAAACACTTTCAGGAGGAATCGGGATTTGAGGTGAGGACTGATGGGTTGAATTATGTCTCTCTAAAGAGGTATTGAAGTCTTGACCCCCAGGACCTACGAGACCGTATTTGGAAATAAGGTCTTGGCAGACGATCAAGTTAAGGTGACATATTAGGGTAGGCCCTATTCCAATAGGACTGATGTCCTCATAAAAAAAGGGGAAGGTTGTGGGGCGCCTGGCTGGCTCTGTCGGTGGAACCTGTGACTCTTGATTTTGGGGTCGTGAGTTCGAGTCCCATGTTGGGGGTAGAGATAGCTAAAAGGGAGGGGGGCAGGAACTTGGACACAGACACACACGTGCAGAGGGAAGACGACGTGAAGACAGAGAACACATCACGTACAAGTCAAGAACGCTTGAAGCGGAAGCTGCCAGAAGCTGGGGGAGACGCCTGGGGCAGATTCTCCCTCAGAGCGTCACAAAGAACCCACCTAGCCGACATCTTGGTTTTCAGCTTCTAGATTCCAGAACCGTGAGACAAAACACGTCTGTTGTCTAAGCCACCCCGTTTGTGGCACTGGTTACGGCGCCTCTAGCGAGCAAACCCCGACAGGTAAAACTCACATATGAGGGGAAGAGAAGGTAGCCAAGGCTCAGAGGTTGAAAATGTCTGCCTCCTCTGTACTTCCCTTTCCTGCTCTCAGAGTTCATCTCCTGCCTGTCTGTGTTCTCTCTATCCCCTGGCTCAGCGTTTTAAAAAACTTATTGCCACCTGATATCATATCATACATCATATATTTTATTGCTTACTTGATCCTTGTCCGTCTTCCCCACCCCCAGAAGGTGAGATCCAGGAAGAACGAGGCTCTCTGTGTCGTCCATGGTGGTATTCCCTGCACTGGGTAGCTGCCCCCAAAAAATTCATGTTGGATTTTTAAGAAGGCAGACAACTGGAACACGATGACATGGGTTCAAACCCCAGCTCTGCCCCTCACTTGTTTCTCTCTGAGCCTGTTTCTTTGTTGGCAAAATCAAGACAATGGTATCCAGAGGGTTAGACCAAGATGTTGCGTGTGAAGTTCTCGCCACACGTGGCTCATTTTTTTAATTTATCATTTTGAGATCATTTCGGACCTCACCAAAAAAGTCGCAAAAATAATGTGAAGAATTCCCATAATTTCTCACCCAAGACCCTCCAAATGTTAACCCCTTGCATAACCAAAGTAAAATGACCGAAACCATGATATTAACTTTGTAAACTGCCTGTGAACCAACCCACGGACCTTATTTAAATTTCACCAATATCCCAGTCCTGTGCCTTTTCTGATCCAGGAGCTCACATCACAATTAGTTGTCATGTCTCCTTAGTCTCCTCCAATCTGTGATGCTTCTGTCTTTTGTTGTCTTTCATGACCTTGACCCTTTTGAGAAGTACTGGCCATTTATTTCGTAGAACGGCCCTCGGTTTGGATGTTTGATGTTTTCCTTATGATTAGATTCAGGTTATGCAATTTGGGCAGGAACACCGTGGAAGTGACGCTGTGACCTTCTTGGAGCACGACAGCAGGAGGCCTGCAATGTTGGGAGGTCCCATGACCATATCCTCTGTAAACTTACTATTTTTTACACAGGGTTCATTTGAGGCTAACTATTATTTATTATTTTTTCCACACACATTTACTGAGCACCCACCAGATGCCTAGGCCCTTTCCAAGATGTTGTGGCAACCAAGATAAGTAAGACTTTTCCCTGCTGGAATGTCACACTCTCATGAGGAAGATTGAAAGGCGGCCAGGAACTCACAATGGGAAGAGGCCAGTGAGTGACTAAGGTCTTGAAGGGTACTGCAGGGGTGCAGGGGGTGTGTACTGGGCTGTCTGAGAGAGTCAGAGAAGGCTTCCTGGAAGAACGGATACTTGAGTTGGGTGTTGAAGGATGAATAGGAGTTCACCAGGGAAAGGGGAGAGAATTCTGGGTAATGGGAGCAGTGTTTGTGCAAAGATGAAAGAGACCATTTCCAGTGCCAAGTTGAAGGGCTGGGATATTGTCCTAGAAGCACTGGGGAGCCATGGGAGGACCATGAGCAAGGGATGACCAGTATCTGCTTTGGGTATAGAAAGACCTTCTGTAGCCGTATGGGGGACAGTCTAAAAGGGAGAGCCTGGAGGCCTGGGAGGAGAATAGGGTAAGAGTTCAGATTGGAGAGGAGGAGGCCTGAATTGAGGCTGTGGCCAAGGGAGTGGTGAGAAGGGCTTGGGGCAGGGGGGCAGCTGTGAGAGTTGAGCAAGGAGGAGAGAGGCAGTGATGGGGGTACCCCTGTTATCTAACCTAGATATATGGATATACACTGAGGCCATTTACCAAGAGGGAGAGTACAGGTATTAGAGCAGGTTTGGCAGGAAAGATAATGAACCTCGTTTTAATGTAAGTGCATGGCACATTTTTTTTTTTTAGATGAACTCTACATCCAACATTGGGGTCAATATCACAATCCCGAGATCAAGAGTCGTGTGCTCTTTCAACTGAGCCAGCTGGGGTCCCCAACTGCCTGGCGCATTTAAGAAAGATTTCCCTCAAAAAAAAAAAAATGGAAAGGAAGAAAGGAAAGAAGAAAGAAAGAAAAAAGAAAGAAAGAAAGAAAGAAAGAAAGAAAGAAAGAAAGAAAGAAAGAAAGAAAGAAAGAAAGAAAGAAAGAAAAGCAGACTTCCCGGATGGCTGGCCTCAAGAGGTATGTGGAATTTAAGAGTTAATCCCTCTGCTATTTGGCAAAGAAAGGGCTTGGCTGGAGTGTCTCTTTCTCTTGCTCCTCCTATTTCTCTGGGAATAAACATAAGTCAGATAACACGGTCAAGAAAGTACCTGGCACTCAGTAAATACTCATTAGCTGGCATTTCTGTGTGTACTTTTTTTTAACATAATGAGTACCTACCAAATGCCAGACAATTATTATTATGGTTGGATGTTTTTTCCCTCATTCTTGCCTCTTCTTTATTTCTTCCTTTCCTCACCCCCAGTGGTAAGGCAGTTGTCTGGCACAATAATACATCTGTGTAAGCTTAGGAAATGCAGTTACTTCCGCAAGAGACGGGTTGGTTTCCCTATAGATATTTCTAGAACTTTCTGTGATGATGGAAATGTTGCCTATCTGTGCTGTGGAAATGGTAACTACCAGCCTCATGTGGCTACTGAGCCCTTGAAATATGGCCAGCAAGACTGAGGAACTGAATTTTGTTTTAAAGGGTACTGACAAACCCAATGTGGGGTTCGAACTCATGACTCTGAGATCCAGAGTCGCACGCTCCACCAACAGAGCCAGCCAGGAGCTCCAGGAACTGAATTTTCAATCGTATTTAATTGTAATTCATTTAAACTTGAACAGACTCATGTGACTGGTGCCACCATGTTGGACAGTGTGATCCTAAAACTAAGCCTAGCTGCCCCACCCCCCACGGAAGTGTAAAAATTTGCCTTGTTTTCCCCAAAGGCACAAAAGCTCAAGGATTGCTGAGGTGGCTGGGAGATGAAGAGGAAGAGAAGAATAAAAAGAGGGGTAAATTGGGAACTTCCGGTGTGGGTGTCAGGAACGTCAAGTGAATGAGTCAAATAAAAAAGCGCAGGCATCCCTCTTGGAACTCAGTGACAAAAAGACAAACAACCTGATTCAAATATGGGTCAAAGATCCGAACAGACACTTCACGAAGGAGAAAATGCAAGTGGCCAATAAGCACACAAAGAAAATGCTCGACATCATTAGTCATCAAGGAAGTGCGAATTGAAAACCACAATGGGATACAACACACCCATCACAATGGCAAATATTAGACAGTGTTAAATATTGCGAGGATGGGGGAGCAGCTGGAACTCTCAAACACTGTTGGTGGGAATATAAAAAGCAAGCATCTCATCTCATCTCAATGATATCTAATCATATAATAATATCTGGTAATAATAATAATAACAATAATCTAGTAAGAAAGTTGTCCACGTTCTAATCTCTAGCACCTGTGACCATCCCCTCACGTGGCAAAAGGGACTTTGTGGTTGAGATTCAATAAAGGTCTTGAGTCGGATAATTGGTATCCAATTATCCCGGATATCATCCTGGATATTATCTTGGGTGTCATCACAAGGGTCCTTATAAGAGGGAGGTGGGAAGGTCAGAGTCGGAAGGAAACGTGCCGGCGGAAGTAAGTAGAGGTTGGACTGGTCAGGCCGTGAGCCACGGAATAAAAGCAGACTTGAGAAGCTGCGAAGGGCTGGAAATGAATTCTCGCCTAGAACCTCCTGGAAAGGGCACGGTTTTAATGGGACCCTGATTTTAGCCCTGTAAGACCCACCTCGGCCATCTGACCTCCAGGTCTGAAGATAATAAATTCGTGCCGTTTTAAGCCACTGAGCTCATGAGAATTTGTAACAGCAGCAACGGCAAGCTAATACAGCCACCTTGGGAAAAGGCCTGGCGTTTTCTTCTAAAGTAAACCCACGCCAACTCCATGACTCAGAAGTTCCACTCAAGTATTTCCTCAAAAGAAATAAAAACCTATGCCGGGAAAAAGGCTGGCATAAGAATACCGATAGCAGGGGCGCCTGGGTGGCACAGCGGTTAAGCGTCTGCCTTCGGCTCAGGGCGTGATCCCGGCGTTACGGGATCGAGCCCCACATCAGGCTCCTCCGCTGGGAGCCTGCTTCTTCCTCTCCCACTCCCCCTGCTTGTGTTCCCTCTCTCGCTGGCTGTCTCTATTTCTGTCGAATAAATAAATAAAATCTTTTTTTTTAAAAAAAGAATATCGATAGCAGCTTTCTTCATAATAGTCCCATACTGCAAATATGCGGGGTATCCACAAGCAAAAAAGTGGATAACCCATGTGTACGTCCGTCCATCCAGAGAAATAGTACACCGACCAAACTACTGACTCATGTAATAACACGGATGAGTATCAAAAGCATCTTGTAGGGGCGCCTGGGTGGCTCAGTCAGTTAAGCATCTGCCTTCGGCTCAGGTCATGATCCCAGGGTCCTGGGATCGAGTCCCACATCGGGCTCACTCCTCAGTGGGGAGCTTGCTTCTTCCTCTCCCTCTGCCCCTCCACCTGCTTGTGCTCTCTCTCTTCCAAATAAATAAATAAAATCTTTAAAAAAAAAAGCATCTTGCAGACTGAAGGAAACCAGACACAAAAGATCACCTACACTAGGATTCCATTTATAAAAAGATCTAGAACAAACAAAACTCATCTGTGGTGATAAAAATCAGAACGGTAGTGCCTGATAGTTGCCTGGGGTGGGTTTGTGGGGATTGACAGAAAAGGAGCAAAGGTAACTTCCTGGGGTGTGGAAGTGTTCTGTATTTTCTTCTTCTTCTTCTTCTTCTTTTTTTTTAAGATTTTATTTTTTTTAATTTTTATTTTTTTTTAAGATTTTATTTATTTATTTGACAGAGAGACAGCCAGCGAGAGAGGGAACACAAGCAGGGGGAGTGGGAGAGGAAGAACCAGGCTCCCAGTGGAGGAGCCCGACTTGGGGCTCGATCCCAGAACGCCGGGATCACACCGTGAGCCGAAGGCAGACGCTTAACGACTGCGCCACCCAGGCGCCCCTAAGATTTTATTTTTGAGTCATCTCTACACCCAACATGGGGCTC
Organism: Ursus arctos; assembly: GCF_023065955.2. Taxonomy (NCBI): domain Eukaryota; kingdom Metazoa; phylum Chordata; class Mammalia; order Carnivora; family Ursidae; genus Ursus; species Ursus arctos. The sequence goes on along the minus strand of NW_026622863.1, from coordinate 57,660,851 downwards.
GAACTCACAACCCTGAGATCAAGAGTTGCACCATCTACTGACCTAGCTAGCCAGGCAGGCACGCCTGCTCTGTATTTTCTTATAGTTGTATACATATTTGTCAAAATTCATGGAGTGGTATATTTAAGAGCTTTGCATGTTACTCTTTGTGAATTCTACCTCAAAAGGGAGCCATAAACAGAGCATGAACTCTAGCTGATAACGTGATGAAGTGTTTAGAACTGAAGTGTCTGAAGTCTGCAAAGTATTCTAATGAGTGGATAGCAGGGTTTCCCAGCTTTGGCAGTATTGACGCCTGGGTCATTCTTTGTGGTGGGGGCCATCCCAGGCACGGTAGGATGTGGACCAGCGCCTCTCCCCCACACACAGGTCATCACAATAAAAAAGAGTCTGGTTCCAGACGTTGCAAAATGTCCTCTGAGGGGGCAAATTTGTCCCCGGATCAGAACCACTGAGATAGAGGGAAAGATACGCAGATGTATTTGTAATAAAATCAATACAGCCAATCGCAACTGTTGAATGTAGCCAGGGCTACTCGTGTGTCCACCGGGTACTTTCCTCCCCAGCATTTCTATGTGCTTGAGATGTTTCATAATAAAGTATTAGGGAACGACGCACATGCCCTAAGAGCCATCAGTCTTACTACTGTCTACCCTAGCAAAAGACAATCGGTCTGTGTTCTCAAGAAGGATCCCATTGGAACATTCATCTTTGCTCTCATTTCCTTGTTTGTAATAGGAAAACACTGGAAACAATCCAATGTCTATCAACCCCCTCTTCCATGGATTGGTTGAAATAAACTCTGATACATCCGCGTTGTGGAGTTCTGTGCAGTCGCTTTTTATTTTTGTTTTTAAAGAGAAAGGCACGAGTGTGCTGACCTATTGAGGGCCTCGCTGCCTGCGGACCTCAGCAACCAGACAGATGTCGCGAGAGAATTTCAGGGCTGATGGATCCGTCCTGTATCTTGACGCAGAACCGTGCACTAAAAAGGGTGAATTTCACCTCGTGTAGAAAAATGATATAGGTGTCCGTGATATAATTACACAGTTGCATATGGATGATACCTCAAAATGCCTGACTTAAAAAAAAAAAAAAAAGCCACCAACAATTCTGTGGAAAAGCTTGTGGGTTTTATTTGATGGCAGAGGGAAGAATGGGAAGGTGTGGAGGGCAGGGACGGGAAGGCAGGCTCACGAGGCTCAGGCGTGGGCACTGTGTGTGCAAATCTCATCACCAGCCACAGGGTGCGTGGAAGAAGGGGCAGGAAGGACATCCCAAGGTGAGGGTGCTGCATGGCTCAGGCTGAGGCTCAGAGGTGGGTCCTGGGGCAGGTGTGTCAAGCAGGAGGCTGGAGTGCAGGGAACACGGAGGGGAGCAGTAGGGGAGGAGGCAGGACGTGAGTTGAAACCAGATTGGGACTCTCAGCATTTACAGTTTCTACCCTGTCACCAGGCTGTTAACATATACAGCCTGCCATATATTCGTTAATTATACACCTGCCTTATCTGAGCTCCCAGCCTGCGTTCCATTCAGGTGGGCAGATGATTCCGGAGGCCTGAGAGACACTGGCAGCTATGCTGGGCTCTAAGGAAGGCGAGGTGAACCGATTCAGGTCTGTGCCCTTGAGGAGCTCCCAGCCCAGCGGGAGAGACGAGCAGGTGAGCAGGCAATGCCCACGCCTGGGGAAGAGGCTACACGTGAGAGGCCACAGGCACGGGCAGAGCTCCTTAGGAGAAATCCTGGAAGGCTTCCTGGAAAAGGAGGCATGGGGGGGAGAGACGTTTCCCAGTGTTTGGAAGCCAATCTCAATAATAACAATGATATTAATCATGATAATAATAGCTGGCAACATTTATCGAGTGTTTGCAATGTGCTGCAATCACTGCGCGAAGCACGGGGCAGGAATCCATTTAACCCTCCAGCAACTATGGTGGATACTCTTACCATTATCATGACCCCCTGCCTCGTGGATTAAGAACATTGAGGCACAGACTTGGTTTCCTGCCCTCAAACTGTCTGTGCCGTGGTCGGGAAGACGGTCACACAGTCCCTCGGTCTAGGGAAATGTGAGCTTTACCCATGGTGGCTGAAGGCGCTGGTGGGAACTGAGAGTGGGAGTGACTGCTTCTGGCTGGGGAGGGCTGGGGGGCTTCCAAGAAAAGATGACCCCCTGAGACGGAGCTGGGTGCATAGAGTTACATAGTTTCAGTTCTTGTCTCGCTGTCCTTTATCCATATCCCTGTTTTTCCTTCTTTTTTCTTTCTCCACCTCGATCCGCCAGCCCCATCCCTGAACAAACCCCACTTGTTGCGTTCATGCCTCCTTGGGTATGTGTAAACACTTGCAGACCGGACAGTCTGCTTTGTGTAACTACATCCATACGAAAGATAGTTCTAACTTTCGAATTGTGCCGTAGGACCCAGGTTTCTGTCTTACTTTTTCCACTCAGCATTATGTTCTTGGGATCTTCCCCCGTTTCCATATGTAACTCTGATTTATTGCTTCTGGAACACTTGGGGCAATCCACTCCCTTTTACTTACCCACTCCCCAAGTAACAGGGCAGGTGCTCGTCTCCATGTTCCCAGTCCCACCTGCAAGGGGGCCGCGGGCAGCTTTGGGCACGTCCTCATATGTCACCTGTGCATGCCTTCCTGTGGGTACTTGGAAACGCGATTGCTGGGATATGGTCTAAGTGTGTAGTTAATGTCGCAAAATTCCGTCTGATCACCTAGGGTGGACCCTGAGGCCCTCACAGCATGTCACCAGGCAGACAAAGGTGGAGAAGGAACAGCTCAAAGAGCTGAGCAAATCCCCGGTGTGTTCGGGGTTCAGGGAATTGCAGGTGAAACCTGGGGCGGAATAGCCGTGTAATAAATACCTTACTGGTTGGTTTCTTTTTCCATTTCTTTCCTAAAAAGGAAACTAAGATTGTTGTGGGTGGCCATTTGGCAACATGTAGTAAAAGCTTAGCCCATGCCTGACTCAGCAATATCTCTGCGTGTACACGAGGAAGCAGGAAGAAGGGTGTTTGCGGGATTGTCATTTGTAGAAGAGAACAATGGAAAACCACTGAAAGCCCCATCCAGAGAAGGGTCAAAGTTCCTATAGACTGATGTTGGAAGGTTATGCAGGTGTGGAAAAGATTAAAGTGAATTTAAATGTAGGGGTCCAGAAAGTTCCCCACAACACATTGTTAGATGCGAAAAGTAAGTTCGAGGGTGTCTGGGGGGCTCCGTCGGTGAAGCATCTGCCTTCAGCTCAGGTCATGATCTCAGGGTCCTGGGATCGAGCCCCGCATTGGGCCCCCTGCTCAGCGGCGAGTCTGCTTCTCCCTCTCCCTCTGTGATCTCTCTCGCTCTGACTCTCTCTCAAATAAATAAATAAAAATCTTAAAAAAAAAAAGAAAGAAAAGTAAGTTCAGTATACCAAGTATGATTCTATTTCCTAAACACAAAAAATCATAGGAAGTATTTTTCAGTTACTTATTTATCTATCTATATAAATCAGAGGTTGGCAAACTTTTCCTGTAAAGTCTCTAATAGTAAATATTTACAGCTTCGAGCCTCCTACAATCTCTATCACAACTCCTCAACTCTGCCCTTCCCGGGGTGAAAGCAGCCATAGATGATGCGTAAACCAACGAGTGTGGCTGTGTGCCAATAAAACTTTATTTACAAACACAGGCAGTGGCTCCCTGATGTCAATAAATAGTACATGTGTTTGGAAGACTACACACCAAAATATTATGAGGGGGTCCATCTGGAAGGGGGCATGAGAAGGAAGGTGCTGGTCAAGGGAAATATTACCCTCTTATTCGCATTTTTTCCACCTTGTGTAATTAAAATTGTTTTAATCTGAAAAGAAAATAATGTGTTAAAAATTAGCTTCGGTGGCCTTTTCTCCTTCCTGGTTATAAGGTCATGATTATTGTTTTAGAAAATGCAAGCAGCATGTAAAAATAACCAGGAAGCAAAGGTTCTCCATCATCCTACCAGCTTGAGCAGAATTTCTTTTTCTTTCTTTTAAGTTTATTTATTTATTTTTAGTAATCTCTACACCCAACATGGGGCTCGAACTCAGGACCATGAGATCAACAGTCACGTGCTCTTTTAACTGAGCCATCCGCCCGTCAAGCAGAATTTCTTTCTTCTTTCTTTCTCTTTCTTTCTTTCTTTCTTTCTTTCTTTCTTTCTTTCTTTCTTTCATTTTATTTATTTATTTGACAGAGAGAGAGACAGCCAGCGAGAGAGGGAACACAAGCAGGGGGAGTGGGAGAGGAAGAAGCAGGCTTCCAGCGGAGCAGGGAGCCCGATGCGGGGCTTGATCCCAGGACCCTGGGATCAGGCCCTGAGCCGAAGGCAGACTCTTAACAACTGAGCCACCCAGGCGCCCCTCAAGCAGAATTTCTTAAAGGATTTATTTCAATCACCCAACAGATATTTACAGAGCGCTCACTATGTACAAGTGTTAGGTGCTGGGGACAGAGCAGTAAGTGAAGCAGTCCCCACCCTCTGTAGGCTGGTGTTTTGCAGTCAAAGACAGATAGACAATAAATAACAAACACAGTAAATAAGTAAATGATATAAATGATACGTTGGAAGGTAAAAAGTGCTGTGGGAAACAGAAGGACAGCAGGTGAAGGAGACTGGGGCTACCTGGGGGCTGATATGCTATTAAACAGAATGGCCAAACAAGGTCCCATTGCCAAGGTGACATTTGAGCAAAGACTTGAAGGAGTAGAGGGACTGTGCCATGGGGATTCTGAGAGGGACACAGCCTGTGCAAAGGTCCTGAGGTGGGAGCATACCAGGTGCGTTCAAGGAACAGCAAGGAGGTATGGATGGAGCAGAGGGGTGGGGGGAGAAGGAGGGAAGTGAGGTCAAGGAGGGAATGTACAGGGGCCATATCCTTCTGGGTCTTGCTGTCATGGTATTTTTATTCAGAATGAGATGGGAACCACTGGAGGGCTCTGAGAAGAGAACGGACATGAGCTGACTTGGGGGAATAGCCTGAAGGAGGCAAGTTGATGAAACAGGGAGACTAGAGAGGAGGTGACTACAGTGGTCCAGGCAGGAGACGATGGTGGGTTGGTTAAAAAGTGATGGCAGCAAGGGGTCAGATTCCAGATACGTTTGGAAGGTCAAGTTGACAACATCTGCAGATGGACTGGATGTAGGGGGTAAGGAGAAAAGAGGAATCAAGGATGATGCCAAGTGTTTTGGTTCAAGAGTGATCTAGAAGCACCTGCCATGAGATCACCTGGGAACTTGTAAAAATGCAGATCCCCAGGCCCCACCCAGGTCTATTCACCTGGGGCCTCCGGGGTGGGGCCCAGGACCCCGCCTTCTGAGAGAGCTGCCCAGGTGAAGACTGGGCACCGGTGACCCCGAAGTAACCATGGCGGGCCCCTCCGGGGGGTCTACGCAGGAATAGAATGTCAGTGGATGAGAGGCTCCCCACTCCCAGCCATGGTTCCTTCACCTGCGACGCGGGGCCGTCCGTGGAGCCTACCTCACAGGGCTGATGCATGATCTGAATGAGATCATGCGTATAAAATATTTACACCGAGGCCAGCGCATACACGCTCCCAATAAAGGGCAGCTATAATTAGCACCCTCTTCCCAAGATGATACATGCTTGGTAAAGGACCAAACTGGTCATAAAGAAGCCACGATCTCCTGCAGACCCTACCACACCGGGCCCCATGTCGGGGAACGCAGGGAGAAGGTGTGAAATCAGACTCACTCCTGGCCTTCCAGAGTTCCCAGTCTTGAGGGCAAGGCGGCGCCAGCCACAGACGGGCATGACCCAAGGAAGTCAGAGTACGACAGTGGGGGGCAGAGCTGTGGGACCCCAGAGTGGGAGCAGGAGCTCCTGGAAGTGTGTCCCTGATGGGCCATGAATACATGACTTCTAGGCAGATAAGGTGGGCCGGAGAAGAGTGCTGTGGACATTTGTAAAGGTTGGAGATGCCTAGAATATTCTGGTGAGTGTGATGGGCTTAAAAAGCATCAGAGCAGTGTGGTCAAGTGCATGGACTTTTGAGTCAGACTGCCTGAGTTCAGATCCCAGCTCTGCCCCTTTCGAGCTGTGTGATCAGGGACAAGTTTCTTCACCTCTCTGTGCTTCATGCCCAAACCCGTGTCAGTTCTCCATCTGCATGTAACAGATGATGTACCCACAGACGAAACTTCCTGACAACACAACACATATTTGTTGCATAGTTTCTTAGGTCGGGAAACACGAAATCACGTAGTAGGTGTTTTTTTAAGAACAATAGACACCAAAATATTATCGGGGTAGGTGTGGTTTGGAAGGAAGATGGAGGATGTCGGTCAGGGAAAATGTGATCCTATTGTTTGACTTTTTTTCCATCTTATGTAGTTAAAGCAGCTTTAACTTGAGAAGAAAATAACGTTTTTAGAAATAGCTGTAGCGGGGCACCTGGGTGGCACAGCGGTTGGGCGTCTGCCTTTGGCTCAGGGCGTGATCCCGGCGTTTTGGGATCGAGCCCCACATCAGGCTCCTCCGCTATGAGCCTGCTTCTTCCTCTCCCACTCCCCCTGCTTGTGTTCCCTCTCTCGCTGGCTGTCTCTATCTCTGCCGAATAAATAAATAAAATCTTAAAAAAAAAAAAAAGAAATAGCTGTAGCGACCCTCTGCGTCTGGGACTCCCACGAAGCCGTAATCCAAGTGTCTCTGGGAGCGTGTTCTCATCTCACGGCTCCGCTGGAGAGGGTCAGTGTCTGTGCTCGCTCTCATGGTTGTCGGCAGGATTCAGTTTCTTGCAGGCTGTTGGCTAGAGGCCAACCTCCCTTCCTTGCCCCACAGCCTTAACTTGTCAGCTTGCTTTATCAAGACCACCTGGAGAGAGTCAGCTAGCAAGGTAGAGGTCCTAGTCTTTTATAACCTCATCACGAAAGTGACATCCCGTCGCTTTGGCTGTACTCTGCTTATTAGAGAAATTTCTCTCATTTATAAGAGAAATCTCTCTCCTTTATAATTTATCAATTTCTCTCATTTATCAATTTCTCTCATTTATCTAGAGTCAGAATCTGACTCTAGATGCTTTTTGGGAGTTCAATGATACAACATGTATGTATGAGAAAGCATTTAGGATGCCTAGGATATAACGAGTACCATAAAAATATTAACAATTATTATCTGGCCAGTCAGGAGGAGTCAGAGAACTCTTCTCAGAGGAGGGCATTTTTGAGATGTGTTTTGAAGTATGAGTAGGAGCTCACCTGGTGCCAGAAGTCATACATCCATTAATTTTCTTAGTCAACAACCTTCCTGTGAAGCATCCTGTGTTCCAGATCATGTGCTGGGAGATTCCAGGAACCCAATGAGTCTGATCCTGACCTTTGTGGAGCTACTGATATCAGGGATGTTGGTCAGACCCAAGACTTGTCCTCTAAAGTCTCCAAGCCGGGAGAGGAGGCAGAGAGGGACACACTCCAGGCTAATCAGGGCAGCAACAAAAAAGGGAAGAGAATGGGTGAAGGACTCCTAGAAGGTTGGCACTGAATAAGGCCCTTGAAATGGCTGGTCTGATTCTCTCCATTTGCTCAAGCCCAGAGAGGGAAACGGACTTGCCCAAGATCACACAGCATGGAGGATTTTCCAGGTATACTGAGGGCCAGGCCAGGTGCAAGAGATACAGACCTGCCTCCTTGCAGGCCCTTCACTCAGAGACGCCCAACACACCCAAGCCCCACACTCAGATCTGCACACGCCCCCCAAGACAGTGACGCTGTCAGAGTCCTCTGCCTCTAGACTTTATACCTCAGCCACATGCATAGCATGCATCTCTGGAGACCCTCCCCACTTCCTGTACCAGTGGGGTGCTGGGTGTGCTGGGAACACAGGCATGACTCGGAGTCAGGCTCAGCCCCAGAGGGACCGCTGCTTTGTAAAGCTAAGCTACCAGCAGCGATATTGTCCCAATCTAGGATCATCAGAGCATCAGTACGAGGGAGGGGATATGGTGGCCGGGCAGAGGATGGGAGTGGGGTGAGACTAGGGAGCCTTTTTTCTTTTTGTTTAAGATTTATTTATGCGGGAGGGGAGGGGCAGAAGAGAGAGAATCTTCAAGCAACTCCCTGCTGAGCATGGAGCACAGAGCTCGAACTCATGACCCCGAGATCACGACCTGAGCCAAAACCAAGGGTTGGATGCTCAACTGACTGAGCCACCCAGGTGCCCTGATTAGGGAGCCTTTTATACACTCAGCAAAAACTGGGCCGTGGGAACTTGGCCTGGAGTTCTTGGAGTGGGGAGATGAAGAGAGGGGATAACAAGCAAGAGGTATAGCATGTGCAAAGGTACAGGGGCACAAAAGGTCATTTATCTATCCATCCATCTGTCCATCTGTCCATTTGTTCATCTGTTGATTGATTTATGCATTAATTGATTCTTCCATCCATCTGCCCACTTACTTATTTATTCATTGTGTATACACTCCATTCATTCATTTACCCTCCATCCAGTCATCCATTTCCTCACTGATCCATTTATTTATCCACTCATCCAGTTATTCATTAATTCCATCAGCTACACACCCATCCATTCATTCATTTACTCATAATACCAACTGTCTATTGGATGATAGGTCTATCTACTCCAAACGTCACTACCTCAAGAAGCTTTCCTGGACTCCGCTGCTAAAATAACAGCCCAGGCCCCTGCCCTCTCTTACCCTCTTCCACTTTTTCTTCATAGCACTTACCCTGATTTGCCAGTGTGCTCTATAATTATGTATTCACATGTTCAGTCTGTGTCTACCACCAGAACATACTCATTTATTCAGCAAGAGTGTGTTGAGCGTCTCCTGTCTGCCAGGCTCCGTTGTAGGCACTAGGAACACGGCAGGGGAAAAGAGAGACAAAAATCCCCACTAGCACAGAGCTGACATTCTAGTTGGGAGCGTCAGGCAATAAATAATGAATGTAATAAGCAAACTACTGGCAGGTTGGAGGATGCTGTGGGAAAGAAAGAAAGAAAGAAAGAAAGAAAGAAAGAAAGAAAGAAAGAAAGAAAGAAAGAAAGAAAGAAAGAAAGAAAGAAAGAAAGAGGGAGGGAGGGAGGGAGGAAGGAAGGAAGGAAGGAAGGAAGAAAGGAAGAGAAAGAAGGAAGGAAGGAGGGAGGGAGTAAGGAAGGGAGGAAGAAAGAAAGGAAAGGTCGAGCAAGTGAGGGGTATTAGGAGTCCAGAGGCAAAGGTGCTCAGAAAAGTCCTCATGGAGGAGGTGATACCTGGACAAAGACTAGAAACAGATGAGAGTGCCACATGATTAGCTAAGGGAAGAGCATGCCAGTAGAGAGAATGGCATATGCAAAGGCCCTGAGGCAGGGCTGAATCTGGTGTGTTTGGAGCAGAGGAAGCAGTGGAGGGATGGCAGAAGATGATGTCAGAGAGAGGACAAAGGGGGCTGGATGGTGTAGGGCCTGTGGATCCTGGTAAGGATGTTGTTTTAACTGAGTGAGACTGGTGCCAGGTGCAGACTCTGAACACAGGAAGGACGGGATCTAACTTAGGTGTGAGCTGTTTCCCTCCGCCTGTGTGTAGGAGTAGATTAAGATCTGAGTTCTGTGAGGGCAGGGATTATGTCCCTGTAACCTCCATTTTTTCAGCTTCCAGAACAGGGGTCTGCAAACTACGGCCTAGGTCAGACCCTCCCGCTTCCTGTCTGTGTAAGCAAAGGTTTAGGGAAACACAGCCAGACACATCATTTACGTATTATCCACGGCTGTTTACCTGCTGTAAGGCCGAGCGAGTGTTACAGCAGAGACCACGTGGCTCTTGGAGCTGAAAATATTTGCTGTCTGGCCCTTTCCAGAAAAAGTGTGCTGACTCCAGCTTTAGAACAGGCCTGGCACGTAGTAGGCGCTCAATAAATATTTGCTGTCGCAGAACCGAACCCGTCATTCATCTGCGACCCTTGAGAGGCCACCAACATGCCCTTGTCTCCGAGCCAGTTCTGGTTCTGAGTCACACGCAGGAAAACAGCAGCCCAGCAATCAAAAATAAAATACTGGAACCATTCAAATTTTTACCACAGAGAGAAAATACCAGGATTACAGTCAGGACCCACAGTGACATTTAGCATGCTCGTTGTCCCTTCCTTTTTCTCCATTAAGACCTGGGACACCGTGACTCTTGGTTTTGGCTCGGGTGGCAATCTCAGGGCTGTGAGATCGAGCCCCACCTTGGGCTCTGTGCTCAGCGGGGAGTCTGCTTGAGACTCCCTTTCCCTCTCCCTCTGTCCCTCCTCCTGCTTGCTCTCTCTTTCTCTAAATAAATAGATAAACAAAATCTTTTCAAAAATTAAAAAAATTTTCAATTAAAAAAATAGTAAAACCCCTACCCACTCCAGGCACGGGAGCTGTTCCCCCAATTTTTTTTCTGGCTCAGTTGGTAGAGCACCTGACTTTTGATCTTGGGGTTGTGAGTTCGAGCCCCACATTGGGTGTAGAGATTACTTATAAATAAAATCTTAAAAAAAAAATCCCCCCAGTTTCTCTTCCATAGAGCAGCCCCCTCCCTGGTTCTCCTGTCTCCTTCCCTTTCAGCTCCAACATTTTACTTCTGGTCCATGAACTTAGCTCCCTGATGGCTTTTATCCCAGACCCATGCTGCCCATTACTCGATTCTGCATAACCATGTCATTATGAATGAAGAATAATGAGGTCCGTGCCACCTGCAGGAAATCCCTCCCCTCCTCTGGGAACTCAGAATGCTCCCATATTCCCATTTCCTTTTTTCCATGACACATCCATCCCGATATTCCAGCACCCCCATTTTCTGAGTCCCCTCTCTATTATAGCTTATGCTACACCCACAGAGGAGTCAGAGCTGGCCCCTGACAGCCCTGGGCTCACAGCTGAATGGGGACGGTTCCAGTGCTGGGGTGAAGAGATGGGTGCATGGCGGAGATGCCCTGACCGTCAAGGGAATGAGTTTGGGGCTTTCTCCTGAGGACCTTCTGTGGCAGACTTGGCATAGAGGACAGATGGAGGCCTCTGAATTGGTTTTCTGGGTCCTGGCCACTCTTTGGTGGTTTCATATAGTGATTCACAGTCCAAGCTCTGGAGCCAGACTGCCTGGGCTCTGATGCTTTCTAGGTGTACCTAGAAACACTTCGGCCAGAGTAACAGGGGCCATGGCTCTGTCTTGGGCAGCCTTCTCTCAGTGTCCTCATCTGTAAAATGGGTATGACACTAGTACCTACCACTTAGAGTTTAATACACATCACTTAGGGTTTAATACATTAATACATTAAATACAAATATATTAATACATTTAATACATAAAGGGCTTAGCATTCTGCCTGGCACGTAATAAGTGCCAAATATCTATCACTAGCTATTAAAGTGCTTAGCACAGGCAGCCAGCTCATAGAACGTCCTCTGCAAGAGGAAGCTCAAGTGGCACCAGTGATGTCATCAGTTACCCTATAGATTGAGCAGAAGCAATGACATCTCCAGTTTAGACCCTCGGTGGGAATGATGACATCACCCGTGGCCAGGTAGATTTAATCCTAGCTGGTACTGATGACATCACCAGTTACCAGGCAGAATATGGTTAGAATGGGCGTGCCAGGCCTTCTTTCCTGTTTGGATTTCTGGTGTGTCCCAGTTCACATACTCTTCCCTGGTGCCCTCAGGTACATGGGATTTCATCTGTTTTGGCCTTAATTTTCTATCAGTCAAATGGGAATAATAAAAGTATCCATCTCATAGAATTTTTGAAAGAATCCAGGGAGTTAATACAACAGTCACAATGTCCAGCACACAGTTGGCACTCAATAAATAGCAGCTCATGTTGTCTTCACTGCAGGAGGCTTCCATGGAGAACACTTCGGCCAGAGTAAGGGGGGCCATGGCTCTGTCTTGGTTAACAGCACAAACTCAACGGTCTGATCTCCTGCAATCTAAGCCCAGCTCTGCCACCAGGAGCAGCCGGGGGACCCTAGGCGTGTTGCTGGCCTGTAAAGTGGGGTAATGACAGGGCCAAACTCATGGGGCCGGCATGAGGATGCACTGGGACAATGATGGGCACGTTCTCAGCCCACAATCAGGCCTCATATGTGGGAGCTGCATTATCACTTCAGGTGCCCTCGGAAAAGCACCCCCCCCCAGCCCCAGAACTCAGTTTCCCTGTCTGCAAAGAGGTGGGCAGTGGCCACGGCAATCTCAAAGCTTCTTGCGCACAAGGACTTGCCTCTGCCATTGTCAAGCAAATGCATTGGGAGTTGGATGCTTGCACCTGTGTCTGCCTCCACCCCAACTCCATCTCTCCCCTCCTGTGTCTTTGATCCCCACCTCTTACTTCTCAACCTTTCCCTTTCTCTGTCTTCTTTCCCTCGTGTGGTAGACTTTCTCTCTGTTGTTTCTCTCCTGCATGCTATCAGAAGGCTTTGTAGGGCAATGAGTAACAACTGTAATAATAATTATTGTTTATTCAGCCTTTTCCTGATGTCAGCTCCATACTAGCTCTTTGCATCCATTAACTCATTTAGTTCACACAGTGCAAGGATTTGTTACTCTTCATTCAACAAAACTTTTTTTTTAAAGATTTTATTTATTTATTTCACAGAGATAGAGACAGCCAGCGAGAGAGGGAACACAAGCAGGGCGAGTGGGAGAGGAAGAAGCAGGCTCATAGCGGAGGAGCCTGATGTGGGGCTCGATCCCATAATGCCGGGATCACGCCCTGAGCCGAAGGCAGAGGCTTAACCGCTATGCCACCCAGGCGCCCCTCAACAAAAACTTTTTGAGCGCCTACTGTATGCCAGGTCCTAAGGATCCAGCACTGAACAAAACAAAGACACTTGCCCTTTTGGGACTTACATTCTAGTGAGGAGACATGATAAAGAGATAAACAAATAAATACTTCCAGGGCTATGAGGAAAAACAAAGCAAAGTCAGGGGAAAGAGTGAGGAGGGGAATTCGTTTATATAGAATGGTCAGGATAGGCCTTCCAGAGCAGGTGACATTGGAGGAGACCTGGTGATGTGAAAGGCAGGCGTCCATGCAGAACCGGGGGAAAGAGGATTCCTGGTGGAAGAAACAGCAAATGCAAAGGCCCTGAGGCAGGACCATGCATGGAGTATTTGTGGAATTGAGGAACACCCAGGAGGCCAGGGTGGCTGGAGAAGAGTGACAGGGAGAGGAGAGGGAGATGAGATCAGAGAGGCCCCAGGGGACACACCACGCAGGGCCTTGTGGGCCATGGTGAGATCTTTGGCTTTACTGAGATGGAGCTGTGAAGCACAAGTTTCTGAGCAGAGGAGGAGTACAGTCTCAATAGAGTTTGACACTACCCCACTAGCAGTAGACTCTGTGTGTGTGGGGGGGGGGGGACAAGAGTGGAGGCAGGAAGACCATCATACCCATTTTACAGATGCAGAAATCAATGGAGCTTCAAAAAAGGCCAGCAACCGGCCCAAGCCCACACAGCTGTTAAACAGCAAAGCCAGGCTGGCAGGCAGGCTGGAGCTTGATTCGCAAGCAGCCCTCTGCCGCAACCCCAGTTGCTCACTCCTTCTGGAGCTTTGGTGTCCACCCGGAAAACGGGGACACAATTCAGAAACCAATGGTACGGGGCTTTCCAGCAACAGGCTAGTTTCAGACGTGGACTCCACCTCAGGGTTCAGCAGGGCCTTTGCTTTGTGACCTTGGGAAGTCATCTGCCTCTCCCTGAGCCTCAGTTTTCCCATCTGTAAATTGGGAAGCATTAACCACCATTTGGGTGTATCACGGTGGTTAAGAGCACACGTTCTGAAGTCGGATTTGGCGGGATCCGAGCCCTTGCTCTGCCACTTGCCAGCTCCATGCCTTTCGACAATTAACACGCTCTTTCTGAGCTTGGGTTTACCTCATCTGGAAGATGAAGATCTTAATTCCAAGGGGTAGTTGTAAGGATTAAATGAGATCATGCAGGTAAAGCGCTTAGCACAGCTTCTGGCATACATTGGGCACTCAATAAATGATCATTATTATTACTGACGGTATCGCCCACACCTCCCTGGTGGGTGAGAGCCTGGGAGAGTGCCTGGTACGCGGTTGGCGTTCCACAAAAGTGAATTCTCTCTCCTGTCTCTCCTGCCCGCCGGCTCCCGGGGGACCCAGGCATTCCGGCCTCCAGCCCCCCCCCCCCACGCCGGTCCTCACAAAGGCCCCCATTCATGCAACGCTCACAAAGCGGCGCATTCACCCGTGTCCCTTGGGCCTCCCGCCCCCGGCCGCCCCCCGCAGCTCGCCATTGGTCGCCTTCCCTGCCCGTCAGGCCTGGGGTCCTGCCCTCGACCGCGCCGCCTGGCTCCGCACTCGGGCGCCGTTCTTTTCCCACGGCTGGCACACTCCGACAACTTCTCATTGGCCCGGTCCGCCAGCCGCTCCTCTTGATTGGCGGGCGCCTCTCCCAAGGGCGGGGCCGTAGCTTGTCGCAGCGGGCGCCGATTGGCCCCTGCCGCGCTCGTGTGGGCGGGGCCTTCCTGGCGGGCCCGCCCCTCTTTCTCCCCAGGCCGAAGCCTCGGGACGGCCCTGGAAGCCGGTGAGTGCCCGGGGCCCGCTGCCCGCCGGAGGCGGCGGAGCGGGACTGGGCCCGGGGAGGCTGGAGCCTAGGGGCTTCGGATAGGGGCCCCGAAGGCCGGCGCGGGCGGCGGGGGAGAAGCGGTGACGCGGCCACTCACCTTGGGCTCGCAGCGGGACGGCAGTGGGGGGGGGGCGAGGCGGGGCGTCTACACTCCCCACCCCCAGCTCGAGTTCCTACTGTGTGTTAGGCCGGGTCGGGGTCCTAGCTGGAGGTCCCGGGCCTATTCCGCAGACGGGGAAACTGAGGCTCGTTTTGGGACCTTGGACGCTCTAATACCTGAGTCATCGCGTTCGGTCCTCCGCCTCCAGATAACGTGTCTCTGTTCTCACGTGTAAAAATCGCAGACCAGAGACACGGGTCACGACTGACAGAGAAAGAAGGGTAGGGAAAGACATATTTGAGCGCTTATTATGTACTCCGGCGTTTATATTTTTACAACTAAATACTTTAATTATATTAACTCGAGGTGGGTTATATCGTACCCATTTTACA
Organism: Ursus arctos; assembly: GCF_023065955.2. NCBI lineage: Eukaryota > Metazoa > Chordata > Mammalia > Carnivora > Ursidae > Ursus > Ursus arctos. The sequence continues at coordinate 57,645,755 of NW_026622863.1, read as the reverse complement.
GGGAGGGGAAAACTGAGGCTGGACAGAGGCAGTGACTGCAGGGAGACGGTGTTGCGAATAACACCTTGGAGACCAGCTGTGTGCTGGGTCCCTTAACCTTTTTAATCTCACAGTAGTCCCCTAAGGACAGCTGTGATCCTATGGTGTAGGTGGGGAAGCAGGTTCGAGAGAGTTAACCAACGAGGAAGAGGAAATTAATCCCTTTGAGTACCCAGTACCCCAAATCCCTCTTTAGAATGACAGAAGACGGTATGAGTTGAATCCCAGCTCTCCCTCTTACCGACTGTGTGACTTTCAGCGCATTGCTTACCCTCTCTGTGCCTCGCTTTCCCCGTTGGACAATTGGAAATGCTGATCGTCCCTATCATTTTGGGTTTTGAGATCATTCTGTGAATTGAAACCCGGAGAGCTGTTCCAAGAGTAGAAAAGCACCGGCAAGGAGTAGGTGCGCTTACCCTACTCAGTCTTCATTCCAACCATGGGACGACTGAAGCTCCGGAGAATAACGCTTTGTGGCCTTCTTCGGTCCTCCTACTACTCCTGTGGATTGTGTTGTCCTATTTCCGAGGTTGGGGAAACTGAGGTTCAGAAAGATCAAATGACGTCGTGAGACACTGCTTGTTTAAGCACTGGGCTGGGGGCTTTTTTTCTCCCACATCATCTTATTCATTTCACTGGCCCCAATTCACGCAGAGGAAAGCTGAGGCCCAGAAAGTTTGAGCGGGATTCGAACCCCGGAGTCCTCAGCCCTCAGCGCTGCGCGGGTCCTTGACTTTTGCTTGCCAGGAAAAGGAGGAGGGGCACCTGGTGCTGCCGCCGCCGCCGATGCGGCCCACCTGGCAACAGACTCATCCCCGCCTTCCTCCTACCCCCCCCCACCCCATCCCTCCATCCGCTTGTGAAGGGCCTTGCAGCTCCAGGACCCGCCCCCTTCCCCGAGCCGGGCAGGTGCTGGGTGACATCAGAGCCGGGCTCCCTCCGGGTGACGCGACGTGGCCCCGCCCCGCGCTGGACCGCGGAGGTAGTCGCACCTGAGATCTCAATCGGCTAGGAGATTCCCGTGCCCCCTCCCCATCTTCCCGATTCCCGCACCGGCCGGCGGCCCCAGGTAGCCCCGAGGATTCGCGGGTTGAGGGGGCGGCCATAGGGCGCTTGGGTCTCGGGGGAAATGGGGGTTGGGCGCTCGGATTCCTGGATCTGAGGAGGGGAGTTGGGGGCCAGGAATCCCAGGTCTGAGTGAGGACAGTACTAGGAGCCTGGACTTCTAGGTCTTGAGGGACAAAGGCACTGGGGCCAGGACACTGGGTCTGGGGGTCCGGACTCCTGATCTTGAGGAAGGAGGGGGCTGCGGACCCGGATTCCTGGGTCTGAGGGAGGAGGGGCTGGGGGCCTGGACTCCTAGGTCCAAGGGAGGAGGGGGCTGGGGGCCCAGATTTCCGGGTCTGGCCACCGAGGGGACTGGTGATTACTAGCACTAGGCTGAGGTCAGAGGGCTGGATGCCAAGGGCCCGGCCCCTGCCCCAGGGGCGGATCCCTGGCTCCTTTTCCTTTTCCAGCCCAGCAGTCTCTGCCCCTCCCAGGGCAGGTGAAAGCACCTGCCCTGGTGACAGTAATGAGCCCAGGCAGAGGTGTTCCTGCCGGCTAAGGAGGGCGGGGCTGCCGGAGGGGCTCAGCCATTTGGAGCCAAGGCCTGCAGGCCCGCCCCATCAGGGCTGCTGTCAGTCCTCAGGATTTGGATGTCCCATCATCCTCACCTCTAGCCGGGCTGCTGTGAGGTGAGGGGCCCCTGGGCTCATGGGTCCAAGGGAGGAGGGACTGGGGGCTCAGACTCCTGGCTCTAGGGAGGGGAGGAATAGGACCGGATGATTGCAAAAACTCCCAAACCTTTCCTGGTCAAAGGCCGAGGCCTGGAGGGGGAAGTGGGTGGGGTGGGGTAGGGTGAGAGTAGGGACAAAGTCCCAGGGATGGGGCTTGGCTCTGGGTGGATCAGGGCCACACTGGAGGCCGGGGGTTAGCCTTGGCAATTGGGAGCCTGGGAAGTGGGGGGGGGGGGGGGAGTGGGGGGGAGAACCCTGCTGCTTGAGGGCAGGAGCCATCCGTTTGAGGCCTGAGAGCACCAGGACCAAGGGCTGCTGGTGCTGGGGCCTGTGTAGGGGGTCTGGGTGGAAGTGGGATGTGTGGTCTGGAGCCAAGTTTCCAGGTGGGAGAGGCTCTGAGGGAAGAGCCTGATGGGACCAGATATGGGGATGCCTCAAGAGGGGCTGGGTGTTTGGAGAGACTTCTCCAGGGCTGTGTTGGAGGTGGGGGGCCTGGAGGGCAGAGGCAGAAACATTGACGTGGGGGAGACAAATATTTGGGTATTCCTGGGACTGGTGTGGATGTTTGGTGGAGGGAGAGAACAGAGGCAGACTTCTTCGGGAACAGGGCACAGTGAGGGACAGGGAGGACATTTTTCCTGACTGGTGCTTAGGCTGCCCTGAAATTGCTCTGGGCTATTCGCTGCTGGTTTAGGGGCCCTTTGAAGGCGGGGAGGGGTCTAGCACATTCTGCCTCACCCAGTGTCTCCATTACAGCGCACGGGTCACACTGGGTTGTGGCCGACTGAGACTAGAGCTGGATCACCCCCAGACCAGGAGCTCCTCAAGGTGGGGCCCCATCTGAAGTATCTCGGGGTCCCCAGACTCACTCCAGGCAGAGCCTGGCATGTGAACAACCTCATGGAATGTTGAGTGAATGCAGAAGTAAATGAATGGGGCCGCTCTCCCCATCATAAAGAAAAGGAAGCCGGGTTGCAGGGAAGGAAGGAACTGATACCTAAGGCTTGAGATTCGAGTCTGTTCTGCAGCTGTGGGGTAGACCAGAAGTGGTTGGGGAACTGAGTGACAGATTGACAGAATCCTAGGGCTCACATTTAAGAGGCTGAGGTCATCGTCATGACCCAGTCTGGCCCTCTTGGTGCCCGATCCTACTTCACCTACCACCTTCTCCCCTTGTTTACTCGGCTCCAGCCACACTGGTTTCTCACAATGCCTCAGACAACACAGGCACACTCCTGCCTCAGGGCCTTTGCACTGGCTCTTCTCCCAGCCTGGAAAGCTTTACCACTCAACATTCCCATGGCTCCCTCCCTTCATCTCCCTCAGGTCTTTATTCAGATACCACATCAGAGAGGCCTTGCCTGGCCATCTCAATTAAAACTGCAGCACCCCTCCATCCTAACATCCCCTGTTCCCTGCTTTCTTTTTCTCCTTGGCATTTATCACATATACTATATAATTTACTCATTTATCTTTTTATCTGTCTCCTGGGATTAGAGCATCGCTATCCAGTAGGAATATAATGCAAGCCAGATATGTAATTTACAATGTTGTAGTTGCCACATTAAAAATGGAAAAAAAAGGAACAAGTGTCGTTAATGTTAATGATGTATTTTATTTAACCTAGTGTATTCAGAGTAACTATCATTGCAATGTATCAGTCATCAAATATAAAAAATACTAATGGGTTTTTTGTTGTACCAAGTCTTTGAAATCTGGCATGTATCTTGTACTTAGAATCCCGTCTCAGTTTGGATTCTCCATTTCAAGTGCCCAGTAGCCATATGGAGCAGCGGCTCCCATACTGGACAGCACTGGGCTGGAATGCAAAAGCCTTATGTAGGCAGGGGGATCCGTTGCTCACTTCTTGGCTGTATGGCTAATGCCTTGAAGGGTGCCCGCCCGGCCAGGCTTATTAGATAGTTATTGAATGAATGAATGAATGAATGAATGAAATTCATAAAGGAGATCTGTGGGCCCATTTTACAGATGTGTAAAACGAGGTCTGATGAAGAAAGGCAGTAGGGAACTGCCTGGATGGGGGAGGATCTGGGCTGGGGCAGAGACCCACCTGACCTCCAGCCTTCTCTCCCCTGCAGACCATGGCGGCAGTGACCTTGTCCGTGCCCGGGCGGAAGGCGGCCCCCAGGCCCGGCCCAGTGCCGGAGGCCGCCCAGCCATACCTGTTCGCGCCCAGTGGGCCGGGCGTGGGTGGCTCGCCAGGGGGCGCCGGCACCTCGCCGCAGGTGGAGTGGACGGCGCGTCGCCTGGTGTGGGTGCCCTCAGAGCTGCACGGGTTCGAGGCGGCGGCCCTGCGGGACGAGGACGAGGAGGAGGCCGAGGTGGAGCTGGCCGAGAGCGGGCGGAGGCTGCGGCTGCCGCGGGACCAGATCCAGCGCATGAACCCGCCCAAGTTCAGCAAGGCCGAGGACATGGCCGAGCTCACCTGCCTCAACGAGGCGTCCGTGCTGCACAATCTCCGCGAGCGATACTACTCGGGCCTCATCTACGTAAGTGGCCGCCAGCCGGGAGGGCATGGCCCCGGGGTGGGGAGCTGGGTCTCAGCCCCCAATTTGAGTAGCGTGAGGCCATTTCTGCTCGGGATCCCGCGTCGTGTGACTATTCCTACACGTAGTTGCCAAATTACGAATTATTGGGTTGCCAGAACGGCCGCAGACCCCGTTGGGGGTGTCCCGGAATATTATACGGTAGATGCCGTGCACCTTATTATTTTTCCTAAAGTCTAAAAAATTCCGAATTCTCAAATAGAACACATCAAAGGGTTTTGAGAAAGGGACATGGGTCTGTCGTAAAAATTAATGACAGCCACCGAGTATGGAAAACTGCACACCAGGCTCTGTGCTAAATGCCCTTCCCCATATATTCATTCACTTCCTCTCGCTGTACACAAAGCAGAGCCTATTATTAGCTCCGTTTTATCCAAAAGGAAACTGAGGCCCGGAGAGATTTCATAACAATAAACACTGACATTTTTTAAGCAGGCACTAGGTACTCTTAAATGTATTGTCTCAATACACTTTCCCAATTATAAAGCATTCTGTCCCCATTTTACAGACTGAACAAACACAGAGGCCCAGAGAGGTCAAGTTCCTTGACCAGGGTCACCCGGGGGGACTTAGGGGACCTGGGTCATCTAGCTGCAGGCACCGTCCCTCTGCTTTGGGGCCTCTCAAGATGAAGATGGGATTGGTGATAGTGAGGTTGACTCTGGTGGCCTCGTGCCTGTTGAGTGTTGAGTCTCTCTCACATTATTTAATCTTTACAGCAAACAGGTGGAGTAGGGAGGGCTGTGGTTCGTAAGCCCGTCTTTGCAAGTTACAATAACCTGGGGAATTTTTTTGGAAAGTATTCGCCCCTGAGCCCCACCCTACCCTGCTTAAATCAGGCTTTCCGGGGCTGTGACATGGACAATGGTATTTTTAATAAGCTTCCAGGGTGGTTCTAATGGGCAGCCAGAGCGTTATTAGAGCAAACAGGATTAAAGAGATCGGCAAAGCATGTCGACAATAGTAATGAAAAATAATAATAATGGTGCCTAGCAAATATTTATTGGGCACTTACCACGTGCCCAGCGCTGTTCTGAGTGCTGAGTGTGGGTTATCCGCGCACCTCTGGGCCGGGGACGGTTGTGATCACCTGATGTTCAGAAATGTGAAGTGACTTGGATCCCTGGTCACACGGATAGGAAAGAGTTCGGGCGGGATTTGAACGCAGGCAGCTGGCCACAGAATCGCACTCCAAACAGCAGCTTAGAGGGCTGGGGTCTCACCGCCTTGTGCTGGCCCCCCAAGAAAAATCTTGAAATACCTAGCTAACACCCTCAAAGGAAAAGTGCTGGTTTGATATTTGAAAAAAAAAAAAAATGACAAAACTTTAATGGGAGTAATAAAAGAACATTTAACTCAGTGATGAGAGATCGAAATACAAAAATAAACAGAGTGGCCCTAATATCCACCCTGTTAAGGGTCACAGATCCCAAGCTCAGAATATTTTTATGAAGTCTGACTCCCATTTGGGAAGGAGGAGACCAAGGCTGTGAGGGCCAGTGGCTGGCTCAGAGCCCCTCAGCCTGAGGTGGCCATTGTGGGATTGGAATTGAGGGCTGCCTGACCCCGGATGGGGTTGGCAACGTTCTCCAGGCCGCACTGGGTCCCTGCTGAGTCCTCGCTTGCTTTTGCAAACCCTGGGAAAGAGGCCTCGGCCCAAGCCACTCCCCTGGATCTCACCAATGGAAGCGAGATGGAAGATTCCAGAAGACTAGACGGGAAGCTAATTGGGCCTTACTAATAACCATTAGCACTTGGTGAGTGCCTGCTTTCTCTGTCGGCTGCTGTTCTAGACCTTCTGATGTGATCTTGCTGACCCCCCTCTCTGCACACGGCTGCGAGGTAGGAATTACCAGCTATTCCCCCACTTCCGAGAGGGGAAGCCACCGGCCCCGCGGTAGTTAACAACGAACGTATTAAGCACGCACAGTGTTCCAGGGCCCTTTCCGGGACCCACAGGTGCAAGATGAACCTGTGGATGGTTCCACCCTATGTGGAAGTGCTGTTCCCGTCCCCGTTCGATGAGAACGTGAGATCAGAAAGTTCAGGATGCTTGCTGCAGCCACCAGCCAGAAGGTGTCAGACGTGTGATCAGGCTCCACCCCTGCTTGTCTGCGGCCTGTGCCTTGTAGATGTTTGACTGGCTGACTGGTGATGGTGGAAAGTTCCGGAGGGGGGCGGGTGGTATCTGGGGCTCCAGAAACCCAGTTTCTGCCACTAACACGCTATTTGGCCTGGAGTCCCTGAGGGTCTCAGTCCCTTTGCCCGGATGCTTTGGGCAAGAAGGGAACCCATCTGTTGAGCACACGCCATGCTCAGAATCTTTTTAGGTGGTCAGGATTAAAAGCCCATTTTCTGGGGCTGGGGACTGAGGCTCAGGGAGGGCAAATGCCTTGTGCGAGTCACACAACTGGAAACCCAGGATGACATGGCTTTGAGGTCTGAGTGAGCTCTTAGCTCCCAGGTGGGATCGGTAACAGGAGAGTCTTGGGACCAACACTTGGAGTGCCTTTTATGGCCCCGCCTTGGGCTGGCTGGTTTTTATTCATTATCTCCCTTAATCCCCAGAGCCTCTGTAATGAGGTGGGGAGGAAACCGAGACTGTGGAGAGAGTCACTGGGCTGGTCGGCTTCGGAGCCCCGAGGGCTGGGCAACCGCTCCAGACCCTTCCAACCGGGTGTCCCCAGCTCTGCCCCCTCGACTCAGGTGTCCCCAGCCCTGTCTGCGCACACCAGCCTCTGCCCTTTGCTCCCTGGCCTTGGCAGCCAGTTCAGGTTGCCATGGGGGGGGGGGGGTGGTGTCGTCCTGGCAACAAGGTGTGGCTGGCGGGAGGGGGCTGAGGTGGGAGGGTGGCGTGGGGAGTGGGTTCCTCCGCCAGCCAGGAGTGGGGGCCCGGGCGCCAGCAGCCATGAGATACCCTCCCAGGGAATGTGGTCCGGCTGCCCCGCCCTCTGCCAGCCGGGAGCTTCGGGGAGCCGCTCTTCAAGGCAGGGAAGGCAGACACCCAGCAAACCGGTTGTTCTGCTCCCGGCTGGCCACCCACCCTCCCACTGTTAAAAGGTTGGCACCTGGGAGCCGGGCAGCCCATGGTGGCCACACCCTGCTCAGCTTGAGAAGCGCAAGCTGTCTGGGGAGCTTAAAGCAGCCCTACTACTAACCCACTAAGGAGCTGGCTGGCCGGCCGATTAGCTAAGCGGTTTAATTGTTTACTAGCGAGGCCACTAAGCACATACCTCTCTGGTTGGTTTCGCTAGCTAATTCCGGCCAGCTCAGCCGGGGAGCTCTCTGGGGTGGTTTAGCTGGGTGACCAGCTAGCTTTCTAGCAATCCTCACTGCCTCTCTGTGGCTCCGGTGCCTCTGTGTGAGCTGAACCCCGGGGCCCATCGGGTGTGGGCACGAATTCGGGAAGTCCGTGAACTTGGATGCAAGAAAAATTGCATCTTTATTTTCACGCCCCTTGATCCTAAACTGTAGCATTCCCTCCCCTGAGAGTGTAAGTGGGGCCCACGAGTCTGTTTTCAGTAGAAACCACAGACTTGTTCCTGTCACGTTTCAGGGCCAGATACTGTGATATCTCATGATGTTTTATGTATATTCGAATAAGTACATACAAATGTAACTATTCCTCCTCTTTCAGTGCAAACAGTCCTCATCTTGGGTTCTTTATTGGATAATGCTTTGAAGATAATTCTCTATCCATACACCGCGAGTATTGTAGGAATCCGTTGTGAGAACATGTATGCAGGTCATTTCCCGACTTCTGCCATTACAAAGGGTGCTGCAGCCGATGAGCTCGCACATGGTCATCTTCTATGTGTGTGCATCCAGGTGGTAGTGGACTGTGACCCAAGTCTGGCTGGCTGCAAAGGCCGCATTCTCTCTCAGGGTGAATCCTTATCCATACAGCACCTTGTGCAATTTGGAAAGATTCTCTTCTACCATCAGCCTGAAAGGCTTTGTAAAAAATGTTCAAATCTACATTGTCATGATATGAATGGCAGCCCCTCTGATGGATGTCCTTGTGCAGTGCACAACCTGCCCAGCTGTACAGGGCAGTCCCACGCTGTCCCCTGGGCCTCAGCCAGACACCTGAGGCCCTCCCCTTTTTTTGCCTGCTGCAGACATACTCTGGCCTTTTCTGTGTGGTCATCAATCCATACAAGCAGCTTCCAATCTATACGGAGGCCATCGTGGAGATGTACCGGGGCAAGAAGCGCCATGAAGTGCCACCTCACGTGTATGCGGTGACCGAGGGGGCCTACCGAAGCATGCTCCAGGGTGAGTGTGGGTCTGGGACTGCTGGGCATGTCTCTTCAAGGGGGAGCCTGGTCTGGGGGTCAGGATAAGATGACAGGTCAAGAATTTCAGACCCTGAGGCTTTCTCATGGGGCAGAAGGAAGCACAAATGGAGGGCTGAGTGGATAAGTTCTGGGTCCTACCAGTCAGGTCCCTTTTTACTTGTCTCTTTGTTCACCCCTTCTCTCAACAGTATCATCTGGGAGCCAGTTGGTACGAGGCTTCTGTAAAATTTTCTCTTGAGATAGCCATTCTTAGTGTTCGTTCATTCAATATTTACATTGTTGACGTGATCCACATCGTCACGGAATTAACGTTAGTCCCTTCGATGGTGGGCAGTGTGGGGTTACTGTGTACGGTTGGGCAGGTTGTACAAGGATGTCCAGGAAAATGACATAATTCACATGTACTATACATACTGTAATCATTGTAAATTATTCCATGTCGATTTTAATATTTGGTTTATATTAAATGCATATTAAATATTTTAACCTTTATGTCTTACTATCATATGACGTGCAATAGTATGCAGCAGTAGATGTATATGGTGTGTATTACACTTATATCGCATATCATATGCTATGGTTCTATGGTGGGTTATAATGATGCATTTATAACAGAAAATGCGGTGGTTCTGAGTGTGGGGTGCATTAACGTCACCTGGAAACTTGTCCCAAGTGCAAACCTGGGCCCCACTCCAGACCTGCGAAGTCAGAGAAACTCTGGGGGTTTCACAAGATCCCCGGGCTCCCTCTGGGGCTCCTGATGCCGGCACCGAGTTTGAGAACCACTGGTATAATATCCAATATATCGTATACCCTCATTATGCAGTAGGACACGTTTCTAGGCAACGTTTTCATGTTCACATTGTAAATTTATATTTGATCATTGGTGACACCTCTTTCCTTTGGTTATATAATCTGATTTGTTATATACTTATTTTTATAATAATTTTTATCCATTATTATATGTTAGTTATTATACCTTAGGTATGAGTAAACGAACAAACAAACAATAAAGCAGGGGTGAGGGGCTGCTCTGGGCCGAGCACTTTTCGTGGATTGACACGTTTAACCTCATAATGAGCCACCCCATAGAGTAGGTGTGCTTGTTATCCCTGCTTTCCAGATGGGGAAACTGAGGCACAGAACAATCATTCCCATCATTGCCTACAGTCCCACTGGTGGGTAGGTGGCCGAGGTGGGTCTGGAACCCAGGGCTCCTGCCCTCCGCCTCCCTGTATGTAGGTCACACTGTGTGTCACATCCTCACCCTGGGCTGGGTGTCGTGGGTTTTGCTGTGTGACTCACCTGGTTCTAGTACCCCACCCCAGCTCAGCCTCTTGCTCTCTGTGCGGCCCTAGCAGAGCAACTGTCCCTCTCTGAGTCTCTTTCCTCACCTGTAAAATGGAGACGATAAACCCTAGCTGAACAGAACGTGATTCGTTCGGCTAACTACAATTTGAGTCCCTACTATGTGTGCCACTTTGTGCTGGGTGTGAGAAATTCAAAGATGCGAGAGCAAGATCCCAGACCCCAGGGCTCAGCCCCCCATAGAAAACAGGCCACAAAACAGCATTATGTACTAACTAGTATATAAAAACTTTTTTGGATGTTCTCTCTGAGTTCTGACTACAGCCCTGTGAGGTAAGGGCTGTTTGAGCCGTGTTTTTGAAACGGGGAAACTGAGGCACAGAGCATCTTAGAGACTGGCCCAAGTTCACAAAGCAAGGCAGAGGGGAGGCTGGGCCTTGAACTCACATCCAGATGGCTCCCAAACCAGGCTGAATGCATCTCTCCCTTTGGCTTAAAACCACCTGCCTGGAGCCCTCCTGCCCCATTTAAAAGCTATCCTGATTTTTTTAAATGATTTATTTATTTATTTGAGGGGCAGGGGGAAGGGCAGAGGGAGAGAGAGAATCTCAAGCAGACTCCCCACTGAGCATGGAGCCCGACACGGGGCTCGATTTCACAACCCCGAATCCATGACCTGAGCCGAAATCAAGAATCGGACGCTTAACCAACTGAGCCACCTACGTGCCCCCCAGACTATCCAGATCTTTCAGTCATGGCCTCCAAACCCATCAGCACAATCTCCAGCTCTGCCCTGTCCCCCAGCCTCTCTGGCCTCCTTTCTGTCTCTTGGTCTCACCACAGGGCCTTTGCACTGGCTGTGTCCTCTGCCTGGAATGCTCTTTCTCTCCTTCCTCATCCTTTAAGGCTGAGCTGAAACATCACCTCTTCTGGGAAGCCTTCCTGGCCCTCCACCCCTCAGTCTTATTACGTTACACCAGGGCTTCTTAATCCCGGCTCTGTTGGCATTTGGGGCTGGAGGATATAGGGTATCCCATGCATGGTAGGATGGTCAGCATCCTACCTACTGAGCTCTTCTCAGTAGAAACTTGTAGGACCTTCCGGTTGCAACAACCAAACCAGAAATGTCTGCAGACACTGACAACTGTCAAATCATCTTCGGTTTTACCTTATGTGCTTTTTGTCCCCCAACTCAAGCAGAAGCTCCGTGAAGGCAGGGACTTTGCCATTTCCCACCGTCCTAGGAGATGGCACTTAGTCGGTAATCAGTCGTGTCAGACGCAGGGCGAGTGCTGGGGAAATGGCGCGAACCACGCTGTGCTCTCTGCTGGGCAGAGACCCACCGACGGACCGCCCGTCACCGTCACTACTGTATTGTGGCCTGTTTTGTGCCAACGGCTGAGCCTTGGGGGCCAGGACCTTGCTCTCCTGTCTTTGCATCTCACACACCCAGCATGAGGTGGTGCGCAGGAGGGGCTCACATGGAAGTTTGTTGAATGAATTACATTCTGTTCAGTTGGGAGTTTTTCGGCTCCATTTTACAGGTGAGGAAACAGGCTGAGAGAGGGAGAGCTACTTTGCCAGCGTCACACAGCAACCAAGAAGCTGGGGTGGGTGGGGTGTTAGAATCCAGGAGCATCACACGTTAAAACCCTTTTGGAGGGAGGGGCGCCTGGGGGGCTCAGTCCGTGAAGCATCTGCCTTCAGCTCAGGTCATGATCCTGGGGTCCTGGGATCAAGCCCTGCATCGGGCTCCCTGCTTTTCCCTCTCCCTCTGTCCTCCCCCCACTCATGCTGTCTCTCAAATAAATAGATAAAATCTAAACAAAAACAAAAACAACAACAACCACCTTTTGGGGGGCAAAAGACTTTTCCTTACCCGTTTGGAAAGGGTGTGGTGTAAGAGGTCAGGGTCCCACTAGAGAGACCCTCCAGGTGACATGTCGGCCTCTGTCCCTTACAGATCGTGAAGATCAGTCCATTCTCTGCACGTGAGTAATCCTGAAGGACTTCCTGGGGGAGGTGGGGTCCTGGCTGTGTGTGGCTCTGCTTGGAACGGGCAGGTCTTACCTGGCATCATTGTCAACCCCTTTTGCTTCCCCTTTGTATCCCCCATAGTGGGGAATCCGGGGCTGGGAAGACAGAAAACACCAAGAAGGTCATCCAGTATCTCGCCCACGTGGCATCGTCACCAAAGGGCAGGAAGGAGCCAGGAGTACCGGTAAGTGCCCTGTCCCGGGACATGCTGTGGACCCTGCTACCAGCATCGCCCCCTCCATCTAAGGCCCTGCTTTTCCCCATAGCCCCTGCCTTCCTTATGGAGAGCCATAACTGTGAGCCTTCTCTTGGCTGCCCATGCCACCTGCACACCTACTGTGTGCCTGAGACAGTGCTAGGAGTGGAGGCAGGATGGAAACGGAAATTCAAGGGCCAGTTCATGGCTTCATTAGCCCTCAGAACAGCACCTGGCACACGGTAGGTGCTTACAGTCCTGAGCACCTACTATGTGCCAGGCCTGATGTAAGGACCTACGATTCCCAGTTCCCTTCACCAGTGAGCATCTATCTGGTACCAGTCTCTCTGCTTACATGAACTTAACACTCCAGTGCGTGGGTGTTGTTCTCCCGTGTTAAAGATGAGAAACGGCAGGCATGGCTGGCATGAGTCGGCCGTTGGAGGTCACACACCCAGGAAGGGCTAGAGAGGACTCAAACCCAGATGATATGGTTCCCCCAAGTCCACCCTATTCCACATCCCCAACTTCCCCGGCCCCTCATGTCTCCCCACCCCACCCACCACCCAAGACCGCCAGTTCACCTGTGTGTCTGTCCACGTTCCATGTGCCGCGTCCTGGTGTGTGTCCCGGTCCGTGTCTCGTGTCCCGTGACTTCCTCAGGCTGCCAGCACCTTGTCTTATGTGAGTAGCAGGGAATCCCCTCGAATCATGCTACCTCTCACGCCACCCGGGTCAGCCCAACCCACAGTCTTCCCAGTAGACAGGCCCCAGGGCACCAGTGGCGGCAGGGGGAGCCGCGCCACTGCTTACGGTGGTCCTACTGTGTGCGTGCCAGGCCCCGTGCTGTCATTTAATGCCACCCTAGTGTGTGCACACAGGGCTCCCCGCTGTTGTTTCTGGCAGCCCTATGCGTGCACACGCCCGGAGCCCATGTTGCTGTTTAGTGCAGTCCTACTGTGTGTGTGCCAACTGGCCACAGACGCCAAGATGAAACAACTCAAGAGACCAAATTGTCATTTACTGCTGATCTGCTGAATGTGTGTAGATGGGCCCACAGACACATGGAGTCACACGGCCCAGAGAGCCACAGCGCCATTATTGCAGGCCACCTGTATACAGCCAATTGAGGCTAGTGTCTGAGGGCTCACAGGAATTTATTTTTTTGAGAAGATTTTATTTACTTATTTGAGAGAGAGAGAGAGAGAGAGTGAGAGAGACAGAGCATGAGTGGGGGTGGGTGAGGCAGAGGGAGAAGCAGACTCCCCGTTGAGCAGGGAGCACTATGCAGGACTCGATCCCAGGACCCTGGGATCATGACCTGAGCCGAAGGCAGATGCTTCACTGACTGAGCCACGCAGGTGCCCCGGCTCATAGGAACTTAAAGAAATAGTTGATGCCCTCAAGGACCTCGCTAGGAGGGGAAGGGGGTTGCTGTTTCCTGAACACCTACTGTGCTCCTGGCTCCGATGCTGAGGTGGCTGGAGGGAAGTTCAGAGTAAGATCCCTCCCCTGGAGCAGCCGGGTGGGGGAAGGAAGCTACCATCGCTTGATTGCCTACTATGTGCCAGACGGTTGAAGATTTTTTTCTTAATTAATCCTGCGAGTAATGCGTGAGTACGTGTTTTTTACAACAACGGAAAAAGATAAAGCAAAATTCCTCTTTGGTCCTCTCCGTCCTCCTTCCCTGGAGTGGCATACACTGTCGACAGCTTGGTGTGTGTCCTCGTAGACCTTTCTCTAAATGCTTGCAAACATGCGTCTATACCTGGAGAAGTGGGAGTCTTGTGGTGTTTTTTCTCGATTTATTTTTACTAATGGGATCACGTTGTAGGTGTTGCTCTGCCACGGGTTTTCGTTATGTTCTGTTGTTTCCACTCCACAATGTATCTTGGAGATGTTTCCTTGTTCCCTTCATAGTAAACTGAAGGGCAAGACCTGGATGTGGGAGAGCAGGCCCAGCCACAGGCACGCGGAGGCCCCTCACACACGCGCACCCGGCCAGTTACGGCACAGACCCCCGCCCCGGCCCGCTTTCCACTGACTGGCTGTCTCCCCGCGCCCCGCAGGGTGAGCTGGAGCGGCAGCTTCTTCAGGCCAACCCCATCCTAGAGGCCTTCGGCAACGCCAAGACCGTGAAGAATGACAACTCCTCCCGATTCGTGAGTGCTGGGGGAGGGCAGAGCCTGGCTGCCGGGAGCTTTGGGGGTGGTTAAGGGGAAGCAAGAAGTGTGGGCAGACTGAGGGAGGAGGGGCTGGGGGCCTGGACTCTTGGGTCTGAGGGAGGAGGGGGCTGGGGGCAGGATTCCTGGGTCTGAGGGAGGAGGAGCTGGGGGCTTGGACTCCTGAGTCTGAGGGAGGAGGGGCTGGGGGCCTGGACTCCTGGGTCTGAGGGAGGAGGAGGGGCTGGGGGTGAGGACTCCTGGGTCTGAGGGAGGAGGGGGCTGGGGGCAGGATTCCTGGGTCTGAGGGAGGAGGGGCTGGGGGTCTGGACTCTTGAGTCGGAGGGAGGAGGAGCTGGGGGCCTGGACTCTTGGGTCTGAGGGAGGAGGGGGCTGGGGGCAGGACTCCTGGGTCTGAGGGAGGAGGGGCTGGGGGTCTGGGTCCTGAGGAAAGTAGTCAAAGGGGCCCAGACCTTGAATTCCCCAGGGAGCCCCTGGTTGGGACCTCACAATTGGGGTGGGGTTCAGATGGAGGGAGAGAGAAGGTCCGAGATGCAGCACTAGCTCTGGGAGGGGTGAGTGTGGGTTAGGGGTGCTCTTCAGGTCCCCCGTGGAGAAGAGGACCCTCAGCTAACTCCCACCCCCTTCCTTTCCAGGGCAAATTCATCCGCATCAACTTCGACGTGGCCGGGTACATCGTGGGTGCCAACATCGAGACCTGTATCCTCACATAGCCCCAGGGGGGCACCTGGTGGCCGAGGAGGGTGGCCCTTGGGATCTCACAGGTGTTCACACACACGGGGAAGCCTGGCTCCCTGATGGTCAGAAACCATGCCTCAGTTTCCCCCTCTGTGGAAGAAGGGAAAAGAACCTCGGGAAGGCATAGATCCAGCACCACCCCCCACCAGTGGAGAGGGGAGGGAAGGACTGCCGTGGCCTTGCTGAGGGGCTGTGGGGCGGCTGTGGCTTACCACAGAGAGAGGACACAGAGCACAGGCAGCAGAGGGAACAGGCATGTGGGGCCAAGTGGGGGGGTGACCAGGGCCAGCTTCCAGAGTCCCCTCCCCGAGGAGTCACACAGGATGGGCAACGAGATGTGAGACACGTGTGAGGTGTTGTCCACCAGGGACGCTCGTTAGAGACTCCATCAGCGCCCCGGGGTTTTTCGTGGGGACCAGTCACGTCAGCGCCCTCAGCCTGGCACGTATCAAAATTCCAGACTCTCCGCAGGAAAGCAGGTGTTCAGCAGAAATCGCGTTGTGTGCACCAGCAGCTTGGGCACGGGGAGCCCCTCCTGGCGGTCGTGGCGGCCGTCAGAGCAGGCCATCTCAGACCTGTGGTGTCAGCCCTGCTCTGCACAGGCAGCATGCAAGCTCAGTAGGAATTTATTTTTTAAGGTTTTATTTGAGAGAGAGAGCGCGCGTATGTGAGCACACAAGTGGGGGGAGGGGCAGAGGGAGAAGAAGAAGCAGGCTCTCTGCTGAGCAAAGAGCCCGCTGTGGGGCTCGATCCCAGGACCCCGGGATTATGACCTGAGCCAAAGGCAGATGCTTAACCGACTGAGCCACCCAGGCGCCCCTCAGCTCAGTAGGAATTTAAAAGATAAAGCCCCGGAGTTCCAGGAGTGCAGAATTTAAGAGAATGGGCAAAGAAATCATACCCACCGGGGGTTTGAATTCCAGCTCTGCCACTTTGAGGCCGAGCCCTTCGGCACATTACTTGACCTCTCTGTGCCTCTGTTTCCCCCTCTGTGGAAGAGGAAGGATCCTAGAACCTGCCCTCGAAGAGCTGGAGGGCAATGGGGGTCAAATTCTTTGCACGGCACCTGCCATATAGTAAGTATTCGAGAACGAGCTGCCATCATTAGGAGTTAACGACTGGAGTAAATTAGCAATGTCCTTATCGATGTTAATATTCTTGGTTGCTAAGTAGTAATCGTCATGTCAGCTGTATTAACAATAAACCACATGCCCACACCCCAGAGGTGTCTGAGAAGCCCACAGCCTTCTGTGGTCTGGGGAAAGGCTGGGAAGCAGATGTAGGATGTAAGGGGTTTTGTAGGAAGCCTTCGCAGATGGGCATCTCCCATTTCCTGAGGGTTTGCTCTGCTCCTCGTGCTGTCTGAGAGCTCTCCCTGTGTGATCCCAGTTCCTCATCCCCGTGCCCCTTACCAGCCCATTTAACAGAAGAAGAAACCGAGCCTCGGGGCGTGTGCTTCCCCCACCCCGCCCTGCCTGCTGGGACCCCCTCCCTAAGCCCTCCCCACCTTACCCGAGCAGGTTAGCGACCCGGGGCTTGGTCCATGGTTTGCAGCAGCTGTTGGGCCCGGCTCCCCGAGGTAGGTCCCGCGTTATGACTGTCATGGCGAATGGGTCCTGTGTGGTCCATGAGCAGGGGCACGGAGGGGTGAACAGGTTAGCAGGAGTTTTATTTTACTTTAAGGTGGCTTGCCAATTCGTAGAGTGTGAACGTGCCATGTGACTTTCCTAGAAGGGAGGAGCCGGTAGTCCCACTCTCCATATAGGGAAACTGAGGCCGGCAGGGTAACAGTGGCCAGAGATATTCTTTGCCATGGTTAGCTTCAAGCCAGGCACTGCTCTGGTGTTTGACACAGAACAACGCATCTACCCTCACAGCAACTCATTCGTGGGCGTTACACTGAGCCTCTTGCACATATAAGGAAACTGAGGCACGCATGCTTAAGCGACATGCCCAAGGCCTGGGCTGTGGACAACTCCACGGTTCACAGGATAGCAGGAGGGCAGCACGGGTCGAGGGGGCTGGGTGGGCTCCCCTCGCCGCCCCCCCCACCGCCCCTCGCCTGCAGGGACCTTGACTCCAGGCCGCCCAGACCTGCTGGAGAAGTCGCGGGCCATCCGCCAGGCCAAGGACGAGTGCAGCTTCCACATCTTCTACCAGCTGCTGGGAGGCGCAGGGGAGCAGCTCAAAGGTCAGTGCTGCGGCTCACAGGGAGCGGGGGGCAGAGGGGAGCCCCGTGTGGGCCTCTGGCTTCCCTGGGCCCCGGGAGGAGGAACTGGGAGGCAGTAAGATTTGTCAAGCTCCTGCTTTAGGTCAGGCTCCTGCTGGGCTGTGGGTTCTGGTGCCCCCCCCCGCCCCCGCAGTCCGCTGCCCCTGGTTTCTGCCGCATCGTGACCTTGACGTTGTGACTTTGACCGAGGAGAGAATGCCACCACCCCGGCCCCTCGGCGCCCCTGGCCCATGCTGCTGGCCGTCGCTGCTGCTCTCTGGTCCCAGCTTCCTCCTGGGTCTTGCCCACACCGGCTGCGTGGCCCCCTGGCTGCTGCTCACAGCCCTTCTCTCCTGACACTGCAGGGCCTCTGCTTACTCCGCACGGGTGACGCCACGACTCCAGCTCTGGCGCAGCTCCTGCTGCCTCGTGGTCCTGGTGGGCCTGGTTTGTGTGGCTTTGCCGCACCTGCCGCCTCACCGCGCCCTTTACTCTGCCTCCTGTCTGAGCTTCCTCCTGTCTCCTCATTGCTCCTCCGCCCTCTGGCTGAAGAAAGTCCAGGGCTCTCCTTTACGGGGGCCCCTGCTGTCCCGAGGCTCCTTCCCCCTTAGCCTTGGCTGCCCCCCCCCCCGGCCCCTCCTCACCCAGGCTCCAGGACCCACACGCCTTCTGCCACCAGCCCTGCTGTCCCACGGCTTCTGCTAGCTCAGGCACCCGCGGCCCCGCTGCTTCTGCAGCTCTTGCCTGCTCTGGGCAGTTCCAGGACTTGACAATCTCTATGGAGGGAGGGACGGCAAAAGGGTCCGATGTGGGCTAAGCACCCCCTCCACGCCTGGCCCTTCCCATCAAACCGTGAGGAGAGGGTCCTCATTTGACAGAGGAAGAGACCGAGCTCCCCAGTGGGGGAGGTGAACACTTGCCCCTGGGGTGGCCATCGGGACGGAAGTCTGACTCCACAGTTCACCCTTGACCTTGGCTTCCATTCATTACCCCCTGCAGCTGAACTTCTCCTGGAGCCTTGCTCCCACTACCGCTTCCTGACCAACGGGCCGTCATCCTCTCCCAGCCAGGAGCGGGAGCTCTTCCACGAGACGCTGGAGTCACTGAGGGTCCTGGGATTCACCCCGGACGAAATCACCTGTGAGTGAGCCCTGAGCCCCAGCGAAGGGTGGGGCTGCGGCAGCACGTGGGCAGGCAGGGAACCTGGACAGGCAGTCCTCTCTGGTTGGGGAAAAAGATACAGGGATGGGAGGAGGGAGGAGGTACAGCTTTAAGGAGGGGATCGGGAAGGGGACACAGAGATGGTGACCTCTGAGCCAAGGCCTGAGGAGCTGAGAGGGTGAGCACTGGTGCTAGTAGGGTGTTACCCCCCTAAATAGAACGGTGGGTTATTTTACCAGCAAAATGGATTTATTCGGGAATAGCGGGGAATTGTAATTTGGAATAAGCAAGCTAGGACAGGAATCTAGCAAGGGACGGGAACTTTATCTTACGGAGAAGAGAAGGAAGTCAGAAGAGGTTGTTTTGAACGAAAGTCCTTTGAAGAAAAGCAAGAGTTCAGGGTGTTGACGGTTTCTCTGGCGAGCTGCTTGGGCGGCCAATTTCTTGTAGGAGATGCAGTGTGCATCTTTCCCTGTTGGGGCCTGTCACTGAGGATTCTTTCCTGTTGAGGATTCTTCTGTTGGTGTTTGTACTTGACATTGAGTGGTGTGGCTCCCCCTTCCAGCCTCCCCTTCCAGCCTCCCGAGTCCGCTTTCGTGAAGTTTCCCTTACTAGGGAAAAGAGAGAGAAAAGCATTCTAGGCAAGGGGAACAGCCTGTGCAAAGGCCCTGGGGCAGGAAAAGCATGGCGTGTTTGAGGAATTGAAGCTTCTAGAGTGGATTCAGTCTAGTGTGTGACCGAGGGGTGAGGAGATGGACCTGCCAAGGCAGGCGGGCCTCAAACACCAGCCTGAGGGTCTGGGACTTTGTTCTGGGGGCCCCGGGGAGCCATGGGAGAGCTGGGAGCAGGGCAGAGGCCCCTTTGAGCTGTATGGAGGACGCGTTGGAGGCCCGGAGGAGGCTGAAACAAAGGTGCAGGGAAGACCCTGACTGTGGCCCTGGTTGGTCTGCACTGGGCGGCACTGGAGCGAAATACTCGGCTCATCACCCGTGTGGTGATGCTTTGCCCCCACCGGTTTTCACCAGATCGTGTGTTTTGACGGTAGTTCTGCGGAAGTCTTGTATTTGTTTGCTCGCACCGCTTTAACACGGCACCGCGGGCCAAGTGCCTTCAGCAGCAAAAATGGATCATCTCCCCGTTCTGGAAGCCAGAACGCTGAGCTCGAGGTGCTGGCAGGGTTGCTCCGTCCTGGGAGAATCTGTCTGCTCCCTGCCTCGCTCCCCGATTCTGGTGGTTTCCTGGCAGACTTCGGAGTTCCTTGGCGTGGAGAAGCATCACCCGAGCTCCGCCGTCATCTTCACGTGCCTTCTCCCCGTGCGCGCATCTGTGTGTTCAAACTCCCGTCCTTCTATAAAGCCGCCCGTCGTGTGGGGTTAGGGGCCGCCCTACTGCACTGTGATCTGCTCTTGACTTAAAGAATTCCATCTGCAATGACCCAATACCCAAAGAAGGCCACACTCCGGGAGGGTCTGGGGGTTAGGACGTCAACATACCTGCTTTGGGGGGAGAGGGTACGATCCGACCCGTAACAAGTACACATAGGTGGACCCCAGTCTTTTTGCAACCGCCTGACTGTTCACTGTTTGGATGCACTTTGAGTCCGGTGGAGAGAGACCCCCAATGTCTAAGGCGGAGCCGAACGGCTGGGTTTCTTTCTCCTCGGTTCTTGGCACTGCGGGAGGCCCTGGGAGCTATTGTTGGCTCCAGGGCCAACTGGGAGGGCTGGAACCTGAGCAAGCGAGCGAGGGAGCGCCAGCTTGGCCGACTCCCCGGGCTGCAAACAGGCCGGACTTTTCGGCCCTATTGACACAGGGTCCCAGGCCTCCCCCGCTGGATTTCCCAACTGTGGTTGCGAAACTTCCTCCGCCTGTGCGTCTCTGCTCTCCTCCCGGGGCAGCTGGCAAACAAATCCAGATGGCAGCCACAGTGGGGGCCTGGCCTCCTGACACAGGTCACCTCAAGTAACCCTCCCGGTGGCTGCCCCGCTGCTGCGTGCTGGGCGTGGTGGGCAGCAGTGATTTTTGCAATTCTGAAACAAGACTTTGGAAGTGACATATACCTGCATGACATAATCTGAATGTGCCAAAGGTCGTAGTGTGGAAACCAGGTCTCCGGCAGGGCCCTGAGCCCTACTTTTCCCCTGGCTTCCCGCACATCCTTCCAGAAATATTTTAGACATCTAAGAAAGGACACACATTATTTTCCCTTCCTTCCTTCCTTCCTTCCTTCCTTCCTTCCTTCCTTCCTTCCTCCTCCCTCCTCCCTCCCACCCTCCCTTCTTCCTTTGTCAGGCAGAGGGAGCCGCAGGCTCCCCGCTGAGCAGGGTATCAGTCCCCTGACCCTGAGATCATGACCTGAGCTGAAGGCAGACACTTAATCTACGGAGCCACCCAGGCGCCCCATTATTTTTCTATAAAACGAGGCATTCTCCGGTACCAGGGCTGATGTTCGGCGGTACCAGTAATAAAAACGGTAAGACATTTCCGTGCTGAATTTAAAAGGTCCCCCGCAGGGACGCCTGGGTGGCTCAGTCAGTGAAGCGTCCGTCCCACTCTTGATTTCGGCTCCGGTCTTGATCTCGGGGTTGTAGGTTCAAGCCCTGCGCTGGGCTCCACACTGGGCGTGGAGCCTACTTAAAAAAAAAAAAAAAAAAGGTCCCCCGCAGTTGTTGCGCTGCGTGAACCTCATCTCCCTAACCTTCTTCCCAGGACCATCCCAGATACGGGGACGAGTAGTTGAAAACCACGTGGCACATCAGGGGCCGGCCCTGGGGTTAAGGACTCAGCTCGTCACCCCTGCACCAGGAACTTTGTGCCCCGCGTTTCTCAGCAGACAGTAAATTTTAGCGATGATTCTGGTTTTGTATGTAGACTCCAGTGTGTGTGTGTGTGTGTGTGTGTGTGTGTGTGTGTGTGTCTGCATAAGATTTCATTGTTTAAATGGCATATGATTCTTTTAACCAGCCTCTGTCCCTTGCAGACAGACCTTTAGAGTGTTTGCACCCGTTGCTATTAGAATGAATCCCCTCCCGCAAAAGAGAGTGCCAAGAATATCCTTGTAAGTAGCTCTCTGTGCTCATGTGTCAAAAGAAGGGTAGGATCAGCTCTTAGAAGCGAAATGCTGGGTCTAAGGAGGAGGTGAGCTTTTTGTTTCTAATCCGGCTTTAATGGAAGTGTGACAGCGGTATTGAGCTCGAATTCACACACTCTAACCCTCACCTGGTGACAGTGTACAAGGCAGGGGCTTTCAGTCTATTCAGAGTCGGGCTCCCGTCTCCAGAGGCGAGTCTCGAACCTTTTCAGTAGCCCAAGAGGATAGCTCGCACCCTTTTGGGGTCTGTCAGCTCCCGGTTTCCACCGCCAGCCACTGGCAGCCACTAGTCGGCTTCCTGTCCCTGTGGATTTGCCCATCCTGGCCCTTTCATGTAAACGGGATCACACGACACGGCGGCCCTGTGGCTGGCTGCTTTTACTCCGTGTGACGGTTTCAGGTTCATCCATGTGGTAGCGTATGTCAGCGTTTCGTTCCTTTTTATTGCTGAATAGTTTTGATTTTTATCTTTTTATTATGGGCACCAGGTCCAATAATCAGTCACTCACTTGTGGCTTCTTGGGTTTTGCCTCAAACCCCCCATCCTCCCACCCCTGGCTCCGAGTGTTTTTTAAATTGTGGAGAATCCACTTCATCACCGTCCAGAAGGTGGCGCTAGTCTCCATTTCCACCCACCCTGTCGCTGGAGTGCTGTTTCCCTACATGCATGCCAGCAACCACTGTTGTAAGCTTTTTGGCTTTTGCTGGCGTAGGTGGATGGGGTCTCATTGTTTTATTTGGTGTTTTACTTACAAGGAGTGGAGCCAGCCAGTCACCTTTTTTTTTTTTTTTAACGTTTTATTTACCATTTATTTGGGGGGGAGAGAGAGAGAGAGAGAGCGAGCTAGAGAGCAAGCACGGGGAGGAGCAGAGGGAGAGGGACAAGCAGACTCCATGCTGAGCAAGAGCCCGACACGGGCCCCGATCTCACGACCCTGAGCTCATGACCTGAGTGAAACCAAGAGTCGGACGCTTAACTAATAACTGAGCCACCCAGGTGTCCCGTGGTCGCCTTTTCATAGACTCCTTTTGACAAAAGAGGAGACAGTGGTCTAGGGAGGTGGGGTGTCCGCCCTACGACTCACCCCAGTTGACAAGGAGATGATGGAACCCGGGTCTGACTCCAAAGCCCCATGATCCGTTTCTAGAGAGGCAGGTGGGCCCCTTTGGGAAGCTTTCTAGCCCATCTCTGGGGAGGTGGTCGCCAGTGGGGATCCCAGAGCGCAGAGCACTGGGGACCAGTCCAAGCAGGACCTCCACCCTCCTCCCCACTTCTCCCGTCTTCACCAGTGCTGGCGCCATGAATGCCACTCCGAGAGGCTGAGCAGGGAGCCTGGCACTTGGGGAGGCGTGCTCTCGCTCCAGTGAGCAGGACTCGGCGTCACCAGCCCCACGCCCCTGCCTCCGCAGGCCCGGGCTTGCTTGCAATCAGCTGGTCGGAAGTCACCAGCAAGAGCTAACTGCCAACTTCTCAGGTGTCAGATTCGCCCGGGAGCTTGGCACCGATGCAAGGTCCTAAGCAAACTGTCAGAGGCCATTTTAAAGGCCACTGTGGGGACTTAAGTCAGGCCTGGGTCTGAGCAGAGGTTAAGGAACGAATGACCGTTCAGTTTGTTAGGTGATGATGCCATTGTGGGTCTATAAGATGTCTTTGTTTATTTATCTTTTCGGAGGTGCCCTGCTGTCCTCTGGGAAACTCCCAGAACTGCCAGGGCTTTGGGCTGTCCCCATCCACCCAGTCCCCCCAACCCCAGACAGGCAGAACCAGAGATCTCTGAGCCCAGCCCCTCTCACTGCCCAGCCAGGGAAGCTGAGGCCCAGGAGGTCACCCAGCTTGTCCAAGATCACACAGCAAACTCTCACATCCAGTAATATATGAATCCTCCATTAGTTAACTCTTTGCCCTTTATTCATGAATATATCGATTCATTCAACCCGTGATGGGGTTTGTGGGCCAGACCTCTGCAGGCGCTGGGCGAAATTCACAGTGACCAAGACAGAACCAGCCCCTGACCTGTGGAATGCTCAGACCCGGAAGCATCGAATCTCACAAATGGATTAAAGCTGAACCGGGGGGAGGGTGACTGTTGGAAGGTGCATGGAGCAGGGACCGTGTGTCACAGTGTTCCAGCGCGGCCTCGGGAGGGTCAGGGCAGCCCCTGGAGGAGGCAGCCCTTGCCTGAGCACTGACCGTCTGGCAGGAGCTAACCAGGCATAGATGGTGCTGGCGGCATCTAGGGGAAGGGAGCTGCCAAGGCAAAGGCCTGGTGGCAAGAAGAGTTTTGGAGAAGCTGATAGAGGGCTGGGGTGGCTGGTTGGAATAAGCGAGGGGACCCTGGGGCTGGAGGCGTTGGGAGGGTCGGGGACAGGGGCTCAAATTGAATCCCAGAAGGACTGGGGACCACGGAAGGAATTCTTCCCTGGGAACAGGCAAGCTCAAGTTCGTTCATGAAAGCATTTATAGAGCGCCTACTGTATGCAGAGTACACAGGCAGCAGATGAGTAAGGAACAGATACTTTCTACAAGGAGGTATGATCTCAGTGGAAATGGAGAAAAATTATTAATTGTTGCACACCCTGCCGTGCCCGCAGACTATACCAAAACCTGGTTTGGGGTGTTTTTTGTTTTTTGGGGGTTTTTTTTACTTCTTTTTATTATTGAATGTTACGTTAGTTTCAGGTATACACATATGGATTCAACAAATTTGTTCATTGTACAGTGCTCATCCCAAATGAAGACGCCATCTGCCTTTTTTTTTTTCCTTTGAGAGAGAATCCAGGTACCGTAAAATTCACCATCGTCCAGCACACAGTGCGGCCATTTGTGCCATATGCACAATTGCCCTAATTCTAGACACCAAGTCCTTCCTTTTTTTTTTTTTTCTAAAGATTTTATTTATTTATTCGACAGAGACAGAGACAGCCAGCGAGAGAGGGAACACAAGCAGGGGGAGTGGGAGAGGAAGAAGCAGGCTCATAGCGGAGGAGCCTGATGTGGGGCTCGATCCCATAACGCCGGGATCACGCCCTGAGCCGAAGGCAGACGCTTAACCGCTGTGCCACCCAGGCGCCCCACACCAAGTCCTTCCTTAACAGCTTTTTTTTTTCTGGACAAGATCTGACATTTCAACAGGTATGAAACTCAAAAAGAATATAATCTTTCAGCTGTCCTGGCTCCCAGGAAGCTACTCTGTCCACCGTTTCCCATGTGTCCTTCAGAGCAAAGCCTCTTGAAGCCGGGCCAGTGACCTGCCTTCTGTTTTCAGGGTTTGTTCAAAAAACTTTTCATTTGGAATAATTTCAGCTTTACAGAAAAGTTGCAGAAAGGGTACGAAACATTGCCGCGCTCTTCTCGAAGATTCGCCGGGTGCTAACATCTTGCCACATTTGCTTCTCATCTGTCTTCTGAATTAGTTATTATGAGCAGTTTGAGAACAGGGGTGTGGACGAGCGTGCAGCCACACCCCAGCAGACTTCACACTGAGGGCGGGTGATGGTCTGGTGAGACGGAGGGAAGGGCTGGCGGCGGGGCCGGAGGCACAGGTGCGCTGGGGGACCTTCCGTGCAGGGACCTTGTGCACAGCGAGACTCCCCTTTACCCTTTGTATTAGCTTCCCGTGACCGGTCACAAACGACCACAAACACAGCGGCTTGAATCAACTCACGCTGATTGTCTTACAGTGCTGGAGATCAGAAGTCCAAAATCAGTCTCATGGGCAGGGTTGGTTCCTTCTGGAGGCTCAAGGGGAGAATCCGTTTCCTTGGCTTCTCCAGCTTCCAAGCACATCACTCTGACCTCTGCTCCATGGCCGTCTCCCCTGGCTTCCCTCTTATAAGGACCCTGCAGCTGGAGCCCACCTGGGTAATGCAGAGCTCATCTCCCATCTCAGCAGTCTTAATTTAATCACATCCGTGAAGTCCATTTTGCTCTGCCAGGTAACATTCCCAGGTTCCAGGAATTCGGATGTGGACCTCTCTGGGGGGCTACTGTTCAGCCTCCCACCCTGCCAAATCTGTTAGTGCATTTTTTTTTTTATAAGTAGGCTCCACGCTCAGTGCGGAGCCCAACGCGGGGCTTGAACCCACAGCTGTGAGATCAAGACCCGTGCGGAAGAGTGGGATGCTCAACCACTGAGCCACAAAGGTGCCCCCTGTCTGCGTATTTTTAAAGAACGTTCTCTTATGCAACCACAGGACGGTACCATTAATTAGCATTATCATCTCATTCACAGACCCTATTATCCCAGTAATGTCCTTTATAACACACAGAAATGTCCTTTATAACATAACAGAAATGTTATAACACACAGGCTTTATGCCAGTTTGCCTAACAATGTCCTTTATAGCAAAAAAGATTTTGTAAGTCACACACACACACAATGCACGTGTGCGTGTGTGCACACACATTCCCCTGGGCCACGATCACACGTACCTAGCACATTTTCCTCTCCGTCTGTCTGGAACTACTTTTTCCTTATCGTTGGTGACCTCGACACTTTTGAAGATTACAGATCAGTTGTTTTGTCTCAACCTGGGCGTGTTTCCTTGCGGTTAGATTCAGGTTACACATTTTTGGCAGGAGTCTCCCAGGAGGGTGCTCCTCCCTCCCCCTCCCCCTCTCCCTTTTCCTAAGTAAACAGTGCAGGAGTGTAGACACCAAAAAATGTGCCCCGAGCCTACACATCGGGGGCTTTCTGCAAGTGAACACCCCGTATAACCAGCATCTAGAAGCCCTCTCGTGCCCCTTCCCGTCCCCAGAATGACCCCCCCGCCTTCGCGGAGTGTGAGTCTACGCTGTTAGACGCTGTAGAGTTGTTTCACTTGTTCCTGAACTTGGTACAAATGTCTGGCTTCTTCCACTCCAGCCCGTGACTGTGAAATTTGTCCATGTTCAGTGAGTGGTCGGGAGGGGGCTTCTTTTTATTATTATTATTTTTAAAGATTTTATTTATTTGTCAGAGAGAGAGAGCACAAGCAGGGGGAGTGGCAGGGAGAGGGAGAAGCAGGCTCCCCGCTGAGCAGGGAGCCCGATGCGGGATGGGGGACTCCATCCCAGCACCCTGGAATCATGACCTGAGCTGAAGGTAGACGCTTCACGGACTGAGCCATGCAGGCGTCCCAGGGGAGGGGGCTTCTGAGGGGCTGGCTCCACGGGTGCATCCACTTCGTAAAAACTCATCAAGCCTGACGAGTGTCATTGGTGTGCTTTTCTGTAATGTGGGCTTTATGTATGCATTTACATTTAAATTTTATGCTGGGAATGGAAGGAAAGGGAAGCACCACCGTTAAGGATGTTGACCCCAGAGTCAGACCGCCCAAGTTCGCATCTCAGCTCTGCTGCTGACAAGCTGGATGATCTCGGGCAAGTTGGCTCCCGAAATGTGCCTTGATTTCCCGTCTGTGAAGGGGTTTTACTCCATTCCCCACGTGTAAAATGTTATCATAGGACCTGCCTCCCTGTTGTTCTGAAGGTTAAATGAGTTCATTTGTAAGTGTTTGGAACAGGACCTGGCAAGGAGTGAGTGAAAATAAGTCGGTGTCCATTTGTGATGTAGTTTTGGACTGTCGGTGAGGTGAGGTTCGTGGGGGTGGAGTCCGGAGCCCACAACCAAGAAAGAATTCTTTTTTTTTTTTTTAAAGATTTTATTTATTTATTCGACAGAGATAGAGACAGCCAGCGAGAGAGGGAACACAAGCAGGGGGAGTGGGAGAGGAAGAAGCAGGCTCATAGCGGAGGAGCCTGATGTGGGGCTCGATCCCATAACGCCGGGATCACGCCCTGAGCTGAAGGCAGACGCTTAACCGCTGTGCCACCCAGGCGCCCCCCAAGAAAGAATTCTTGAGACGACTTTGGTGCAAAACGGTGGCTTATGAAAGCACAGGGACAGGACGTGTGGGCAGAAAGAGCTGCTGCCCCGGGTTGTGAGGGGTGGCTGATTATATACTGTGGGGTTGGGGGAGGTAAGAAAACAGGGAGGTTGAGAAAGGACTTTCATATGTTAAAGAAGATTCACAGGATACCGGAGGCCTTGCCATTGTCAAGTTAAGATTGTTTTTCCCTCTAGCAAGGCATTAGCATTAAGATGGTTGGGGGCTTCCTGGAAGAATGTCACACTTGTCCCACCCAAGAATGGGGAAGGGGGAGGAAGGTTGCAGGGTGTCAGCTTATGCTTTGTCTTCAGCCAGCCTTCTGCTCCCTTGTCATTTGAACCTGTAAGTCGCAGAAACTGTTCTAGAATGTGTCGTTGATGGGGTAGCTGGGCGCTGATCTGTAGTGTCGCAGTGAGAGCCGCAGATACAGACCCGGCCTGAGGTAGGCATATTACAGGGTCCGCTCAAATGCCACAGGCCGCTTTGCTGTCGGAGATGACAGAGTTCTGAGGTGATGCCCGAATCTTGATAAAATTCTGAACAAAACCAACCACAGTCTTTCCTCAGATTTCACAGTGGCTACCCTCCTGGAAAATCCATTGTGTAATATTTTAAAAAGATTTGATTGATTGATTGATTGACTTGAGAGAGAGAGAAAGAGAGTTTGAGCAGAGGGGGGGAGGGAGAGAATCCCAAGCTGACTGCACTGAGCACAGAGCCCAACACCGGGCTCAGTCTCATGACCCTGAGCTCATGACCTGAGCCAAAACCAAGAGTCAGAGGCTGAACTGACTGAGCCACCCAGCCGCCCCCAAAAAGCCACTGTGTATTAAAACCAAACACAAAACACTTGTGTTTATACATAACACAGGTGGGATTTGACTCATCATTACAAGCCATTATTTCACGGACACGGATGTCCAGGGGGACATTTAGGAGTCACACGGGGTGTGGCCAATTCTTTCTGGTGTGGAGGGGCATCTTCATCTGGATCCCAACCTGCGCGGGCCCTGTGATATTCAGAAACACTCCACTGTTACGCCAACCGACCTGGGAGTTCCTGAGATGTCCTCTAGGGGGCAGCACTGTCCATTCACGAGGAGTTTTCGGGAAGCTCTGTGCTGACAAGCATGTACAGTCACTTCTCTTTTGTGGTTTCTGCATTTGCGAGTTCACCTGCTCAGTAATTTATCCGTAACCCCCAAGAGCGGTACTCCTGGTGCTTTTGTGATCATCGTGTCATTCTCACGGGGGTGGAAAGTTTGACTTGTCCAGCGCACACACAGGGGAGGGTCAGCAAAGCGGTGCTCTGTCTTCCTGTCTCAGCTCATACCGTAACCCAGTGTCCTTTTCTCCTTTTCGCCTGCTACTGAGTGCCACATTTTTCATGTTTTTGTGCTTTTCTTTTTGGTGGCTTCACTGTCTAAAATGCCCCCCCCCCCCCCAGCATAGTGCTTAATGCTGGCTAGTATCGCCAAGTGCAAGAAGGCTGTAGTGTGTCTCACGGACAAAACACGTAAATCGGATGAGCCTCCTTCAGGCTCGAGGTAGAGCGCTGTTGGCCGTGAGCTCAACGTTAACGAAGCAACATTATATATTAGATAAGGTGTCTTTGAACAGAAACATATAAAACGAGGTGACGTAGTGATCAGTTGATGAAAATGTGACCAGAGGCTCACAGGAACAAAACCCGGTATTTCCCATAAGCGCATTCGATTGCATTTGCTAATTCGTGTCCACAGTTCGCTACAAAGAACGTAACTCGGCAAATAAGGGGAATCGACTGTATATTTTTGCCTTTTTAAAATGTAGACAGTGATATGCTGTATATACCATTCTGCACCTTGCATTTTTCACTGGCTATTTTAGAAATCTTTTCATATTTAGGGCACCTGGCTGGCTCAGTCGGCGGAGTGTGCAACTCTTGATCTTGGGGTTGTAAGTTTGAGCCCCATGTTGGGTGTAGAGATTACTTAAAAATAAAATCTTAAAAAAGGAAATCTTTTCATATTGCCAAAGACTTTCTTTGCTCATTTCCACGCATCCTTTTAAATCTTACATGCATTGCTTTATAAAATGGACATGAGTAGACACCAAATGGTGCTAAAATAAACCTTGAATACAAAATACAGAGTTCATGTATCTTCTCCTATGTTTTAAGATCTGCCCAGTGTCACAGATGGATTTTAAGCTGAGGGGCGGTGGCGTAATTTGACATAGAGTTGGGTCGGGTTTTTTTTTTTTTAAGATTTTATTTATTTATTTGAGAGAGAGAGAGAGAGTGCATGCACGCAAGCGGGGCAGGGGTGTGGGGAAGGGGCAGAGAGAGATTCTCAAGTGAACTCTGCTCTAAGAGTGGAGCCCAACGTGGGGCTCGATGCCACGACCCTGAGATCATGACCTGAGCTGAAATCAAGAGTCCGACACTTGGGGCGCCTGGGTGGCACAGCGGTTAAGCGTCTGCCTTTGGCTCAGGGCGTGATCCCGGCGTTATGGGATCAAGCCCCACATCAGGCTCCTCCGCTGGGAGCCTGCTTCTTCCTCTCCCACTCCCCCTGCTTGTGTTCCCTCTCTCGCTGGCTGTCTCTATCTCTGTCGAATAAATAAATAAAATCTTTAAAAAAAAAAAAAAGAGTCCGACACTTAACCGACTGAACCACCCAGGCGCCCCTGACGTAGGGTTTTTAAGCTACATTCCTAAGGGGGCTAGTTAGGACCACGCATCAGGGTCTGGAGCCCCACGCGATTGCGCTCTCTCTCTGGCCCTTAGCCATGCTGCGGATTGTCTCGGCCGTTCTCCAGTTTGGCAACATCGTCCTGAAGAGAGAACGGAACAACGATCAAGCCTCCATGCCTGACAACACAGGTACTCCGCCTGGCCCGCAGCCCACCCACCTGACCCTCTTTCCCCGGACAGAGCATCCCCCCACTCCCCGCTCCTTAGCCGGGCATGCCTCCAAGCTGTGCTGGTCCTTTACCAAAACGTCATCTCCCACTCGTTTCCTGATTCCGGCCGAAGGTTTGAACAACACCAGGGTGCCAAAGATCCCGTCATCCCGGCCCCTCTGAGAAAACCGCCATTAGCATTGGGCTTATTTCTTCCTGGCCTCTGTGCTCTGCATATATATACATTTTTTTTATGCTTTTCAAAAGCAGAATTATAGTTGATATTCCTTTTTTATCAAAACGGAAATAGCTCTGCTTCTTTGTGATCATAAAATAATACAAGCTGGATGGGGGAAAAACCTGGCAATACAGAAAAGTATAAAAGCAGGGAAATGACCCACAATTATGCTCCCGAGAGGTAATTACTGTAGCATTTTGGGGTATTTCTCTCTGGGCTTTGTTCTATGTCCATATCCGTGTGGAAGTAATTGTCACAGAGGTGGAAACACGCCTCGCACCCTTTCCCCCTCAAGACAGCAAGAGCTTTCCGTCCTGATTATAAAATCCTACGGGCTCATTTTCCAAAGCTGTACAACCACAGAAAATATGAGAAAGGGGTCCCTCCCACCGTGCTGTTGATCAGCGGTATCCCCCGTGGCGCTTGGGGGCTCCATTCACACGCCCAGCACGTGTGCCGTGCACGCTCCTTTATTCATCCGATCTACGAAATTGGGAGTTAGACCTTGTAGACCGTTTCGAAATTTGCTTTTCTCCCCTTAATGCACTGAGGGTAACGTTTCAAGGTTATTAACGAGCACGCTACTGGGGTTTCTTCCTCTGGGGTCTGTGGGTAGAACCACATGGCAGCATAATTAATCTCCTGGGAAATCCTGGGTGTTTCGTTCTCTGCATTTGCAAACACTCACTGGAGTCCACGGGCCAAAGGACACAGCAGAGGCTTTGGAACCCTACAGAACATTCCTGTGACTCGCAGCGTAGCACCCAGTACACATTCCCTGCCGTCCTTCAGGCCGCTGTTATGGTTCTTAAATACTTTTCATATCATGCAAAGTCAAAGTCACCGTAGAAAAATTAGAAACTACGATTGCACCAAAAGAAAAAAAGAGAGAGAGAGAGAGAGAGAAATGTAAATGTTCATCAACTCACCTCTCAGAAATAATCACTGTTGATTTAATTTGGTGTTTTTCCTTCTAGATGTGTTCTTTTCCTTTCTCTTTTCCGCGGGAGTTGAGCATTTGCAGTAACTGTTTTCTCATTATGGAAGTGACGGAAGCTGGAAAACATTTCTTAATTACCGTTTTTTATGCATTTTTCCCCTACAAAAATAGGGAGGGGCAAGTTGTTTTTAAATATTTATTTATTGGCCACTTCCACGGGCTTTTAGTCCAATAGCTTCCCCCCCCAATATTTTATTAGGAAATTTCCAAGCATACAGAAAAGTGGGATGAATTCTATAGCGAACACCCAGATATCTACCACCTTGATTCTGCCATTGATATTTTGTTATACTTGCTTTATTGCATATCTTTCCATACATCGATCGTCCATCCTGCTGTCTGGTGCATTTCAAAGTTGCAGATTTCCGTGCATTTCGGCGTGTGCATGAGTAGTTCCCACGTACACACATCGGCTCGCGTATTCTTATCACTTACTGGTGTCCAGCATTTGCTTACAGTTCTTTCTTTGGAGTGAAACGTACAAACCGTGAAAGGCACACATCTTAAGTGTACCACGTAATGAGTGCTAATAATTTTCATTGGCTGAGGAACAGGTATTCCGATGGAGGATCCCCGACTCCCTAACCAATCCCCAGTTGCTGGGCCTTCAGCTTGTTTCCTGTTTTCCTCCACCACCAACAAGGCTGGAATGTATATCCTCCTGGTCCAGTCTTTGCTCGCCTCCGAGATTCTTTATCCCATCTCGGGGTCCCTGAGAGAGAATTGTTGGGCCAGACGATGAACACACTCTTAGGATTGTAATGCTTCTAGTGGGAGAGGCTGGGCCCCTCGTCTGTTCCACCAGCAGCAGGGGCGACCCCCTCCCCTGCGTTCAGTGGCCACTGCCGCCTCCCGGGACTGATCAGACCTTTGTGCCTCTTGCTGTCAGCTGCACAAAAGCTCTGCCACCTCCTGGGACTAGGGGTGACGGA
Organism: Ursus arctos; assembly: GCF_023065955.2. Lineage (NCBI taxonomy): Eukaryota > Metazoa > Chordata > Mammalia > Carnivora > Ursidae > Ursus > Ursus arctos. The sequence continues at coordinate 57,613,221 of NW_026622863.1, read as the reverse complement.
CTTCTCCCGCGCCCTGCTCACCCCCCGCATCAAAGTTGGCCGAGACTACGTGCAGAAGGCACAGACCAAGGAACAGGTGGGTAGGGCCGGGGGCAGGCGGGGTGCAGGGAGAGCCATGTGCCGGGGTCCTGGGCCTTCAAGCAGCGCATGCTGGTTTTTCTCTCTCACTCAACAAACTTTGGCTGATTTTTCGCTTCATTGCCGGCTCTGGTTCTGGTGCTAGGAATGAAAGTGGTAATGGAAACAAAGACCATGGCTTTGTGGAGCTCAGGCCGAAGTAGGGAACAGATCATAAAAGAAGATACATAAGCAGTGAGGCCTTCTGTGAAGGAGGGGGTTCATGGGGTCAGGAAGGTCCTCTATGAGGAGGTGATGTTTGAGTTCGGACCTAGACAGTTCAAGGCAGTGGGAACAGCATGTGTAAAGGCCCTGAGGCTGGAACAGGCTTAGTGAATTGAGAACATCAAGGAGGTCAGTGAGGCTAGAGAGTGGGGGAGGACAGTCAGCAGCTACAGTCAGAGAGGTCAGAAGGGGACAGATCATGCAGGGTCTTAGGGGCCACAGAAAGGAGGTGAGTTTTATTCAGAGTGCAGCAGGAGGCTAGTGAGGGTTTAAGCCAGGGAGCAACTTGATTCAGTTTGTCTTCTATAAAGATCCCCTTGTCTATTGCATGGATAACTGGATCCATGGGGCACTGGGTGGGAACAGGGAGCCATAAGGAGGCTGCTGTCATAGTCCAGGAAAGCACTGATGGTGGTGGGACTCCATGCTAGAGGTGTTCAGAATCCAGCTTTCAGGCAGAGGCCTCTTCCTGGCCCCAGACTGGGCACTCGAACAAAGTACTAGGGTGAAAAAGACACAGTGGGGGACATGAGGGCCAGAGATTGGGGGTCACCTGAGAGGCTGGGTTCCTCTCTCAGCTGAGGTACTGTTGTTAGGATCCATTTTACAGCTGAAGAAACTGAGGCACAGAGAGGTGTGCCTGAGGCTGCAGAGCTTCTAAGGGGCAGAGCCAGGATTCAAACCCTCGTTGTCACTCTCCAGAGTCCACCTTCTTGTCGAAATTGGTTCAAGGGATGGGGGAGGATGAATGAGCCAATGTGCCCCCAAGCGCCTCACACACTGCCCGGCGCATAGTAGGGCTCTGAACTGGTTGGCATCATCGTTAATGTCATCATTCTCGAGCTGTGAGGGGCCCCGGCCACACCAGTGTCTCCTTGCTGGGGGTCTGGCTGGGGCTGCGGGGGCGGGGCGGTCCCTCACCATGTCCCCCCCCAACTCCCCCGCAGGCTGACTTTGCGCTGGAGGCCCTGGCCAAGGCCACCTACGAGCGCCTCTTCCGCTGGCTGGTCCTGCGCCTCAACCGTGCCCTGGACCGCAGTCCCCGCCAGGGCGCCTCCTTCCTGGGCATCCTGGACATCGCCGGCTTTGAGATCTTCCAGGTCTGAACTTGGTGCCAGGCTGGGACTGGGAGGGTGCCGTCACCCTGGCTCTCTCCCCTTCCCTCTGGTCTCTGTCCCCTCCCTCTGGTCTCTGTCCTCTCCCTCTGGTCTCTGTCCTCTCCCTCTGGTCTCTGTCCCCCCTCCCTCTGGTCTCTGTCCCCCTCCCTCTGGTCTCTGTCCCCTCCCACTGGTCTCTGTCCCTCTCCCTCTGGTCTCTGTCCCCCTCCCTCTGGTCTCTGTCCTCTCCCTCTGGTCTCTGTCCCCCCTCCCTCGGTCTCTGTCCCCCTTCCTCTGGTCTCTGTCCACTCCCTCTGGTCTCTGTCCTCTCCCTCTGGTCTCTGTCCACTCCTCTGGTCTCTGTCCCCCCTCCCTCTGGTCTCTGTCCCCCTCCCTCTGGGTGTCTGTCTACCCACCGTGGTCTCCATCCCCCCTAGTCTCTCCTCCTCCCCAGTTTCTGTCCCCCCATCTCTGCCCCCTCACCCCATCTCTGCCCCTCTCTCACTGGCGCCCTCACCCCTGCAGCTGAACTCGTTCGAGCAGCTCTGCATCAACTACACCAACGAGAAGCTGCAGCAGCTCTTCAACCACACCATGTTCATCCTGGAGCAGGAGGAGTACCAGCGCGAGGGCATCCCCTGGACCTTCCTCGACTTTGGCCTCGACCTGCAGCCCTGCATCGACCTCATCGAGCGGCCGGTGAGCCTGAGGGTCCGCCCGCCCCTGGCGCTCCCTCCCGCTCCCTCCCGCCTCCACCAGCCACGAGATCTGGCACCTCGGTCCGGCTGCTGCCCCGCTGGGCCTCCGGCCTCTAAATCGGTTCATGACAGCGTCTGCTTCATAGATGGGTGGCTGCTAGATGCGTAGGCCCCGGACGTGCCTGCCGGGGCCTGGCTTGAGCCGAAGCTCTCATCAGCGGCCACAGCCGTAACTACTGTTCTCATGTTCGGTTGTATGTCTGTGTGCCTCTTACAAGAGCTACAAGTTAGCAGCAACCTGAGTGTCCAGTGTGTGGGGATCTGACGTCCTCTTCCCCTCCTGTTGATGGTTAGGCTAACCCTCCTGGACTTCTGGCCCTGCTGGACGAGGAGTGCTGGTTCCCAAAGGCCACGGACAAGTCCTTTGTAGAGAAGGTGGCCCAGGAGCAAGGGGGCCACCCCAAGTTCCAGCGGCCAAGGAACCTGCGGGACCAGGCGGACTTCAGCGTCCTGCACTATGCGGGCAAGGTAGGGGACTGGGCCGGCCTCGAGGCCTGTGGGCGGGGGTGGGGACCACTTGGCTGCAGATGCGGGGACAGTGCAGAGGGAACACAGGGGCCACCCGATGTCCCCTGGAACGAGACACCGCCAGGGGCCGGGGAAGCCCAGGCAGGACTGAGGACTCTGTCTGATGAAGTCAGCAAAAGCTTCCTCAAGGAGGGGATATTTCCAGTAGGCTTTGAGGGGTGGATAGGAGTTGGCCGCGAGAAGAGGTGTGTGCATTTTATTCACCTCATTCGGCAAAGATTGGCCTTTTGTGCGCTCAGCCCCGTGCTGAGCGAAGCTGGGGCCCCACGCCGGACGTGGTTTCTGTCCTCACGAATTTCCAGATCTGGGAGAGGGAGAAACACAGACCATGAGGATAGAAGGCTGCTAGGTGCTTCAGTGGGGGCAGCGTCAAAGCTCGGAGGAGGATTGCAGGGGGAGCTTTCACAGAGGAGAGCAATGCTTGATCTGGAACTTAAATCAAGGGTCAGCAAACATCTTCTGTATATAGTTTCGGCTTTGTGGGCCAGACAGTCTCTGCCACAGCTACTCACTTCTGCCACTGTAGCTCGAAGGACACCCTGGGGGATACATAAATTATATAGAAATGAGGGCTGTATTCCAACAAAACTTTATTTACAAAAAGGTGGCAGGCCGGATTTGGCCTGTGGGCCATTGTTTGCCAATCCCTGGCCTAAATGATGAGTAACAGCCAGCAAAGGATGGGTGAGGGACGGGAAGGGCTGTCCAGGCGGAAGGAACAGCATGCAGAGGCTGGGAGGCAGGAGACCTCTGTGTCTAGCCCTCACTTCCTCTTCCACACATCATCTAAGACCTCCCGTGGGCCCAGCCCTGTGCTGTGAGTCAGATCCGAGTCCTGGCCTCAGGGAGCCACTGTCTGGTGGGGGGCACATGCGTGGGGGATCGTGCCAGTCAAGACTGTGACTCTGGGAGCCTTTAAAGCAAAGCCCTGAATACTAGGAAGGAGCCAGACATGTGAAAATCCACGGTGGCGGGAATGGCAGGGGTAAACCTGACGTAGAAATGAGATTGTGTGTTTGAGGAACAGTGAGGAGCCCAGTGTGGCTGGACTAGAATGGATAAGGAAGAAGTGATGGTGGACAAGGTCCTCAGGGTGGGCCAAGGACAGATAAGGGAAGTAGAGGGAGAGGGGCCACGTTGATGGAGTAGATGGAGGGTGCAGTTCCCGGAACAGACACAAGGTGGCACCAACGCTCTCTCAACCGTGGTGAGCTCAGGAGCTGGCCGTCTTAGAGCTTCTGGGAGGTTCCTTGGGAAATGGGAGAGCTGGTGAAGCTGCAAGCTCACCACCCTCCTCTGCCTGACTTCACCCAGGTCGACTACAAGGCCAATGAGTGGCTGATGAAAAACATGGACCCGCTGAATGACAACGTCGCAGCCCTGCTTCACATGAGCACGGACAAGCTAACGGCAGAGATCTGGAAAGATGGTGAGGGCCAGCTTCCCCAGCTTCCCTGCCCCTGGAGCTCTGTGCATCCCTTTTTCCAGCCCACAGCGTGAACACCTTTGTTCTAGAGGCTACATTCTGATCATGAGTTGTCTGCTCAGTTGCGGAACTTAGACAGGTAGACCAGACGATCTCCCGGTAGTATTTCCAATCAGTGATTGGTTGGTTGGTTGCTATCTTCAGCCAGCATCATACTCGATGACAAAACACATCCCCCTTAATCAGAAACGAGATGAGGATGCCCATGGTCACCGCTGCTGGGAAACCTGGATTTGGCACTACTAGCCTGTGCAATCAGACTGGAAAAAGAAATAACTATACGGATATTATAAAGGAAGAGAGAAAGTTATTCATTGTAGTTGGCATATGATCTCTAAAAAAGAAGAAAAGCAAGAGATTTGACTAAAAAGAATTAATCACACGAGAACTCAGCAGTGTGGTGTTTTATAGATTAGTCGGCTTTGGGGCTTTGCTTTCCAGGCTCTCACAAACTTCCCGTCAGGGCGCCCACGGAAGAAGAAAGGAGTAACAGATCACGATGTCATTTGGGAGAGCTTTCCTGCTCCAGCAAGGCCCATGTGGGTTTGGCCATCTGTCTTTTTGGAATGGCATTTCTAGGAGGCATGGACAGAAAAGCCGAATGTCTTTGGAGTGAACCCCGGAGCTTTCCAAGCCTGGTCTGCCACTCCCCATCCTTAGAGGAGAGATGATTTTAACAACTGGCAGAAGCAGCATCTTGGTTCCTCCTGATTCAAGGCTTCCAGAACCTGTTGGTTTGCCTTAGCCTTTTTCTTGAAGTTGTGGTTGTAGTTGTAGTTAAAAGGGCCAGCCCATGCAATGAGACAGGAGAGCAAAATAAGAAGACATGTGGTTCCCAAACAAATTCATGGAACAAAAGGGCGCCAGGTGCCTTGATGCTGGTGAGCTGATTTTAGACAGAGATTTGATGTTTGTGTCTTGCATGGTTTACACACGAGGGACTGACAAGCCGTGTTCAGTGTCCAATGACAGAACCAGATTCTGCTTTGAGAATCGTCTCCTCAGCCTGAAAAATCCCTCCACCCCAACACACACACACTTCCTCAAAATCTGTGTCCCCTTCATGGACACATCATGCCCCCCACCACCGTGATGCCTCACATGCCCCATCTCATAGGAGCCCAGCCCCCCAGGGGTTCCGCGAGAGAAGTGGAAGCTGGGAAGCCTGTTGAGTCCGGGACTTGAACTTGGCACAGTGTTACTTCCTCCACTGTTCTCCTGAACAGAGCAAGTCACAACAGCCCAGATTCAAGGAGCTGCAAGTCACAGGGAAGGATGGGGACGGGGTGGCCGTCTGTGCGTCAATCTCTATGACAGCTGTCCTGAGCCCAGAGTCGGGTGCCCAGCATCCTGGTAGCCCAGGGGGAAAGGCAGACAAGACAAGCTTTCCTCAGAGAGGCAAACGCAACAAACGGGGTAGGAGTATCAAGTCAGTCCTCGAGCTTCCTGGCAGCCAGGGCAAAAAGGGATACCTAATCCAACAGATAGATTCAACCTCTAGGGAGAGAAATTTTTTTCCCCTTAGCATTAAATTTTCACAAAGGACATTCATCCTTTCAGTCAACTTAGAAGCCTCCAGTGGGTAGACACAAGGTGAACGGGACAGTCCCCCTGGCTTTAGAAGTTCACGGCCAACACTGAAGTTTTCCCTCCCGCTTTGCCTTGTGCTATTGACTAATAATAACACTCTTTTTTTTTCTGCCACCTTCTCTCTCTCCTCCCTTCTCTTGCTGTTCCCTTTGCATCTCCTGCCCCCATCTCTCTGTCCCTCCCCTCCTCCGTCCTCACCACCTCCCAAGAACACGGGGGCTTCCAGCAATTCTCTTTCCTTGGCTCCTTCCCACCGTCGCCCCCAGGATCTTCAGGGAGGCGCGGCTCTGCCATTTCTCCGTCAGGGGGTGGGTGTTGCTCTGCGACAACGGGTGAGATTTGCCGGCCGAGGAGGGTGGGCCTGTCGGACCGGGTACCTGACTTAAACATCTGTCCCCTCTCCTCCACATGGAGGACGGTCGCCCTTCTTCTCCTTCCTTGGCGCCTCCCTCAGTTTCCAGACTCTCTGTAGCAGCGCCCGCTTTCTAGCTTTCTAACTTAACCGCATGCAAAAGGACAAGCAATTATGATAATACCACCTGGCGTCTACTGAGCACTTACTATGTGCAAAAGCCCGTTTATGATTACTAACCCCTCAACTCCTCCAAACAACCCAGGGAGGCAGGTGTTAGCACTCTTATCCCCATTATACAGAGGAGGACATTGAAGCCCAGAGAGTTTATGTCCCCTGCCCGAGGTCACACAGCCAGTAAGGGACAGAGCTGAGATTTGAACCCAGGACATCGGGTCCCAGAGCCTCTCCTCTTCTTGGTGCTGTAAGAACTTAATGATCCTTTTGATAATAGCCGGGAGAATGGCAGTGAGAAGGAGTGTTGAACCTGGGGAGGCAGAGGCCCTCCGTGAGCCCCGCTGCACACCAGGCCCTGCCAGAAGTGAGGATTACCTGGTTGACCCCGATGACCCTCCCTGTTGAGGGCTGCAGGGTGTCAGAGTTTGCCCCGGCTGCAGGTTCCTGAGAAACCTGGCAGGAATTAGAACAGAATTCGAGGTGAAGGAGTAGGTATTTCTTACTAGCTGAAGTGACACCATCAAATGACAAGATCAGGCCTTACTGGAAAAATGGTTCAGTGGAAGCGTCTGTCTTCTTTTAAACACTGCACATAAAAGCCAGGCTTTATTACCGTTTTCAGTGGGACATCGTTTTAAGTTCCTAACACTGCCACCATGCTGCGTTCGTGATCCCTGGCGCCCTCTCCGTGCTGGTAAAATGGGAACGATTCTTCTAGGCTTATAAACAAGCAGGCGTGTGTAAAGTGCTTTGAGCGGCGCCTGGCAGAGAGAAAGTGGTAGGTAAGCATGTGCTGTCGTCATCAGCACTCATGGATCAGGAACATGGAGATGGAGATCGTGTCCTTGAGAAGACGAGAGGTCAGAGGCCAGGGTTCCAGAGGACTCACGCTGCTTGGGTTCAAATCGTAGATCTGCATTTTCTAAGCTGTGTGGCCTTAGACGCAGTCTTCCACCTCTCTGAGCCTCCTTTCTGAGTTTACACATCAGCCCAGTGGGGCTGACAACACCTTATCTTACCAGTGTTTCGTATGTAAAGCGCCAGGTCCTATAAATGATAAGACCCTTGAACTGTAACCAACCCAGGCCACCTTCAACTGACCCCTGACCCCCTCCTTTCTCTACATCTGTTTCCTCTTCCCATAGTGGAAGGCATCGTGGGGCTGGAGCAGGTGAGCAGCCTTGGGGATGGCCCACCGGGTGGCCGCCCCCGCCGGGGCATGTTCCGAACAGTGGGACAGCTCTACAAGGAGTCCCTGAGCCGTCTCATGGCCACACTCAGCAACACCAACCCCAGCTTCGTCCGCTGTATCGTCCCCAACCATGAGAAGAGGGTGAGTGACCAGCCTGGGGAGGGGGACAACTCTGGCGGGGGGTAAAGGCCTGGCCACTGAACTTGGCTGGAGCCAGGCTCGCCTCTGACTGGCTATGTGACCTTGAGCAAGTTGCTTTCCCTCCCAGGCTCAGTGCACTGCTAGGGAAATGCATTCATTCAGTTCATGGGACTTAAATTTTATTGAGCATGTACTAAGGGCCAGATATCGGGGATACTTTCGAGTAAAAAGCACAGCCAACTCCTATTCTCACAGTCTAAGGGGGAGCACAGACATTCAACTGAGCAACCATAGTGAATGTCTGGTTGAATTTGTAGGGATGGTATCACCTAAGGTTTAATCTGGTCTGTGAAGTCAGGGAAGCCTCCCTGGAGGAGGTGGTCATTGAGCTCTGAAGGATAAGTGGAATCCTGAGGAGAGAACAGCTTGTGCAAAGGCCTGGTGGGAGGTTGGGGCATGAAAGGTGCAGGGGATGGAATGAAGGCTGTTGGCGCTGGGGGTGTTATGTACGAGTGCGGAGACCATGCCTGGCTTCCCAGGCCACCAAAAGGTTCTCTTGTTAGGAAAATCAGAGAATGGGTCGTGTAGAGAAGGCTCAACATTGGTGGAAAATGAAATACAAAATGAGGTACCCGAAGCTCACACTTCAGCGTCTCTGAAGTTGGGGGTGCGGCTTACAATCAATGGCCTGTCAGAGGTTAATTGATAGTTTTTCTTTCTTGGCGGTATGTAAAGTAACAGCGTGTTTTACAATTGATGGAGGCTGATATTTGATAAAATACGGTACATAGATTCGCCCATTTCTCCAAGGAGCCCTGGTTCTTTTTAGTGAATGGTGCTTAGAGTCTAAGATCTGGGTGTTAGGTGTGCTCAGCAAACAGCTGAGTATATATACACACAAGTGCGTATACAGACATACACGTATGTATAGATGTGTATTCACATACGTATACACATGTTTTTGCCCTTAAGTGATCTCTACACCCAATGTGGGGCTCGAACTCACAACCTGTAGATCAAGAGCCACGTCTGACTTAGCCAGCCAGGCGCCCCTGTATACACGCGTTTATATCTATATTGCTTTCTTTTTTTTTTTTAAGATTTTTTTAAATTTATTTATTCGACAGAGACAGAGACAGCCAGTGAGAGAGGGAACACAAACAGGGGGAGTGGGAGAGGAAGAAGCAGGCTCCCAGCGGAGGAGCCTGATGTGGGGCTCGATCCCATAACGCCAGGATCACGCCCTGAGCCGAAGGCAGACGCTTAACCGCTGTGCCACCCAGGCGCCCCTCTATATTGCTTTCTATAACTATCCTTACATGTTGAAAACTCTGAGTTCACACCAATATGCCAAGTTCTGTCTCAGCATCACAGAGTTCATTGTAACTTTTTCCTCATGCAAATTTGTGGCTTTTTGTGTCTGTGTGACAGTGAGACACCTGGATCCTACAGAATACTACACATTTGCGTGTTTTCTCAGTCCCCTTTAATATAACCCATCTCTGGCCCTCCCGGCCCCTCCCCCACTCAAGCCTGCCCAATATTTTGTCAAAGAGTGGGAGAGAGGGAAGAAGGAAGAAAACATCAATGAGACCATCCTATATATCATTTCCGACTACAGCTCTTTCCAGCTAGTTCCTTGGGGCTGTTTTGATTGCGAGACAGTCAACTACGGTGGCTTAAGCAAAAACGAGAATGTATAAACTCACATAATTGAAATTCCACGGTTGGGTTCAGTTATAGCTGGATCCAGGTGTGCAAATGGTAGTATCAGGGATCTTTTTTCTTTGCTTGGCTCTGTGTTGTCTTAACTCTGAAGGAATCTCATTCTCTCTCTCTTTCTTTCTCTTACTCCCCTCAGGATGGCAAGGCTGCCCCCAGTGGCTCCAAACTTTGGTTGTCCCAGTTCAGCAACCCTGGGAAAAAGGGGAAAAAAGCCTCTTGCCCAGTGTCCTCATTGGTCCGGGATGAGTCTTGTGCCCACCCCCAAACGACACACTGTGATTGGCCAGGCCTGGGTCACATGACCATGCGTGGCACCGCGATCAGACTGAGGACTGAGAGCCGCAGGGGAGACGCAGTGAAGCCTTATTGCTAAGGAAGCGGGGACACATATAGTAATAAAGGGAGACTCCCTTTTGCCACAACACAAACAATCTGAGGGCAGAGGCTTTTATCTGCTTTTTCACTGTTGAGTCCCCAGTGCCTACAACAGTCAGTGCTTGGCACACAGCAGATATTCAATAAATGTTTGACAGATGCATAAGTATAAGATATGCTCCAGTGGCCCTAGAAAAAGATCTAGAATGGTGGTTCTCATATTTTAATCCCACTCCCCAAAGATTCACATTCTACCCTGGGCTGTGATCCGGTTGTTGGATTTTTTTTTTTTTTTTTTTAAGCTTCCCAGAGGGGGCCAGTGTGTAGCCAGGGTTGAGAACAACTGATCTAGAAAGTTCTGTAAGAAATTGGGGATTGTGGGGTGCCTGGGTGGCTCAGTCAGTTAAGAGTCCAACTCCTGATTTCAGCTCAGGTCTTGATGTCAGGGTGATCTCAGGGTCGTGAGTTCAAGCGTGGCGCATTGGTCTCCATGCCGGGCGTGAAGCCTACTTTTTTAAAAAAGAAAGAAACTGGGGATTATGTTGCCCACTCTGGGGGCCAGGACAAGGCAAGAGTTCTCTTTTAGAATGTCGAGTTTGAATTTTTGTACTGTTTAAGTTTTTTTTTTTTTTAGAGGCAATTAAAAAAAAAAAGGCAACAAAAATTAGCTACTCCAAAACAATGATGTATGGGTTTTATTCACGCATCACCTTCCCAGTGAGGCCTTTCCCCAACTGTCCCCTGTGCAGATTCAGCACTCCCTGCCCTCCCTGCAGTTCTTTTCTCCTTAGCACTTTCTTGTTACTTACGTCCCACGTTGACTAGTGATTGATTTCTTGACCTCATTTATTGTCAGCGTCTCCCTCTGGACTGTGAGCTCCCCCAGGGCAGGGATTTCTATCTGGCCTGCAGTAGGTGCTCAGTAAATTAGAGGTTGACCCGTGTGAAATCGCCCACGATTTCTGATCTGCCCAAGGGCCCGTCCTGGTTTCCCCAGGCGGCTGCCGGCCGGTGAGTGGCGCCCCCGTGTGGCCGCTGCCGACCCCGCGCGTCCGTCCCTGCTCTCCGCAGGCCGGCAAGCTGGAGCCTCGACTGGTGCTGGACCAGTTGCGCTGCAATGGCGTCCTGGAGGGCATCCGCATCTGTCGCCAGGGCTTCCCCAACCGCATCCTCTTCCAGGAGTTCCGGCAGCGGTGAGTGCGATGGGGCGGGCCGGGGCGGGGCGGGACTTGGGTTTGGAAGCCCCCGCATCTGCATCCAAATACCCCCGCTGCTACTTCTGAGTTTGGGGAGTCGGGGCAAGTGCCTTTGGTTCCTGTTGCAGCTTTCTCCTCTGTGAAATGGGGAGCAGGGCCCAGCTCAGGGCACTCCCCGCTCCCCGGGAGAAAGATTGCCTTATGTGGCAAACCGTGTGTGGCGAGCTGCATTTCTTTACAAATGCAGTAGAAAGGGACAGAACAGAAAATACCAGAGTTTAAGAAGCAAGTAACAGGGGCCCCTGGGTGGCTCAGTCCGTTAAGCCTCCGACTCTTGGTTTTGGCTCAGGTCATGATCTCAAGGTTGTGAGATCAGGCAATAATCTGACTCAGTGCTGAGTGTGGAGCCAGCTTGACATTCTCTCTCTTCCTCTCCCTCTGACGGTCCCCCCACCCCCAACCCCCCCTTATGCGCATGCATGCTTTCTCTCTCTCTAAAAAAAAAAAAAAGAAAGAAGTTATTTAAAAATCCTGGGGCGCCTGGGTGGCTCAGTCACTTAACTGTGTGCCTTCGGCTCAGGTCATGATCCTGGAGTCCCAAGGGTCGAGCCCTGAGTTGGGCTCCCTGCTCAGCGGGGAGTCTGGTTCTCCCTCTCCCTCTACCCTTCCCCCATGCTTGTGTTCTCTCTCTCTCAAAAATAAATAATCTTAATAATAAATATATATGGGGCACCTGGGTGGCTCAGTCGTTAAGCGTCTGCCTTCGGCTCAGGGCGTGATCCCAGCGCTCTGGGATCGAGCCCCACATCAGGCTCCTCTGCCGGGAGCCTGCTTCTTCCTCTCCCACTCCCCCTGCTTGCGTTCCCTCTCTCGCTGGCTGTCTCTGTCTGTCAAATAAATAAATAAAATCTTTAAATACAATAATGATAATAAATAAATAAATATATAATCCAGTTCCTCCGTTGGCCGGGCCCCATCTCAAGGGCTCAGTGGTTACGTGTGGCCGGTAGCTTCTCTGTTGGACAGTGCAGCTCTGAGTCCGCTGCTCAAAGTGTGGTCGCCGGGACCAGCAGCGTGAACATCGCTGGGCAGCTCGTGAGATCATGCACATTTTCAGGCACCACCCCAGACTTCCTGAATTAGGATCTGCATTTTAACAACCCACCCCTGGTGACTGAGCGACCCTGATACGCGCACACACACACACACACACACACACACACATTTCTCAGTCACCAGTCACAAAAAATGTCGTATTAACATAGGACACGTATTATGTATATGATGTATATATGTATACACATATTGCATATATAACACGCATGATATTTTATGAAATGTCGAGATCCAGGGAAGGGCACAGCAGGGTAAGGGCTCTGAGGACACACCATATGTGTGTGTGAACTGCATCCCGTATTATTCTCTGCTGCGCTTGGATGTTGGGAAGAAGCTGCCGCATGGCACTTAGCTCGGAGCCCAACTGTAAGTCTTTAGAGACATCAGCTGTCTGTGCCAGACGTTCTCACATTTCCACTCCGGGACCCACCTGTGTTCCGCATCTCGGTGATGCTGGTGGGGAGACAGAACGCTTGCGATCAGCACGTGGGGAGTGTCCAAGGAGTGGCAGCTCTTGGGGTCAGTGCTGTCATTGGTGGCATTACGCTCTTAGCCCAGCGTGTGGTGCTCTGTAAATACTCGAATGTTCGCTCTTCATACTGTTCCTCTCATCATCATCGTTGTCACTCGGAGCCCCGCGCTGGGCCATGGGACGAGCTCAGTGACAGTGTGCTCTAACTCCCCACCCACCCCTCCCCTCCCCGGGCAGATACGAGATCCTGACGCCCAATGCCATCCCCAAGGGCTTTATGGATGGGAAACAGGCCTGCGAGAAGATGGTGAGTGAGGGGTAGAGCTGGGCGGCGGGTGCGTAAGTGTGCCCGTGCAGGGTCCCAGGCAGTGGGAGAGGGGAGCTGGGACCTCCCTCTCCTCACCCCTCCTCTTCATCACCCCTCCTCCACCCCTCACAGATCCAGGCCCTAGAACTGGACCCCAACCTCTACCGTGTGGGACAGAGCAAGATCTTCTTCCGGGCAGGGGTCCTGGCCCAGCTGGAAGAGGAGCGGGACCTGAAGGTCACAGACATCATCGTGTCCTTCCAGGCAGCTGCCCGGGGGTACCTCGCTCGCAGGTAGGGCACCATGCTGTCTCCTGGGTCCTGTTGGCCAAGGCTGGGGCAGGGAAGGGTTGACTAGATGGCTCCAGGGATCGGGACCTCTGAGATGGTAGAAGGGCTGGGAAACAAAGGGATAGAGCCACCGGGTGCCCCGCTTGTTGCTTCTACTGTCCCCGAGGGCCCCCACAGGCCAGGTCCAGTGCTGAGCGGTGCAGGGGACACAGAGAAGAGCTAGGCTTGGCCATAGGCTGACCGACCATTCTGCCTTGCCTGGGGCTGAAGGTTCCCCAGGATACATGATTTTCAGGGCTAAAACAAAGAAAGTCCTGGGCAAACAGGGCATGGTGGTCACCCTACCAGCCAGTGCTAGAGGGACTCCGCTCTGGAGGGGGAGACATATAGGGGCACAAAGCATCACAGTCTGGAGTGGGACGTGCTTTGCTGGTCGTTCAAGTGCAGTGTGGAGACCCTACAGCAGACCAGGACGCCTCCAGGTCACGCTCGATGACCAGAGAGACGAAGGAGGGTGGGACAGGTGTTGCAGGCAGGGAGCGACAGCTGGTTCAAAGACCCAGGGATACGAGAGCCTGGCGTGTGTCAGGAATGCGAAAAGTTTGCAGGAGAGTCACCTTCCCCCTTGAAATGGCCCAGGGGGAGGATCAGAGAATAAAGGACTCTCCCAAACACCAGGCTGAAGGGCGGGGACCTTGTTCGGGGGTGCCGGGGAGCCATGGGAGAGCTGTGAGCAGGGGAGGGGAGGGTAAGCTCTGGGTGTAGAAAGACCCACTCAGGAGGCAGGTTGGGGGTGGATTGGAGGGAAGAGATTAGAGGCTGGGAGGTGGGGGTGAGGGTCCATGTGGGGGAAGAGGAGGCCTGAACTAGGATTGTGTGGACAGAGAGCAGGCGACAGAGCCAAGAGAGTCAAGGGCCGAAGGACTGACAGACTCTAGGCAACAGAATCCACCAATAATAGAAAGTGCTTGCACACAGTAGGCACTTAACAATGGTTGACTAAGTGAAGGGAGCTGTGCTCTCTTGCTAAGGGCACAGGCCTAGAGGGGCGGAGCCTTCACTCTCCCACTTGCCCGTCTCCCCACCCAGAGCCTTCCAGAAGCGGCAGCAGCAGCAGAGTGCCCTGAGGGTGATGCAGAGGAACTGTGCCGCTTACCTCAAGCTGAGACACTGGCAGTGGTGGCGGCTCTTCATCAAGGTGAGGGCGCCTGGGGAAGTGGCCTGAGCAGCAAGGAGACAGCACCTTGGGGCCAAGTCGGCTTGGGCAAGTGGCTTTCTTTGTTCGGGCCTCAGCTTTCTGCATCTGTAAAATGGGACCAATCAGCCTAACCTTTGTTAGCGAGGATTCTTTGATGTAGCAAGTGACAAAAAAAATCTGACTCAAGCCAACATGGATAAAAGATTCAGGACAGCTTCAGGAACAGCTGGATCCAGGACTGAGTCAGGGGTTCCAAAGACCCCCTCAGATTCAGTGATTCACTAGGAGGACTCACAGAACTTACTGAAGCTGTTATACTCAAGGTTATGGTTTATTACAGTGAAAGGATAGAGATAAAGTGAGCAAAGGCAAAAGGTGCACTGAACAGAGCTCGGGAGAGACCAGGCACAGGCTTCCAGTTGTCCTCTCAACATGGAGTCATGTGGACGGTGCTTAATTCTTCCAGAAACAATGTATGACAACACATACGGGCTGTTGCCAACCAGGGAAGCTCCCCCGGGTCTCAGTGGCCAAGCTTGTTATTGGGGGGGTCAGTCTCATAGGCATGGCTGACCCCCCATGCATTTGATCTTACTCAGTCTCCAGCCCCTCCAGAGGTGAAGTTGATACCATGGGGGACAAGAACCCCAGGTAACAAAGTCACTCTTTTCAGTCAGAATATTCCAAGAGCTTGCAGATTATCTTCCAGGAGCCAGCAAGGACCAGGCCTTCCTATGAAAGGTGCAGGGTTTGGACAATGCAGTCCTGCTGAGTCAGCCTTTTATTGCACAAGGGCCCAAACAGTGATGTCAATTATCTGACCTTCTGTGCCTCCCATCTGGCTTTCCTCCATGGTGATCACCTGTAGGCTTTTCCACCTGGGGGCCACAAGCCCATTGAGACTTGTCCCCCCACCAGCTAGGCTAGCATGGTCTTCTCCTATTCCAAAGCTCTAGCCAGAGTCCCAGGTTTGCCTTGCCCTTGGTCAGCTGGGGTCATGTGACCACCCCAGAACTCGTCAGGACACATCAGATGAGCCAGGCTGGTGTCACACGCCCACCCGGAGCAGAGGGGCAGAGCCGGGTCATCGGGCCCCCTGTGAGCGTGGGGGCAGCGTGTTCCCCCAATGGGAAATTGGAGAGGAGGAAAGAAGATCGAAATTTGGAGGCAAAAAACACAGCCATTCAGTGTAATTCTGAATATGGTGTGGGAGCGGTCTGCCTACGTGCCCTCAGCCAGTGTTAACTGAGCACCTACTATGTGCCAATAACTTTTGGGGGGATCGTGATAAAATGGTGAATAAAAGCAAAGTTCTGCCCCATGGAGCCCACAGTCTAGAGCGGGGGTCGGCAAGGGGAGGCCTGGCGCAGACGCCTGTGCCGTGAATGCCCATCGGTTAAGGCATTGTCTGTGGCTGTCGCTGTGTTCCAGCAGCAGGGTGGGGTCATTAAAACAGAGACAGGGTGGCCTGCAAAGCCTCAGACGTTTCCCAGCTGGCCCTTCAGGAGAAAGCTGGCCTGCCCCTGGGTCTTGGATCGACAGGGGGGGTGGGGGTCGACAGGCATCAGTGGATGAGTCTCACAGATAAATAGAAAATTGTGGCCGTGATAAATGCCACGGGTTAGGGCAGAAGAGAATACCATAGAGTCGAGAAGAATCAAATAGAAAGCAGTGGGGCAGCAATGATCAGAGAGGATCCCACTCAGCAAGGGGGAGCCTGTCCTTTCAGTTGATTGTGTGTGTGTGTGAGGCACCTGTCCCGCCCATCTGAACCCCACCGAGTAAAGTGCATCTCTCACCCCGGACCGGGACTCGGGAACTTTGAGAGACATTGCGCTACAGAGGGGTGGCGCTGGCGTCTCTCATCACCCGGGGTTAGCTGAGCGAAGAAGGAGCACGTTTAGCGCCGCTTGCCTTTGCCCCGGACTGTTCTAGGCTCTTTACTAGTGTCAGCTTGTTCACCCACTGCGAAAACCCCGTGGAGCAGGGGGGCTGTTCCCATCCCCGTTCGATAGTCAGGACACTAACGTCCCCACCGGAGGCCACAGGGCCCCGGAGCCGCTATTGGATGGAGCCCTGCTCTGAGTATGAGTGGTTCCTCAGCTCCTGGGACAAGCGGAGCCAGCCATTTCCACCTTTACCTGCCCCCCAGGTGAAGCCGCTGCTGCAGGTGACGCGGCAGGATGAGGTGCTGCAGGCGCGGGCGCAGGAGCTGCAGAAAGTGCAGGAGCTGCAGCAGCAGAGCGCCCGCGAGGTGGGGGAGCTCCAGGGACGCCTGGCACAGGTAAGGGGCGGGGCCGCGGTGGGGGCGGGGCCGCGGGCGGAGCCAGGGCGTGGGGGCAGGGCTCCCGGCCGAGACTCAAGGGTAGTTGTGGGGGGGCCCCGGATAGAGGCTGAGACCGTTTGGTGTTAGTGGGCTGTGACGTGCAGGAGGCAGGGCCCTGGGGTGCAGTCAGGGTGTTGGGCGAGGGGCTGGTTCCTGCAGAGCCAAGATGCTCAGGGGGCTGGGCTCCGAGAGGACAGGGTAGGGGCCAGCCTTGTGGCAGGGCGAGGGGAGGCAGGTGGTGAACTTCCCATTGTCCAGTTTTTCTGGTGTCTTATAAGTAATGCTAAAGCAAAAGCCTTTTTTGAGCATTTTCCTCTTTGCTTTTAGTGAGTTATTTCCTTTGGTTAAATCTCTAGGCGTAGGAGTGTTAAATGAAATGTGAGATGGTAGAAAGGCCTCTGGGGGGTATTTGGAGGGTGGACTGGAGAGGGAGAGATTGGAGGTGGGGAGGCTGGGGAGAAGGCTGGAGAGAGAGTCCACTGGGAGAGGATAAGGCTCAAGCTTTGGGAGGTTAGGGGGATGGGGAAGAGGGCTGCACCCAGAGGTCTGACTTGGTGACTTGGTGGGGGGGTGGTGTTGAGGTCATCCTGAGATGGGGACCTGCAGGAAAGCCTCCAGGCCTCAAAGGGCAAATCAAATCAGGAGGCAGGAGGGACCGAGTGCTCCACTGAGACTGCCCTGAGAGCACAGCCTGCTGAGTGCTGACCTTCCACCCTGTCCCCAGCTGGAAGAGGAGCGGACCCGCCTGGCAGAGCAGCTCCGAGCAGAGGCAGAGCTGTGTGCCGAGGCCGAGGAGACGCGGGGGCGACTGGCAGCTCGCAAGCAGGAACTGGAGCTGGTGGTAGCGGAGCTGGAGGCCCGCGTGGGCGAGGAGGAGGAGTGCAGCCGCCAGCTGCAAAGTGACAAGAAGAGGCTGCAGCAGCATATACAGGTCTGGCCTCTGTGTGCCCATGGGCCACCTCGCCCCATGCCCTTCTATCTATCCTGACAACCTTTGCTTCTCTAAACCACATCTCATTGGGCCCTGAATTTGCAGAAAACTCAATCAAAGTGGCTTAAGCCAAAAGAATACTTCTTTGGTTCAAATAATGGGAGACTGCAGAATGTATAAGCTTCAGGCATGGCTGGATCCAGGTGCTGAGGTGATATCCTTTGTGCTGTTTCTTTCTACATCTCCTGGCTCCATTTGCCTCTAGGCTGCTGCATTCCCAGGCACTCCACCCTCCCATGGTTCCCCTTCAAAATCCACTATGTGCTTTACACTTAGGGTACATCTTCATTCAGATGCTAAATTTTCATTGGCAGTATTCACCTGCATTTATGTGTTACGACCTCTTCACTTGAAAAAAGTAGGTTGAGGTACCCATGTTATGCCAGACGTACTTAAAAAATTTCCAGTGAATAAGTGAACATCTGGTCTTAAATTTAAAATAAATAGTATTAAATAAATTTGAAAATTCAGTTTCTCAGTCATACCACATTTCAGGACCTCAGTAAGGGTTTTAATCACCTCCTCTTCGTCCTGTAGGTGGGGGAGGATCCTGCCCTATAGTTATGGAGATGGCCTAACACCATGCCACAGAGAGCCACACAGGGGTTGCATTCAGAAATAAAATGAACAGGCCACAGCTGTGGGAGGCAGGTTTTGTAGTAACAAAAGGATGGGGTGATCCCTGGTTTCTACCTGGAGATGTGATCGGTTTGTTTGAATAACTCTAGGGCTGGCAGGCAACTGAACTCCACTATGTAGGCAGAAGCTGGCCCTGTGCCTGGTCCCCGTGATGTGTAGTGTTATGTGTCCAGTGGACCTTATCCGTGGGAGCAGAGCGGGTAGGAGGAGGACGTGTGGGTAGGCCATCATAGGTCCTCCCAATAGCAGGTAACAAGGCAGCACCTCGTACTGATATAGATATATAGATATATATATTTTTTTTTCAGTTGAGGTATTATTGGGGCACCTGGGTGGCTCAGTTGGTTGGGCATCTGACTCTTTTTTTTTTTTTTAAAGATTTTATTTATTTATTCGACAGAGATAGAGACAGCCAGCGAGAGAGGGAACACAAGCAGGGCGAGTGGGAGAGGAAGAAGCAGGCTCATAGCGGAGGAGCCTGATGTGGGGCTCGATCCCATAACGCCGGGATCACGCCCTGAGCCGAAGGCAGACGTTTAACCGCTGTGCCACCCAGGTGCCCCTGGGCATCTGACTCTTGATCTCAGCTCATGTATTGATCTCAGGGTCGTGAGTTCGGGCCCTGTGTTGGGCTCCATGCCGAGGAGCCTACTTAAAAAAAAAAAAAAATTGAGGCATTTTTGACATATAACACTAGTTCAGGTATACAGCATAGTGATTCAGTATTTATATATATCACGAAGTGATCTCCACAGTAAGTCTAGTTAATATCCATCATCTTACATAGTAACAACAAAAAAAAGTCTAGTGATGAGAACTTTTAAGATCTACTCTCTCAGCAGCTCTCAAATATACAATACAGTGTTATGGACTATAGTCGGGTTGCACATGACATCCCCAGGACTTATTTATTTTGTAACTAGAAGTATGTACCGTTTGACCCCCTTCACCCACTTCACTGACCCTCCCTCGCCCCGCGGCAACCACTCATCTCTTCTCTATATCTATGAGCTCCGTGTTTTGTATGTTTTGGTTTTGTTTTTTTAGATTCCACACGTAAGTGAGATCACACACTATTTGTCTTTGACTTAGCTCCCCCAGCATAACACCCTTGACATCCGTCCACACTGTCACCCGATATCGAATCTTAATTTCCAGTCCCACACCACGTGTTGCCACAGTGGACAGTACCTGTCTTTATTTATTTATTTATTTATTTATTTATTTATTTATTTATTTATTATGTTTATTGTTTCTAATCTTCCTGCACACACAAGAATGTCATTCCCATAAGGACAAAAATAGGTATCTATTTTCCGTGCCCAGAACAGTGCCTGGCACCCACGGGGCCCTCAGGGAAGGCTCAGGGGTAATGAATGAAACAGGGAGACCAGTAAAGATTTGCTCCTTCCCAGCCTCGCCCAGAGTGTGGACCTGTCCGAGCCACAAGTGCTCGGGATTTGGGACCATCCCCTCCACCCCGTCTTTCCCATCGCACCCCAGCCCCCGGCCCCTGGGTCCTCATCCCTCCTGCCCTCCTCCCTCCAGGAGCTAGAGAGCCATCTCGAGGCTGAGGAGGGGGCGAGGCAGAAGCTGCAGCTGGAGAAGGTGACCACGGAGGCGAAGCTGAAGAAATTTGAGGAAGACCTGCTACTCCTAGAAGACCAGAATGCCAAGCTGAGCAAGGTCGGTGGCCTGTAGGCTCCCGGGGGCAGGGGGCTGTGGTGCATGCGGGGGCGGCTGGCTCTCTCTCTCTGTCTCTCCCCCAGTTAGTGCCACCTCTAGGGGTCTCCGGCTCTCTAGTCTCTGCTGTGTCTCCCTTTCACCCTTGCCCTTCACACCTTCACTTCCCCTTTGTCATACCTTCACCCGAGCGGGTGTTTACTGAGCAACTACTGTGTGTCATTACCTATCACTGCTAGAGCGTAAGACACCCAAAGCCACACGGCTGGAGACAACCACCGTCTCATGATATCCCATCCTTCTGTGGTTCGGCTGGGGCTCAGCCGCATAGTCCCTCTGTTGGCTCAGCCGTGGCTCTTGTCGGCAGTCACCATGACGTGGGGGCTGGGTGCAGATGTGTGAGGTCTCGGTGCTCCTTCGTGTGGCTTCTGTCCCCACAGCAGAGCCTGGGTTTCTTACATGGCAGCTCAGGGCTCTGAGAAGGGGAAGTGGAAGGCTCCAGGCCCTCTAAGGTATTAAGCCTGGAACTGACACGGCATCACTTATGCCCAGTTCTGTAGATCAGGCATCGGCAAGCATCGTCTGTAAAAGGTCAGATAGCAAATATTTCCCGCTTTGCCGGCCTCTGTGCTTCTCTCACTGGCGCTCAGTTCTGCCGACGTAGCATGAAAGCGGCCACAGGTGGGACATAATCAAACGCGTGTGACTGTGTCCCAATAAAACTTTATTTATAAAAATAAGTGGTGGGCCAGATTTGGCCTGCACACTGTGGTTTCCAGGCCACTGAGCTTAAAGCAGTCATAGGCTCAGCCCAGATTCAGTGGGTGAGGAATTAGGCTCCATCCCTGGGTGGGGACAGGGCAAAGAATCTGCGGCCATCTTTAACCTGTCACAGCTAGGACTGGGTTAGGCACAGGGGATACGGCATTGATCTAACTAGAAAACCATTTATGTCCTCACACGGGGCTGGGGGGAAGGGATGCTAGATGAGACACCACAGAAAATAAACATTGTGACTTAAACTGTCAGAAAAGAACAGAAGACTATGGAGGGGGACAGGTGCCTCAACTGTCCTGGGCATAGTCGGGGAAGGCTTCCCTGAGGCAATGGTGCCTTAGGTGAGAGGTCAAGGATGCACGGTTTTCTGGAACATTCCTTTTGGTACAATGGCTATTCCGTTCTACGGTGTTCTATTTCTTTCTTTTAAGGGTAGTGCCAACACACTATATTGGTTTCCAGAACCACTCACGGTTTGAAAAGTACTGCCCCAGGCCAGTGCTTCTCAAATGCTAACGTGCCCAGGAATCCTACGGAGAGCTTGTTAAAATGCAGTTTCTGATTCAGCGGGTCTGGGGTGATGCAGCATTTCTAAAAAGCTCCCGTTGGGTGCTGCTGCTGCGGGTCCACAAACCCATACTTAGAGAGGTATGGATCCAGAACTCCACGGGATCGCCGCGGATGGGCAAGGATGTTCACTGCAGTGTTGTTTATACGCGCACATGATTTGCAATGAACCTCAGCGCCCACGAGTGGGATGGTGTGTTAGTGAATGGTGGGGTTCTTCGAATAATGGGAGTCTCCCCTGAAGTTCCGAGGTGTGAACCGGTGAGGGTGGGACGGGCCTGCAGACCCAAGAGAAGGGGGAAGGAAGGTTGGGGTCGGGAGCAGGAGGCTCAGGGAAAGGTGGAGAGGAGCAGAAATGCAGATGAGAAAGCACCAGAGATGAGCGTTGAGGGGGGGCTGCTCTGACCGCCCCCCCCACCACCCTCAGGAGCGGAAGCTGCTGGAGGAGCGTCTGTCCGAGTTCTCGTCACAGGCGGCCGAGGAGGAGGAGAAGGTCAAGAGCCTCAATAAGCTTCGTCTCAAATACGAGGCGACGATTGCGGACATGGAGGGTGAGCGCCGTCCCCCAGTGGGCAGCCGCACCGCGCATGCTCGGCACGGTGGGGGAGGGGGACGTTGGGTGAACCTCCTGTGCTGGGGAGCCTCAGCCTTCGTATCTGCTAAATGGGGGCAGGAAGGACGGCTCAAGACAGGTTGGGTGTCCTCCCAGCTCTTAGGTTGTTTCTGCCACTCTAAATGCCATTCTCTTGCTGTCTTGTCCGTGTCATGGGTCACTCTCTGTCTCTGTCCCACTGACTGTTTCAGACACATTGTTGTCTGTCCCTTGCTACTGACTCAGAATCAGAAGCAGACGAGAGAGAGCACAGGAGAAGGCGGTAGAGACAGACAGGAGAGGACAGGGCAGAGACAGCCCCTGAGCAGGAGCAGGGTGTCACGTGGGGGAGGAGGAGAAAATGGCCCCTGGGGTCAGGGGCCCAGGGTCGGGGAAGCCGGAAAGAGGGGGCACAGAGGGAGATGCTGAGCCACAGCTTTACCCCCACCCCCACCCCGGCAGGTGCCGGGGTGGGGCCGCGGGTATCGGGGAGCTCCTGGGTGTGGGGTCTGGCGCCCTTCTGCATGGCCCCCGCTCCCGCCTCCAGACCGCCTGCGGAAGGAGGAGAAGGGCCGCCAGGAGCTGGAGAAGCTGAAGCGGCGGCTGGACGGGGAGAGCTCGGAGCTGCAGGAGCAGATGGCCGAGCAGCAGCAGCGCGGGGAGGAGCTGCGCGCCCAGCTGGGCCGCAAGGAGGAGGAGCTGCAGGCGGCCCTGGCCAGGTGCGCGGGGCGAGGGGTCGGCCAGCGGGGACCTGCACGGTGCACCATCCACAGTGCACCGCCCGCCAGCGGGAGGGGCGCCCGGGGAGACTCCGCCAGCGCGCATGCGCCTCAGCCACACGGAGCCTCAGTGTCCCCTTCTGTAAACTGGACCTGGTGAGAGTCCACCAGGTTTAAGAGGACGAGCGAAACGAGGCCCCGTGTGTCGAGTGACTTGCCCTGTTCTGGGGTCAGAATAGGGGGTCAGCTGTGATTACATAAGCGCTCCGGCCATGAAAGGAATGGTATCATTATGATTACACCCAGTCGCAATTATGGAGCGCCTACTGTGTGCGCTCGGTGTTGCGAATGCCTCCCCCCCGCCCCCCGCAGCCCTTGATCATAGGTGCAGCTCACCTTAGAAGTTAAAATGTATGTCTTTTTTTTTTTTTTTAAGATTTTATTTATTTATTTGACAGAGAGAGAGGCGAGAGAGGGAACACAAGCAGGGGGAGTGGGAGAGGGAGAAGCAGGCTTCCCACTGAGCAGAGAGCCTGATGCGGGCCTCGATCCCACAACGCTGGGATCATGACCTGAGCTGAAGGCAGACGCTTAACAACTGAGCCACCCAGGCGCCCCTACAAGTTCACATGTATGTCTTACAATCAGCGGTACGCAGGGTGTGTGTGTGGTTAAGAACTCACACCCTAGTCTGACTTTTGGGTTCAAGCCCTGGGCCCAACCCCTTCCAGCCACACGACCTCACCCAAGTGCCATGGGCCTCACTGGCCTGTTTCTTCATTTGTGAAACAGGGTGATTTTGAAGCTACTCCTAAGGTTAGTGTGGGGATGAAATGTGAAAGTGCTTTTAAAGGACGCCTGGGTGGCTCAGGCTGTTAAGTGTCTGCCTTTGGCTCAGGTCATGATCCCAGGGTACTGGGATCCAGCCCCACGTCGGGCTCCCTGCGTGGTCTGGGGAGCAGGGGATCCAAACCCTGGTCTGCATGGCTCTCTGAGCAGTTTAACTCCCAGTCACTGCTGCCCCTCAATTCAGCTTCTCTTTGCAAGAGGCTGCGTCTCGTCGGGGTCAGGAGGCTGATCAGATGCTGGGGTTAGATCTTCCACTGGCTGACTGCGTGACTGTGTGACCTGGGCAAGGACTTTCCCACTCTGTACATCAGTTTTCTCAGTGTGATCATTAAATGAGATAATATAGTAAAGGGTTCCCAGGGGCTCAGAATAAGTGTCCGTGTGATTACTCTTAGTGTCATCCCCACTTTACAGCTAGGGAAACTGAGGCTCTGAGTACTGAGGCACGCACCCAAGGGCAGAGCTGGGATTTCAGCCCGGGGCAGGCCACCCCCAAATCCACACCTGGCCTCCCCGCCCCCAGAAATCATCCCTGCCCTTTGCCTGCCCCTGTACCGACTCCATGGTTCTTGTCCACCCCCAGGGTAGAGGAGGAGGGCGGTGCCCGGGCCCTGCTGCTCAAATCCCTGCGGGAGGCACAAGCAGGACTGGCTGAGGCCCAGGAGGACCTGGAGGCCGAGCGGGTGGCCAGGGCCAAGGCCGAGAAGCAGCGCAGGGACCTGGGTGAGGAGCTGGAGGCGCTGCGGAGCGAGCTAGAGGACACACTGGATTCCACCAACACTCAGCAGGAGCTCCGGTGAGGCAGCTGGCGAAGCCCGGGCGCATGCAGGGCGGGGGGCGGGGGGAGAAGGATCGGTGCGAGCCCTCCGTCGACACGGGTTTAGCCGTTCACCAGTTGTTTATTGAATATCAGCTCTGCACTGAGGCCAGGCTGGGGACAGAGATGAGTCAGACCCAGGCGTTTCCCCCAGGGACTCCCGGTCTGGGGGAGGCAGATCCCGGCAAAGGGACCCAGTGCAGAACAAGTGCACTCTAAGGGAGCAGCACAGGGCATTGTGGATGATAACAGCAAGTCCCTAAACCACGTCTATCGAGGAAGTCCAGGAAGACATCCTTAAGAAAGGGCCTTTTGAATAGGGTTTTGAATGATGAATAGGAGTTCACCCTTAAAGCCACACTCCTCCCTCGGTTACCACCCAGATCCCTTAGGGAATGCAGAGTGAGGTCCTCATCCTTGAAGGGGAACAATAAAAGGAGGCACTCCCCCAGAGTCCCTGCCTTTCTCTATTCTGAAATCGTGTTCCCTCCACAAAAGGTCCAAGAGGGAACAGGAGGTGACAGAGTTGAAGAAGGCTCTGGAAGAGGAGACGCGTGTTCACGAAGTGGCGGTGCAGGAGCTGAGGCAGCGCCATGGCCAGGCGCTGGGCGAGCTGGTGGAGCAGCTGGAACAGGCCCGGAGGGTGGGTTGGGGCAGGAATGGGGGGGTTCCGGGGGGCTGGCAGAGGGAACAGCTAGTGCCAAAGCCCTGAGGTAGGAGTGTGCCTGGTCCGCTTGAAGGAGGAAGCATAGATCTTCACTTGTCTCTCTCCCTTGCCAGAGCAAAGGTACCTGGGAGAAGACCCGCTTGGCCCTGGAGACCGAAGTGTCTGAGCTGCGGTCGGAGCTGAGCAGCCTGCAGGCCTCACGTCACGAGGGCGAGCAGCGGAGACGCCGCCTGGAGTCCCAGCTGCAGGAGGTGCAGGGCCGGGCTGGTGACGGGGAGCGGGCCCGAGCGGAGGCCACCGAGAAGCTTCAGCGAGTCCAGGTGAGTGGAGCGGCCAGAGAAGAGTGGATTTGGGGGGACAGCCAGGATCTGCCCCAAATGGAATCATGCTACCTAGTGGTCACCGTACTAAACATTTTACACATCACGCACAAAAGAGTGACGCCAGAAGTAGAGTTGGGTGGCTGATAGCCGGAGTCCCGGGCAGCACCAGAAGTTTCTTCAGTGATGGAAATGTCTGTATTTGTGCGATCCGCTTAGCCACTGAACACTCAAAATGCAGGGAGCAAAGCTGAGGAGGTGGATTCTTACTTTCATTTATTTTTAGTTTTTAAGTTGAAGTAACCACGTACAACCATATTGGACAACACAGCCATAGAACCAGTCTGCCTGGCTCAGTCCCACCTCTGGTAGCTGTGTCATCTTGGGCACATTTCCTGACCTTTCTGTGCCTCCGCTTCCGTTTATGTAAACTGGGAATAGTAATGGTTGGTGAGTGAAACCAGTGGGCTTCCTTCCCCCGGAGAGTGAGGGCCATACGGAAACTCTGCGTTGAACTGTTGGGGGATCCGCCAGGCTGGTCTCCCCAGCAGCTGCCCCCTTGAGATCATCGCCACCAGCCCAGTGTGGCGGGGATTTGAGGGGGAGGAGCGGCTGGGGTCAGGCGGAAGGCGCCATTGGAAGGTGCCCCTTCCCCGCAGGCTGAGCTGGAGAACGTGTCTGGGGCCCTGAGTGAGGCCGAGTCCAGAGCCATCCGGCTGAGCAAGGAGCTGAGCAGCTCAGAGGCCCAGCTGCACGACGCCCAGGTGAGGCCAGCCCCCCCTCCACACCCAGCCCCGTGTCCGTCCCCACCCTCTGCCCTCACCTGACCACTGTTGTCCCCGCCATCTGCAGGAGATGCTGCAGGAGGAGAGCAGGGCGAAGCTGGCCTTGGGGTCCCGGGCGCGAGCCCTAGAGGCTGAGATGGTGGGGCTGCGGGAGCAGCTGGAGGAGGAGGCGGCCGCCAGGGAGCGGGCGGGCCGCGAGCTGCAGACCGCCCAGGCCCAGGTGAGCAGTCCTGGGGGGACACCTGGAGGGGCCTCCAGTCCCAACCCACTCCTCCTGGGTTCCCCAGCTCAGGGATGGCCCCATTGCCCACCTGGTCATAGGCCAGACCCCCGGGAGACCCCCATTCTCATCTCTGACTCTCCCTCAGCCCACAGCCTGTCAGTGCAGAGCCCGCCCCTCCTCCCCCAACTCTGTCTCACCCCTGCAGCCCTAGCCCTGCTCAGGCCTCATCCTCTGCCAACTGGATCCTCATCTCAGCCTCCCTTCAGGCCTCCCTGCCTCCAGTTTCTCCCCTTCCAGTTCATCCTCCACGTGGTCTTTCTATCACAGAGCTGCCCCTGTTCCTCCCCCGCTCACAGCTCTCACTGGCTCCCAGTGCCCCCAGGATAGCGCGTGTGCCTCTCAGCCCGGCCTTTGCTGGCCCTTCCTTGTCTTCAGCTGTGTTCATCTCTTACCTTCTTCCCCACTTCACACGAGAAACCCCTTTCATTCTTCAGGACTCAATGCCAGCCTCTCCTGTTGTGGGAGGTCCCTCACCGCCCCACTCTGAGCTCCCACACCCTTTTTTCTCCTCGTCCCCTTCCAGTCACCTTGGGCTGGAACTGTCTCTGCCCATGGGTCCCCCACCAGAATAGGAGCTCCCTGAAAGTGGGTCCCTGTCAGAGTTAGATCTTGGTCTTCAGCACAGGCCAGCATAGAGCCTGACGTATGGGAGGCCTGGAGAAATGCCTGTTGAGTGAATGAGTGCTGAATGCATGCCTGTAAATGCCCTTCTTCAGTTGGCAGACTCCTATGCATACCTCAAGATCCATCTCAAATGCCCCCTCCTCCAGGAAGTCTCTCTTGGATGTTCTAAACAGATTCTAAATTCCTCCTGTGGGGCCCACAGCTCCCATGCTTTTTCTACCTTAGCCTCCACCACCCTGGCCATGATGCTCAGTCTCCCCCATCAGAAGGGGGGTTCCCCAGGGTGGAGTCCAGGTTTGATTCATCTTCTGGGTCCCAGTGGGAGTAATTTTCATCTCCTGAGGAAGCTGAGGTTCACAGAACTCACAACCTCAACCCTACTCCGAGGCAGAAGAACCCAGTGCAGCCAGTCACTTCCCTCCTCCAGCCTCAGTCTCCTCCTCCAGGAAGTGGGGCACTACCAGCTAACACCTTGGTCGGAGCCATGACGGCCACCCGCCCTCTCCCCCCCCCCCCCCGCCCCCCAGCTCTCAGAGTGGCGGAGGCGCCAGGAGGAGGAGGCGGGGGCGCTGGAAGCAGGGGAGGAGGCCCGGCGCCGGGCAGCCCGCGAGGTCGAGGCCCTGACCCTGCGCCTGGCAGAGAAGACAGAGGCGGTGGAGCGGCTGGAGCGGGGCCGCCGGCAACTGGGGCAGGAGCTGGACGATGCCATCATGGACCTGGAGCAGCAGCGGCAGCTCGTGAGCACGCTGGAGAAGAAGCAGCGCAAGTTCGACCAGGTGGGGCGCCTCAGGTTCCCCGGGGGTGGGGGGGGCAGTCGGGAGGCTCTTCCCCGCTTCCCTGGCGGTGGCCGTTGTGTTGAGCGGGTAATATGCGGTGCCGCGCTCAGCTGCGAACGTGGGGCGCCCTAGGACAAGATGCTTCTTCCCCCTGAGCTTCTGTCCACTAGGACCCCCGTCCATCCTGATTTATGGCTCTTGTCCCAAAATAATTATTGGTAGTGCCCACTTTTTTTTTTTTTTTTTTTTTAAGAGAGAGAGAGAGGGAACTCACGTGTCAGCAGGGGGAGGGAGAGAGAGAACCTCAAGCAGGCTCCACGCTCAGCACAGAGCCTGACGCAGGCCTCGATCCCTCAACCCTAAGATCATGACCGGAGCCCAAAACAAGTGTCAGAGGCTTAACTCACTGAGCCCCCCAGGCGCCCTGGTCCTACTACGTTTATTCCCCGAGATAGCCCGAGGGTGCACCAAAGTGTACTGACGCGGAATAAACGAAATAACACATCTTGCTTCTCCTGCTTGACTCACTGTGTACCTCAGGCAAGCTGCTTTTCCCATTTTAGCCTCAGTTTGCCCATCCAGGAAATGGGGATAACATTAAGCCTCTGGCACTCTGAGGATGAAATAAAAATCACAGGACCCCACAGCATTACGATTAGGCAACCCTGAGGTTCAAATCCCAGCTCAGCTGCCCAACTTCTCTGTGTCTTGTTTTCTTCATCTAGAAAATGGCAGAGTCATTATTTTGCCTTCAGTTTTGAAGGATATACCATTGGCTCTTGAATTCTAGGCAGATGGCCTGTGCTGTAAGCACTTTGAAGAGGTCATTCCGTTGTCTGTGGCCTCCATTGTTTCAGATGAAAAGTGCGCAATCGTTCAGACCCTGTGTCTTTGTAGGGGATATATGCTTTCCTACTAGCTGGTTTACATTTTTTCTCTTTATCTTTGGTTTTTAGCAGTTCGGCTACGATATATCCAACTGTGGGCTTTTGTATTTATCCCACAGCTGTGGCTCATGTTTCTGATCAAATGTGGAATTTTCGGCCATTATTTCTTAAATTTTTTTTCTGCCCCATTCTCCCTCTTTCCTCTTTTCAGACTCCAAACACACATATGTTTGACCACCCAATACTGTGCCATCAATTATCAAGGCTCTATTTGTTTGTTTCTCCTAGAATTTTATATGACTTCTTCTCATATAAATCTCTTTTTCTGATTGGCTTCTTTCACTCAGAATTATTTCGAGATTTATCCATGTTTTTGCACGGATTCATAATTCATTCCTTGGGGCACCCGGCTGGCTCCGTTGGTGGAGCATGCGACTCTTGATTTTGGGGTTGTGAGTTCGAGCCCCATGTTAGGCATAGAGATAACAATGAAACAATTCTTTTTTAGTAATTATTTATTCCTTTTTTTTTTTTTTTGTTACTGCTGAGTATTATTCCTGTATCGATAGAACACATTTTGAAAACCATTACCTTGTTGAACATTTGAGTTGTTTCTGGTTTTTGGCTGTTATGAATAAAACCTTAGTCTTTCTAATAGGATGTGGTGGTTTGAGTTCACATTTCCCTAATGAGCAATGACACTGAGCGTCTTTCATGTGCTTATTTGCCCTGTATACCTCTTTGGTGAGGTGTCTGTTCAGATCTTCTGCCCATTTTTTAAAATTGGGTTATTTCCTTTCTTTATTTTGTTTTTGGGGTGGGGGTTGTTTCTTTTATTATTGAATTGTGAAAGTTCTTTATATATGGTGAATACAAGTTCTTTACCAGATGTATTGCTTTGCAACTATTTTCGTCCAGTCTGTGGCTTGACTTCTTACTCTTCGTAGAGTCTTTCAAAGAGCAGGAGGTTTGAATTTTGAGGAAGTCCAATTTATTAATTTGTCACTTTGGTGGTTTTGGTGTGGCGTCTGAGGAGACTTTGCCTCACCCAAGGTCACAAAGGTTCCCTATATGTTTTTCCAGAAATTTTCTGCCTTGCAGTTTTATACTTAGGTCTGTGATCCAATTTGAGTTAATCTGTTGATGTTGTGCTATCATGGCTCCAAATTCATTTTTTATACATGGCTATTGAATTGTTCGAACACTGCTAAAAAGACGCTCTTTACGGACTCATTCTCACATTGATATTAAAACTCAAGTAGCATCATTTGTCCAATCTTTTCTTCTTTTTCAAAGTTGTGTTGCTTCTTCCAGGTCCTTCACATTTCCACATGTATTTTAAAATCTGTTTGTCAGTTTCCACACACACAAAGAAAATCCTCTTGATTTGGGAGTGTGTTGAATCTACAGATTAATCTGAGAAGAACTAACATCCTAATCATACGGAGTTTTCTCGCCTAGGGACGTGGTACATGTGCCCATGTATTTAGATCTCTTTTACTCTTTGTACTTAAAAAAAAAAAAAAAAATATATATATATATATATATATATATATATATTTATCAGAGAGAGAGAGCACAAGCAGTGGGGAGCAGCAGGCAGAGGGAGAGGGAGAAGCAGGCTCCCCACTGAGCAGGGAACCCAATGTGGGGCTCGATCCCAGGCCCCTGAGCTCATGACCTGAGCCAAAGGCAGATGCTTAACTGACTAAGCCACCCAGGCACCCCCTTTTTGTACTTTTCAGTGTACATCTTTCACATCTTTCATCAGATTTCTTTCCAAGCATTTCACATTGTCAGTGCTGTTTTAAGTGGCTGTGGCTTTGGCGCCAGGCTGGCTTAGTCAGAAGAACATGCGACTCTTGGTCCCGGGATCGTGAGTTGGAGCCCCGTACTGGGTGTAGAGGTTCCTTAAATTAAGTGGTTCTGGTTTTTATTTCAGTTTCTGGTTGCCAGTATATAGAAATACAATCAATTTTTATGTATTGATCCTGTAATGAGTATTATTATGAATATTAGTAGGTTTTTTCTTATAGATTTCATTGGATTTTCTACATTGGTGACCCTGTTTCCTATGAATGCAGACAGTTTCACATCTTCCTTTCCTTTTTCTTCCCCTTTCCTGTGGGACTCCAAATACCTGTGTGTTTGACTGCGTGATGCTGCCTTGTGGGTTATCATAGGCTCTGTTAATTTTTTTTTACAATCTTTTTTCCTTTTTTTCCTCTATTTAGATCATTTCTGTCAACCTGCTTTCAAGTTTACTGCTTCTTTTGATGTGTCCAGTCTGCTCTCAGTTTCCTCCAATGACTTTTTGATTTCGGTATCATGCTTTTCAGTCCTGGCCTGTCTAGATGGTTCTGTTTTAGTTTCCAGTCCCTCCTAAAATAACCTTGGGTCTTCACCCACTGTATCCATCTGGTCCTGAAATTTACTGATCATCGTTAAAGTCCTTGTGTGATGATCCCCGTGTTGAGGTCATCTGTTGGTCTGTTTCCGTGGACTGGTTTTTCTCTTGACTGTGAGTCCTGTTCTCTTTCCTTTGGGCAGGACTTGCCAGTTTTATTATTGTTAATTTCTGTGTCTTAAAAAAAATAGCAAAGGTTGATGTACATTTTAAAAATGATGTGTGTGTTTTCTGTATCACTAACCCCAGGAGGAAGAAACACCCTTTCCTTTGTTGGGTTTCTAGAGTGAGGGGCTCATCGGTTGGATCCACTCAGGAGTTGGGCTGGTCTGGGACACACTTGCAACTTTAATCCCTCTACCTCCCTCTTGTGTCTCTGCCTCTGTCTCCCTCTCTCTCTGTCCCTGGCTGTTCCCTCTTCCCCATCCACTTGTACACTCCTTTCAGCTAATCTGTTTCCCCCACCCCATCTCCCTCAACCCGGAAGCTCCTGGCAGACGAGAAGGCGGCGGTACTGCGGGCGGTGGAGGAACGTGAGCGGGTCGAGGCGGAGGGCCGGGAGCGTGAGGCTCGGGCCCTGTCGCTGACGCGGGCGCTGGAGGAGGAGCAGGAAGCACGGGAGGAGCTGGAGCGGCAGAACCGGGCCTTGCGGGCTGAGATGGAAGCACTGCTGAGCAGCAAGGATGATGCCGGCAAGACTGTGAGCAGGGGCCCCCACTCCCCAAGACACACATGCGGCCACTGCATGCACACCTGATGTCGGGTGACACATACACACGTGTGTGCTCTCATGCGTGGAACATGAAGAGACTCAGCCATCGAAGTTACACATTCATGCCAAACACAGAATGGGAGGAGAGCTGCTGACCAAACATTCGTGCTCCCGTAACACACACAGAGTGGGAGGAGAATTTTCCACCAAACACGTGTGTTCATACACGCGGGAAGTAAGGAAAGCCACTCGCCAACATGCACGTTCACGTACAGATACACAGAACAGGAGGAGAGTCTTCCAGAGAACTTGAAGAGAATTTACCACAACATATAGCCTGAGAACCATGCCCCAAACATGAGGGTGTGCACATGCACACACTGCACACATACACACCACACGGCACACACACCACACGCATACACATCCCCTCACACACGCCACACACACACATCCCCTCACACACACCACACACACATATATCCCCTCACACATAGAACACACACATATATCCCCTCACACAGAACACACATACCACACACACACCACACACACATATATCCCTTCACACACCACACACAGAACACACATACCACACACTAACCACACACCACACACATACACATACATCCCCTCACACACACACCACACACACACACCACGTACCCAGTGTGAGGACATCCCACTTGCCACCCCCAACCCCACTGAGCACATACAGGCCCCCCCAGGGCCAGTGAGGAGTCCCCTAGGCCTGTCCCCAGCCCCCAC
This sequence comes from Ursus arctos, assembly GCF_023065955.2. Taxonomy (NCBI): domain Eukaryota; kingdom Metazoa; phylum Chordata; class Mammalia; order Carnivora; family Ursidae; genus Ursus; species Ursus arctos. The sequence continues at coordinate 57,580,690 of NW_026622863.1, read as the reverse complement.
TTACCCAGCCAGCATCCCAGCCTTCTGAAAGGTCCACCACACCCTCCACTCCATCCTTCCTTCGTTTGTCCAATAAATATACTTACGGAGCAGTAGCAAGGACAGGCCCAGGGACACCAGCCCCCCTGACTGATGACGGGGAGGCACTGACAGAAGACGTGGTTCAGGGAGGCCCTGCACAGACGCACTCCTGATGTCCTTCCTTATTGCCAACAACGTACTCTCATGAGTGCAATGGATAAGGGCTTTATCTTCTCCACACGCTCCAGCGTGGGTCTGATGGAGCTTTTAGCCAAGCCTGGAGAGAACCCCTACACTTCATGACATACCCTTGGCCTGCAGCCCCAGGGATACTAGAGCCAAAATCCAGCTCATACTCAAGACTACTAAGGTCTCTCCTTTGGGAAAACTGCCAAGTTATTCATGGTGACTCCAAAGGCCTCCTTTGTGGGAAATAGAATGTTGACAGGAGAAAGTGGAATTCCTTCCAGTAAACAAAACTGATTGGCAGGTGCCAGGTAGGAGGGGCAGCCTGTTGGCCTCTTTCGAGGGCAGAAAGTAGACACTGTCACTGACTAGAATTTCCAAGAGGTTCTTTGGACAGGAGTGACAGGTAGATAGGGTCCCTGCCCTGTGGAATTTACAGTGCCGTGGGGGGACGGGCTCATGTTAAATGACCATCGTGACTAAGGCTGAGTCAGGGAGGGGCTGAGGGCCAGCAGCATGGGTAACAGAGAGCCCCTGACAGGCCAAGGAACGCTTCTCTGAAGTGATAGTTAAAGGAGAGGCATTGCGGGGGGGGGGGGTGTCTCAGAAATTCATAAGCTCAGATCTGCGTTCACAGGGTGTTTGGGATTTTAACTTACAACTCCCTGGAAGGGCTGAGAAAAAAAATCACAGGAGATAGTGGGATGGTGCTATCCTGGGGGGTCCGGCACAAATCGACATTCAAGTCTGGAGCGACATGCCTTCAACCCATGTCCACACAGGATGTTCCCAAAGACGAAGCCCCTTTAGTGAAGTGAGCTCACGATGCAAAATCTCAAAACCCACGAGGCAATAATCCACCGTGAGTGAGAGTCAGCTGAGCTAACAAACACTTGAGCTGGACTCTCGGGGGCTTCAGATAACAGAACTTGCAGGCAGAGGTTATTAATGAAATGTTTTAGGATGATTCAGAACGAGACACGTAGTAACTAGCTGCCCGGGAAATGGTGAATGAATGAGCAAACCGGAATGTGCACATCACCTTGACCATCAAAGCTTCCCTCGCTCTGTCCTAGGATAGAGCTAGGATCCTGGCCTCCCCCTCCCTGTGCCCCAGGTGCCCAGAGCTCACCCTCCCATCCCCACCAGGCACATGAGCAGGAGCGATCCCGCCGGGCGGCAGAACAGATAGCCAGCGACCTGCGAGCACAGGTGACGGAGCTGGAGGACGAGCTGACAGCCGCTGAGGACGCCAAGCTGCGCCTGGAAGTGACCCTGCAGGCTCTCAAGGCACAGCATGAGCGCGACCTGCAGGGCCGAGATGAGGCTGGCGAGGAGAGGCGGCGGCAGCTGGCCAAGCAGGTACAGGCAGACAAGCTGGAGGCTGCAGGGCTCCCATCCCACTGGGAGGGCTCTGGCGCCTGCCTGCCGGCAAAACAGGGGCCAAGAAAGGCTCTCTCACCTATCTGCTGCTCAGTGTTTCTTCCCAGGGCCCTTCTGCTCCGCAGCCCATTCACCCACCATCACCCGTGAACCACACGCATGTCCCATTGACCGACTGACTTACCCGATCAGACATCATCACCAGACCATTCACCCAGCATCCGCCTCGGCATCCACAGAGCCCCCCACGTACACACAGCCTCCCCACCATCCAGCGCGCTTCTACAGAGCCACCTCTGCACCCAGCTGCTCCTCCATCTGCCCTTTCTAGCAACTTCCTCTCCCCAATCCCCAGCCCACCCCCAACATCCCCCAGCCTGCCCCAGCGCTCATCCATTGCTCAAGGACCAGCTCCTCCACGCCCCTTCATCCACAGCCTTCCTCCCCTTCATTTACTCATTCCCCTGTCCCTGTGGTCCGCGACTCGGCCAGTGGAGGGACTCCCGGTGCTGTGCAGCCGGCCGGCGCTGAGTGCTGCGCGTGGGAGGGGCAGGGCAGCTCTGAGTGGGGCCGGACCCTCTGGAGCTGTGCGGGAATGGGCTGGAGGGGACACACGGGAGCAGAGCGGAGGCTGGAGTAAATAGGAAGGATAAGCCCAGAAACAGGGATCTGGGGACGAAGAGCTGGGATCCGTTTGGGGTGTAGAGAAGCAAGAGGGCCGGAGGAATGGCGCTAGTGGCCTGGACAGGGGCTGGCGGGTGGACGTCTAGGTCACTAGCACGTAGAGGGAGCCTGGGCCGCCGGTCCCTTGAGCCTGCCCGTCCCGGCCTCCCCGCAGCTGAGGGATGCGGAGCTGGAGCGCGACGAGGAACGCAAGCAGCGCGCCCTGGCCGTGGCCGCCCGCAAGAAGCTGGAGGCGGAGCTGGAGGACTTGAGAGCCCAGAACGCGGCCGCCGCGCAGGGCAAGGAGGAGGCGGGGAAGCAGCTCCGCAAGATGCAGGTAGGGGTGGGGCTTAAGACCCCGCCCCCGCACACCCCCGCGAATCGCTCCGCTGTCGCCCCGCCCCCTCGGTCCCGCGAGCACCCCCCCCCACCGCTTTATAAACATCCATGCGCCAAAGGCTCACTTGATGCTTTCTATATTTTTTTACTTCCTTTACTTAAAATGCTTAGCTTTGAAGTTCAGTTTCTTTATTCTATTTAATTTTTGCAATGGAAATGCCTTAGGGTTCCTCCCTTAATATGAAAGTTATATCTGGTTGTTTAAAAAAATTGGGGGGGCCGGCGGTGGTGTCTGGATGGCTCAGTCAGTGGAGCATGTGACTCTTGATCTCGGGGTCGTGAGTTCGAGCCCCAGGTTGGGAGTAGAGATTACTTAAATTTTTTTTAATGATAATGATGTGTCAGTGTAAAGTCTAATTTTTTTTTTAAGTATAGAACTGGGCTGTCCAATACAGTGGGTGCCAGCCCCATGTGGCTGTTGGACATCTAAGATGTGGTGGGGCTGAAATCCAAATTACATGCTGGATTCTGAAGACTTAGTACCAAAAAATAAATAAATAAATAAAATCTAAAAATTTTTATAGTGTTTATAAATGGAAATATAAAATTTTGGATATGTCAGGCTAAATAAAAATATAGTGTTTAACCTACTTTTACCCATTTCTTTTTATCTTTTTAACGTGGCCACTAGAAAATGTGAACGCATGTCCTTGCTGTATCTCCCCATTGGGCAGCGCTGGGATAGAAAGCTCCCTCTCCAAAAAGTAAAAATTTCCCACCAGGTCATCTCTGAAAGAAAGTGCCTGCACTAAAAAACTGTTATTATCAAGCAAGTAATAATATTAATAACAGCGATGATAATCGCCGGGCTAGTCAAGCCCAGTGCTGTCCTCCTGTCTTCTCTACCGAGTTTTTTTTTTTTTTTAATGGTGGTGGACATCAAGTTTGTGTTTTATTTTTCTTTAAGCGCCATTGAAAAGTCTTACACTGAAAAGTGTGGCCGCATAGCAAAGTGACTAGAAGTGGAAACCCTGGGGCCAGATGACCTGGGTTCAAGTCCTGACTCTGCCATTTACCATACTTGGCTTGTTGCCGAGCCTCTCTGTGCCTCAGCTGCTCCGTGTCTACACTGGGGGGAAACTAGTCCCCACAAGCTGGAGTTTTGAGGATTACCTGGCCCACGGTAAATGTTCAGGAAGTGTGCGCCAGCATTATTGTCCTGCAGAGTCCAAATACTACACCCATGTCACGCTTTCTTTAATTTTAAGGTGTTAACTTTTTTTAAACTGGAGGTAGCCAACGCCCAGAGAGGTCGAGTGGCTGGTTCGGGGTCACAGAGCAAGGGGCCGGGGCGGGCTGCAGCAGCCCCAGGCTGCAGGGCTTTGCTTGCTCTCGGGGAGCCGAGGAGTCCCCGCAGGGCTGGGGCGAGGGTAGAGGCTTCCCCGTGAGTCACGACCAGGCTGCGCCCGCTCACTCGCTTCGTTCCGCCCAGGCCCAGATGAAGGAGCTGTGGCGTGAGGTGGAAGAGTCCCGCAGCTCCCGGGAGGAAATCTTTGCCCAGAACCGGGAGAGTGAGAAGCGCCTCAAGGCCCTGGAGGCGGAGGTGCTGCGGCTGCAGGAGGTAATGCCAGGATGGGCGTGGCCCTGCGAGTGGGGTAGGCGGGGTCCTGGGGATTGGCGGCAGGGGTGGGCGTGGCCCTGGGGATGGGAAAGGGGGCGGCCCCTGGGGATTGGAGGCAGAGGGGTGCAGGGCCAACAGGCTAGGCTTGGGGGCACTAGGGAGCCCCGGGAGGGTTCTGAGCTGAGCCGGGGGAGATTGGAGTCAGGAAGGCTGGGGAGAGAGGACAAGGCCTGAGCTGGGGCCATGAGGGCGCAGGGAGAGGCAAGGCAGGGAAAGTAAAGGGTCAGCATGGACAGGGCTGTGGGTTGTAAGGGGACAGAGGAGGTAAGGAGAGACCTGGGGGTCAGGCCTCATGACTGGGGGGACGGGAGGAACAGGTTGGAAAGGAGGATGCTGAGCTCAGGGAAGCCGTGCCGAGGGGGAGGGGCCTGAGGTGGACATGAGTTCGGGGCTCCGGAGACAGGTTTAGGAGACATCTGCCTGTAGATTGAAGTTCATTCCAAGGTTGCCCAGGGATAGCATGTTTGTGTGCACTGAAGACAAGGCCAAGAGACGAGGTGTGAGGGGCAGGGAGGCCGGTGCCCAGATAGCCTCACCCCGCCACCGCTGACCACCACCGCTCTCTGTCATCACAGGAACTGGCTGCGTCAGATCGTGCCCGGCGGCAAATCCAGCAGGAGCGGGACGAAATGGCAGACGAGCTGGCCAATGGCAGCCTTAGCAAGTGAGTGGCCCATCGTAATGTGGGGCAGGGCACCCTCCCTGGCCGTTTCGCCCTCTCACCTCCCCCTGCTCCCGTCCTCCTTAGGGCAGCCATTCTGGAGGAGAAGCGGCAGCTGGAGGGGCGCCTGGGGCAAATGGAAGAGGAGCTGGAGGAGGAGCAGAGCAACTCAGAGCTGCTCAATGACCGTTACCGCAAACTGCTTCTGCAGGTGAGTGCAGCCCTGTCCCCCCGGGTGGCCTGGGTCCCCACTGACTTAGGAGAGTAATCTTCTGAATCTGAGAATTCCCTTGACTCAGCAGATAAAGGAGAAGGGAATGTCTGGCTCTGCCCCCATTTTGATTTTTTTAAAAAAAATTTATTTATTTTACTTCAGAGAGAGAGAGAGAGCACACGAGCACACGTACATGAGTGGGGGGAGGGGCAGAGGGAGAGAAGCAGACTCCCTGCTGAGTACAGACTCAACTCCGGGACTCGATCCCAGGAACCCGAGATCATGAACGGAGCTGAAAACCAAGAGCCATATGCCTAACTGACTGAGCCACCTAGGCACACTGCCTCCTCCCGCCATTTTGATTTTTAAAGAGGTTCTTCTTTCCACTAACCGCCAAGGATCCAGGTTGGGTTAAGTCCCATCATTCCTTGTACGGCTGTAGGATCCTGTGCTCCCTTCGCTAGAGCATGTGTTGGCTTATTTACCTCATTTCTAATGAGCACCCAGCACTGTCTTAGGTTCCAGGAATAGAGTAGGGATCACAATTAAGACAGAGGCCCTACTCTTGTAGTGCTTACCTTCTTTTGCTGTTGTTGTTTCAAGTAAGCTCTACACCCAGCACAGAGCCCAATGTGGGGCTTGAACTCACCACCCTGAGACTGAGACTGAGCCAAGATCAAGAGTCAAATGAGTGGCTCAGTTGCCCCTCAAGGTGCTTACATTCTGTTGGGGAGATGGGTAGCAGACAGAGCGCCTGGGTGGCTCAGTTGGTTAAGCATCCGCCTTCGGCTCAGCTCATGATCTCAGGGTCCTGGGATCAGCCCCACATTAGGCTCTACACTCATCGTGGAGTCTCCTTGGGACTCTCTCCCCCTCTCCCTCTGCCTGTCCCCCCTTCTCTCTCTCTCTAAGGTAAATAAATAAATCTTTAAAAAAAAATCAAAATGAAACTTTAAAAGACACAGAAAGGGATTTATAAGAAAATAGCAAATATTGTAGACAGGCTAAGAAGATCCAACATACGGTAATGGGAGTCCCAAAGAAGACGACCCAGGCAGGAGGACAGAGCAAATAACCTGAGAGCATAATGCACTAACTTTCCTGAAATAATACAGTTGGAAGCTACACACCAGAGGAGCACACTGTGTAGCCAAGGATACTGACCTATCAAAACTGATACCAAGGAGTGCCTGGGTGGCTCAGTTGGTGAAGTGTCTGCCTTTGGCTCAGGTCATGATCCCGGAGTCCTGGGATCAGGCCCCACATCAGGCTCCCTGCTCAGTGGGGAGTCTGCTTCTGCCTCTCCCTCTGCCCCTGCTCCTTCTCTCTCTCTCTCTCTCACTCTCTCTCTCAAATAAATAAAATCTTAAAAAAAAAAAAACTTAACCGACTGAGCCACCCAGATGCCCCCAGGGGCCTGCATACTTATGTCAAAAAGCATGGAGACGTGTACCAGGAGAGGCTCCTGTTGGCCCCAACTGGAGTAATTGGAGCTTCTGCAAGGATAATAATCACACCTGCTTTAAATCTGTCCACTCTGTGTAAATGCATGAGTTCACAGTGATTTTCTTTCAATACTTATCAGTCACTATATTAGTTTCCTGGGGCAGCCGTACCAAAGTACCCCCAAACCATGTAGCTTTAAAACAACAGCGACCTAGGAGCTCCTGGGTGGCTCAGCCGGGTCAGCGTCTGACTCTTGATCTCAGCTCAGGTCTTGCTCTCAGGGTTGTGAGTTCAAGTTCCACACTGCGCATGGAGCCTACTTAAAAAAAAATATGGGGCGCCTGGGTAGCGCAGTCGTTAGGCGTCTGCCTTCGGCTCAGGGCATGATCCCGGCGTTCCGGGATCGAGTCCCACATCGGGCTCCTCCGTTGGGAGCCTGCTTCTTCCTCTCCCACTCCCCTGCGGTGTTCCCTCTCTCGCTGGCTGTCTCTCTGTCATATAAATAAATAAAATCTTTAAAAAAAAAATAAAGTGTACACGTTGGGTTCTTAAAAAAAAAAAAAAGGAACAGGCACAAAAGTTTTTAAATGGGCAAGATTCCGCTATAGGATCTAGGCCTTCCTCTTTGAGTGATAAAACTGGAAAGAGGAGCAAAGAAATGACGACCATGACGTCAGGATGGTGTGCTATTTTGTGGGGGGACATAGGGGTTGTTATTAGGGTGGATTACAGACAGGGCCTTCTGGAATGGCAGCGTTCTATTTCTTCACTTGGGTGGGAGCGACAGTGGTGTTTGCCTTTGTTAACTCCTGACATCATAGACTTGATCAGTTTCTGACTTTCAGTATTACAGTTTCATTTTCCAATAAAAAGTTGAAAAAAAAAAAAAAAGGAGCCTATGCTGATCACCATGTCGATGTGTTCCCGTGAGGGCGCAATGAAATAAAGCATGAATCAGACTAGATCTGACTCACTTCCTTAGCCCTCGCGCAGGACCTCACTCGGAGTACAAGCTGAATAAATAAACGGGAACTATTATTAGGGGTGTGTTTACACATATTCTCAATGTAGTAGCTCCTGTTTGTTGAGTTGGCATTTCTTAAAATGATCCCACACATCACCCATATCAGAAGCACCTGAGGTGCTTGTTGAAAATGCAGAGTCATGGACAACCCCCCCCCCCACCGCCCGGATTGGCTGGAAGCAGAATTTCTGGGGGGTGGGACCCTGTGGTCTGCATCTTTTTCGCAAGCTCCCCAGATGATCCCGGTGCAAACTGAGGTGTGATAACCCTTCGAATGGACTCATTCACAGTCAGAGGTAGAATTTATAGCATTTAGAGAAGTTTGTGATAGTCTTGTGGATTTATTAAAATAGCAAAAAGCTATCTGAAAGGTTAAAACCTGGGGCTGGCACTGCTGTTGGCTACTAAGCCAACCGGGAAAAATACATGCCGACGTTTATTGTGTGTTTAGTATGTACCAGGCTCTGTGCTATGCACTTAACCATTGTCAACTCAGTTGTGGGAGGTGCCTGAATTTATCTACCATCTTCCCAAGACTCCCCCATGATGGTTCTGTTTTTTCCACCTCTACAGGTGGAATCACTGACTACAGAGTTGTCAGCTGAGCGAAGTTTCTCAGCCAAGGCAGAGAGCGGGCGACAGCAGCTGGAGCGGCAGATGCAGGAGCTCCGGGGCCGCCTAGGTGAGGAGGACGCTGGGGCCCGGGCCCGCCAGAAGATGGTCATCGCTGCCCTTGAGTCTAAGCTGGCCCAGGCTGAGGAACAGCTGGAGCAGGAGAGCAGGTAGGTGGGAGAGGGGGGCACAGCTGGAGGGTGATCCCCACATTCTGGTCAGTGAGATGAAGGGGATCTGTGTTACAAGCACCTGGTTTAGAAACATCCAAAAGGCATCATAATATTGGGGCGCCTGGGTGGCACAGCGGTTAAGCGTCTGCCTTCGGCTCAGGGCGTGATCCCAGCATTACGGGATCGAGCCCCACATCAGGCTCCTCCACTGTGAGTCTGCTTCTTCCTCTCCCACTCCCCCTGCTGTGTTCCCTCTCTCGCTGGCTGTCTCTCTCTCTGTCAAATAAATAAAAATAAAATCTTAAAAAAAAAAAGGCATCATAATATTAATGATGGCTGATTTCCTCTATTAGTTAGGATACTTTGGGCTGCAAGTAACTGTACTCCCACTAAGAATATGACTTAAATAGTAATGTAGGGGCGCCTGGGTGGCTCAGTCGGTTGAGCATCCGACTCTTGGCTTTGGCTCAGGTCATGATCTCAGAGTCATGGGATCGAGCCCTGTATCAGGCTCCACACTCAGCGTGGAGTCTGCTGATCCCTCTCCCTCTGCTCCTCCCTGCTCCCACACAGTCTCTCCCTAAAATAAATAAATCTTCAAACAGTAATGTAGCAATTAGCTCTAGCTGCATAACAAACAACCCTAAACTTTAGTGGCTTAAAACAACAACCATTTCTTATTGCTCATGAGTCTTTGGCCTCTGTTAGGTTCTGCTGATCTGAGCATGGGGTCTTCATTCATGCATCCGTAGGCGAGTCAGCTAGATGGATTTGCTGATCTTGGCTGGGCTCTCATTTGCTTACGGCCTTGCCTGGGACACTGAGGCTCACTCGTCTCTGCTCCAGATTGGCCCAGGATTGTTCACATGGCAGAGTCCAGGTTCCAAGAGTGAGGGAAAGTGTTAAAGGCTTCTTGGGGCCTAGACTTGGAACTGGTACAATGTCACTTCTGCATCTTCCTGTCACTAAAGCAAGTCATGTGGCCAGCTCAGATTTAAGGGAATGGTGAAATAGATTCTGTCTCTTGGTGCGAGAAGCTGCAAAATCCTTTTGTAGAGGCTGTGGATACAGGAAGAGGTGAGAATTGAGGCCATTTCTGTCCCAGGCGGAGCAGCAGCCTTGGGGACACATATGGGAGATATCAGGGTATTTAGGAGGAGGGTGACTGGTACGGGGAGCCTGTGACTCAGGAGAGGGATGGGAAGCCATGGCGGGGGGGGCTCTGAGCTGGGGGGGGGGGGAGCAGGCAGGGCCAGTGCTGGGTGTAGAAAGTCCTGCTGGGACTTTCCCAGAGATTGGGAGCTGGGAGGCCAGGGATGTGGCTGGGTGCTGGTCCAGGTGGCAGGAGCTGAGGCCTCAGCTGGGGCTGAGGCATGAGGATAGACACGAGGGGATGAAAAAGAGAGTCAGGGACAGAAGGGATGGAGCTGGGGGCTGATAAGCTGTTGTGGGTGTAAGGGGAAGAGGACAGTATTTGGGGTTAAGTCCTCGTGACTAGGGGAATATGGGGGAACAAGTTGAGTTCACTGGGGAGCATGATGAGCATGAGAGATCTCAAGGACAGGCAATGGGAACCAGCCCCAGAGGGTCATGGGAGAAGGTATTCTCATGCCAGGGACTGGCCAAGGGCTCAGGGGCTCATGGGAGATGTCATCTGGGATCTCTGCAGAGGCCTTTCAGAGTGTGTTAATGACCTGCTCAAAGTCACCCTGGGAGCAAGGAGTGGCCAGGGGGTCTGTAGATGAAGGAGCCTCCCCCACCGCATCCCTTTCCACAGCTCGAGCCCTTCTACTTCCCCCAGCCCCGTGCCTGTCTCTCAGCACATCTGGGGTTGCCATGTCCAGTCCTGGCTGCCGAGCACTGCCCATCGTGAAGAGCCCCATCACATGGACTTCACCCTGGGTGTGATGGTCCTTGCAGGAGAGGGCAGATGAGCTGGGTTCACAGGAAGGGGAAATTCAAGGGTGGGGGGAAGGCTTTGAGGGGACAGGAGCCGGTGTCCGACCGGCAGATCTAGGTGGAGCACAGGGGAAGAGGAGCAGGTTGGGGAGAAGGCACTGAGCCCGGCAGGGAATGTGAGGGGTGTGTGGGGTCTGAGGGACGGCCAAGGCTGGGGGCCGACCCAGGGTGGAGCCCAGGAGACAGATTTAGCAGACACTGGGCTGTTGATGGGTGTGGAGACCTGGGGTGCAGATGAGCTTGTCCAGAGAAAGCATGTATATGAGAGGGGAGAAGCAGCCAGGGTGGCGGGTGGCTGAGAGGGGAGCGCTGGGCTTCCAGAATGTCCCACACACACTTATGGACAGTGGAGAAGGGAATTGAGAGAGAAGGGGCAGGCCAGGTCAGGTGGGAGAGCACAGGGTTGAGCTGGGGGCTTGGGCTGGAGGACAGAGAGGAAGGGACAGGACAGAGTTCAGGGAGCAATGGGACAGGCTGGGCATAGGGCGAGGAGGGAAGGCGCAAGGGTAATGCCCCAGATCTGACCTGGGGACTGGCAGTCAGTGAGTCGGTTCCCTGAGAGGAGGACTAGGGGCACACACTGAGGGTATGGAGAATGGGTACAGACATGGAGACACTTCCAGGAACACTGGGCATCTTGGCACAAGTCAAGGACTAGATGCCCTGGAGTCGGGACCCTGGGAGCCATGTCTGACCTGAGCAGACTATGGGAGCCACTTGGGGGTGGGAAAGAGGGAAGAGGCCACTCCAAAAACAGGACAAGGCTGAGGGGACAGAATCCTGCATGAGCACCTCTCCTGATTGTCTCCTTCACGTCTCTCTCCAGGGAGCGCATCCTCTCGGGCAAGCTGGTGCGCAGGGCCGAGAAGCGCCTTAAGGAGGTGGTGCTGCAGGTGGAGGAGGAGCGGAGGGTGGCCGACCAGCTCCGGGACCAGGTGAGCAGCTGACGTCTCTGGAGAGCAGTGGGGGATGGTCTCCACTGACAGAGAAGTAGCCCATGATCTCTGTGGAGGCAGCGATTTCCCATCACCAGAGGCCACGTGAGGCCTCCATCCTGGGACTTGGTGCATCAGCAGAGAGCTGGAATCAGTGACTCTGCTATCTGTAAATTGTGGAATCTAGGACAGGTCCTGGTGGGGAGCTGAGACAACCAGGGAGAAGGCAGAAGTGAAACCCTACCCAGAGGCCAGGCCAGGGCTGAAATCACAACGTGTAACGTTTACGGAGTGCCTTTATGTACCAGGCACTGTGCGAAAGACATAACGTGTAGCACCTTTAGTTCTCATCAGAACCTTACAAGGTAGGTTCTATCCTTTTCCCTCTTATTCAGGTGAGAAAAATGCCCAGAAAGGTGAAGTAACTTGTTCACTCACTTAGCTCATGAAATATGGAGTCTGGGTTCAAACCCCAGGACTCCAGTGGCAGAGTCTGTGCTCTTAATTATTTATTGAGCAGCAACTGTGCCCCAAGTACTGTGCCATGTGGTTAAAAAAAAAAAAAAAAAAAAGTCTGCATTCTCTCACCAGCCCCAGCGCACAGGTGGGAAAATGGAAACTTTAAAAAGGGACACAGTTTGTACCCAAGTCACACAGTTAGAGACAGAGCCTGCATCAGATCCCAGGTCTCTCTGACTCCAGACAGAGTCACCGTGCCCTTAAAAGCTCAGCTGTGGCTTATTCGACCTGCATTCCACAATTTTTGGGCACCCACTAATATATTTGGCATTGGAGATATGGCTGTGAACAAGACAGAGAAGGTCCCCATGTTCACGGAGCTCACATTTGTAGCATAGGAAAAGGAAGACACAAACCTATAAACAAGGGAAGATGAGGACAGATTGTGACAGAAGCCATGAAGGAACAAGAGAATGAAGAGAGAAGGAGATGTGGAGGATTAGGGAATACTCCCTAGATTGGGGGTGGGGGGTGAGGTCAGGAAGACCTCTCTAAGGAGGTGACATATGAATTGAGAACTGAAGGGATAGAAAGAGCCAGACAGAGGGAGCAGTAGGTGCAAAGGCCCTGGGGTATGGAAATAAGTCTGGTGAGTTTAGAGCAAAAAGCAGAGCAGTGTGGCTGGAGAGAACAATGGGGAAGGAAAGTTGAATGGTAAGAAATGAGGCCGGAGGGGTTGGTGGGAGGCAGATCACGTGTTTCCCCTCTCTGGAGACAGAGATGGCAGGTTTGGGGAGGGTCTCGGTGAAGATGATCTGGCCAATGGGTTTATGGGAAGAAGACCCTGCAGGGCCTGGAATGCTAGATTGAGGGGCTGGGACCTTGTCCCAGCGCCACTGGGGAGCCATGGGAGGGCTTTGAGCAGAGGAGAGATGGGGTCGCCTCTGGGAATAAATAGACCCTTCTGAGGCCAAGTGGGGGACAGCCTCACATTTGAAGCTGGGATGGAGGCTGGCAAAAGGATCTAGAACAAAGCATGAACAGAAGGCAAGGCACAAGGTGTGGGGTGGGGGGCAGGAGGGAGGGGGCTCTGGGGGCCGAGGGAGTATGTGAGCACTGCACGTGGAGACTCAACCCGGCCCTCTGCCCCCACCAAGCTGGAGAAGGGCAACCTTCGGGTGAAGCAGCTGAAGCGGCAGCTGGAGGAGGCCGAGGAGGAGGCGTCCCGGGCTCAGTCAGTTCGCAGGAGGCTGCAGCACGAGCTGGAAGATGTCACAGAGGCCTCGGAGTCCATGAACCGCGAGTTGAACACGCTGAGGAACCGGCTCCGGTAGGGCCAGCCGCACATGAGCACCCTCGCTCTGTAAGCCCCGTCTCCCAGCTCTCTCTGCCCCCCTCCTTTAACTGCTGTCTCTTGGTCTTCCCTCCTCCCTGCAGACGCGGCCCCCTCACCTTCACCACCCGCACCGTGCGCCAGGTCTTCCGACTGGAGGAGGGCGTGGTCTCGGAAGAGGAGGCCGAGGAGGCGGAGCCTGGGGCTGGGCCGCCACCCCCAGAGCCTGACGGGCCGCCAGCGTCCCAGCCCCAGTGACCCTACCCTGTCCCCAGCCATGGCCCCTCCCTCCCTGGCCCCTGGCCCCTCGAGGCTCCAGTTCCAGGGACCCTCCCTCCGGCTTCTTGCACTTTGGAAATGGTGCCACCCTCTGGCACTATTGGGGGGGTGGCGCTGAGACCTCCTGTGAACCCCTAAACACAGAGGAGCAGGTGAGCAGGGAGACGAGGACTGGGGCTCTCGCTGGGAAGGAAATCCAGGGGTAGGTGGCAAGCTGTGGTCCCAAAGGGCTCCCCTCCATCCTTATGTTGTTAATGATCTTTATTAGCAAGGGAGCATGGCTCCCCTGCCCTCCGAAGCTGGGGTTCCCATTCCCCCTCCCCCTCCCTCTCTCTCTCTTCCTCTCTCTCTACTTAGCCACTGACCCCTGAATTTCTGAGCGACAACAGCCTGAGCCCCAGGTCTCCACCAGCCTTTGACCCTTGCAGAGGGGCAGGATAAGGGGACTCCTCTCCCCCCACCATGCTCTGCCCCCCTTTCCGGTTGCTCTTGTGTGGTCACAATGCGGTTGGATTTTCCTGTGGGGCCTCTCGCAGAAATAAACTCCAACCCCAACCGGACCCCGCTGGGGCTGTGTGTGTTCGTGCAGGGGGATCTCTGATGGGGCAGCAGGTGGGGCAGTCTGCTGGTTTGAATCACAGCTGGCCAGCGTTGGGAGCCTCCGCTGTACCGGCATTGAATGTGAAAAAACTCATTTCAGCCTCCTTCCCACGTATTCCCTCCATTATGCAGTTGGGGAAACAGGCTGAGCTGTGCTGTCCCTTGCTCCAAGCCTCCCAATAAGTGGCAGAAGGTATGCTGCACTCTGGCTGACCTTTAGTCTTTGCAAAACAGTGACAGAGTGACTGCTGAGCCACGTGTTGAGTAGTGATCCTTTGTTTAGCTGAACGTGGATTAAACGTGGGACGCTTGTCTCAACCTGCACAACCCCTAGAGGCGGGGATTCCATTGCTTTCCAGCACCTGGAACAGTGCCTGGCATGTAGTTGGAATTCATGTTTGCTGAATGAATAGATCACCCCTTCCTGCCGTGTTAGAGTGGTGGAAACAAGCCCAGAGAGGTTGAGACTTGCCCAAGGACACACAGCTACCCAGAAGTTGAACCCACACTGTCTGGCTTCAGAGTGGGCAATATGGAGCATGTGGCCTTTGGCCCTAACCTCTTATTGGAGACCCAGTTCCACTCCTTTCCTGGGGTCGCACCCTCACGTCAGAGCTCCTATTACCAGGGGCCCTCACAGTTTCAAGTTAAGGGTGTGGATCCCCGTTTTTACCATCAGGGAAACTGAGGCATCCACCGTAAAGTCACAAGGTGAGAGCTGGTGATGAATGGGATGTCTGGACCCCCGAAATGTACACCCTTCCTACTTTAATATGACCCCTGTTCTGGAAAACCCAACTCCTCTGCTCCCAAAACCCCCACCCCGGCCCAGATCTGGAGACCTTCCCAGCAAACAGGATGCAACTTTTAAATGAAAAGGAAACTTTTATTTTGGTGGGAAGTGAGAGGGTGGGTGGGAAGGGGGCATGACACTTTTTCTTTGGGGAGGGCAGGTGACATGCGGCAGCTTCTGCATTGGGCGGTTCATGCACCCAGGGTGGGCGTGGGGGAGACTTGGGGGAGGGGCCATACCGACCCCTCCCTCCCTGCCCTGGGGGTGGGCTGAGAAGACCCGCCATTAGCACCAGAGTTGGACGATTTGCAGACCTCCCCTCCCCACACTGACTCCGGACACCCGCCCCCATCCCTGAGAGCGCCCCCTCGCCACTCCTCCCACCTCCCACTTCGACAGGCCAGGCCCGCCCCGCCCACGTTTGAGTGAGAGAATCTTATTGCTGTGTGTGTGATGGGGAGGAAGAGCCGCTGAACTCAGGAAGACCCCCGCCGTTCATTCCTCCCCAATCGCCCCGCCCCCCGCCCCGTGTCCGTGCGTTCCCGGAGCGCAGGAGGGGCGCGACATGCGTGTGGGGAGCGCGTCATGCAGCGCATGCGTATAGTTGCAGGCACCCTGGCGGCCGGGGAGAAAAGGGGAGCGGGACTTGAAAGTTGTCCCTTTAGCTCTCTCTCTTACTCCCCGAGTCCCACACTGTTGACTTGGGGGATGGGGGCGGTGGTGAAGGGCGTGAGTCACGTTCTGTAAAGGTTTATGATTGTGATTATTTTTAAAAGCTGAACTAAAAAGCTGGGTACGTGTGGCAGATTGGCGAGCAGGGGGAGACGTTGGGAAGAGGTCTGTACCCTTTGGAAAAGATCCTCGCCCCCTTTCCCCGCACTGTTCGGCCTCCGTGAGGGTCAGAGGAATCTGGGGGCTTTTTTTTTTTTTTTTTTTAAGAAGTTAAACCCTTTGGCAATATAATCAGTCCCCACCCCCATACCCTGGTGTCTGGAGCCCCTAGCCCTTTGCCTCGCCCCACCCCGCTCCCACCAGAACCTGCCCCACCCCTCACCCCTGATTCGCCAGGGTTTAGGGTCCGAGGGAAGGATGGGGGGACTCAAAATGCCCCTTGCATAGGAATCGTTGCATCAAGAATCATGCTCAGTGACACCCCCCAACCCTCGGGTGGGTGGGGGGTTCCTGAGGCCGTGGGAGCAGAGGGAGGGAGGTTGCTAATTCCGTGGGCCTCCAGCTCCAAAAGGGGGGTCCCCTCTAAAGATTCTGGGACCGGTGTGGTCTCTGGGCTTGGGGGAGGTAGCGCATCCTTGAGCCAGGATGGGATATGAGAAATGATCTTCCACCCGCGAGCATGTTAAGACAAGGGATGCTGGGGAAGGGCGGGCTGGGATTCCAGCCCCGGTAGGCTTATCGTTTCCCAAGCTTCTGATGTTCCAGTGTCCCTTGATGGGGGTACAGCCTCTGCTTTAAGTGGAAACACTCTACCCTAAATAAATGGTGTCTGTGCCAGGCAGCAGTATCTGAACTTACCGGCTTCTGAGCAAGATGCCGTAAAAGACAAAACTCTTCAGATTAAGTGTCCTCGTACTGCCTAAAACCTTAGCACATCACCAGGGATACAAATATAACCCTCTGGGAAACACTGATGTCCATGAAGAAGGTCCCTTTTGGGCACCATTTAAGGGGAGGGGCTCTTGGAAGAGGCAGGGCTAGGCATAAGAAAGGGGATGCCCGGGGAAGGTCTGGTTCCCTGGAATCGCAGACAGGTTGAGCCTATCTTGGAAATTCTAGCATCAGGAGAACCTGAGGTGGATGTCTGATGTCAGAGTTTTGGGGATATCTGGAGGGGGGGAAGGCCTGAGGATTTGGGGGTGTCCAAGTGTGGGAAGGATTGGGAGCATCCCAAAGGCTGAAAGTGAGCTGAAGGGCTGGGTCAAGTCTTGGAGGTTGGAGGTGCTGGGATGCAGTCCAGGCAATGGGTGGGGCGGGGCTGGGGCAGCATCTGTATGCAGAGGTTAAGTCCCAGGACCCTGTGGGGATTTAGGGGATGCGGGGTGCCAGGGTTGGTCTCAGGAATTCCGGGTGCAGGTCTCATGTCCTGGCCATCTGGAGGGGGTGTTGGGGAATTTTGTGTGCTAGGGCCAGATCATCCCAGAAATTCTGAGATGGGAGGTCTGAGTCCATGCAGCAAGAATAGAGGCGAGCAGATCCCTTGAAGGGGGGGGGGGGTGGATTGGGGAGGGATGAAAGGGTCACAATCACCAGAGGAATCCTCCTAAAGGCTGAGGGAGCAGCTGTCCGCAGCACAAGCCTCATGCCTCTGCTTCTACCATCTGAGCTCAGCTCGTTTTGGGGGCTTGAGTGACTGTTCCTCCTTCCCCCACATTGTTGCATATATATATATATATATATATATATATATATATATATATATATATATATATATATTATCACATCAATGTGATGGGTTGCCCTCCTGGGGCGAAGGGTAGGAAGCTAGGAGACCCTCCCGTGGCCTAAAGGCCAGCCCGACCCTTGAGGTCCCCGCCCCCTTCCCAGACTGCCCCTTCCCTCGATCGCGCGGCATGTACCCCTGGCGGCTTATTGCTGAGGCGGAGTTGAAAGGGGAGGGGGGGTCCAGGTTGAGGGAGGCATGCAGAATAGGGGAGGCGCCCCAAAATGTAATTGGCATAATTTGGACGTATTTACAGGAGTTTATGGGAGCGGGATGTCCTATGGCTCATGGAGACCTGAGAAGGCTTTATTTGGGGGGGGGAGTTGGGGGGGGGGGGTTGGACTTTGGCTCCTCCCCCTCCATCCTGGGGGCCCAGGTGGGGGTGAGGGGTCCGGGGGTGTCTGCTGGCGTCGTCGTCTCGGTTGCATATTATTAATGACTTTTTGATTTAAAAAAAAAAAAAACCCTTTCCCCCACCCCCCACCCCCAGCTCCTTTGACCTTCTTCCCTGTCACCCCCGAGTCCCCCCACGGGGGGGAGGGGAGCGCTAGAGGATGGAGGGCAGGGTTGGGGGAGCGCGGCGGGCGGCCCTGGGAGAGCCAGGGGGAGTGGCAAGGGGCGCGAGGCGCAGGGACACCCCGCTCAGGCCCGCGATGCTGCTCAGGCTGCGGGATTTCTCGTAACCTGGGGGGAGGGGTCAGAAACACGGGAGGAAGCATGGAGATGGGGGTGCAGGGGAAAGTCCAACAGACAGAGCGACCCCAAGACAGGGAAGCAGGGGAGAAACGGCCGGAAGGGACAGGAGTTGGAGAGAGAATGAGAGACAGAGACAGGAAAAGTCAAGAGACAGAAAGAGGTTAAGCAGAGGGTCAGGGATAGAGACGGTGAGGGAGACAGAGGGGATGAGAAACAGAGACAGTCAGACACCAAGACATAGCAAGACAGATGGCAGAGGCAGAGAGATGGACAGAGGCGGACCAAGGAGATGGAGAGAGAGGTGAACAAATTGGACAGTCAGTCAGCATCAAGGAGAAAGGTTCAGACATGGGGAGGGGGGAGAGACTCAGGGTTAGGAGGCAGGGTGGCACCCACCGAGCCTCCCTCACCCCAACCCCACCGCAGCCCGCTCCCACCTCCCCTCCCCCTCCCCCGTTGGCCCCCTTATCTGAGGCAAAAAGGTGGGGGGCAGCAAGGCAGATGGTGGGCAGCACGGGCACGGGGAGGGAGCTCGGTGGAATGCATGTAGGGGGGAGCAGCCGGTGCGAGGTCTCAGGAGGGCTCGGGGTGGGGGCTGACCTAGTTGTGGGGAAAGGGGGAAAGGCAGGTGATGGGGCTGTGAGGGGCGGAAAGGAGCAAAAGCTGGCAGTGCCCCCCGGGGGGCTGGAGAGCAATCTGAGGCGGGCAAGGCTCACCTGAAGGTTGTAATGGGGTATCTTTAAAGGGTCATGAAGTCTTGAGGTGGAAACTTTCTGATAGGAAGGTTCTGACAGTGTCTTGACAGCCAAAGGGATCTAAGACTGGGGAGTATGTGTGTGGTTTCTTGAAAGCTTGGAAAGATCTCAGAGTTCTGCCAGTGTCTGGGGGAAGTTCTAGTGCTTCTCTAGGCGATGCCAAGAGGTCTGTCTGGATGAGGGCGTCTTGACCAGGGGAGAGGGGGACTGGGGGGCGGGGGTTGGAAGCCCAGTATCTTGGGGACACCCCCTCCCAGCCATTCCCAATTGCTAACCTGGGGGGAAGGGGCAGGGGGGGACCGAGGGTCTCGCGAGGTCTCAGGCGGTGACAAGAGCTGGGGACAGAAATACACAGAGTCACGGCGGGGGGAGGGTGGTCAGGGGGAACCCCCCAACACAGCCTCACTGTTGGGGGGACGGAGAAACGCCGGAATTTCTTCCTCCTCTCTGGTGTTTTCCGGGGGAGGGGAGCAGTGAAATGGGGGCGGCCAGAGACATCAAATATGGAAGGAGCTTCCGAGGTGGCTGGGGGCGGGTGGGGAGGAGGGGGTGGGTGGGGAGGAGGACCAAGGAGGGGAAGAGGAGGGAAGGATGGGAAAGGGGGGGGAAGAGGTGTCAGGTCTGGGACTCAGGTGGTTGGTGTGAGAAGGCAGAGAAGGGAAGGGTCATGGGGTGGGCAAGGGGCGGGCCAGGGGGAAGGATCTCGGGAGAAGGAGTAGGGGGACAACAGTGGAGAGGGGTCACCCAGGAAAGGTAGAGAGAAAGGGAGGAGCTTGGAAGTGCAGGAGTGGAGAGGGATCCAGGACCTTGGGGCAGAGAACTCAGTCAGCCCCATCAGCTCCAGCCATTATTTGAGTTCAATGAATGGATTTTGGCATCAGAGGCAAGAGCAGCGGAGACCTCCACCCACCCACACCCACCCCACCCTCCCTCCCATTCCCAAATCCTCCCCACTCCCTCAGCCCCTCAGTTCTCTGGGGGGCCCATCTAGACCTAGGGGTGGGGAACAAAGGGTGGAAGAGGACTTGGTGCAAGCAGGGGGAGGGGTGAGGTGGGAGCAGGGAAGGGGGGGATAATGAGATGAAAATGATGGATGAATTGGGGGGATGGAGGGATGGAATGAGAGGAGCCAGTCCCTTTGGGACTAGGAGCCTGGAAGCCTGGGGTCTCATCCCTGTCTGCTGTGTGGCCGGGGCTGCTCATGGCCCCCATGAACTTCTGTGAAACAAGGGGCTTGAGACAAGGCTGTCCCTGGAGGCTCCCCCAGTCTCACGATCCCCCAGCATCTTCCTAGGCTGCAGGCAGGGATTCTTTGGGCTGTATCTCTGCGTTTCTAAAAAACATTCCACAGATGGCTGCTGATGGAGTAAGTGATAGATCAAGTGCCTTCAGACAGCTTCCCATCACTTTGAAGATCAAATCCAGCCTCTCACCACGGCCAGAAAAAACTCTCATGATCCTTCCCCCACCTACACTGTCTGGCACCCCTGTCGCCCAGTACTCAGTTCCAGCCACACTCCCCTCTTTGCTGTTCCTTTGACAAACCAAGCTCATCCCACCTCAGTACCCCCGGATCTTTGCACTTGCTGTTCCTTCTGCCCGGCTGGCCCTTTTCACCGTTCAGGTTTCTGTTACCTCCTCAAAAAGGCCTTTGCAGACGCCCCCTCATCTGAAGTGGCCAGAGTACTCATCTCATTCATTTGTTTGTTTGATTTTCTGCTTCCCCTGATCACGGGGTAGCAAACTTTTCCTGCAAAGGGCCAATTCCTAAATATATTCAGCTCTGGGGGCCACACGTTCTCCGTGGCAACTCTTCCAGTCTACTGTTGTAGCACGACAGTGGCTGTGTTCCAATAAAGCTTTATTTACAAAACAGCTCGGGGGCAGACTTGGCCCATGGGCTGAAGTGTGCCAATCCGTGCTCTAGCGCGTATGCTCTGGGACGGCGGATTCTTGCTTTGTGCACTGCCAAATCTCCAGTGCCTGGAACTGCGCCCTCAGTAATGAGTTGCTCAGTGAATGAATGGATGGATGGATGGAGGAAGCAAGCTCTATTCCTTAAGCTAGGGTTGCTATGAAGATTACAGAACACGTGCTCACTTCCTGGCATGAGATAAACGCTTGACCGTGTTTGATCGAAGATTCATCTACTACCTCGCCACTCTATCCCCCTCTTCTCCCCACCGCCAGTCCCCCAGCCCTGTCCCTCCCAACCCCTCCCTGATCCCTGACTCCCTCTACCTCGTCCCTTCATCTCCATCCCTGCACAGCCCTGAGCCGGACCCAGGTGGCATCCTCCCCCTGGACCTTCATCCCACCCTCCTCTCCAGCCTCCTGACCTCCGGTCTCCTGACCTCAGGTCCATCTGCACACAGCCCAGGGGTCGGCCTGCCCTCGCTGGGGCCCTAAACAAGGTCCTGGCGCTTCAGCCTAGCCCAGCTTTCCCGCCTGTCTCCCTGCCCGTCCCTAGTCTCCACAGCTTTGCTTGTGCTGGTCCCTCTCTGGTCGCCACCGTCTAATGGGATCACTTCTTCACTTGAGGTCAGGCTAACTCCAGACACCAGTGCCTTCTCTGCCACTTCCCTCCTACCCTGGGGAGTTTCACGTGTTCCTTGTACTGCGTGTCCCTGTGCTACCACCACTTCCACAGAGATCACCTCAAATAGGGACTTTCTAGGTCGGTGTCTGCCTCTCCCATCAAACTGGGAGCTCCTCCGGGGGCGGGGGGGCTGGTCTTCTTCCCTGTTGATTCCCTGTGCCTAGCCCCGCGCCGGGGATGTGCGGGTACTCTGTAGTCACTGGCCAATTCACAAGCGACTGGGTGAGGGACTGAGTCTTCCTCACCCCGGCTTGCACCCAGAAGTGTCCTGGGTGTGCACCCTGTTTTCTTAATTGAATTAAAAAAAACACCCGGGGGGAGGCAGGGAGAGAGATGTGAATGGTGGTGAGGAGGGGGGTCAGTCGTGAGGGCAGGGGAGGGAGGTCAGGCACATGGTGGGGAGGGCTGGGTTAGTTCTGGGGGGTTAGTGAGGGGCAGGGCAAGTCCTGGGCAGGTGGGTCAGTGTCGTGGCTGCAGGTTAATCAGATGGAGCTGTTCATAGTGAGGGGACGGGAGTCTCGGTCAGTGGGGGCTGCATGTTCTCAGAGGGGTTAGTCAGGAGGGAGGTGGGGAACAAAGGGTGGGGGCTACTTACCCCGGGGGGAGGGGATTCGTCCGCTAGGGGGATATCCAGGCTGCAGCGTTGGCGTTGAGGTCGGGCAAGAAGCTTGGGGGGCCTGGCTTACGCCAGTCTGGGGGGGGCAGTGGGGGAGCACCGATGGCTGGGGGTGGGGGAAGAGGCCAGAGGGTCCAGGGTGGGGTGGGGGGGGGAGATGGAGATGGAATAAAGACAGGTGAAGGGTCAGTGGTGAGGAAATTTGGGGGTGGGGTGGGGTCTGGGAGGAAGGGAATTTGGGGCCAGGGGATGGGGGAAGTCCAGCACCTCCTCCCCCATCTCCCTCTCCCCCCTCCCCTGAGGGAGGGAGAGAGAGAGAGGGAGGGTCCCAGGGGGGCCAGTGGAGGGCACCTCACCTTTCCGGATGGAGCCATCAGGGGAAGGGGCATAGTCGGTGAGGAGGAAGCAGGCTCGGTCCCGGCTATAGCGGCCTCGGCTCCCAGGGGTGATGGGGCTCTTGTCTTCCGGGGACATGGCGGGCTGGTCGATGGCTGGGCAGTCCTCGTGGGCAAGCGCAGCTGCAGCAGGGTCCCCATTGGGGCGGGGATCTGCACCGAGGGGTTCAGACAGAGACACAAAAGAGAGAGTGAGGTGTGGGAACTCAAGGCAGGGATGAGATTAGCAAGGACAGTGTTGGAGAATGTTGGGTGCCGGAAGTAGATGATTGAGGGGCAGGGTGTCTCGAGGAGGTGACAGGAGGGGTGCACAATTGGAAGCAGGGTGTCAGGGCATGTGCCTGCTGGGTTCAGGGAGCAGGTCATTGGGGGAGGGTGTTAAATGCTGGGAAGGACAACAGGGAGAGGGAAGGGTGGTCAGGGGTGGCTGTGGATGGAGGGTGTTGAGTGGTAGAAGTGGTGGTCGGGCCAGGTGTTGGGTGCTGGGAAAGGCAGGACTGGGGGGGGTGTTGGGTATTTGGAGGCTGTTTGGGAAGTTACCTTGGTGCTGGGAACAAGGCTGGGATAGAGTGCTGGGTGGGCAGTAGGTTAAAGTGAACTAAGTAGGGCAGGACTGGGGTGCGGTGTTGGTTTGGTAGGGTGCATGGGTTGGGTTGGGTTTGGAGGGATGGCTGGGGGATCTAAGAGGCTGGGAGGGAGCTGTTTAGGGAGGGTGCTGGGTGCTGGAAAGGGCACAGTGGGGAAGGGTTGGGAAGGTGACAGAGGAGGGAGGGGGGAGGTGGGGGTCCCCCAGGCTCTGACTTAAGCTATTTTTAATTGGTGTGAAACTGGGTCAGTGGCTGAGGGAGCAAGAGGAGGGCGGGGCGGCCCAGCTCCCTTTCTTGACCTACTTAAGTCATGGGGGTGGGGCCCCCCAGCCTCTCCCTGCTCTGGACTGCCGCCCCCAATCATCGCCTCAGAGACACAGACTCTCCGGGGGGGGGGGGGGCAACACTCGGTTAACTTTCTTCTCCCTCATCTCCTTGGCTTCACCTCTTCCTCTCAGCAGCCTCTGGGAGACCCTCAGATCCCGCTCAGGCTGCTGTCGGCAGAGCCAGAGACGGGCCCCTGGATCCCAAGTCACTGTCATGTGGCTGGTCCGCCCTCTGGGCCTATCTTCCTGGCCTCTATCTACCTCTGGGTTTTTAAGTCTCGTCTCTTCTCTTGGCCTCACTCTTATTAGAACCTGAACTCTCTGCCACTGACCCCCCACCTCTCCCTCCATTTGTCCTCTCTCTCCCGCTCTCAGTGATGATCGCTTGGTTTCTGACTGTTGCTTTTAGACTTTCTTCTCAGGGTCATCAGGAAGACTCAGATGCTGCCGCTGGCCCTTGGCCAGGTGTCTGAGAGGCCTGTGTTTCCCACGTTAGACCCTCTCCGTGCCTGTGTCTGAGTCCCCCTTGCTGGAGGCTGATTACTCTGCTCCCTGGTCCCCCGGAATATCTGTCTCTCCCAAAACTGTCTTTGTGCCTTTTCACTGACCTCAGCAATAACCATTTGCTCTTCCCTCTCCCCTCTGTCGTGACCCCCCCCCCAATCTCTCTTGACCTCCTTCCCCTCCAAACCTCTCGGCCTCCTCCCACGGGTCTCTGCCTGCGCTGCCCCCCACCCCCACCCCTCATGCACCCTTCTCACCTGCCCGGTTGATCTCAATGACTTCCTCCTGAGCCAATGGGCAAGGCTCCCCAGGGGCTGGCAGAGGAGGCAGCCCCATGATCCCGAGCCCACCCGCTCCCCCCCTGAGCAGCCCGGGGTGCGTGTGGGGGCCCGGGGGGTAGGCCCCAGCCACAGTCACCCCCACAGAGGGTGGGGTGATGGGGGGCGGGGGGCTGATGCCACCGCTGCCGTGGTGGGGGTGGTGCGGGGGTGGCGGGGGAGGGTCGGGCTTGCAGTAGTTTGGAGAGCCGGGCTGCGGCGGGCGGGGGATGTGTTTGTTCTTCTTCTTGGGCAGCTTCTGCTTGGCCATGGCCAGCGAGTAGTACATGCCAAAGTTGTTGACAATGACGGGCACGGGCATGGCGATGGTGAGCACCCCCGCCAGGGCACACAGCGCCCCGACCAGCATCCCCGACCACGTCTTGGGGTACATGTCTCCGTAGCCCAGGGTCGTCATGGTGACCACGGCCCACCAGAAGCCGATGGGGATGTTCTTGAAGTAGGTGTGGTTGGAGCCCAGGATGTCGTCGGGGTCCGCGCCGATGCGCTCGGCGTAGTAGATCATGGTGGCGAAGATGAGCACGCCCAGCGCCAGGAAGATGATGAGCAGCAGGAACTCGTTGGTGCTGGCGCGCAGCGTGTGGCCCAGCACGCGCAGCCCCACAAAGTGGCGCGTGAGCTTGAAGATGCGCAGGATTCGGACGAAGCGGACGACCCGCAGGAAGCCCAGCACGTCTTTAGCAGCCTTGGAGCTGAGGCCCGAGAGGCCCACCTCGAGATAGAAGGGCAAGATGGCCACGCAGTCGATGATGTTGAGGCTGCTCTTGAGAAATTCCACCTTGTCCGGGCAGAAGGTGATACGCATGAGGAACTCGAAGGTGAACCAGACCACGCACACGCCCTCCACGTAGGTCAGGAAGGGCTCCGTCTCCACCTCCACATTGGTGATGTTCTCCGGCGGAGCCCCGGGGATCGGGGAGGCCTGTGTCACCGTCTTGTTGCTGATATGGATGAAGCCTTCGTGCGTCTCCAGGCAGAAGGTGGTTATGGAGATGAGGATGAAGAAGAGGGAGGCGAAAGCCACATACTGTGAGGCAGAGCAGGAGAGAGAGGGCGAAAGGTGACCCAGGCATCTGGTCAACCAGCCATAGCCACAAGACCCTCCCAGCGGCCCCTTTGCCCAGCCCCAAACTCCAGGGAGATGCAGGAGCCCCAACCCCATGCCTCCATCACAGCCTGCTTCCTGCTGTCCCTGCTGACGCTTGAGAAAGGGGAGGGAAAGGATCAGCGGCAGCTGTCCCCAGCCTGGGATAGGAGCTGGCTCCGGCAGTGGCAGCAGATGGGCAACTGTTTTCATGGAAACGGCAATTTCTGGTCCTTTACTCTGTCTCCTAGACCACTTCCCCACACCCTGTGTCCCATCGCAGGACTCCCCAGCAGGGTCCAAGGATTCTGGGGGGAGGGATGGGATGGGGTAGGGGGAGACCAAGATCACCCACCCTCTGTGTATCAGAGGCTTTGGAGCTCGGCTTGGAGCCAAGGGACGGGGAAAGGGAGAAGGTGGGTGGGGAGGCAGAATCCCCAAGACGGTTGAGAAAGCCTAGATTTGAATTCAGCTTTTCTCCTTGCCTAATTTGGGCAAGGGGATTAAGCTTTCCACACCTCAGGTTTTTTAACAGATTATTATGAGGATTATATTAGATGAGTATACAAAAGTCCTGTCTCCAGAAACAGGGCTTAGCCTAGTGTCTGGAAGTCAGTAAGAAAATGTGAGCTCCTATTAGGGTAAGCGGGCATCAGTTAGCTGGGGGTAAGGTCAAGGCCTTCAGAGAGGAGCCAGGGTTTAAGGACCCTGGTCCCAATATCCAGCCCCAGAGAAGGGAGAAAGCTGTGTGTCACCCTCACCCAGAGAGCACAGCAAAGGACTAGAACCAGAGAGCACAGCAAAGGACTAGAACCAGAGAAGGGTGTTATGGCCATAAATAGGAAAAGTGAAGGGTCAAGTCTGCAAAAATTGAAAAGGATAGAAGCAAGGAGGGTTGGGGTTTCAGGCTCTGGAGAGGAAGGGAGGGTCAGGGGCTGAAGCGTCAGGGGAGATGGCGGAGCTAGGGCCATAGAGGTGAGGAAGCTTTAGCCAAAAGTGCAGAGAAGGCGGGGGGGGGGGGGGGGGGGGGCACACATGGGTTATTTCAAGATGGGGAGGACCAGAGTCCTGCACGCAACGGTGTGGATTTTGAAGAAAACCTTGAGGAGCAGGGTGCGGTCAAGACCTTAGAGAAGGAAGGGGACAGAGCTGACCCCTGGAGATGACAATGGGCTTCATCAATTATGCAGAGAGAAGGAAAGAGTGGGGTTAGTGCCTTGCAGGGAGAAGGAGACTGGTGTTAAGGCGAAGAGCGGCTTTAATCAGTTGGGTAGAGGAGGAAGGAGGGCCTGGGTAGCTTGAGTTTTAATCAGGGATGCAGAGAAAAGTGGGGGCCCAGGCTCCGACTGCAGACAGGATCCTAGACCTTGGGGTGAGCTGGGGGCCAACACAGCCCCTCAGCCACTCCCCTTCCTCCACAGGGCTGGGAGGCGGGGTCTGGGCTTGGGAAGGCTCAACTTTAACCTGAAGTGCAGAGCAGAGAGGTGGGCCCGAGTCTGCCGCAGACAGTGCCCTGAACCTTGGGGTGGGTTGGGGTCAGCGCTGTCTCTCTCTGCCCCGCCCCCTCCTCGTTTCTCCGCAGTGGTTTAAGAGGCCAGAGGCCGCCGCACAGCGCATGCCCGGTGCTTCCCCGCCCCCTCCGAGACGGGTGCGCGGCGCAGGCTGCGGCACCGCAGTGGGGGCGGGCCGGCCGGGCCGGGGGGCGGAGCGCGCCCTCGGCCAGCACCTCGGCCAGCTCCCCCGCCGCAGTGCGCAGCCGCCGCGGCTGAGAGCGGTCTTAACCCCTCCCGGGCCGGAGTAGAGCAAGCAGGACGCAGCCGCAGTGCCGCCGCTTCGGAAAGGAAGGCCTCGGGCCAGGAGTTTAACTCCTTCCCTCCCAAAGCAAGGAAGGAAAGGTGGGCACCCGCTGCAGTGCGCAGCTGTAGAGGCTGGACAGCGTCGGGACTAGTTTAACCCCTTGCCCCCAGGTGGTTCAAAAGCAGAAGGGGCAGGAGGGCCAGGAGTCCCTGTAAGAAGGAAAGGAAAAATTACGGGGAGGGGAGCGAGGATAAGGTGGGGCCGTACTCTCCACGTTGCATTGGCCTCTGCTCCCAACTCTGTCAAACTCTCTCACTTGTAGGCTGGAAAGTACTTGGCAATCCGACACTCAAAAACCATTTGTGGAGTAAGTGAGTGACAACCTCCCCCCCGCCCCGTAACTGTCCCGGACCCCTGGTCTCACCTCAGCACCCTTCAATGGGGTCACGAGAGAAGGGCGCCCCAGGCCATGGGGGAGGAGGCCACTCAGAGGCCGAGGGGGCAATTAGGGCCAAGTCCCTTCGGAACCTCCTCCTCCCCACCTCCCCCCACCCAGCCCCAAATCTCGCCAACTCAGCGCTTCCCGGGACCAAACTTTATGCGGTGCCTCTAGGTTTCCCCCCCCCCCTTTGCTCCCTCCCCTGGCGCGAATGCGGCACTGCGGCTCCGCGTCCTTCCCGGCCCAGGACACGGCACGGTGGGGGGAGGGAGCGGACCGGTTCCTCCGGGTGTTTGGGTCCCCGGGAGGCTAGGAGGGGGCCCCGGAGTTGTTCCTGTTTCCCCTCCTTTCTGATCCCCCCCCCATTTTGAGCTGTTCCCCTCTCTTCCAACACAGGGAGGAAGTTAGTAGGAGGACGAGGTTCAAGGGAGAACAAAGGGGGAGGGTAACTATTTAGCCTAGGAAGTTAGATATGGTTGAAGGAAGTTTCTTGGGGAAGAAGAAGGGAGCTTGGGAAAAATCTGGCATTTCAAGGGAGATAAGGCTAGAGTGTGGGCTCTCTGGTTCACTTTGGGGTAGGGGAGCAGAGGGGCCCAGTCCTGGGGTTTGGATGGGGGGGTAGGGAGCTTGGGGAAAGGGGCGTGAGCAAGGCTGGGGTAGGGGCCAGTGGAAAGATACCAAGGCAGAGTGGAAAGAATTGGGAGCTATTCTGAGAAGGAAGTTTTGGGACAGATAAGGGGGGGGGGGGAGTCCCAAAGATTGAAGTTCAGTAAAGTTCTGGAACAGGAGGAAAAGTCAACTGATTGACTTGGAAAAGGACCGGGAGGCTCTGGTTGGGGGATCCCAGAGATAAAGAGTGGGAAGGGAGAAGAAGCTGGGAGAATCTGTGGATGAAGAAGAAGGCATATGGGAGCTTCTGGAGAGGAAAGACATATTATGGGGGCTCAAGACTCTTCTGGAGACACTGAGGAGGAGTGTGAAAGGCTTGGGGGAAGTCTGGAGCTTTATAGGGAAAGTCCTTGGGATGGGAGTTGGCGTGGAGGATGCAGGAAGAGATTTGCACACAGAGATACACAGGAGACTGGAAAGGGTCCCAGGAGGGAAGGCTCCCCAAGACTCCGTGTTGCAGTAGGGGGAGGGGGAAAGTGTGCTAGCCAGAACAAGTGGTTTGGGGATTCACAGGGGTCCAGGAGGCTCTGAGATTGAGGCAGAGTCTTCTAAGACTCTGAGAACAGAAGTGGGGTTCAAAAATAGCCAGAAGACTCAAACTTGGAGAGAGGGGGAGGTGTGGGGAGAGGGGCATAGGGAGAAAGAATCAGGGAGGTGTTGGGAGAATTTGAGGGACTGAGGGTTGGAAAAGGGGCTTCAGAGGAGCTGCAGGGGGCAGGGAAAGTCGGGGGCAGTGTTCACAGGGTCTGGGATGCTGAAGGTTAAGAAGGGAGGTCTTCTGAGGGTCTGGGGATGGTCCAAGAAACTGAGGGCTGCAGAGGGGTTCTCTAGGGGTCTGAAGGGTGACCAAGAGAGGCGAAAAGTATTTACAGGGGCTCAGAAGACTCGGGGCTGGAGGAAGTTCTTCTGAGGGTCTCAGATGAGTCTAGGAAAGGAGGTAGTGAGGTTGTTCAGAGAAGCCCAGGAGATTCACAGTGGGGTCAGAAGTTTCTAAGAGTCCCGGGTAGCCTAGGGAAGCCGGGTGGGGTTTGGAGGGATATGGGGGATTCTGAAGGTTGCGGAAGCGTCTTCCGAAAATCTGGGGATGGCAGGGAGAGGGGGGTGTGTTCAGAAAAGTACAGGAGACTCGGGGTTGGAGAAAGAGGCTTCTCTAGAAGAGCCTGGGAGGCCCAGAGACCAGGAAGACCAGGAGGGGCTGGGACGGCCCAAGGGATTCTGAAGGTTAGGATGCGGCACTCCTAAAGGGCTGGGATCTCCAGGAAAGAGGGGAGGGATGGGGGCTCCGAGAGCGCGCTCACCCTGGCGGCCCGCGACGAGTAGGGGTCCTCGAAGAGCGCCCACACGCGGGGCTGCCAGCGGCGCCACCACGTGCCGCCTGCGCCGCCCGCGCCCCCTGGCGGCCCCCCGGCGCCGCCGCCCGCGTCCTGGAAGCAGAGGCGCTTGAGCTCGCCGCCCGCGCCGTCCAAGCCGCCGCCGCCCGCACCCGCCTCGTCGTCCAGGCCCGCGTCGTGGGCGCCAGCGGCGTTGGTGGCGTTGGCTGCGCCCGCTGGGTCCGGAGCCTCGAAGGAGTCGAGCGCCTCTTCGGCGTCGCGGTGCTGTCGGTAGGTCATCCAGCAGCAGGCCTCCACGTCGGTCTCGTCGATGCCCCAGAAGCCGAGCTCCTCCTCGAAAAGCGGCCCGCACACGTCGGCCGGACAGTGCAGCTTGCCTGTGCGGTAGTAGTTGAGCACGTAGGCGAAGACTCCCGGGTGTCGGTCAAAGAAGAACTCGTCGGCGCCAGGATCGTAGTCGAAGCGCGCCGCCGCCTCGGGCTCCGTCAGGCCGGCCAGCCGCGTCCCCGGCAGGGTGCGCAGCGTCGAGCGGTACGTCTCATGGCGCACGCCGCCCACGTTGATCACGATCTTGCCGCTGTCGCCACCGCCGCCGCCGTGCCGCCCCATGGCCGCCGCCGGCAGCCCGGGGCATGGCTCGGCGCGCCGGCCCCCGGGCCCGCGAGGTGCCGGGGGGCCCGCCGAGGACGCGGCGGGGCCGGGCTGCGCAGACTGCTGCTGCTGCAGCGGCGGCGGGGTCGGCGGCGGGGGCAGCGGCGGCGGGGACTCGGGCGGCTGCGGCGGTGGCGCCGGCTGCTGCTTGCTGGCCCCCTGGCGCCCGCGGAAGGACGAGACGCAGACTGAGCTCAGCATTGGACGGGGGGCGGGGCGGGAGGGGCGGGCCGTAGGGGGCGGGGCCGCAGGGGGAGATGCAGACAGGATTGGGTGGAGGAGGCGACGAGTGGAGAGGGCGGGGCCTCAGTGGGGGAGGAACAGAACTGATTGGTCTGGGGGAGGTAGGGCGGGGCTGAGGCAGGGAGAAGGTCGGGGACTCCGCACAGCCTAGCTGGACGGGGCGGGGCTGCAGGTGAAGCACACCGATTGGATCTTTCCGAGAGAAGGGGCGGGAGAGCGAGGTGTTGAGGGGGCGGGACCGGCAACTAACGCTGCCGAGCTGGGCAGCACTGGGAAAACGGAGGAGGTGGGACTAGATAGAGATCTGATTGAACTGAAAAAAGGAGCGGGTGCGGCGGAGGAAGGGGACACGTCCAAACTATTTAAAGACTTCTGACTGGCATGGGGGAAACGGTCCTGATTGGACAGAGAAAGGACCTAAAGAGCTGGCAAGCAGGACCCGGTGGGGAGGGGCGGATGGAGACAGCCTGCTTAGGCCCCTAACTTCGCTTTGTCGCGGCAGGGCGGATCTTAAGAAGAGGCAGGGCCTGAGAAAGTTAGAAACAGTCCTAATTGGGCTGGGAGAGTGAGGGGGCGAGACTGAACGAGGGGCGGGAACTGGAAATGGAGAGTGCCGAGTACTTTCGCGCGAATGGCACTAGGCTGGACTGAACGGAGGAATAGGGACTGAGACCCAGTGAGGAGGAGTGTACATAAACGAGGCCTGGAAACCTGAGAACGTCTGGTCTCTTAGTCCTGGTTAGGACTAAGAAAGGGGGCGAAGTAAGGGAGGGGAAGGGCCGGGGCTCCAAGCTTGGACTGGTTAGACAGGGCTGGGCCTGGAGAATAAGTGTCAGGATGGATGGAACGGGACTGAGGAAGGTGGGTGGGGTCTACGAATGGTAGAAAGCCTCTTGAAGGCGCTGTGGGAAGGCAAGACTA
The DNA here is from genome assembly GCF_023065955.2 of Ursus arctos. NCBI lineage: Eukaryota > Metazoa > Chordata > Mammalia > Carnivora > Ursidae > Ursus > Ursus arctos. The sequence continues at coordinate 57,549,523 of NW_026622863.1, read as the reverse complement.
AGGGAGGAGCCGGGTTCTAAGAGGCTTGAAAGCAACCAGGCTAGACGGGGGAGGGGCAGGGTTGGGAGTAGAGAACGAATAATGGGTACGCTGCGGGAAAGGTGAGGCCTACAGGGTACAGAGCTACTGGGCTGGTTGGAAGGGTGGGACCTGGAAGGAGTCTTGGGGCTCAGAACACCTGGGAGAGAGTCATAAGAGTCAGTGGGGCTTTAGAAGGCGATATAAGAACTTCCAACTGATGATGAAAAGGGGACCAAGTCTACACAGCAGCGGACTGCAGACTGGAGAACCAAGGGATGGATGAGGACTGGTGAAGACGGAGCCTTAAGGGCGGCGGGGGGGGGGGGTAGAAACCTAAGCACTGGGAAGGCTAGGCTAGGCTGAGGAAATAAGCCGGGCCAATGAGAAATGGGGCGGGGCTAGGCGTCCGAGAGTCCTGGCGGAAAGGGAGAGAAAGAGGTTTGGGCCTGGGGTAGCTGGGGGGGCGTGTCCGGCCCCGCCCCCTTGGCTGGCCAGACGCCAGGTAGTAGGGCGCAGGCGCTGGGGCGGGGCCAGCGGCTGCTGCCCGGGCTGCGGCGGGAGGAGGCGGTGCCTGCGGGAGCGAAGGGGGCGGGTCAGGGGCTGCGGGCTTGCTCCCGCCGCACTATCCCTGGCCCGCCGCCTCCCTCTGCAGGTGCAGCGGCTGGTTCGTATCGTCTACCCACCCACCCCCGCTCCCGTTTCTGTCTGTCCATGTCTTTCTCTCCCCTTTCTCTGAGTGTTTGTCCCCTCGTCTCTGCCCTCACCACTCTGAGACTCTGGCCCCTCTTATTCTAAGTCTCTACCCTTCCTCTGGGTCTCTGTCCCATTGTTCTTTGAATCTATCCCCCTCCTTCTGAGTCTTTGCCCCCATTCTCACCCCCAGCTGTGTCTCTGTCCCCCCACCCCCAGTCTCCTTCTCCTGGTCTCTGTACCTTTTTCTCAGGGATTTGCCTTTGTCTCTGGGCCTCTGTCCCCTCCCAGTCTCTGTCCCTCCTCTTTGTGTCTCTGTCCTCCACTCCCCTCACCCTGCCTCGCCAGTCTGCCCCCTCTCTGGGTCGCTGTCCCCCTTGCTCTAGGCCCCTGTCTCCCTCTCCCTGGATCTCTGTCCCCTCCAGCCCTCTGTCCCTCTTCTTTGTGTCTCTCTCCTCCACTCCCCTCTCCCAATCTGTATGCCCCACCCCCGTCTCTGCCCATTCATCTGCGTTTCTATCCCCCTTGCTCTTGTTCTCTGACAATCTCCCTCCCAGTGTCTTTTTCCCATCCTCCCACTTTCCCTCCTCTGTAAGTGCCTTTTCTCTTTCTGCCCTTTCTGTTTCTTTCTGTCCCCCTATTCTGGTCTCTATCCTCACTCCCTGTGTCTTTCCTCTCTATCCTCTTTCCCCTTCTGAGTCTCTGTCCCCACTTCCTTCGGACTTTGTCCCGCTGTCCTTTGGTCCCTGACCCCCCCATCACCCCCTCTAACCCCTATCCTGGCCAGGACTCGAGGCTGCGTCACTGCGGAGAGAGTTGCAGAAGTGGGGCCTGTCCTGCAGACCAGGGAGGTAGCTTCCCTCACCCCCCAGACCCTAGGCTTCCCCACTGCCCCCGATTCAGTCTCCTTAATCCAGTATCCTTGGGCAGTCCTGAAGCCCCCGATGGGACCCAGGAAGGCAGAGAAAAGACATCGGAGCTTCCTACTCCTCTCTGCCCTGAATTCTGGTGTATCCCCAGGCAGAAGCAGTGACTCTTGAGGTGAGGGACTGGACTTAGCTTAGCTTGGGTTGAGTGAGGTTTCTGAGCAAGTTGGGAGTGGGGGTGGTGGCTGGAGCAGGGGTTGGGAAGGCCCTAGGGATGGGAGTAGGGGCTAGAATAAGGACCTAAACCAGCCATGCTCCCTTATATCCTCTCCCCTCCCCCCCCCCAACTCTACTTTTTTCTTCTGCTTTTGACAGCACCCAGGCATGGGATCAAGTTACCAAATCAGCGTTTTTGCAGAGGTCAGAAGGTGTGGGAGAAGGTGCGAAGGCGAGGGAGGGGGCTGCCATAGGGGAGAATATGGGGTGAGACTCCAGATTAGAGACCATAGGAGCAGGGAGGAGGCCCCGGGGCAAGGAGTAACAGGACAGTCCAGACTCCATCAGGCCTGGGAAAACTGAATGCCATCACACCCTCATGGCCCTCCCCAGGCCCCACCAGGTTATGTGGGGGGATTTGTGAGCCTGGATTCTGTACCCATGGGGTAGGCTTCTGGAGGCATAATGTAGGCTCCGGTTATGGGACACCCAGCCCTGCAAACAGACCAGAGGGAAGTGGACTCGATTTTTGGCGACAGACACCAGTAGGGTGTAGGCCAATGTCTGTCCTCGTCTTCAGACCTTTCTCATCCCTCCTCCTTCCCAATCTATCCTTTCCCTGCTCCTCCAGGCACAAAATTCCTGTAAGCTCCAAACTCCCACCTCCGTCACCCTCGGAGCCCTCTCCTAACTTCCCCTCCCCCATTCTCCAAGGCCCTGGAATTGGGAAACGGTCTCCTGCTTCCCGATTTCTAGGACCCCAGCCTCGTTCTTCCGCCCCCATTGCTATCAATTCTAAATCCAGGAAGGAAGGTCTCCCGAACACTAACGCTGAAAATATGGAGACTCTCTGCCTACGATCCTTGGTCCCCCAGACCCTCCAAGAACCTTGGCCCCCAAACCTTGTTATTAAGGAAGAATCTCTCCGCTGTAATTTTTGAGTCCTCATCTCCCGGGTCTCCCACCTCCAAAACTGGGATTTGGGCCGTCTTACCGCCCCCGGACCCTGTGCCTTCTCCCCTCCCCCGTACTCACCCCAAGTCGAGGCGGGGCGGGGATGGGGGAATCCGGGGCTGGCGTTGGGGGAGGGGTGACCCAGCCCCGGCAGCTCAGGGCAGCAAGAGGCTGCGGAGGGGGGGGAATGACATCATCGCCGGAGGAGGGACAGCACAGCTCCCCCCAACCCGGGGGCTTCAAGCCCCGCCTTTATGGCGGACCCTGGGGTCTCAGACTCCCAGGGGAGATAGGAAGAACAGGAGATGAAGTCTGCGGGAATCGTATCCCCACCCCTTAAAACAAGGGTTGGAAAGCCCTTTACGATTCAGCCACCACCCCCCACTGCCACCTGTCGCTGCCGTCGCGACCTGTCGCCTCCCACGCATGTTGTGGCTGCGCCCGCCCCCGGCAAGAGGAGAACACGGCCAGGCATACGAGGTCCGTGATGCTCCGCGGTGCCGGGCGCCTTTGTCTATAGGCGGCATAGGCGAAGGGCTTCATGGGATTCGTAGTACAAGACCCCCGCACAGGCGTGAGTCCTGCGCTGGAGAAAAGGAGTGATACCTTTCTTCTTCCTTTCTTCCTCAGCTCCAGAGAGCTGAACACTAATTTTTCTCTCCAAAAAATCGTGTGCTTAAAATTAAAAAAAAGGGGGGGGGGACCAGGTCGGGTCAATGTAAATAATGGATTTTTATTGAGCAGCTGGGCCTCGGCTACCACTCGGTGCGCATGCGCCTAACCACGGCGCCAACCGGAGAACTGCGCCCGCGCGGGCCCACCCCTTCATGGTCGGCCTGCCTGAGAACGCGCGCGCGCCAGCCCCACTCGGGCACCGCCTCTTAGGTTCCCGCGATCGAAGACGGCCACGTAGGTCCGCAAGAAGACATCGCCGAGAATCCAGAGGGGCCCTACAGGCGGAGGCATGTCCAGGGCCTGGAACCCAGACAAGCAGAGGCGGACACCACCCCGAGCAATCTGCAGGGCGACAAGGGGCCACTGGGTGTCACGCGCACCGAACCTTCTCTTCTCCGGGAGCCAGAGCTTTGACCCCGCCCACTATCCCGGGCACCAGAAGTGTCTCTGTGGCCCCTCCTCGGTCCTAGTGATGTCTCCTTCCCAGCGCCATCCTCTCAAATCCCACCTTATTACCTCTCTCTGACATGTGACTGCCACCTACCTGGATGACATAGTCCTGGGCTGTAAGGTTAAACCAGACCCCACCAAGGAAGAAGGAGATTGGAGGAAGCGTTGGAATTTTCGAGCACTGGATGAGGTACTGAAGGACAAGAACAAGGGGAGTTGAGGGATTCCTGCTCTGCTTAAAATAGGTACTCAGGAACTTGTGTGGTAAAGCCCTGCTGCCTTCTCTAGCCTTACCGGCTCTTCCTTTTGGCTCCTTTTTGATCAAACCTTCTTTTCCTCCACCTACTTGTGGATCAAAAACTGCTGGCCCGTGAGGCACACCGAGCCCACAGGTGTATTGAAGTTGTCTCACAGTGTCAAAAATGTTTTAAACATGATTTACCAACTGTACACCACGGTGGGACAGGTTGTATACTTGGCGTCTGCTGCTGTGCAACCTTAGACAAGTTACTTAACCTCTCTGTGCCTCAGTTTCCAATTTGAAGGTGTAGTTGATAGGAATATTTCAGAGATGTGTGAGAAATAAATGAGTTAGTCTGGAAGAATG